>NC_052153.1:183140232-183757093 GCF_902713615.1 Scyliorhinus canicula | reverse complement strand
CCCGGGTTCAATTCCCGGCTTGGGTCACTGTCTGTGCGGAGTCTGCACATCCTCCCGTGTGTGCGTGGGTTTCCTCCAGGTGCTCCCGTTTCCTCCCACAAGTTCCAAAAGACCTTGTTGTTAGGTAAATTGGATATTCTGAATTTCCCTCTGTGTACCCGAACAGGTGCCGGATTGTGGCGACTAGAGGCTTTTCGCAATAACTTCATTGCAGTGTTAATGTAAGCCTACTTGTGACACTAAAAATGATGATTATTATTATCAACCATCTATGTCCCTTTTTCAGATGATTTCTGTCCTCCTCACAACTTACTTTCCCACATTTCTTTGTATCATCAGCAAATATGGCTACGATACAGTCGGCCCCTTCACAAGTCATTAATATAGACTGTAAATAGTTGCGGATCTAATGGCTCATCAACTTTAAGTACAGTTGCCCTTACTATCAACTCAATCTTTAGTTTATCAAGAATCAACTGTCTCCTCTTTCCCTATGACTTTGCCAGCATCTTCCTCCTTGGCAGAGACAGGCGTAAAGTACTCATTCTGTTCCTGAGCCCATCCCCCTGCCACCATGTGTAAGGCCCCTCCCTGGATCCTAATCGGCCACAGCCCCCTTTCCCCTTCCTGTAAATCTGAATACAAGCCTGCTCAGCAACCCGAATTATATGTACGAGTCACTTTGTTTTACAAAAAAAATTCATTTTTATTCCTTGAATTGCCAGAGAACAAATTGCCTCATTGCAAAGGTTGTTGCGCTGAATGAGGTTAGTTTATTTGTACCCACAATTATAGATTTAACAAAGGCCTCAAATCTGACATGGTGACAGGAAATTAAAATGTTTGCAAGAAAGAATTGCGTGCTTAACAGTTTGAAAACAACACAGCAGTTGCTTTGTTACTTTTCTCCCAGCAAATCAAATCTTCACCGATATCCAGCACCAGAACGTTCAAATGTGTCACTTCCAGGAGATGAACACTTCACCAATATCTAGCTCAAATATACCACTGTAATTCACTGTGCTCACACAATCACCAGAAAGGGCTGGCTCCAGTGCCTGTGGATTCTCCTTTCGATGATCAGTTGGCCCCCTTCCCTCCCTCCCTCTCTGTCTGAAATCTCAATTCAACAATTGCATAAGAACATGAGGACGAAGAGCAGTAATAGGACATTTAGCCCCTCGAGCCTTCTCTGGCACTCAATACGATCATGGCGAATCTCATCTCAGCCTCATCTCCAACTTCCTGCCTGCTCCCCATAACCCTTCATCTCACTATTATTGAAAACCTATCCATCTCCTCCTTCAATTTGTTTAGAGTTCTGGCACCCACTGCACTCTGGGGCACAGAATAACACAGATTCATGATGTTTCGAGTGAAGTAATTCCTCCACATTTCTGTTTAAATCTACCACCACTTAGCCCAAAAGTATGGCCTCTCGGTCTAGGTTGTCCAATGAGAGGAACCATTCTCCTCATCAGACAAGTCCCTCATCCCTGGAATCAATCTAGTGAATTGCCTACATCCTTCCTCAAGTAAGGGGCCCAAATCTGTGTGCAGTACTCCAGATGTGGTCTCCCCAATGCCCTATACAGTTGCAACAGCACCTTCCCACTTTTATGGGCAGCACAATAGCACAATGGTTAGCACAGTCGCTTCATAGCTCCAGGGTCCCAGGTTCGATTCCCGGCTTAGGTCACGGAGTCTGCGCGTTCTCCCCGTGTCTACATGGGTTTCCTCTGGGTGCTCCGGATTCCTCCCACAGTTCAAAGATTTGCAGGTTAGGTGGACTGGCCATGATAAATTGCCCTTAGTGTCCAAAATTGCCCTTAGTGTTGGGTGGGGTTACTGGTTTATGGGGATAGGGTGGAGGGGTGGGCTTGGGTAGGGTGCTCTTTCCAAGAGCCGGTGCAGATTTGATGGGCCGAATGGCCTCCTTCTGCACTGTAAATTCTATGACAAAGGTCCAAGCCTCTGACAATGGCAGGGCCTGCACTGGTGGAGAGTTCCAGGACTTTACGAAGTCAAGTGGCATCAAGCACATTAGGATGGCGCCATATCACCCATTGTCCAAAGGACTGGCAGGGTGGGTGAGCAGTGCAGACATTCAAGAACAGCATGAAGAAACGGCCTGCCACATCTATAGAGACGAGGTTGGCACAGTTCTTATTTGATTACAGGACCGCTCCCCATGCCAGGGCAGGAGTCACCTCGGCAGAACTATTGATGGGGCGATGGCTGTTCACCAGTTTCAGCTTGTTATTGTCAAACTTGACAGGCGGTGGGTGGAAAATCAACAAAAGAAATTGCAATCTGAGAGAGACTGATGACCTAGTCGATGTACGGAATTTCGGAGATGGCTCCAGTTGAGTCCCTGGAGTCATATGAGAGAAAGCGGATCCTACATCCTATAAGGTCAGAGTCCAAGACAAAGTTCTGAGGAAGCACCTGGATCACCTCAGAAGTACGGGGGCTGCTCCCTTTGAAGCCCTGTCTGTAATTTCAGTGGTGGTCATCACTGGCGCAGGGCTACTGCCCTTTGAAATGAAAAATGAAATAAAATCGCTTTTTGTCACGAGTAGGCTTCAATGAAGTTATTGTGAAAAACCCCTAGTTGCCACATTCCGGCGCCTGTTCGGAGAGGCTGTTACGGGAATCGAACCGTGCTGCTGGCCTGCCTTGGTCTGCTTTCAAAGCCAGCGATTTAGCCCAGTGTGCTAAACATTGAGGACCCTACGTCCATCGCACTCGATTGTGAGGCCTCTAGTTCTGACATGGAGGCCAAGGAATCCCTCAATAGCCAATGCCGAAGAAAAATCCAAGTCGGTGACCCTTAGGTACAGCCTCTGGAAGCGAAGATCGCTGATCCGACTCCGGACTCAAGGCCGCTTATGAAGAGATAGAAGAGGCCTCCTCCGTGGGTGAAACTGACATGAGGAGAGAGGGATGTTGTGATGACCATGGATCACATGGGAATCCTCGATTGATCACCCGTGGGGTTCGTGGAGCACGAGGTCCCCTATTGAGTGGGCGGAGGCTTGTCCAATTGGAACCATTCGGCGGAAGCTTCAAACCGACAGCTCAGACCCGGACCGGTGTCCCCAGACATGGATGCAAGCATTGTACACTGTGGTATCTTTTCATTGTTCAAATAAACAAGAGTCTTGTCTGAAACCTAGCCTTGGCAGAGTTATCACATGAACCCTGGCATTTTTTTTGCCATTTAACCTTTCCTACCCTCCACTCTGCCACAGACCTTCCCTCATCTTCTTTGCCCCACCATGCCCACTTGTCCAAAACCTGATCTTCCGTCAGTTCGGATGAAGATCTGAAATATTAGCTTTGATTTTTCTTTCTGGCAACGGTGGTCGACCTGAGTATCCCTAGTGTTCTTGATTTTTATTTCAGGTTTGCAGTATTTTGCTCCTCATAGCAATGATAATCTGATTCTTGGTGATTATCACAGAAATTACAGTGCAGAAGGAGGCCATTCGGCCCATCGAGTCTGCACCGGCTCTTGGAAAGAGCACCCTACCCAAGGTCAACACCTCCACCCTATCCCCATAACCCAGTAACCCCACCCAACACTAATTTTCAACACTAAGGGCAATTTAGCATGGCCAATCCACCTAACCTGCACATCTTTGGGCTGTGGGAGGAAACCGGAGCACCCGGAGGAAACCCACGCAGACACGGGGAGAACGTGCAGACTCCGCACAGACAGTGATCCAAGCCAGAATCGAACCTGGGACCCTGGAGATGTTGGTTGAGGGATGATAAATGAAAATCGCTTAGAACATAGAACATAGAACAGTACAGCACAGAACAGGCCCTTCGGCCCTCAATGTTGTGCCGAGCCATGATCATCCTACTCAAACCCACGTATCCACCCTATACCCGTAACCCAACAACACCCCCCCCTTAACCTTACTTTTATTAGGACACTACGGGCAATTTAGCATGGCCAATCCACCTAACCCGCACATCTTTGGACTGTGGGAGGAAACCGGAGCACCCGGAGGAAACCCATGCACACCGGGGGAGGACGTGCAGACTCCACACAGACAGTGACCCAGCCGGGAATCGAACCTGGGACCCTGGAGCTGTGAAGCATCTATGCTAACCACCATGCTACCCTGCTGCCCCTGTGACTTAGTGTCACAAGTGAAAAACCCCTAGTCGCCTGTTTCAGGGAGGCTGGAACGGGAATTGAACCATGCTGCTGGCCTGCCTTGGTCTGCTTTAAAAGCCAGCGATTTAGCCCAGTGTGCTAAACCAGCCCCTGGATAAATATTGGCCGGGGCACTAGGGTGTCCTGGGTATTGCTATTTTCCCGAATAATGGCTGTAGGATCCTGTAACTCCATCTGCGAGAGCCGGCTGGGCCTTTTTTATCATCTGAAATACCCGAAAGCGGCGACATAAAACTTAGCTTTTTCTTACTTTAGTTCATATCCTTGGCTAATTTATTGCAGTCATCCAACGTTAAACTGCTTGTGTAGCGATGAGCTGTTTTCTCTCCCTTCAGGATTGCGAACACTGAGATTAAACAACCACTTTGGTACTTTACAGCCTTTAATGACTGTGAAATGGGTTTCTCTGAGATACAGTCTGAATTATTTAAAGTCTGAAAGCACTGATAAAAATGTCTTTGTGCTTGGATTCATTCACCTCCAAAATGGGTCTTCATTCTCGACACCTTGTCAGAATTGCCATGTGTGTATATACTAGCTACAAGATGCCATTGTGACTTTTCAATGTGCAAGATAAAAATAAGCAAATCCGTCACACTTTGCATATTTTATCCCCTGAAATGAGGCCTTTCAGAATATTAGCATATGAATGCTTCATACATTCCTAAGGCATCTTTTTGTCCATTGTTTTGAAGGATGCAGTGCACATTTAAGACGACTGGTTAATTCGGTTCAAGTGACTGAATAGGAATTTTGTCTGTTTGCATTTATCTAATGATAACTGTCAGTCGATAATGTGCGGAGTCTGCACGTTCTCCCCGTGTCTGCGTGGGTTTCCTCCGGGTGCTCCGGTTTCCTCCCACAGTCCAAAGATGGGCTGTTTAGCACAGGGCTAAATCGCTGGCTTTGAAAGCAGACCAAGCAGGCCAGCAGCACGGTTCGATTCCCGTACCAGCGTCCCCGAACAGGCGCCGTAATGTGGCGACTATGGGCTTGTCACAGTAACTTCATTTGAAGCCTGCTCGTGACAATAAGCGATTTTCATTTCATTTCATTTTCATGTGCAGGTTAGATGGATTGGCCATGATAAATTGCCCTTGGTGTTCAAAAAGGGGTTACTGGAATAGGGTTGGAGGCATGGGCTTAAGTAGGGTGCTCTTTCCAAGAGCTGGTGCAGACTCGAGGGCCGAATGGCATCCTTTTGCACTGTAAATTCTATGATCTATGATCTATGAAAGCCTCTGATTCTGGCCATGGTGAAGGTGTGCTCTCCTCAAATCTGGCTGCCCTCAGCAATGCATCATGTTCTACGCCTGCTCCATGAAGTGTAATCCTCCCCAAATTAAAAGATAAATGATTCCTTTCTCGGATTCACAAAGCCAATAGGCTGAATGGACAGGTCAAGTCCTTAATCCATCTCCTTGCTTGCTCCAAAGATCAATTCAGGTTCACCCTGAATCCAATTCAGGGTCGCTCACAAGAGAGACATACAAGATCCAAGCTGACGAGAACAGGCATTACCCCTGGTCTCAGGCTTGACCGTACTATGCTTGATCTTAGCCAAGAGGCTGAATCCTCCCGTCCAGGATCTGAGAGAAGGCTGTGCCGTCGAACCAATGGGGAGAAAGTGCAAACTGCACAGAGCTCACTTGGATCTGAACCTTCCCCAAATACTGTAAACACATCACCCCTACAATGCCAGAAATTTTAAACTCCCATGCTTGTGTTTAAGACCTTTCAGGATCTCAACTCTCCCCTATCCCTGTTGTGACCTGAAGACTCTACTGCAAACAGCTCCAAACTCAGTAAATGGGGACAACAAATGCAACTCTAGCTTGCAAACGGCGGCTGTTATATCCAGTAATTAAATTGTTATGCAAATTGCCTGTGGAAATAATAATTCTATTTGCAACTTTTGCATTCTCATTAGTGCTGTATAAATATGCTGAACATCAGAGTAATAGATTAATAAACTGCAGTCCGCTGGAGGCAAGACAGTGATTGCTGGGGATTCAAATCAGGCAGCTCTTATTTAATTATTTTCCTCTTAATTTCCGTTTCACAATAATTAACATCACGTTAAATACCGTCCCAACCTTGAAGCTGCCTGAGCTTACCCAGTAGACAGGTGAGGGCCTTTCACTGACCCCCTTTCTGTCTCAATCTACATTAGCGATCTAAATACCAGGATTGCTGGGAAACAATCAGTCCAAGTGCAGGACAGAGGTAATGAATTCTGCTGCATTCCCCTGATCTACGCATAGAATATCAATCTAATCGTAGCTCGTACAAGTCAATAACAGTTTATGAAAATTACACTCAATCCTTTTCTCTCAAAATCCAGATACTCACTGGCTGAAGCCTAAGATGGTTCTGATGCTGCATCAATTCAGCAAGTATAGGCTGCTATCTTCCTACACAGGACCCTGGGTTTGTTACTCATATTTCTGCACTAGGCAGTGAGTTAAAATGGCCGTGCCGATAATTGTGCTCCATTCCTCAGCAGCTGGCCCACGTTACCTTCCTCCACCTCATGTCGCTCCTGCCCTACAGCTGGATTCCTCCTTCTCCATCTCACTGGGGGGGGGGGTACCGCTCACAGAATATCCAACCCACACAGGGGACACCATTCCTTGATGCAAATGGTGTAGTGTTCAAAGATGACCAGAGCACAAGGGGCCTCCCCTGAGGGATAGCCCTGATTGTGGCCAGAGGTTTAGGAACGGCAGCAATCTCTGAAAGAAATACCGGTCTCGTAAGAACATAACAACTAGGAGCAGGAGTCGGGCATCAGGCCCCCTTCGAGCTTGCTCCGCCATTCAATGAGATCATGGCTGATCTTTTGTGGACTCAGCATCACTTCCCTGCCCGAACACCATAACCCTTGGTACGGTCAGGCACGGACCCACATCCAGCCTTTATGTCCACCCTTCCACGAGAACCAGCAAACAATTGCTCTTCCCACCGTGTGTGTTTCGTGTGAACCCACCTTAACATTTGACTGCAGTCAATTGGACCTCCAGCTTGCTTCACCGGCCTTTAATTAATCATTGCAAAAAGGCGTGTTGGCTGCCAATTCCGAAGCCCGCCATGTGGACTGGTGTGAAGATGTTGCTTTCATTAACCAATGTCATCGCAGATGAATATTACCCCTCTGCAGCAGCCCTAATTTTGTAGCCAAAAGTTCAGTGTCTCTTGTGATTGTAGAATCCCTACAGTGGAGAAGGAGACCATTCGGCCCATTGGGTCTGCACCGAACCTTCGAAAGACTGCCCTACCTCGGCCCAATCCCCCACCTTATCCCTGTAACCAGCCAACACTTTGAGGCAATGTAGCCTGGCCAATCCACCTCGCCTCTTCTTTCCTGTGTTTTTCTTTCAAATTCATTTTCCTGTGAACCCTTTCCCTGGTTATCAGGAGGAGACTCTTTCCAACAGAAAGGAGAACAACATCATTCTTGTTATCGCCGGTAGCGAAATTCCTTCAAGGTACTGGCTTATCTTGATCGACAATCCCGTTGGAGCCACTTATTGCTTGCATGAGAGCTCGGTGTTAAATCCTAGTTCTTCTTCCTCTCCCCTGCATTGCGCACATTCTTATCCTGCTCAACGAGAGCGAGCTGTTGATAAGGCGTTAAAACAAACTAGCTTGTTTTATCAATGCGAACATCTGTTTATGTGTAGAGTTATTATGTTTTCACAGAATGATGATGAAAGAACCCATGAATTGATTGAAAATGTCATTCATATTGATGTATGAATTCACAATGTTCAAACAGTTGTAAAATAATATTTTGTCAGATGGAAGATCTCGCAGAGCAGCTGTGGGCCCGATTTCCCTTTGGAGAGTCGGGTCAGCATTTCGGTTCATGCTAAGTCAGTGGAACTCTTAAGGGCGCGATTCTCCACCCCCCATGACGGGTCGGAGAATAGCGGGAGGGCCTTCCCGACATTTTTCCCGACCTCCCGCTATTCTCCCCCCCCTCACGGCCGCCCCGCGACACGAATCACTGCTCGCCGTTTTTTTACGGCGAGCAGCGATTTTCCCCTATCCGATGGGCCGAGTTCCCAGGCCTTTACGGCCGTTTTCACGAACTCCAACACACCTGCTCTCACCGTTCGTGAAAACGGCCACAAAGTGCCATTCTCGAGAACCATGGCACCGATTGGCACGGCCGCACCACGGCCGTGCCAAGGGTGGCATGGGCCCGCGATCGGTGCCCACCGGTCGCGGGCAGCGCGTCCGAACCCCATGAACTCTTTGTTCCTCCGCCGCCCCGCTGGATCAGTCCGCGGGGCGGCTGAGGGGCATAACGGCCCGCGCATGCGCGGGTTTCACGCATATGCGCGATGACGTCATCCGCGCATGCGCGGGTTGGAGACGTCCAATCCGCGCATGCGCGGCTGACGTCATTGTGCGCGTCAGCCGCCGTTACCCTTGGCGTGCGGACTTAGCGAAGTTCGCTAATCCTGCGATGCCGTGCTTCACGGGGCCCCACTGCTAGCCCCAACCGGGGGTCAGAATCGGGTCCCGGGAGGGGGCGCGGAGGCTGCCGTGAAACACAGCCAGTTTCACGGCAGCCTTCACGACTCTCCGCATTTGCGGAGAATCGCGCCCACACAGCACACAAGCAGGCCATTCGGCCCTACTGGACTATGTTTGCACTCCACACAAGCCCCGTCTCACTCCCGCTTGAACGCCCCTCTGCTATTCACTCAGCTACTGCTAACTCTGGGTGAAGGAGTCTCTCCTCAGTGCCTTGGATCTATTAATGAGTACCTCACATTGATTGACCCTATTTCTGGCGTCATTCATGAGTGAAAACATCTTCTCTCTGTCTACCCGGCGAAACCCTTTCAGAATCTTGAAGAACTGGATCAGGCCACCCCTCAACCTTCCTGGAGAGAAGATCCGCACCCTCTTCAGCCCGTGTTGATCGACAACTTAGTCAATGTGTCCTGATGTGAGATACGAGGCGGTTGAAGTATTTCTCGCTACAGTGAATAGGTTGGTTGTATTTATTACTTCAATAATGACAGATAAATACTGCAATACAGAAATGTCATACATAATATTACCTGAACAGCTATCAGCAATCCCCTGCAATAATATCTCCTGAGCAGCAGGAGCGATAGAGACAAGAAGAATGGCAATCAACATGACTGATGATCCAAATCATTCTCTACCGAAATTTACTATCTTTACTGTGAATAGACACAAGAGAAGGCACAGTCAGTTGCAAGCAGTTTAAATTGGAAAGTTGTTTTTTTTATATATGCCTATAATAGCAGGAGGCTTTCGGACTTTTGAAGCGTATCTGTAACTTTAGCAGAATACTTTGAGAAGCAGTGAGGTGTATAGGCATAGACCTCTTGCTATGTGGGTTCAAGTGCCAGAATTGCGCCCCCCCCCCCTCCCCCCCCCCGCCATGATGGGCCGAGCGGCCGCCCGTTTTAGGCCAGTCCTGCCGGCGTAAATTAGACTGGGTACTTACCGGTGGGACCTGGCTCTGCGGGGGGGGCCTCCGGGGTCCTCAGGGGGAGGGGTCTGGCCACAGCGGCTGCCCCCATGGTGGCCTGGCCCGCAATTGGGGCCCATTGATCCGCGAGCGGGCCTGTGCCATGGGAGCACTCTTTCCCTCCGCACCAGCTGCTGTGGACCTCAGCCATGGCCGGTGTGGAGACGAACCCCCCATTTGCATGCGCTAGGATGACGCCAGAACACGAGGATTCCGCCCCTCCCGGGAGGCCCGATGCTGGAGTGTTCACGCCACTCCTCAGCGCTGGGACCGCCCACCCCGCCCACCCCGCTGGGTAGGGGAGAAACCCGCCCCTGGTTCAGCACACCGTCGAGTTTCTCCATTTCGCCGGCTGGTCAATGGGGTTTCCCATTGTGGGGCAGCCCCACGTCGTAGCCAAACCCCAGGGCTGCCAGCAAAGTGGAGCAGCCCGATGGCAGAGAATCCAGCCCGTTATGTAGGCCCTCTCTGTTCGCATTTCCTTCTGTCCCGTGATATGTGTCCCTGTGCGTGTCTCTCTCCTGACTCTCTTTCCCATTCTCTCTCTCCATGCCCTTTTGTCCCTTCTCCATGTCTCAGAGTCCTTCTCTCCAAGTCTCCTTCCTTCCCTCTGTCACCCCTCCACGTTCCCTCCTCCCCCAGCGTACCCCTCCTCCTCCTCCTCCTCCATGTTTCCTGTTCATGTCCACGTCCCCTTCTGATCCCTTTCCAGCTCCACTTTGTCTCTCCATGACCCCTTCTATGTCCCCCCGTTCTAACCTTTCTGTGCCTCCTAAGTCAATTGCCTTTCGTGTCGGCCAGCCTGGGCTCCATGTTGCAGGCCTCTGACATCACTGCTGTCTGCCCTGGTGTCACTTCCATTGGGCGGCGGGGGAGGGGATGGTGGGGGGGCGGGTTGGGGGGGGGGGGGGGGGGGGAGCAGGCTCCTTCGTCTTGAGACTAATCCATAACCTGGTACCTGTGTCTGAAAGAGAATGTTTAAAATTCTGTTCTGTCTTTGAGTAACGCCAGAGTTAACACATTGGAGGGAATTTTCCCAAAATTTGTTCGTGTGAAACTTGGACCAGATGCACAGCCGAGTCTTCAGAGCAGATTTCCCGGCATTAAGTGCATCGACAATCTGGGCAGGTGTTTTACGCAAGGCGGGACCTGATTAAACCGACAAAGCCATCTCCAGGGAGATTGGGGCACCATCTTTCAAGGGCTTCATTGATAATAAACATCTCCTTCACCACCCCCAGGAGGATGCCCCCACAAGTATCGGGCTGCTCCCGCTACCCCAACCACAACACCAGTATCAAGGGCACACACACCCACCACCCCCACACCCACCACCACACAAGTATCAAGGGCAATCCACCCATTCCCCCCCCCCCCCCCCCCCCCCCCCCGCCACACCAACACCACCACACATGTTTCAGGGGCATTTACCCCCAGCCCACCCAGCACCGACACCATGCACGTCTCGGGGGCGCTCCCACGCCACAGCATGGCCTCTCATGTATTGGGGGCACACTCCCCTCCCCCCCCCCCCACGTCCCAACACGACCACCGCACAAGTCTCAGGGGCAATTGCCCCCTTCCCTACCACCACATAAGTATCGGGGCTCTCCCGCAATCCCCCCCTCCGCCTCACGGGCATCAGTGCTTCCTCCCCCCCCCCCCCCCCCCACACACACACACACACACACACACACATAAATGGAATCCTCACCATAGGGCTCCCCAGAGGGCCCGCCCCAGGCATTGCCAATGTGATAGTGCCGTCCTGTACCAGGGGAGCAGTGCCCGGGGGGGCAGTGGGAATGTCCCTATCCGCCCGGCGGAAATACATAGCTGGACATCCCCCCCCCCCCACCGGGTTCCCTCGGCCGATTCCCGTTTTTGTATCGCTGTTCTAAATATTTAGTGCGGGGCAGTTGCTGGTATGCCCTTTAATGTCACTGGTGAGGGGTGAGGGAAACCGGGAAACGGGATCTCGCTGGCGTGAGTATCATTTCCCTACTCTCACTGAATTTGAGACCCGTCGCCATTTATGCCGCTGGCAAACGCGGGCACAAAATCATCCTCGTTGTAACTGTTGATTAAATTTTAAAATACAACGATCCCAATTACATATTAATTCCACCCCATTCTTCTGAACCATAGCTCTATATCCTGTGCCACTGGAAATTAGGAAGCGGATGTGTTCGATATCAGGTCGGCCCACACCAAATGCAACTAGCAACCCTGCAAGGAAAAATCGGCACGTGTTGGCTGCAGACTGGGACTTGGATAATTTCCAGCAAAAATTCCTATTTCTGAGCGCTTAAACTGACAATTTTCTTTGCTGTAAGCACCTTGAATCTAGCCGTTCGCTCGTTCTGTATCTTTCCTGTCAGTTCAACACCGACGGTGTCAGCTGAATGGTTGCTGTTTGCAACTGATGCTTGAAAACAAATGTATAAAATAAATAAATAATCTTTTATTGTCACAAGTAGGCTTACATTAACACTGCAATGAAGTAGGCTTCAAATGAAGTTACTGTAAAAAGGCCCTAGTCACCACATTCCAGCGCCTGTTCGGGGAGGCTGGTACGGGAATTGAACCCACGCACCTGCCTTCCATGGTCGGCTTTAAAAACCAGCTATTTAGCCCTGCGCTAAACTAGCCCCTCGTCGTCACATTCTGAGAAGCCCCTAGTCGCCATATTCCGCGCCTGTTCAGGTACACAGGTTTGGGTACATAGAGGGAGATTTCAGAATTCTCAGCTGGTACAGGAATTGAACTCACGCTGCTGGCCTTATTCTGCATCACATAGCTGTCTAGCCCACTGAGCTAAACCAGAATGCTCACAACTGATGTCGTTTCAGGTCAGTTCCTTCACTTGATCATTTTCAGTTATCAAATGATCACTTGAAAGTCAGTTCTGAAGGTAGAGTATCCTACCCGCGTGCAAGTCAACGCTGTTACGCGCAGAAATCTGCCGAAGATTTAAGGCATGCGCTCTCCTTTCTTTTCCGTGACTCACTTCATCGCAGGCCAATTGGCCCATTCAACCCCTCGAGCCTGTTCCACTATACAATTCAATCATGGCTGATTTATAACTCAACTCCATTTTGTCAACATTAATATTCCTTGAAACCCTTATCTGATTAAAAAAAGGACAGCCTTTCCAAATGCAGTAGCAATATCCAGCATTTGAGCTGCACAAGTCCAGGGCACTTGCTGTATGATAACGAGAGATTGGACCCAATAATTCCCTATTTGCCAGGATGTCAGTGATTTTTTAAAATGGAATTTGCCCATTTCATCATTTCTTGCGCATCCTGAATTGTTATTTCGTTTTGTTTTAAATTTAGAGTACCCAATTTCTTTTTTCCCAATTAAGGGGCAATTTAACGTGGCCAATTCACCTAACCTGCACATTTTTGGGTTGTGGGTGTGAGACCCATGCAGGCACGGGGAGATTGTGCAAACTCCGCATGGACAGTGACCCGGGGCCGGGAGTGAACCTGGGACCTCGGCGCCGTGAGGCAGCAGTGCTAGCCACTGAGCCACCCTGCCACCCGAGAATTGTCATTTCAGAGGGCAGTTAGGAGTCAGCCACATTGCTGTGGGTCTGTCTGGAGTCATAGGTAGACCAGACCAGGTAAGGACTGCATATTTCCTTTCCTAAAGGACACCAGTGGACTAGAATGTTTTTTTTGTAATGACAATTGATGATGGTTGGTTAGTAGTACTGAGACTGAGGGCAGCACGGTGGCGCAGTGGTAGCACTGCAGTCTCACGGTGTCGAGGTCCCAGGTTCGATCCCGGCTCTGGGTCACTGTCCGTGTGGAATTTGCACATTCTCCCCGTGTCTGCGTGGGTTTCGCCCCCACAACCCAAAGATGTGCAGGGTTGGTGGATTGAACACCCAAAATTGCCCCTTAACTGGAAAAAATGAATTGAGTACTCTAAATTTTTTTTTTAAAGTATTACTGAGCCTGGGTGCCATAACAATTTTTGGGGGGATAAATTAATTGAATTTCAGCGGCCCTGGTAGGGTTTGAACCCATACCCCCTGATCATGAGCCTAAATTACTAGTCTAGTGACATTACCAATATGCCACCATATTCCTTCAATGGGCGAGCACAACAGCAGGCAGTGGAGAGGGAGAGTCAAGGCCCACCGATCATTGCAATGGTCAGGGCAGGCCAATGAAGTGTGGTATTAAAGACAAGGAAGCATTCGCAAATAATTTTCAGCCAGAAGTGCCAAGCGGATGATCCATCATGGGGCGGCATTCTCCAATAATGGGGCTATATCACCACTGCAGTGTCAAAACGCGGGTGATTCTCCGACCTGAACGGGGCTAGCAGGGCCCCAGAGTATTCCTTGCAGCTCTGCCTGCCGATATGGGGCTCTGCACTTCCGGTCGGGAGTCTGCACATACCCCTGCCCCCCACCAGGGCGGCCGCGGACTGATTCAGCAGCTGCCACTGACCGTTCCCGACAGGCATAATGTGGTTAGAACCATGCCGCCGGGAACTCAGCCAGTTTTTGTTGGAGAAATGCCGGAGGAGCCTCTGTCAATGGCAGCCTGCCCGCGCCACATAGACCCCAAGCGCGCAATCCGCGCTGATCCTCCGGTGACCGGAGAATCCTGGGAGCGGTGTCACGCCGGTTTTCGGTGTTAACGCCCATTCTCCACCACCGAGCCTATTTCGGTGCGGAGGCTCAGAGAATCCCGCCCACGGTCTCCTCCAGAGGTCACAGTTGACAGTCTTCAGCCAATTCTATTCACCCCACATCATGCCAAGAAACGGATGAAGGCACAGGATACTGCAAAGTCTATGAGCCCTGACATTATTCAGTTCCAAATACTTGTGCTCTTTGAAAAGAAAAGTTGCCGTTCCCCTGGACAAACTGTTCCAGTACAGCTACAACACTGGCACCTACCTGGCAAAGTGGAAAATTGCCCAGGTATGTCCTGTACACATGTCGGACAAATACAACCCGACCAACTACTGCCCTAACAGTAACTCTCAATCAACAATAAAGTGATGGTAGGAATCATCAACAGTGCTATCAAGCGGCACTTACTCAGTAATAACCTGCTCACTGATGCTCAGTTTGGGTTCCGCCAGGATCTCTCAGCTCTAGACCTCATTACAGCCTTGGTTCAAACATGGGTTGAACTCCAGAGATGAGCACAGTAAGAAGTCTTACAGCACCAGGTTAAAGTCCAACAGGTTTGTTTCAAACACTAGCTTTCGGAGCACTGCTCCTTCCTCAGTCTCCGAAAGCTAGTGTTTGAAACAAACATGTTGGACTTTAACCTGGAGTTGTAAGACTTCTTACTGTGCTCACCCCAGTCCAACGACGGCATCTCCACATCATGGCTTCCAGAGATGAGGTAAGAATGACTGCCCTTGGCAACAAGGCAGCATTTGATCAAGTATGGCATCTCGGAGCCTTGGCAAAACTGGAGTCAATGGGAAACAGGGGGAAAACTCTCCGCTGGTTGGAATCATAGCTAGCACAAAGGAAGATGCTTGTTGTTGTTGGGGTCAACCATCTCAGGCCTGGGACATCACTGCAGGAGTTCCTCAGGGTAGTGTCCTAGGCCCAACCATCTTCAGTTGCTCTCTCTAAATGTTGGAAAAACCAAGGAACTGATCATCGACTTCAGGAAGCGCAGCACGGCACACACTCCTGTCTGCATCATTGGCTTTGAAGTGGAGATGGTCGATAGCTTTAGGTTCCTGGAGGTTACCATCACCAACAGTCTGTCCTGGTCCACTCACGTTGACGCAACAGTTAAGAAAGCCCAATAACGTCTCTACTGGTTTAGCTCACTGAGCTAAATCGCTGGCTTTGAAAGCAGACCAAGCAGGCCAGCAGCACAGTTCGATTCCCGTACCAGCCTCCCCGGACAGGCGCCGGAATGTGGCGACTAGGGGCTTTTCACAGTAACTTCACTGAAGCCTACTCGTGACAATAAGCGATTTACATTTACATTACTTCCTGCGGAAGCTAAATAAATTTGGCATGTCTGCATCGACTCTCACAAACTTCTACAGATGTGCCATAGAGAGCATCCTATCTGGCTGCATCACAGCTTGGTATGGCAACTGCTTGGTTCAAGATCGCAAGAAGCTGCAGACTGTGGTTAACTCAGCCCAACACATCACACAAGCTTGCCATCCTCTCATTGATTCTGTATATATCTCCCGCTGCCTCAGAAAGGCAGACAGCATTGTCAGAGACCCCTCACACCCAGGCTTTGTCCTCTTCCAGACCCTTCCATCAGGCAGAAGTTACAGAATTCTGAAGACTCGCACGTCCAGACACAGGAACAGCTTCTTCCCCACAGCTACTAGACTCCTCAAAGACTCCCCCTCGGACTGATCTGTTCCCTGTAAGAACACTATTCACGACGCCCTATGCTGCTCTTGCTCATGTATTTGCTTTGTTTGGCCCCTTGTTCCACACTGTAACCAATCACTGTTTGTCGATGTATCATTTGTCAATGTTCCCTGTTGATTATTCTTGCGTCTACTATGTACGTACTGTGTACGTTCCTCGGCCACAGAAAAATACTTTTCACTGTACTTCGGTACATGTGACAATAAATCAAATCAAATCAAATCATCACTGACCTTCCTTCCAGCATAAGGTCAGAGGTGGGGATGTTTGCTGATGATTGCACAATGTTCAGCACCATTTGCGAATCCTCAGACACTGAAGCAGTCCATGTGCAAATGCCACAAGATCTGGACAATATCCTGGCTTGTGGCTGGCAAGTAGCAAGCAACATTCATGCCACACAAGTGACAGGCAATGACCATCTCCAATAAGAGAGAATCAGCTCATTGCCCCTTGACCATGTTTGAATCCCCCCACTGTCAACATCCTGGGGGCTGAACTGGACTGGGATAGATATATAAATACTGTGGCTACAAGAGCAGGTCAAGGCTCGGAATCCAGCAGTGAGTAGCTCACCTCCTGACTCCCCAATGCTCGTCCATCTACAAGGCACAAGTCAGGAGTGTGATGGAATACTACGGCCTTGCCTAGATGAATAGAGCTCCAGCAACACTCAAGAAGCTCGCCACCATCCAAGACAAAGCAGCCCGCTTGATTGGCACCCCTTCCACAAATATTCAATCTCTCCACCACCGACTCACAGTAGCAGGGTGTGTACCATCTACAAGATGCACTGCAGGAACTCACCAAGTTTGCTTGGGCAGTACCTTCCAAACCCACAACCGCTGCTATCTGGAAGGACAAGGGCAACATGCCCATGGGAATCCCACCACTTGCAAGTTCCACTACAAGTCACTCACCACCCTGACTTGGAAATATATCGGCCATTCCTCCACTGTCGCTGGGTCAAAATCTTGGAACCTCCTCCCTGACAGCACTGTTGGTGTACTTACACCACATGGATTGCAGCGGTTCAAAAACGCAACTCACCACCACCTTCTCAAGGGCAATTAGGAATGGGAAACAATGCTGACCCTAGCCAGTGACGCCCATAACCCGTAAATATGAAATTAAAAAAAATTAAAGTGGCGTCTTTTTCACTCGGTGCAACTTAAAAAATCATCGTGGTTGAGTGTTGGCTTCCAGCATGCCCCATTGATTAATCGAGGAATTTAGGCACTCACTGTGGGTGGGTTTAGCTCAGTGGGCTAGAGAGCTGTTTCAAGATACAGAAGAAGACTCGTAGCGCGGGTTCAATTCCCGTATCAACTGAGGTTATTCATGAAGGATCCAGCTTCTCAACCTCGCCTGAGGTGTGGTGATCCTCAGGTTTAATCACCACCAGTCAGCTTTCCACCAGTCAAAGAGGAAAGCAGCCTATGCTCATCTGGGACGATGGCAACTTGACATTACCTTACCTAGATGGGAGATGAGTCTCCAGTAACTGGAGAGTTTTAAAGAAGAAAAAGACAGGGAAGAGGTTTGGCGATTGAATGGTCTGGCCTGGAGTCAACATGAAATTTGCCACATGAGTGAAATCATAGAATCTACAGTACAGAATGAGGCCATTCGGTCCATTGAGTCTGCACCGGCCCTTGGAAAGAGCACCCTACTTAAACCCACGCCTCCACCCCAGCCCAGGAGCCCCACCTAACCTTTTGGACACAAAGGGGCAATAATACATGCCCAATCCACCCAACCTGCACATCTTTGGACTGTGGGGGCAAACTGGAGCAGCCGGAGGAAAACCACGCAGGCACGCGACGAAGTACAAACTCCACACAGACAGTCACCCGAGGCCGGAATTGAACCAGGGACCCTGGAGCTGTGAGGCAGCAGTGCCAAGAACTGAGTCACCGTGCCGCCCCTATGTTGTTTAGATCGGAGGAATGGGCCAGTGTATGATATACCAGTCATCTTACCTCTGCTGGATCTTTGAACGAGTTATCCAAGTACCCCAGTCCCCTTCCTCTTTCCAAATAGCCATGCACATTTTTCTCTTTGCGCATTTATTCAATTGTTATTCTTGATGTAACCCTGTTGCATAAATTCAGACACTGATTAATAATTTCTTGTTTGATTCATAGGACCTTACAGGCCAAAATAGGCCACTTGAACAATTGTGTCTCAATTACTGTGCAATTTGGTCCAATGTTATTCTCGTAATCGTACAACTTTGCCTCTTCAAGGATTGCGCAGTATTCACTGCTCGAGTCGTGTCATGCTAACTTATAAAACAGCAGATTCTATTTAACACTTGTATTTTTCTTTCAGCCTCCATCAATACAAAGTAGGAACAATTTTGATAGTCCATGTTTCAACGACAACAAGAAAATTGATTAATATTTCAGAATATTAAAAAAGGTTGACATTTTCACAATTGACATTTCAAATCAGTTGAGGTTCCAGTTGTTGTTTGCTTAAATGTTAAGTGTGAAGAACAATAAATATCTCCAGGCACCACATTCCGCCAAATATTAACCAATATGTCCGTCTGCTCTTCAAACTTGTCACAAGATTTTAAGCACTGAGATAATGGGGGGCTTACCCTGGGACGCCACTGTAACTCCCAACTGGATTCTGTCAGAACTCATATGAAGATTTTTCAGTATCCAAGACCCCCAATTTATATGAGGACACAGTATGAGAAACCCCAACAAGCTTTCAATTTGTAAACTTTGAGGCAAGGATACTTCACCCCCAGGAGAGATTCCACAGACAAATAGGGATTTTTATATTCAAACAGACTTTATTCTTCACACAGGATTAACCCCATTAGCATCGAAGGAAACAACAGCTTTTCAATTACCAGTTATACTGCTCTTAAAAATAAATAAAGAAAGGTCTTTGAGCTTACTTTCCCATCTACTTCTCAAATTTCAATGAAGCAAAATCCACATACAGGTCACATGCCAATTATTAATAAAGTTGACATTTACTGGCTTACAGATTTATTGACAAAGTCCTTGGAGAGAAACTTTCAGTAATCAGTCTGAGAAACACAAACCCTTTCCTCAAAACACAGAGCAGAACTCTAAAAATGAAACTGAAAGCAGAAACGGGGCAGGGCTGAAAACAAAACTAAAAAACAGACCCAGCCCCTGCCATGAGTGACATCACAGCCAGCCTAGCTGTTAACCTCTTAATAACAGCTTTAGCAGATATGTAATCTGGATATCTCGACCTAAATTCCTTTAATAGCATCAGGGCAATAGACCCATCATACAATATATTACAAAGTTTCCTCCATTCATCGCAAAGAAAAGGACGTACATTTATAAATGTAGAGCCTTTTATGATCCCAGGTTGTCTCAAAGTGCTTTATAGCCAATTAAGTAATTTTCAATTATTAACACTGTTGCAACAAAGGAAGCGCACAGCATGGTTACCAAACTGTAATGTGACAAATGTCCCGATTTTACATTTTAGTGATGTTGGTTGAGGGTCAAATGTTAGCCAAGGGAGAACTCCTCTGCTGTTCTTTGAGATCGATGTTTGTGGAATCTTGCGACATGCAAATTGGTTATAAGGCTCAACACTTACTTCCTGTATTTGTTTGAAGAGTGAACATTTCTTTTTTTTAAAATTTAGATTACCCAATTATTTTTTCCAATTAAGGGGCAATTTAATGTGGCCAATCCACCTACTCTGCACATTTTTGGGTTGTGGGGGCGAAACCCACGCAGACACGGGGAGAATGTGCAAACTCCACACGGACAGTGACCCAGAGTCGGGATCGAACCTGGGACCTCAGCGCCGTGAGGCAGCTGTGCTAACCGCTAGGCCACCGTGCTGCCCTTGAATCGTGAACATTTCTAACCCTCAAGCACTACTCAGTCATGCTAACATCAATCAAGCTTAGGATGAATATCGTGTGAGAAAAGTGGCAAATGGAGCCTGGCCACAATCAAAAACAGGAAAACAACCGTATGTTCCCAGAGTATTTGAAAATTATCCCAAAAAAGCTTATGAATTCACTTCCACGTCAGTGAAATTAACTTTGCCAGACAAGTAAATGGACAACGGAAAGAGCATTGTTAGATGCAAGCTATGATCTGCTTTAATGCTACCAGTGGTTAATTTGATTGCCATTAAAGTGCCTGGGGTCAGAGAAGATGAATAGCAACATTCCTTTTGTGGTGCAGAGGGCACTGGGAATTTGCTCCTGATCCCATTTACATGGAATTCTGTCCCACAGTGGTCGAGCAGAGGGTGAACTATTGAAACATGGAATTGTGACAATGCAGAAGATCGCGCATTATGGCCTAGCTGGCTCACTCCAAGACCTCACTCCAGTCCCCTTCTCTTTTCCCATGGTCCTGAAATGGTTTTCCCTTCTGGTGCTTGTCCAATTCCCTCTGGAAAGCCATTATTGAGCCTGCCTCCACCACCCTCTCAGGCAGCGCATTCCAGATCTTAACCATTTTCTGCGTAAAAATAGTTTCAGCGTGTCTGTCATCTTTGGTTCTTTTGATGATCATCTTATATCTGTCTTCCCTTCTCCTTGATCCTTTTGCCATGCACAACCACTTGCCTGATCCCGCCGTGTCAACTGTGATTCTATGAACTGGTGTGTTCATGGTGAATGGGGAGTAGGACCACTGACCTTCGCTGGGAAATTGCACCTTTCGAAGACCACAGTGGAGCTGAGGCCTGAGAAAAGGCTCCTCTTCGAGCCAGGGCAGGCGACCCAGCAGCCCTGAGCACTCTCGCAATGTCTGGAAAAATATGATGCAAAGCTGTGTTGACCAGCTATAAACGAGATCTTTGAAACCAAAGGAGGCACACTGCTCACTTGAAGTTTGAGGCTGTTTATTGTCGTAATGAAATAGAATTGTACCTGGGCAAGCGATGTACTTATGTCTACAAAGCAAAGAACAACAGCGTCACATCTGGCAGTCAACCAAACAAGACTCATGTCACTCAGGGTAAAGTGACACAAGCTGACGGAAAGATACACAGAACATACAGTACAGAAGGAGGCCATTCGGCCCATTGAGTCTGCACCGACCACTTGAGTCCTCACCTCCACCCTATCCCAGTCTAACCTTTTTGGAAACTAAGGGCAATTTAGCATGGCCAATCCACCGAACCTGCACGTCTTTGGATTGTGGGAGGAAACCGGAGCACCCGGAGGAAACCCACACAAACACGGGGAGAACATGCAGACTCAGCACAGACAGTGGCCCAGCAGGGAATCGAACCTGGGACCCTGGCACTGTGAAGCCACAGTGCTAGCCACGCATGCTACCATGCTGCCCATAAAGAGTGGCACGATATGTGCCAAGTTCTGTTGTGATCTGCCTGCGAAGGCTATTGGCTACAGGCTGCTGTACCCATCGAGGTATTTAAAGCATAGCTGTGCATAAATTGGCAATAAAGAGTAAGATTATCTCAA
Organism: Scyliorhinus canicula; assembly: GCF_902713615.1. Taxonomy (NCBI): domain Eukaryota; kingdom Metazoa; phylum Chordata; class Chondrichthyes; order Carcharhiniformes; family Scyliorhinidae; genus Scyliorhinus; species Scyliorhinus canicula. Next base: position 183,735,531 of record NC_052153.1, on the reverse strand, counting down.
ATAAAAGGCCCCCCGTGTTGCCACATTGTCCAACATTGTGAATGATTGAAATAGCCTTAGAAAACCTTGCAAAGTAGTCAAGCTCTTTCATGGATTCCTGCCATGGAACCTTTGACAAGTCTCAACTAAACGACTATTTTTAAAAAATGTATTCATTCATGGGATGTGTGCGTCGCTGGCTCGGCCAGCAGATGTTGCCCATCCCTAATTGCCCTTGAGAAAGTGTGGGAGGGGGGGCACCTTCTAGAACTGCTGTCGGCCATGCGTCTGAGGAACACCCACAGTGCTGTTAGGGAAGGGGTTCCAGGGATTTGACCTGATGGCAGTGAAGAACAGTGGTACAGTTCCGAGATAGTTTCTGATGATGCAGCACTACCTCAGTGAAGTGAGGCATCATTGGTTGCCAGTGTGCACTTGTGGTATTATCAGAAATGTAAGAACTGTAAGGGTTAATGAAATGTCTAGATCGGCCACAAGATGGAGCTAGAGTACAAGCATATCAGACATTGATGCTGAGCCTTGTGGGGGGAAGGGAGAGAAGTGAAGGAGTTAGCCAGAGTACAGACTGAAGGAAAGAAAGTGTGAGTGAGAGCAGATCATAGTTTATAAGAGTGCAGAGATTAGTTGTAGGTGAGTGTAGATTATATGTTCATTATCAACTGTGTACTATTTAGGAGTATGTGTCGAATCCAAATTAATAGTGTTAATAAATGTATAGCTTTGTTCAAGTTAAAACTATTTTGTGGTCTACGCCAACCATCCTGAATTTAGGAACGCAAAGAACACCACATGCACTGACTGAATTATAGTGCGACCAAGCTGCAGGCTCCACTACGCTACTTCCTTCACAATACAATCTAAGTAATGGTTTTATCGACTTAATTTTATTAAAATTGCAACGCGTGGAAAAGAAAGAATCTCGAGCACAATTAACTTTAATTAAGATAAATGAATGCTGCTTAGTCAACTGCTGACTGCGACATTAACATGACGAGCGCTGGCTCTTCCGCGAGTGCGACACTTATTAAGAACTCTCAATGTGGTTATTGAAGAGACAAATTAGATTTATGTCAAAGTGGAAACTCAATGCTTACCTGCAGAGGAAAAGAAAAGACAGGAGCTGATTATGATAATTAAGGCTAAATTATCAGATCTGCTCTTAACTGTGTGCAGGAGATGTTTATAAGGTTGTAAGCCAGTTTACAAATGGTGACAATAGCTGGTTGGCTCAGTCGATAGCACTCCTGCAAAAGTGGATTAGCTCCCTTCCAAGGTTGGAATGTATAAATGTGCCTGATGACACCATCGCAGCACTCACTTAGACGCGATGCGCGGGATCTTCCAGCTATTCACCCAGGTGGGATCTTCTGGGCATGCAGATCATGCACCCCCACTGAGGGTTTCCCGGTGGTGTGGGGTGGATTCAATGAGAAATCCCATCGGCAGCAATCCCGCCAATGGCGGGCCGCCTCTTGCCCCTGAGTGGGGGGGGGGGGGGGGGGCACCAGAGAACTCGCCCTATGTCTTTGAAAAATGAAATGAAACTCGCTTGTTGTCACATGTGGGCTTCAATTGAAGTTTCTGTGAAAAGCCCCTCGTCGCCACATTCCGGCGCCTGTTCGGGGAGGCTGGTACGGGAATTGAACCGTGCTGCTGGCCTGCCTTGGTCTGCTTTAAAAGCCAGCGATTTAGCCCAGTGTGGGATAAGATATTCATGTTGATATTCAAAATGTTTTCACCGTGTAGGTGTCTGGTACAAGATTGGGCAGGGTGGATGTGGAGAGGCTGTTTTGTCTTGTCCAACAATCGAGAATGAGCGGGTCACTGATTAAAAATAAGGGGTCGTTTTCTGAAAACAGAGACGAGAAGAAATTTTTTTCTCTCAGAGGGCCGTGAGCCTCTGGCACTCTCTTCCTCAAAAGGCAGTGGAGGCAGAATCTTTGAATATTTTTAAGGCAGAGCTCAAGAGATTCTTGATTAACAAGGGGGTGAACGGTTATTGGGGGTAGGCAGGAATGCGTGGTTGACGTTACAAGCAGAACAACCATGACCTCATTGAATGGGGAGCAGGCCCGAGGGGCCAAGTGGCCTGCTGCAAATTTGTATGTTTAGTTGTTCATATGTAGATTTGTATCCAGCCTTTCTCTGCACGATAGCTCCCCCATCCCATGTATCAGTCAAATGAACCTTCTCTGAATTGCTTCTAACGCATTTATGCCTTTCCATAACTAAGGAAGACAAACTTGTGCACATTACTCTAGATGTGATCTCATCAACAACCTGTAAAACTGTAAAACATCCCTATTTTATATTCCATTCTCCTTGCAATAAACAACAACATTCCTAACCACTTACTGTACCTGCAGACTTACCTTTCTTGATTCATGTACCAGGCCACCCAGATCCCTCTGTACTTCAGAGCTCTGCAATGTCTCTCCAGTTAAATAGTATGTTTTTTTTAATTCTTCCTGTCCAAGTGGACAAGTTCATATTTTCCCACATTATACCCCATCGACCAAATTGTTGCCCAGTCACTTAACCTATCTATGTTCCTTTTTCAAGCTCTTTATGTTCTCTTCATAGCTTACCTATTGTTGTGTCATCATTAAATTTAGCAATCTTACCTTTAGTCCTTGCATCCAAATCACTGACATAAATTGCAATTCAGGCCCCAGCATTGATTCCTGAAGAACTCCACTCATCGCATCTCGCCAACCCAAAAATGGCCCATTTATCCCTACTCTTTGCTTCCTGTTACCTAATCAATCCTCTATCGATACTAATTTATTACCCCCTGACATCCTGAACTCTTACTTTGCATAGCGACCTCTGATGTGGCACCTTGTCAAATGCCTTCTGGAATTCTAAACACTGTATATCCACATGTTCCCCATTATCCACGCTATTTGTTACTTCCTCAGAGCACTCCAATCAGACAAACATGGGGTGAGATTCTCCCCTACCGGCGGGGCGTGGTGTCCCGGCGTAGCGGAGTGGCGCCAACCATTCCGGCGTTGGGCCTCCCGAAAGGTGCGGAATTCTCCGCACCCTTAGGGGCTAGGCCCGCGCCGGAGTGGCTCCTGCTCCGCCTATGGCGGCAAAACTGGCGCCAACAGCCTTTGGCGCTACGCCGCTCGGCATCGTGGCTGGCCGAAAGGCCTTCACCGGTCCACGCATGCACCGGAGCGTCAGCGGCTGCTGACGTCACCACCGGCGCATGCGCAGTGGAGGGGGTCTATTCCGCCTCCGCCATGGTGGAGGCCGTGGCGGCGGCGGAAGAAAAAGAGTGTCCCCACGGCACTGGCCCGCCCGCTGATTGGTGGGCCCCGATCGCGGGCCAGGCCACCGTGAGGGCACCCCTGGGGTCCGATTGCCCCGCGCCCCCCACAGGACTCCGGGGGCCCGCTCGCGTCGCCAATCCTGCCGGCACAGAGGTGGTTTAAACCACATTGACAGGATTGGCCTGTCAGCGGCGGGACTTCGGCCCATCGCAGGCCGGAGTATCGCTGCAGGGGGCACACCGATTGGCGCGGGGGGCACACCGATCGGCGGGGCGTGATTCCCGCTCCCGCCGATTCCCGGGTAGCGGAGAATTCCTGCCACGGCGGGTGCGGGATTTACGCCTGCCCCGGGTGATTCCCCGACCCTGCGGGTGGTCGGAGAATTCCGCCCATGGTATCCCTTTCACAAAAAAATGCTGACTCTGCTTGATTGCATTGAGGTCTTCCAAAAGCCCTGCTATAACCTCCTTAATAATGTCCCAACAACAGAGTTAAGTTAATCGGTCTGTCGTTTCCAGCTTTCTGCCTCCTTCCTTTCTTGAACAGCGTGGTCACATTTGCTATTTTACAATCCGATGGGACGTTTCCAGAATCTAGGGAATTTTGGAAAATTATAAACAATGCACCCAACTTATATTTCTTTGTTGCCTCAAATGGAAAAGGTATAAGGTATGGAGGTACCCACACAGTGGATTCTTGTAAAATACAATGAGAGGTTTATTAAGGGTGTTGCTCAAACAATCAAGATGGTGATCTGTTAAAAGCCCATGCAAACATTCTGCTGATGTCACTACACATCACAAGACGCAGGACCAGTAAGAATATATTCACAGATACATAACACCGCTCCCTCTTTATTTCATTAGTGCAATGGCAACAATTAACATTTATACAACAGGTCTCCTCATCCATTATTTCTATGCATATATATGTATAATTCAATAAGTCAGTCTCTGTGGCGGACGCCTATTCCTTTTTGGCAGCATTCAGTATTCTTAAATTTGACTACTTTGCGACCTCAGAAGTGTCCTTATTCCTTTCTGTAGCTGGTACTTCTAACGTTGTTATTTCAGTATCTGTCACTATAGGTACTGAAAAATCCTCAGAAATGGAATCTGAGCTTGTCAAAGTTTCTGGTCTCCGTTTCAAAGTATTGCTCTCCGGATTTTCTAAAGGTAGAACCTCTTGAGAAACTCACTTTGTGCAGCAAGTAACCGATCAGCATGACATCATCAAATTCTTCCATCATCCATCTGTACGGTGTATGATATTGGGCAAGTTTTTACCAGGAACATAGCTAGTACCTGTCGTGTTATGTAATTTGGAATGACACAAGCTGCCACTTGATGCAGTTTTGAGTAAAAGATGCTCCAGACTTTGAAGTGAGTTCAATGTGTTTTATTGAACTATTAGCAAAGTTTTCAATGAGTTCGACTCTCTGCTAATCTAAATGTAATAACTCAGTCTAACTGAACCAGCCTTGCTCTAAGCCACATGCTGGGGTGTGATGCTGAGGATACGCCCTGTCTCACTCTGTAGATGTTGGTCTGTGGAAAGAGGCGGGGTGTGAGTGCCTCATCCCTTTTATAGTGAGATACCATCCCTGAGTGTCCTGACTGCTCATTGGTCGTGTCCTATTCTATGTGTTCATTAGCTGCATGTTTGTATCTCATGACAGTACCCATTTCTCATTGGCGGCCTAACTCCTAGCTAACACTCTCTCTCTCTATGGTTGAATACCCATTTGTAAGAGATTTTCTCCCTCCTACCAATTTGTGTTTGTTATTACCATTTGATAATCTCTGAAGTATCGTTGCCGCAAAAGGCTGTGGAGGCCAAATCACTGAGTGTCTTTAAGACAGAGATAGATAGATTCTTGATTAATAAGAGGATCAGGGGTTATGGGGAGAAGGCAGGAGAATGGGGATGAGAAAATATCAGCCATGATTGAATGGCGGAGCAGACTCGATGGGCCGAGTGGCCTAATTCTGCTCCTATGTCTTATGGTCATATCACGCGGAGTGTTTGTAGTTTCCTCTCGAACAACAGCATTGTCTCAGGTATCAGCAATACTGCTGCAATTGTATCCACTTCTATTTTAATTTCATTAGCGTCCAGTTATGGATATGCCCAAAAACGTTGGATTGATCAGACATTTAGCTTAAGCTCTTGTAGTAATCCGGTTTTGCTCTCTTTTGATTTATCTTGAACTCCATCCATACATTTGTAGATACGTCTAGACTGTCAACTTGTATTGTTCTCCTCGCCCCTTCTTGGTGTAGGAGTGGTTTTCTGAGTTCAATATGCATTGTCAATATGGCCCTTCTTACCACGGGTTCTTACATGTATTCAATTGACTCCAGCATACACCTGCTAATTGTTCAACCTGTGTACAATACCAATGTGGTTGCACCTTTGCGGCCCTGTTCCTTGAGGTCTCCATTTTGTGGATCTTCACTCCAGCCCCTATCTCCGAAGCTTCTGCTGCAGCAAGCTCCATAGATGTGGCAACTTCCACAGTAGCTTTTCGAGATAGATCACTGACAGTAAGGAGCTTCCTCTGAATAGCTTCACTGCAGAGTCCACAAACTTGGGACGGCACGGTGGCATTATGGTTAGCACTGCTGCCTCCCAGAGTAAGGGACCCGGGGTTAATTCCGGCCTCGAGTGACTGTGCAGAGTTTTCACTTCCTCCTTGTGACTGCGTGGCTTTCCTTCAGGTACTCTGGTTTCTTCCCACATCTCAAAGATGTGCAGGTTAGGTGGATTGGCCATGATAAATTGCTCCTTAGTGTGAGAAGGTTAGGTGGGATTGCTGGGTTAAAGGGATAGGGTGGGGGCGTGGGCCTAGGTCGGGTGCTCTTTCAGAGAGCCGGTGCAGGCTCAATGGGTGCAATGGCCTCATTCTGCACTAAATTAGCCCCGTGATTCTGTTCTATGAAACCAGCCTGTCTTGAAGAGCGCCATCAAATGCTGAACCAAATTCACAATATCTAGCTAATTATAGTATTATAGCTTATTAAAGATGCTATAAACTGTACAACACTTTCACCTTCTTGCTGCCTATGGCAGTGGAACCAAAATCTTTCTGCAATCAATATGATTTAGGCCAGCAAGGACCCTCGAAGATTTTCATTCATTCATTGTCGGACTTGTGTCCTGGTTTTGCTGGGTGAACTAGATTCTGTTGCAACAGAAATAATTTCTGACCTGTTACGATCTCCTGAGCTTGTGCAATTCCAGTCCCACCTGACCCGGAGTCACAACACAATTGAAATTAATAAATAATTCTTAGAAAAGCATCCCAACTGCAGTCAACGGGCGGAATTCTCTGCTCCCCACGTGGCCTGGGAGAATCGCGGGAGGGTCTCCCGACATTTTTTACACCCCACGTCTTGCCGGGCGGCGGTGGAGAAAGACGGCACCGCACTGCGTGGGTTCGTGCCATCTGCGCGGTGATGCCATCTGCTCATGCGCGGATGACATCATGAAAAGCGCCGTTCGCGCGTCATTTCTGGCGGCCGAGGTCACGGCCGGGATCGGCGGGGGCTCGCTCCGAGCCCCCTGGGTGGGGGTGAATTAGGTGCGGGGAGCGGGCCCCGAGGCCGTCGTGAACCACGGCCGAGTTCACAACGACCTCCGCGATTTTTGGCCTTAGCGGAGAATACCGCCCAACATGTTTGGCGGTATTTAAACACAATCAATTTTATTTGTAACAATGACTATAATTAAATATGCAGCAAATACAACAGGTTAATTATTATCCAATTCCTAACACCCCCACTTGAACTCACCCCCACTCTCTAATCAGACAAACACAGAGGGGTGAAGAGGGGTGTAAAAGTAATAATGGAAGTTAAAGGATAAGAATCCGTGGTTTCTTTCTTTGCTTTTCTACAATCTTGCTTTTAGTTTGAGGCTTTCACTGTAGGTTCATTCAGGTCTCTGTACAGCTTTTTCTGAAGAAAGCATGAGGGAGAGAGAACAGCTTCACTCCTCTGAGCATCTAGGACTCTGACTGTCTTTCCCCTGGCTCTGAATATCATCCCACCCAGGCAGGACCCAATCAATTCCTGATACCAGGAGGGTATGGTCTTTTGACCAATTCATTGGCCACCAGCCACCCAATCGAAATGGCCGCCGTTCTCTCGGGTGCCAGAAAGTCTGAGTTCTGCTGTCCGAAGGTTAGCACATTGTTCTGTTTTGTAACTATTGAATTCCTCACTTCCCCTGCTCGACTTAAACATATCTGCCCATTAACCATCCATGGGTCTTAATGAGAGATCAGCAAAAATAAAGAAAGGGGAATTAAGGGAATCAACTAGAAGGGGCCTTATAGACCAACTGAGCTGAGGAATGTTGAGAAATTTAAGTTCTCTGGTATCTAATTAACTATCAAAATTAATTGGAATCTTTCTTCATATGAATTCCATATTTCATAATCCTCATCATACGTCCCCATGGCTTTCGTTTCTCCTGCCATTTTTGGATCCCACACCTCGGATTTACATTTCCTCCCTGTTAATTGTGTTAGAAATTGTGGCACTAGCAATCCCGTGAACAAACAACGAGGGATTATTTCCCCTTTTTCCCTGAGTATATTTTGACTTTTTGCTCGAGTAGGGCCCGTGCGAAGTCAGCAGACTTATAAAATCTCCGTTTCCCCGCACCCTTTGTAGCTTTGCCACGAGTGCAGTCCCTGCAGTGCAGACCTCACTCACTTAAACACAAGTAAGTCTTCTCCGACTGTCAGTCTTCACACTCACAGCTTCTATCGTAAACCTATTTAAACCTTTTGCTTCAGCGGCAGTGCTTCGGCTGACGTCCCTGTATCTGCGAGTCCGGGCCCGAGAATCTTCCATTTCTCCCGAAGCTGTCCCACAAACAGTCGTCAAAATCGCCTTTCCAGCAATTACTCTGCCTCAGACGTCACTACCAGTTTTCTCTTCTGCTAGGGGGCGGCACGGCGGCACAGTGGTTAGCACTGCTGCCTCACCACGCCAGGGTGATTCGATTCCCACCTTGGGTGACTGTCTGTGTGGAATTTTCACGTTCTCTCCGTGTCTGCGTGGGTTTCCTCCGGGTGCTCCGGTTTCCTCCCACACTCCAAAGATGTGCGGGTTAGGTGTGTTGGCCATGCGAAATTGCCACTTTGTGTTCAACGGTGTGCAGGTTAGGTTATGGGGAGAGGGCAGAGAGGACATGGGTAAAAGTGCCCTTTTGATGGGGCGGTGTAGTCCCAATGGGCCGAATGGCCTCCTTCTGCACTGTAGGGATTCTATGATTCTATGATTTCCTTGTTGCTGCAAAGGGAAAAGATGTGGAGCTTCCCACACTCTGGAATGTTGAAAACACGATGAGAATTTTATTAAGAAATGTTGCTCAATGCAATCAAGGTGATCTGCCCAAAACCCTGGTAAACACTCTGCTGACATCACAACACATCACATGATACACAACCAGCAAGAATGTCTTGCCAGATACATAACATTCTACTATCCCAGCAGCCACTTCTTTTAAGACACGAGAATGAAGTCCATAAAGGCCTCGGGACTAGTCAGCTCTTAGGTCCAATAATTTTCTGAGTACCTGTTATAACCAGAACGGAGGTCACATGGTCTGGACTATTAGGTTTCCTATGGCCTCACCTGAGTACAATCGTCAGTGATGAGGGTGGCGGGGTCAAACCCTTAACCAGGAAGCCCTGTGGGCATAAAATATCCCGACCCGAGTGTGAGTCGGCGTGCGGGAAAGCCTTTGGAGGATGGGTGATTGTAACTTGTTATTGTGTATTAAACCTTTTTGTTCCTTATCCAACCTAGCTTTCTCGTGGTCGCTTGCCTGGATCCTTTCCCTGGTCATTGTAATAACTCTTCCCTCCCTTTCACATCCTGATTTGCAATTATTTTTGGGATGTCATTTGTATCCATTGCATTGAAGACGGACACAAAATATATTTTCAATTCATTCACCGTTTCCTTATTTCCCATTGTTAGTTCCCCCAGACTCTCTCTCTCCCTCTGGAAAACCAAAGCTCACTTCATTTGCTCTTTTCCTTTTAAATACCTGAAGAAATGTTGTTGTTATATTTCTAGCCTTACTCACCTTTTCTCATTCTTTGTTGTCCTTTATATTCTGTTAAGTCTCGGCCCGATAAGGTGGATGTTTAGGTCAATTATACATCCTGTGTTGTGGATTTCACACGTTGAGTTTGAGACAGCCTGTTTCTTTGTATTTGAAACACTCATTCAATTTATTACACCCTTTTAAATTAGATTCCTTTTGTTCCCTCTTGAGACGGAAAATTGGTATCAAGCCACAAGAGAATCCAGGTGATCCTCAAGCAATCAGATATTTGTAACCTTTTCTAATCAGTTTCCCATCAACATAAAAATTGGTCTGAAGTTCCGAATATACTGAGACATGACAAAACGTATCAACTGGCACTTAGTTTTACTGCTGCATGAAGCTTTTTTGTTATTCTTATAATAACCAAAGAAATGTTGTTGAAGAATGTGGAGTAGTTTGATGTGACGTCTTACATTTGTGTCGAGTGTTCCATGAGAACTGGAATGCCAGGACAATGTAATTCAATGTGCAACGTGACCGTGGTTCCGATTCTTCTCAATCTCTCCCATTCACTGTCAGCCATTTTCTTAAATTACAATTCCCTGCTCATTACAAGACAACCATCATTGATGAATCAGCGGGGATCAAAGGCATTAAAGTGCTATGATGATAAGTAGATTGTCATCTGTATTATTATCTGTATGTAAATAATAATATATGTATAACTGTTGTCGTTCCAGCATCCGACCACAAGGGGGTGTGAATATGCAGGCGCATGACCCGGACACACCATGTATTCCGGGAGAAGGTATTGGTAAGGAGTTTGTAGCAGTCGCATATTAGAGTAGCTCTGTAGTATCATAGTGTAAGTTACTGTTAGACCATTATTTCCAATTTTACTAATCTTAGACATTTTAGTAATTCTTTCATGTAGAGTTAGTAATAAATAACTTTGTTTACATAGATACATAGAAGATAGGAGCAGGAGGAGGCCTTTTGACCCTTCGAGCTTGCTCTGCCATTTATCACGATCATGGCTGATCATCCAACTCAATAGCCTAATCCTGCTTTCCCCCCATAGCCTTTGATCCCATTCTCCCCAAGTGCTATATCCAGCTGTCTCTTGAATATATTCAATGTTTTAGCATCAACTACTTTCTGTGGTAATGAATTCCACAGGCTCACCACTCTTTGGGTGAAGAAATGTCTCCTCCTTTCTGTCCGAAATGGTTTACCCTGAATCCTCAGACTGTGACCCCTGGTTCTGGACACACCCACCATTGGGAACATCTTCCCTGCATCTACCCTGTCCAGTCCTGTTAAAATTTTATACGTCTCTAAGAGATCCCCCCTCATTCTTCTGAACTCCAGCAATCCTAACCTAGTCAATCTCTCCTCAAATTACAGTCCTGCCATCCCTGGAATCAGTCTGGTAAACCTTCGCTGCACTCCCTCGAGAGCAAAAACATCCTACCTCAGAGAAGGAGACCAAATCTACACATTGTATTCTAGGTATGGCCTCACCAAGGCCCAGTATAATTGCAGCAACACATCTCTGCTTCTGTACTCGAAACCTCTCGCAATGAAGGCCAACATACCATTCGCCTTCTTTACCGCCTGCTGCACCTGCATGCTTACCTTCAGCGACTGGTGTATAAGGACATCCAGGTCCCACTGCACACTCCCCTCTCCCAATTTACAACCATTCAGGTAGTAATCCGCCTTCCTGTTTTTGCTTCCAAAGTTAAAGTCTATAAAACAAAGTCTAATGTTCTTTGTTCGGACTACAATATCAAGATTCCACAACAGCCCAATCAAAGAACATTACAAGTGCCAACTGAGGCTCAGAGGGCAGCGGTTTTGCTTCTGCGGCAGAAGGTTCAGCTTTCTGTTTCCACTCCAGGGGTCTTGGCCAATATTCTGAGTGCAGAGTTGTGGGAGTGACTTTCAGGCTGGGCCTCAGAATGCCCCAAACTGGCTCCATCAACAATTTAGTACATTTGAGCCAAAGATACTGTTGTAATGCAGGGAACACAGCAACCCATTTTCACATGTTTGGTTGGCACCCGTCCACTTGAAATAGATGATGCAGGTGCAGCCTCAGAGCTTCAGTGGGGTTAGAGAAGATCATCCGCTACACTGGACAAGCCGACACTAGAAAGGCAAGGTCCTCCACAACTACCACATATGAGTTGTCCCCCGCTGGTGCTGCAGCGTGACTTCTGTTGACACCTTGCTCCTAGGGTTGGCATCTTCTAGGAGTTCCTGAGACCACATGGTGGGGTGCTGGTGTCACCATCTACGCATATCAGTGTAATAACGATCATTTTGTTAATTTAGCAATGCTGATTGAGGAATAAATGGTGGCTGAGATATCAGGGGGTAACTCCACTATTTCCTTCTGAGTGAAAATACAGCATCTTTCACATCCTATGGCTAGAGAAGAGAAGCTTTGCTTTAATGTTGGATCCAAAAGCGAGCTCTTACAGCTGCGCAGGGAATCCCTCGGCACTGCATTGGAGCATGAGTAAGATACCTGTGTCATGAAGAGGAAATCGAGATTTCTAAAGACTGTTTTGCTCTAATTCATCCATGGGATGTGTGGGGGTCACTGGCTAGACCAGCATTCATTGCCCATCCCGGATTGCCCTTGCGAAGGTGGCGGTGTGCTGCCTGCTTGATCCGCTGTTGTCCATGTGCCATCGGTACACACAAAGTTGTTAGGAAGGGATTTCCCGTCCAATGTGTTACCCCAATCCTTTATGGGCGATCAGAACCTACTAGTATCTTGTACAGTAAATTAGCCCAAGTCATATCATTATAATGACACAATAGTATAAAATAAGTCATTTGCATCCAGTTTACAAGTAAGTTTGTTCAGCTCAAGACAGGCATAATGTTTGTTTCAGCCGTCCTAACTTTCTATTAATGGGTCATCAAGGGACACAAATAACTCTCAGTGTGGTGTCATGCCAAGAAGACAAGGATGAAAATGTACGCACCTACATCATTGTGGCTACTTTATAAAATAATTTATAATAATATATAATAGACAGATGTTTTCCACCGAATTAAGCCATAACTGGGCATGACAGAAAAATGAAATTGCTAACCTTCGGAACACCACCGCAACTTCATTATCCCTTACGTCATGCCAATTCCCCTTTCAACTGCAGAAATCAAATTCCAAGGACAGCAGGGTAGCATGGTGGTTAGCATAAATGCTTCACAGCTCCAGGGTCCCAGGTTCGATTCCCGGCTGGGTCACTGTCTGTGTGGAGTCTGCACGTCCTCCCCCTGTGTGCGTGGGTTTCCTCCGGGTGCTCCGGTTTCCTCCCACAGTCCAAAGATGTGCGGGTTAGGTGGATTAGCCATGCTAAATTGCCCGTAGTGTCCTAATAAAAGTAAGGTTAAGGGGGAGGTTGTTGGGTTATGGGTATAGGGTGGATACGTGGGTTTGAGTAGGGTGATCATGACTCGGCACAACATTGAGGGCTGAAGGGCCTGTTCTGTGCTGTACTGTTCTATGTTCTATGACACCCACAAGACCCCTTTACATTTCTGAGGCAAAGCTCTGGGCAACGTTGACGGTCATCTACAAGGGCAAAGGGCATTGAAATCTCTGGCAAATGTATTAATGAACAAACTGTTAGCCATCTCGGGAATCCAGACCAGGAGTATACACCCTTTGTGCCAACCAAGGGGAAGAAGTGGGAATTTTGTCTCATGAGCCCCCCCACCCTAAATTGCTAGAACCTGTAATATTGCCTCGTGAAAGTAAAGGAGGCAGTGTTCCATCTCCCATTCAGAAATTTACAGTGGGAAGAGAGCTCTGCCCAAGTTTACAATGACTGGCTCTCATCTGCACTGTTTCTAATGAAATAACTCAACTTCTGCACCAGTGCCTACTAGAACATAGAACATCCAGTGCAGAAGGAGACCATTCAGCCCATCGGGTCTGCACCGATCCACTCAAACCCTCACTTCCACCCTATCCCCGTAACCCCAATAACCCTTCCTAACCTTTTTGGACACGAAGGGCAATTTATCATGGCTGACCCACCTAACCTGCACGTCTTTGGACTGTGGGAGGAAACTGGAGCATCCGGAGGAAACCCACGCAGACACGGGAGAATGTGCAGGCTTTGCACAGACAGTGACCCAGCCGGGAATCGAACCTGGGACCCTGGCGCTGTGAAGCACTTGTGCTACCGTGCTGCCCTGCCACAGGACTAATTCATCTCAACGTTCTTCCCCCATTATGGAAGTCAGTGCTGCTGGAAATGTGGATTAACATTTGCTTCAGCCAACTAATCTCTGTGAAGGAATGCATCATTGGGCTTTTGGTTCTGGATTATGGACTCATGTGAGACAATAAATCTTATTTAGTCAGTGGCCTTTGCTCTCTGCCTCATTCTTTCCCTTATCCCTCTCTTATTGTCTGAGTGTAAAAATGGTGGGTGTGGGTGGGGTGGAGGGACGGGGAGGTGGAGGGTGGGTGTTGCGAAACATCTGCAACAGTGAATTGGATCACCCCCAAACTGAGTGGCTGGGGAAAATATGGCATCACTTGTCAAGGGAGGAATCAAAAAACACAAACTCCATTCTGTTAACATGGGTGCTGCGGGGAATTGTCAGGGCTGATATAATTAAACAGCTGTCCACCACACCCCCGCCCACCCCACCATCCCCCCGCCCACCCCACCACCCCCACCTCCTGTCCACGAGAGTGGAAACCGGTGCTTTTCATTTTTGAGAATTGTCAGCTTTTTAGTAGCTTTGATGAGTTCACAGCTCATATCAGCCAGAGGAGCTAAAGGTTTGTAACTGGAGGAGACCAAGCACCTTGTGGTTACAGGTCAAAGCAAATAATAGCAGTCATGTATTCTTGACAGGATTATCGATCGGGCCTTTTCAGTACTGAAGCTAACACACCACTTGTCAGCATTCAGTCGTGTCTCTATCACCAGGTACCCATTTGCTTGCCGACTATTTTTTCCTGGAGAAGTCAACACTGCCAAGACCGTAGGGTCAGCAGTAAAAGGTTAACAACAACTCCTATGGTGCATTTTAATTTTACATGGCAACAGGTGTTTGTGCTGCACATATGTCTCCAATGGGGGCGTCAGTAAAATGCGATCTTCCATCCACCTGTTATACTTACAACCCCTCATGTGCAAACAGGTTGCGGCGGTGCCCAACCTGAGGAAGACCCATCATTTAGGCGGCTCTACCTTCGCTCTGGGTCACCCACTTGCCCACTTAGTCAGAGTTCCCTTCTTCAGAGGTTAACCGCAGCATCACAATGTGAGCATGTTGTATTTTAAAAAAGGATTGTACACCTCCACCTGGAAGTTCCCCTCCAAGCCGCTTAAATATACTGCCATTCCTTCACTGTCACTGGGTCAAAATCCTGAAACTCCCTCCTGTGATATGATCATAACTGGAAGAACTGCAAGGGTTAATGGTCTAGCTTAGCCACTAGAGGGAGCTACAGTTACAAGTGTATAAGGCAGTGATGCTAAGCCTTGGGGGAGAGTGTGTGCAGGAATTAGCCAGAGAGAGCCGGAAGTACACACAGTGTGAGTGAGAGCAGATCATAGTTTATCTCAGTATTAAGATTTGGTGTAGATGAGCGTAGTTTAAATGTTAATAATCAACTGTGTATTTTTTAGCAGTACGTGTTGAATCCAAATTTGTAGTGTTTATAAATTAATAGCTTTGTTTAAGTTCAAGCTATTTTGTTGTTTTTGTGAACACGACGCCAACCATCCTGAAATAAGCAACACAAAGAACACCACACTTCCCTAACAGCATTCTAGGTGTACCTACAACTCATGAACTGCAGCGGTTCAAGAAGACAGCTCACCACCGCCCTCTCCACGACAGTTCGGGTAACAAATGCTGGTCTTGCCAGAGACACCCACATCCCTCAAGGGAATAAAAAAAACTATATTTTCAGACAGATTTAGATATTTGCACGTGGCTAAGGGAATCCACTCAGCTGTGCTGTTTCATTGGCACAATTTCCTAAATTGGGCATAACCCGAGCAAAGGATTGCGGAACCTTGATCGTAAATTACATACAATGCAATCTGAGTTCCCACGGCTTTTTCATGCTGGCTTAAAGAACACTGCACAAAGAACTGGCCCCATCCACAAAACTGGCCATGGGATAGATTTATCATTGTGGCAAGTTTCTGCGAATTTATCCTCATTTGAATTACTTCTAAAAATAAAGTAGTTCCTTTCGGATTCTAATAGTCACATTTCAGAAGCTTTTATTTTAATTTACTAATTTAGGGGCATGATTTAGAGGAAACATTTCTAAGTGTCATTTTGGACACGATTTGTGAGTGTTTTTCGATGGCTGCATTGGCGAGATCGCGGTCCGGGTTGCTGAGTGCTGGAAATGAGCCCCCACCAGCTTCCCGCCATTACTGGCCATCTCGCCGTCTGATTCGCACCTCGGCCTCTCGCCGCTAACAAGGGGGAGTTGCTTTTTAAAGCTCTCTCACCACTCACTCCTTTGCAGGTCTGAAGATCCTCTGATGTCTGTGGGCCGGTCCAGATGACCCGGCCGGACGTGGCAGGACTCCTCCAGATACGACCCTGGCCTCGACCTGGAAGCAGATGAGGCCCGAACCCGAAGTCTGATCCCGACCTCGCACAGGACCCGACCCAGCCTTCGGAGTGCCCGACCCAGCCTGGGAAGCAACAACAGCCCCTGGACCGCTCGATCCAGCCACTAGAAACCGACCTGGCCCCCGGCCATGAGACCAGGCTCGATCCGGCCCAGAGAGGCCCATCCAGTGACCCAACACAGGGAGGCCTGCCCAGCGCCCCAATGTACCAACAGATGGAGGAAAGATGAATCCATATGGAGGCCCGACCAGGCCGCCTCCAAGACCCGATTCCAGGAGCACCCGACCGGACCACCAACACTGGAACCAAACACTGGACACTACCCAACCTGACCCAGGAAGACCCTGCCTCCGACCCAAACCCGGACTAAACACCCCCAAAATGGCAGAGACACCACACAAAGACCTGAACGCGATGAAAGGTAGGCCTGCGGAACCCCGGGGCCTGTCTGAATTGCAAATGCCCCCCGGCAATCCCAAAATCGAAACCAGCGCCTGGGACCCTGCCAGATACAACCACTTACCTTCACCAAGACTTCTACCATCGGATCCCAGGACCATCCAGAAGCAGCTGCTGACCAAGGAAGCGAGGGAGACACAGCGGTCTGCAGGTGAGACTAAAGCAACGCTGTTTCAAATCTCTTCTCGCCAGCATGCTCCTGGCAAATTTCCACGTGATCGAAAACAAGCTGAACGAGCTTAATGCTAGACTTACCTCTCAGAGGGAAGTAAGAGACTGCTGTGTGCTGTCTTTCACAGAGCATGGCTCACCCCTGCCTCACCGGACAGTGCCATACAACCTGAGGGCTTCTCACTTCACCGAATGGACCACATGGCGTAATCGGGCAAAGCTAAGGGTGGAGGGGCTTTCCTCCTCATCAATTCCTCCTGGTGCTCAGGCGTGGCGATACTGACAACCTACTGCTCCCCAGACCTAAATGTCTGATTTTGAAGTACCGACTACCTTTCATGTGAGTTCACGTCGGTCATTATCACAGCGGTCCACATCCCATCGCAGGCAAAAGTGAAGAAGGCGCTTCAAGAATTGTACAGCGCTATAAATAACAATGCAATAGAACACCTGGAAGCCTTGTTCATCGTGGCTGGGGACTTCACCAGGCCAACCTCAAGAGTGTACCACCAAAATGTCATCAACACATCTGTTCTACCAGGGCCGCAGGCATCCTTGACCACTGCTACACAAACATCAAGGGCACATACCGATCCATCCTCTAACCAGAGCTCTAAAAATTGGATCATAAGATGGTGCTCCTTCACCCGGCATACAAGCAGAAACATAAGCGGGAGAATTGAAGTCAGTGGACTAGTCTGTATTCAAGAACTCAGTGACCAATCCAAACGAGTATGCCACCACAGTCACAGACGCATCAGCAAATGTGTAGATGACTGCGTGCCCAGAGGTAGTACGTATGTTCCCCAACCGGAAATCATGGTTTGATCAGGAGACTGACTCCCAACCGGAGCCATTCAAGACAGGTGATCCTGACCTATACAATGAATCCAGGTACGACCTCCGCAAAGTCATCAGGGATGCCAAGAGACAATACCACATTAAGCTAGAGTCACAGACTAATGTCATGGACTCTCGTCGGTTATGGCAAGGCTTAAACCATTATTAAACCTTTGGAAGGTCCAATGCAGGTAGGGAATATACAGTGAATGGTAGAACCCTCAAGAGTATTAACAGTCAGAGAGATCTAGGTGTACAGGTCCACAGGTCACTGAAAGGGGCAACACAGGTGGAGAAGGTAGTCAAGAAGGCATACGGCATGCTTGCCTTCATTGGCCGGGGCATTGAGTATAAGAATTAGCAAATCATGTTATAGCTGTATAGAACCTTGGTTAGGCCACACTTGGAGTATAGTGTTCAATTCTGGTCACCACACTACAAGAAGTATGTGGAGGCTTTAGAGAGGGTGCAGAAGAGATTTACCAGGATGTTGCCTGGTATGGAGGCCATTAGCTATGAGGAGCGGTTGAATAAACTCGGTTTGTTCTCACTGGAACGATAGAGGTTGAGGGGCGACCCGATAGAGGTCTACAAGATTATGAGGGACATAGACAGAGTGGATAGTCAGAGGCTTTTTCCCAGGGTAGAGGGGTCAATTACTAGGGGGCATAGGTTTAAGGTGCGGGGGGCAAGGTTCAGAGGAGATGTATGAGGCAAGTTTTTTACACGAGGGTAGTGGGTGCCTGGAACTCACTGCCGGAGGAGGTGGTAGAAGCAGGGACGATAGTGACATTTAAAGGGCATCTTGACAAATACATGAATAGGATGGGATAAGAGGGATACGGACCCAGGAAGTGTAGAAGATTTTAGTTTAGACGGGCAGCATGGTCGGCACAGGCTTGGAGGGCCGAAGGGCCTGTTCCTGTGCTGTACTTTTCTTTGTTATTTAAACAACACGTTGGGCAGCATGATAGCACACGTGTCTAGCACTGTGGCTTCACAGTGCCAGGGTCCCAGGTTCGATTCCCCGCTGGGTCACTGTCTGTGTGGAGTCTGCACGTTCTTCCCATGGGTTACCTCCGGGTGCTCCGGTTTCCTCCCACAATCCAAAGACGTGCAGGTTAGGTGGATTGGCCATGATAAATTGCCCTTAGTGTCCAAAAAGGTTAGGAGGGGTTATTGGGTTCGGGGGATAGAGTGGAAGTGAGGGCTGAAGAGGGTCGGTGCAGACTCGATGGACCGAATGGCCTCCTTCTGCACTGTATGTTCTATGTAAGGCGAAGTCGAGCAGAATCTCATGCAGCAGCGCATCCCCACCCCCACCCCCCACCCCTGCCCACCCACTCCCAGTGAACTCAATGCATTCTATGCTCAGTTTGAGCAGGAAACCATCAAACCGTTGTCAACTGCCCCAGCAGCCTCGGACACACCCGTACCTATTGCCACAGCTTCCAAAGCCAAATCGGCCTTCTTGAAAGTGAACCCTCGGAAAGTGACTGGCCGTGATGGGGTCCCTGGTCACGCTCTCAGATCCTGCTCGGACCAACTGCCGGAGATGCTCACAGACATCTTCAACCTCTCCCCATTCCGTTCTGAGGTCCCCACCTGCTTCAAGACCACCATCATACCGGTGCCATAGAAGAACCAGGCAACGTGAACCAGGCGACATGGAACAATCTGCCTGGACTGTACGCAAAATAACTATACCTCACTATACCTCAGTACACCTGACAATAAATCAATGCCAAATTCAAAACACCAGCATGGCAGCACGTGAACTGCTCATCGCTTTGGTGATGCCGACCTGGTCAGGCTTCTTGAGGGCATCGATATACAAGACAGGACAGCCTGTTCCCCCGAGGGTCGGAAGACCAGTAGCATCGCCTCCAATACCGCCTGGAACGCAGTGGCATCGGCTGCCAGCGTGGGCGGAATGACCAGGAGGATCGCCGTCAAATGCCAGAAGAAGGCAAATGACTTTCAACAAACTGCAAGGGTATCGCCTCTCTCCTGGCATCAGTTGCCCCTGCCACCCCTCGAATTCCTAAACAACAGCCCCCCCCCCCCCCCCCCCCCCCCCCCCCCACTGCAACAGATCACTGGCTGGCACCTGACACCCTCCACACATCCGATCTTCATGCCTGCCTCTCGCCCGGGGAATCACATATCAGCACAACCCCTTCATGTTCAGGTGCACTGCCCACGCAAGTCACCTGCTATAAACCCCCCCTGACCCAACAAGCGTGAGGCTTACACTGCCCTCTCTTTGTTCCCGCTGGAAAAGATAGCCCATAATAAGCGGAAAATGACCAAGACAGGAGGCGGAGTACCAGAGATTCAAGTCCTGTGAGGAATGGGCCCTGCCGATCGCTGGGTTGACTGAGGAGAGAGCAGTCACCAACAACGAGGTTGGCCTGCGCCACAGAGGTGAGTCTCCACTGCCCCTTCACCCAGGTGACCTGTCTCAAGTGAGTTGCTCATGCAGGACAAAATGATCTTTCCCTCTCACTGACCACATCCCCATTCTCTCGCAGGATCTCCATCTGATGGGGCTGGGCCTTCCGGAGTTGTTCCCCTCCCCCCCCCCCCCCCCCCACACCGCCCCCCAGCCCCAATCACCCAAGGAACCACCTTGGAGAAGACCTCTGAGGAGTCCACCATTGAAAAACACACACCTCGGTGGGAGACACCAGTGGACAGGCTTCTGGGCACTACTTGATGAGCACCACACAGTTGCTGATGCACATCAGGTGGAGGCAGGAATAGCCAAGGGAGACGGCAGTAGGAGGTCTGCTGGATCCCAGGATTCAGATGGGCCCTGCTCAGATGCCAAACCTCTGGACAGGGCTTTGCCAAATCTGATGCAGATGTTCGGCCACAGGCCGTGAGATTCAGGAGGGGTGTCAGCGACATTTCAGTGAGTGCATAGCCGTTTGGAGGAATGCCGAATGCTACGGGCGATGGAGATGATTCCGGCGATGTGTGGTATTGAGGCCAAAACTGCTGGGGTGGATACCACAGTGGAAAGCCTGGAGCATGACATCCGCGTCTTCAGTGGTGGTGCCCAGGGCATGGCTCAGTCCGTGATGACCATGGTTGAGGCTTTGTCACTGAAAGACAAGTTGCAGATGCAGGTGGTCATTGCCGGGTTACTGCAGAGCATGGCCCTGTCACTGAGGAGCATGTCCCAGTCACTGCGGAGCATGGCCCAGTCACTGCGGAGCATGGCTCAGTCACTGAGGAGCATGGCCCAGTCACTGAGGAGCATGGCCCAGTCACTGCGGAGCATGGCCCAGTCACTGAGGAGCATGGCCCAGTCACTGAGGAGCATGGCTCAGTCACTGAGGAGCATGGCCCAGTCACTGCGGAGCATGGCCCAGTCACTGCAGAGCATGGCTCAGTCACTGCAGAGCATGGCTCAGTCACTGAGGAGCATGGCCCAGTCACTGCGGAGCATGGCCCAGTCACTGCGGAGCATGGCCCAGTCACTGCAGAGCGTGGCCCAGTCACTGAGGAGCATGGCCCAGTCACTGAGGAGCATGGCCCAGTCACTGAGGAGCATGGCCCAGTCACTGCGGAGCATGGCTCAGTCACTGAGGAGCATGGCCCAGTCACTGAGGAGCATGGCCCAGTCACTGCGGAGCATGGCTCAGTCACTGTGGAGCATGGCCCAGTCACTGAGGAGCATGGCCCAGTCACTGCAGAGCATGGCTCAGTCACTGCAGAGCATGGCTCAGTCACTGAGGAGCATGGCCCAGTCACTGAGGAGCATGGCCCAGTCACTGCGGAGCATGGCCCAGTCACTGAGGAGCATGGCCCAGTCACTGAGGAGCATGGCTCAGTCACTGAGGAGCATGGCCCAGTCACTGCGGAGCATGGCCCAGTCACTGCAGAGCATGGCTCAGTCACTGCAGAGCATGGCTCAGTCACTGAGGAGCATGGCCCAGTCACTGCGGAGCATGGCCCAGTCACTGCGGAGCATGGCCCAGTCACTGTGGAGCATGGCCCAGTCACTGTGGAGCATGGCCCAGTCACTGAGGAGCATGGCCCAGTCACTGAGGAGCATGGCCCAGTCACTGCGGAGCATGGCTCAGTCACTGAGGAGCATGGCCCAGTCACTGAGGAGCATGGCCCAGTCACTGCGGAGCATGGCCCAGTCACTGCAGAGCATGGCCCAGTCACTGAGGAGCATGGCTCAGTCACTGCGGAGCATGGCTCAGTCACTGTGGAGCATGGCCCAGTTACTGAGGAGCATGGCCCAGTCACTGCAGAGCGTGGCCCAGTCACTGAGGAGCATGGCTCAGTCACTGAGGAGCATGGCTCAGTCACTGTGGAGCATGGCTCAGTCACTGAGGAGCATGGCGCTGTCACTGCGGAGCATGGCTCAGTCACTGAGGAGCATGGCTCAGTCACTGTGGAGCATGGCTCAGTCACTGCGGAGCATGGCCCAGTCACTGCGGAGCATGGCTCAGTCACTGAGGAGCATGGCCCAGTCACTGTGGAGCATGGCTCAGTCACTGAGGAGCATGGCTCAGTCACTGCGGAGCATGGCCCAGTCACTGAGGAGCATGGCCCAGTCACTGCAGAGCATGGCTCAGTCACTGCAGAGCATGGCTCAGTCACTGCGGAGCATGGCCCAGTCACTGCAGAGCATGGCCCAGTCACTGCGGAGCATGGCGCTGTCACTGCGGAGCATGGCCCAGTCACTGAGGAGCATGGCCCAGTCACTGCAGAGCATGGCCCAGTCACTGCGGAGCATGGCCCAGTCACTGCAGAGCATGGCCCAGTCACTGCAGAGCATGGCCCAGTCACTGAGGAGCATGGCCCAGTCACTGTGGAGCATGGCCCAGTCACTGCAGAGCATGGCTCAGTCACTGCGGAGCATGGCCCAGTCACTGAGGAGCATGGCCCAGTCACTGAGGAGCATGGCTCAGTCACTGAGGAGCATGGCCCAGTCACTGCGGAGCATGGCCCAGTCACTGAGGAGCATGGCCCAGTCACTGCAGAGCATGGCTCAGTCACTGAGGAGCATGGCCCAGTCACTGCAGAGCGTGGCCCAGTCACTGAGGAGCATGGCTCAGTCACTGAGGAGCATGGCTCAGTCACTGCAGAGCGTGGCCCAGTCACTGCAGAGCATGGCCCAGTCACTGCAGAGCGTGGCCCAGTCACTGAGGAGCATGGCTCAGTCACTGAGGAGCATGGCTCAGTCACTGAGGAGCATGGCCCAGTCACTGCAGAGCATGGCTCAGTCACTGAGGAGCATGGCCCAGTCACTGCAGAGCGTGGCCCAGTCACTGAGGAGCATGGCTCAGTCACTGAGGAGCATGGCCCAGTCACTGCAGAGCGTGGCCCAGTCACTGAGGAGCATGGCTCAGTCACTGAGGAGCATGGCCCAGTCACTGCAGAGCATGGCCCAGTCACTGCAGAGCATGGCCCAGTCACTGAGGAGCATGGCTCAGTCACTGAGGAGCATGGCCCAGTCACTGCAGAGCATGGCCCAGTCACTGAGGAGCATGGCTCAGTCACTGAGGAGCATGGCTCAGTCACTGTGGAGCATGGCTCAGTCACTGAGGAGCATGGCTCAGTCACTGAGGAGCATGGCTCAGTCACTGAGGAGCATGGCCCAGTCACTGAGGAGCATGGCTCAGTCACTGTGGAGCATGGCTCAGTCACTGAGGAGCATGGCTCAGTCACTGAGGAGCATGGCCCAGTCACTGAGGAGCATGGCTCAGTCACTGAGGAGCATGGCTCAGTCACTGAGGAGCATGGCCCAGTCACTGAGGAGCATGGCTCAGTCACTGAGGAGCATGGCTCAGTCACTGAGGAGCATGGCCCAGTCACTGAGGAGCATGGCTCAGTCACTGTGGAGCATGGCTCAGTCACTGAGGAGCATGGCCCAGTCACTGAGGAGCATGGCCCAGTCACTGAGGAGCATGGCTCAGTCACTGAGGAGCATGGCCCAGTCACTGAGGAGCATGGCTCAGTCACTGAGGAGCATGGCTCAGTCACTGAGGAGCATGGCTCAGTCACTGTGGAGCATGGCTCAGTCACTGAGGAGCATGGCCCAGTCACTGCAAAGCATGGCCCAGTCACTGTGGAGCATGGCCCAGTCACTGCGGAGCATGGCTCAGTCACTGCGGAGCATGGCCCAGTCACTGCAGAGCATGGCCCAGTCACTGCGGAGCATGGCCCAGTCACTGCGGAGCATAGTCGAGGGTGTAGACAACATGGTTCGGACAATGTGGAGCCGCCAGGACCGGCAGAACCAGATGACTCAGAGGCATCTGGCGCCTCTGCGGGAAATGAGGGAGTTTGGGAGAAGGGGGCATCGGGTAGGAGGGAAATTAGGAAAATTGGTGAGTTTGGGAAGAAGGAGAGATTGGGGAGGGGTGATCAAGTGGGAAGGACAGGAATGGGGGAGTTGGGTGGGGAGGAGGGAAATGTGGCAAGTTTGTGTGGAAGGGGAGATTGGGGGATGGTGAGCCGAAGGACAAAGCCTCATCCTATGAGAATCGGATTAGGATGAGGGTCTCCCTGGTCCTCCAGGAATTCCGGACCTTCGTCGCTGCCTGTCCTCCATCCTCTGGCTCTTCTTGCCGTTCCTACCTGAGCTCATCCTCCATCACCAGAAGACCACAACACATCGAAGTAGAATTAGGCCACTTGGCCCATCGATTCTGCTCCGCCATTCAATCTTTTCTTTAAAATTTAGAGTACCCAATTCATTTTTCCAATTAAGCAGCAATTTAGCGTTCAATCCACCTACTCTGCACATCATTGGGTTGTGGGGGCGAAACCCACGCAAACACGGGGAGAATGTGCAAACTCCATACGGGCAGTGACCCAGAGCCGGAATCGAACCTGGGACCTTGGCGCCGTGAGACTGCAGTGCTACCACTGCACCACCGTGCTGCCCTTCTGCCATTCAATCATGACTGATATTTTCTCATCCCCATTCTCCTGCCTCCTGCCCATAACCCCTGATCCCCTTATTAATCAAGACCCTATCTATCTCTGTCTTAAAGACACTCAGTGATTTGGCCTCCACAGCCTTCTGCTGCAAAGTGGTCCACAGATTCAGCAACCTCTGGCTGAAGAAATTCCTCCTCATCTCTGTTTTAGAGGATCGTCCCTTTAGTCTGAGATTATGTCCTCTAGATTTTCCTCCTGGTGGAAACATCCTCTCTACGTCCACTCTATCCAGGCCTCGCAGTATCCTGTAAGTTTCAATCAGATCCCCCCCCCACCTTCTAAAGTCCGAGTACAGACCCAGAGTCCTCAACCGTTCCTTATACGACAAGTTGTTCATTCCAGGGGTCATGCTTGTGAACCTCCTCTGGATCATTTCCAAGGCCAGCACATCCTTCCTTAGATACGGGACCCAAAATCCGGGACCGAATTGTCTTCTGAACTCATGCGTCTCCCTGAGCTCGATGTTTCTGGACCCAGGTATCTTCATAAAAATTGTTCTTCGTTCCGGCTACAGAAAAGGAAGGAAACAGCACCACCAGAATGGCCCAGTTATCAGAACCGTGTTTTGAGCAGTCTGATGCACCGCACAATGACAAGGGCGGTAACAGGGGCCTTGTTATACCCGTTCTCAGTCACAGGCGGCCACACTGGTGTCATCAACCAGGACCTCAGTGGGTACTCCTCAACCCCCAAGTGCCAACCCGTCATCATGGGCTGGTGCTCAAAGATGCCGGGTATATCCAAGTGTCCTAGGATGTAGCTGCCATGCACACTCCCTGGGAAGCGTACACACATGTACATGATCTGGAGGCAGTAGTCACAATAGTTGAATATTCAGGGAGTGGAACCCTGTTAATGAAGGGCACTCCCTGATGCCCCGGTGCACGAATAACATGCATGCCATCTATTGCTCCCTGGATGTGGGGCGTCTTGGCATTAGTGGAGAACCCTCCAGACCGGGCACCTTGGTGAGCCTGGTGCAGATAAAAGTCGGATACCCGGGTATCACAGATGTGCTTGTGGGCTTCAGCTTGTGATATGGAGGATAAGCATGAGAATGTGTGATCATGTCCAGGACTTTGTCGTAGAAATGATCTATCCATCAATGTATTACTTGTTCCACGTATCAGAACCACTCTCCGTCCAGGAGTCGCAGCTGTGCAGGCCCCTCCAACACGGCCCAATCTCACCGGGACCGAATCCTGGCATCCACATATTCCACTGTTGCTCAAGGTGCAGTTGAACATCTGTGACGTTCAGCATGTTTAACCCGCAGTGACGTGTCAGTTACATCACACACCACACCAGCAACAAAAGCAGCAGCAATCTGCGAAAGCATTTCATAGCATCATAGAATTTACAGTGCAGAAGTAGGTCATTCAGCCCATCGAATCTGCACCAGCCCTTGGAAAGAGCACTCTACTCAAGGGCTCTGGTGCCCTTGAGCTGCTTGCTGGAAAATGTAAATGGCTGCTCAACTCCTCACTTCCTCTCAGCTGCCATTGTACGAGCTTCACGTTTTTCAAAAGGAATACTAAATGACACCCACGTGATTTCTTGCTGGGGAGCCGGTTAATTCCTGGGAGGCCGCTGCGTTCGACTTCAATCTCGCTACTGAGATTGAAATGAATGAAAATGAGGGTCAATGATATGCTCGGCATATTTGGGACAGATCTGAAACTTACCATTGAAATACATGAGCCTAAACTGGTACCATACCACCTTCACAGCATGACATATTATGTGTTCACTCACTCGATTGAAGCTTTTCCTGTTAATTGTCCATCTGTTTACATCAAAGGTCGCGTATGCATAGATTTTGCCCTGATGTAGCACTTACTACCAGTCAAACTTTCCTGTCTTTGAACACAATCTGCTTTGGTAAATAAAAGAGCAAATTGGATAATGAAAGCTCTACTTTCACATTGCGCCTTCTCAGCCAATGAGGTATTTTAAAAGTGCAATCACTGTTTAATTGCAACGGATGATGCAGGCAACTTGCAGATGGCAAGCTCTCACACACAACGATGAATGAATGACCAGGGGAACTGTTTTAGTGAGGCTGGTGGAGGAATAACTATTGATCTGGAGAGTGGAGAAAAATCACCCGCTTGTCTTTGAAGAGCGGGATTTTTTTTAAACTTCTACCATCTGTTTAATAGATCATTTGAAAACCTGGGCCTCAGACCTGCCATGGCCCATGAAACTGAATGTATGTAACATTTTATCACTTCCACAGAACATTAAAAAGTGTACCCCAACCAATGGATTATTGCAGTCACTTCACTTCCCACGGAAAATGAATCAGATAAATTAGATGTGAAACTGTTCAGCTTTATTTGTGTTTCTTACGGAATATGTATGTAACAGCACGAAAACCGGCCACACAGCCAAACGATCCATGACAGTGTTTATGCTTCACAGGAGCCTTGTCTCAACCGACTCACCCGATGTATCTTTTTATTCCTTTGCCCCTCATGCACCTATCCAGCTTTCTCTTAAATATGTCTGCACTATTCACCTTGAATACTTCTTGCGGCTGTGTGTTGTTCCCCATTCCAACCAGTCTCTAGGCAGTGCAGTGGCCCAGTGGTTAGCACTGCTGCCTCACAATGCCAGGGACTTGGGTTAAATTCCAGCCTCGGGTGACTGTCTGTGTGGAGTTTGCACGTGCTCCCTGTGTCTGCGTGGGTTTACTTTGGGTACTCTGGTTTCTTCCCACAGTCCAAAGATGTGCAGATTAGGTGCATTGGCCATGTTCAATACGCAGGATTATGATAATGGGGTGGAGAGTGGGCTTAGGTAGGGTACACTTTCAGAGGGCCAGTACAGACTCAATGGTCAGAATTGCGTCCTTCCTGACTGTAGGGATTCTATGATTCTGGGTTAAGAGATTGCTCTAGGAGCGAGATTTTCCGTTTATATTCTCCTGCCGGAGGAGAATTGTAAGAGAGGTAAGTACATTCTAATCACTAAGTGCATTCTAATCACATGGAAGTAGTCAGCTGTAAAACGAATGGCAATATTTATAAACATCAAGCTATGATTGGCAGCTGCTGAACAACATCAAAGAAAGTTGGTCTTTCTGTTAGTTTCACACAAGACTACTTCACAGTCACTCAAGCCTGAAAGGAGATCAATGAAACAATGCAGACAGCCGGGTTTGTGTGAAGGCTGTCATTCAAAGCCTAGGGAAATAAATTTAACAGAGAGATGAATGAAAGGCTTGCAGATTAAAGATCTCAGAGGGTTTAAACCCAGCTGACTGGTTTTCTCTTTCCATGAATTGACGATGTTGCTTTCTGTGTCTAAGCCAGCAGGTGCATTGCCCAGGTGAGTTTTCTAGTAGCAATTATTTTCACTGCTTCTTTAAGGATTGCCCTCTATCTTGCAGGCAGGGTTAGAACATAGAACAGTACAGCACAGAACAGGCCCTTCGGCCCTCAATGTTGTGCCGAGCCATGATCACCCTACTCAAACCCACGTATCCACCCTATACCCGTAACCCAACAACCCCCCCCCCCTTAACCTTACTTTTATTAGGACACTATGGGCAATTTAGCATGGCCAATCCACCTAACCCGCACATCTTTGGACTGTGGGAGGAAACCGGAGAACCCGGAGGAAACCCACGCACACAGGGGGAGGACGTGCAGACTCCACACAGACAGTGACCCAGCCGGGAATCGAACCTGGGACCCTGGAGCTGTGAAGCATTTATGCTAACCACCATGCTACCCTGCTGCCCCTAACTTCTCCCATCTGGGGGCTAGCAGGACGGGCTTCCCTTCTGGGGGATCTCTGGTGTGAATCTCTTTAATTGGGCGGGTCTCTGGTGGGGAATGGCAGTCAGGGGTCGAGTCACCCTGTACAGTGGGGAGAGAGATCACCCAGAAAATCCCAGGGGGGTGAGGGAGGGCTGAATTGTGTTGCGGGGGAGAAGGGGCACACTTCCTCTGATGTTGTTCAGCAGCTGCCAATCATAGCTTGATGTTTATAAATATTGCCATTCGTTTCACAGCTGACTACTTCCATGTGATTAGAATGCACTTAGTGATTATAATGTACTTACCTCTCTTTCGCTATCGGGCCGTCTGCTCAGAATGGCGGTTTGAAAGCAGGATTCCCTTGGGCATTTCTTGCAATTTTTGCCATGTATAAATTTGCTTGGCAAAGGACTGGGACTCATAGAATTTACTGTGCAGAAGGAGACCATTCGGCCCATCGAGTCTGCACCGGCTCTTGGAAAGAGCATCCTACCCAAGGTCAACACCTCCACCCTATCCCCATAACCCAGTAACCCCACCCAACACTAAGGGCAATTTTGGACACTAAGGGCAATTTAGCACGGCCAATCCACCTAACCTGCACATCTTTGGACTGTGGGAGGAAACCGGAGCACCCGGAGGAAACCCACGCGCACACGGGGAGGATATGCAGACTCCGCACAGACAGTGACCCAAGCCGGAATTGAACCTGGAGCTGTGAAGCGATTGCGCTATCCACAATGCTACCATGCTGCACTCACTTCCTGATTTGCAAACATCAGGTGCAATTCAGCCCCAAGAAGAGAACATCGAGCTCAATTCTCTGTTTCAGCTGCTAAGTGCTGGCTCAAATGGAGAATTCACGTTTTACGATGCCAAAATTGGCGCCGATGCCCCACCGATTCCGTGACCGGTGAGGGACTAGCAGGGACGGCGGGTTCAACATCCAGCTCCTGTGCCAAAAACAGCCGGAGAATGGCCGGGTTCGAGGCCACATATGTGCGCGGCAATGACCTGCAGCGGTCCCGACCTGCCATCCGCGACCCCACAAGCCACCCCCTGGCCACCCCCCACCAATCCCTCCAGCCCTAGCGGATGACACCCCGGACAGCGGCATGGATCCTGGGCAAGTGTGGCGGGACTTAGACGCAGTCCGAAGCTTTCACGCTGGGTTCCCGACCGTCGACCGCACGGTTGGGAACTCCACCCATCGGGAGCAGAGCATCGCCGGATGGCCTGAAGATGAAACGGCAACGCCACTGCAATGGTGTGCGCCGCGTGATGCGATGATGCTACTTCGAAGGGGTCAGAGCATGGCTGCCCAGCGTCAAACCGGCACTGGCCCCGATTTGGGCATCGGAATGGATTCTCTGCACGATCGCCGTTTACGATATCGGGGTCGAGCAGTGGAGAATCCGCCCACAGTCTTCCAAATGGAGAATCCCAGACCTCATATGAGAAGAGGCACTTCTGACAATGTTGCACTCCCTCAGTAAATGGAGGACTCACATTGTCAGTGAGAAACGTGCAACCTATCTCCTGGCTCCGATACTCTCCCCCTCTTGCAGTGCATTTCCGGAAAAGCACTTGACAAAGCAAAAAAGCAATTTTATCAACTTGATTCTATTAAAATCACAGTGTGTAGAAGAGAAAGAATCTTGATTGCAATTAACTTTAATTAAGATAAATGAATGCTGCTCAGTCAACTGCTGACTGCAACATTAACATGACGAGCGCTGGCTCTTCCCCGAGTGCGACACTTATTAAGAAATCTCAACGTGATTATTGAAGAGACAAATTAGATTTATGTCAAAGTGGAAACTCAATGCTTACCTGCAAAGGAAAAGAAAAGACAGGAGCTGATAGCCTTTTTTTAAACAATAATAATCTTTATTAATGTCACAAGTAGGCTTACATTAACACTGCAATTAAGTTACTGTGAAAATTCCCTGGTCGCCACACTCTGGCGCCTGTTCGGGTAAACAGAGGGAGAATTCAGAATGTCCAATTCACCTAACAAGCATGTCTTTCGGGACTTGTGGAAGGAAACCGGAGCACCCGGAGGAAACGCACGCAGACATGGGGAGAACGTGCAGATTCCACAGACAGTGACCCAGCTAGGAGTTGAATCTGGGTCCCTGGCACTGTGAAGCAACAGTGCTCACCACTGTACTGCCGTGCCGCCCATACTGAGGAGGTATCATGGGGTTGTGAACCAGTTTAAAAATTGTTGGCAATACCTGCTCAATTAGTGAAAGTCCTGTTGCTGGGGTCAGAGGGCTTTGCTTTCATATTCCTTGCTGTCAAGTAAAGCGTAATTCCTGTGTCACTTTCTCGCTGTTGCCCATTTGCATCAGTTTCTTTCTGTCAGACTCCTCAAAGCCCATCCCAACTCATTGCGTTCCAATGTGATCCAATCCATGACTTTGAGGGATCCAGGCCCAGTTCCTGGTACTGCCTCCGCCTCAAGGCCCAGCATTGAAAATGGTTGTGCTCCCAACCATTAATGAACAGTTTACGCAGGTCTTAAAATCCTACTGAGGTTTTTCTCATTAACTCCAAGGCAGTTCCTCCATGACATCTTGACCTAGAGACTCCTGGAAAAATAATGGTGAGTTCACGCCGCAGGCCAGAAGCAGGGCATAAAAAAGCAGCAATTTGTGGGGAGGAATAACTGTGCCATGAGTTCAAATTAATCTAAGTACATTCTAAATTATGAAGGGATTTAACAGAACAAGTGGAGAGAAACCGCTCCCTCTGGTAAGTGGGTTGATAACCCAAGGTTGTAACTTCTAAATAATTGGGAATAATATACAAGAGCGAGAGAGGAAATATACAGAGGGCTATTGAGGGCTGGAAGACACCACCTAAAGGAAACAGAATACATAGGGGCGGGATTCCCCGGTTGGTGACGGCAAAATCGCATTCGATGATTGGCCGGAGAATACCCGATTCCGATCAAATCTGGGGCGGCGCCGCTTTCACGATGCCACGTCTCGACAGCATCAGGACATTGGCTGAGGCCCGCTACCGATGCTCCGCCCCCGACCGGTTGAGTTCCCGACTGCGTCACGCGTGTTCTCACCCGTCGGGAACCCGGCGTGGCCGCTGCAAACCCAGTCCAGCGGCACCACAGTCGGGGGAGGGGCGATCCGCGGGCAGGGGGGGACATTATTCGGGGCTTGGGGCACTGTGTGGGGGGGGTGGTCTGGGGCGCGCGGGCCAGACGAAGGAGGGGACTATTTTGTGGGTGGGGTCCGCGAGCGGTCTCCGCCATGTAGCGCAGCGCGGCAACTGTCCTGGCTTGAGACAATTCACACCTCTTTAACCTGGGATTACCCCTCTCTCTGGATCTGTAAAGCCTTAATTACCTGCAAATGCTCGCATTCAAAGCATTATCTTGCATCTTTGACTTTGTCTATATATATCTTTCTGGAACCTACCTCTTCATTCACCTGAGGAAGGAGCAGTGCTCCAAAAGTAATGATGTGAAACAAATCTGTTGGACTTTAACCTGATGTTGTAAGACTTCTTATTGTGCTCATCCCAGTCCAACACCGGCATCTCCACATCATATTAACCATGAGAGTAAGGGAAGCCGAATAGCTGGGAGCATTTTGCAAGTTGCTTGAGACTTGCTTGAGACTATAAGAACAGTGACGTCAACTAGCTAAAAGGCCCCATTGTTATACAGTAAAGAACTGGTAGATCCGCCTCTATAGTATCAGCCAGCCGAGGGCTGATAATTTCATAGCGAAAACTGTGTTTCTCCAATAATGTCTAGATGCAGGTTTGGATAAGTTGGAAAATTGGCAGGCGATGGAATGAGAAATTGGCACCAATATATTCAAATACATATATCTCTTAAATTGATGGACAGTTTGGCCGGATTGAATGAATTATAAATTAGTTAAAGCCAATCAGAGATGTAAAGAAGGCGAGACTTTAAGATAATAACATCCTTAAGAATAACTTACCGGGATAGAAAAACTCATTCTGGAATCAATCTATCTCTTTCGAAAACCTATTTCCTTGCTGCTTTTGCTAAATCACCATCTTTGTTTTGCTTAAATCACTCAGTCATTTTATAATGTGTATTATGATTTGAAGAATAACCTAGATTTGTAATTGAATGAAAACTCAACTACTGTATTCGCTAAAGACGATCAATCTAACCTAAGTTTGTATTGACAAATAAAGTTTAACAGTGACATAGCTGACAAATAAAGTTGGATAGTCAGAGGCTTATTCCCAGGGAAGAGGGGTCAATTACTAGGGGGCATAGGTTTAAGGTGTGGGGGGTAATGTTTAGAGGAGATGTACGAGGCAAGTTTTTTACACAGAGGGTAATGGATGCCGGGAACTTGCTGCCGGAGGGGGTGGTGGAAGCAGGGACGATAGTGAGGTTTGAGGGGCATCTTGACAATACATGAATAGGATGGGAATAGAGGGATACGGACCCCGGAAGTGCAGAAGATTTTAGTTTAGACGGGCAGCATGGTCGGTGCAGGCTTGGAGGGCCGAAGGGCCGAAGGGCCTCTTCCTGTGCTGTATTCTCTTTATTCTTTGCTCAAGTGAACTTTGCCAAAAAGCACAGACTTGACCTTTGTTATTTGGGAACTAAGAAGGGATAACGGATATCCAGCGTTCGGAATAGACACAGAGATCCATCAGGTTTCATCCCACAGTCCAAATATGTGCAGGTTAGGTGGAATGGCCATGCTAAATTACCCATTAGTGTTCAAAGATGTGCAGGTTAGGTGGGATTACGGGAATAGAGTGGGGGAGGGTCGAGGTAGGGTGCTCTTTTGGAGGGTTGGTGCAGACTCATTGGGCTGAATGGCCTCCTTTTGCACAGTAGGGATTCTTATTTGATACTTATTATTCTTATTTGTCTGGTTAATAATATGCAATATATGGTCGACATCCTCATGGATATAACATCACCTGACAACAGAGCATGGCGAGAAATAGTTCCATGTAGAACCTCTGTACTAAGACTATATTGTAAATGGTTAGATTTTAAATAAAAGGTAGAGATTACCAATAGCCTTGCCTCCAGCGGTACCTGTAAATGCAGACACGATCAACTACACCTAAGAGCCACAACGGTGAAGACAGTGGGGTGGCATATGGGCTGGAGTCAGGCCTACCCACCTCCTACAACTGGCCTGAGGTGGAGATGGAGACAGGTCGATACCAACGTACCCAGGTTACAAAGTCCACCTCCATTTGCTGAGATATCGGTCCACTTTTGGCTATGAATGTGAAGACCCCTTACCTTCACCTCACCCCATGATCCCTCCCCTCACCCCTAACATTCTCTGCCCCCCACCCCCCTCATCTCTCTGATATCCAAATTTCTCTCACCCCTCACGACCCTTTACCCACCATACCCCTCCCAACCTAGGGGGCTGGTTCAGCACAGTGGGCTAAACCGCTGGTTTGCAATGCAGAACAATGCCAGCAGCGCAGGTTCAATTCCTGTACCGGCCTCTGCGAACAGGCACTGGAATGTGGCGACTAGGGGCTTTTCACAGTAACTTTATTGAAGCCTACTTGTGACAATAAGCGATTATTAAAAAGGGGCAGCACGGTAGCATTGTGGTTAGCACAATGGCTTCACAGCTCCAGGGTCCCAGGTTCGATTCCCGGCTTGGGTCACTGTCTGTGCGGAGTCTGCACATCCTCCCCGTGTGTGCGTGGGTTTCCTCCGGGTGCTCCGGTTTCCTCCCACAGTCCAAAGATGTGCAGGTTAGGTGGATTGGCCATGATAAATTGCCCTTAGTGTCCAAAATTGCTCTTGGTGTTGGGTGGGGTTACTGGGTTATTAGGGTAGGGGAGGTGTTGACCTTGGGTAGGGTGCTCTTTCCAAGAGTCGGTGCAGACTCGATGGGCCGAATGGCCTCCTTCTGCACTGTAAATTCTATGTAAAAAAAAACCTCTCCTCACCCCCATTCACTCCCAGCCCAGTATCCACTATAAACAGAAATATGAAGCCTATATTAATATTGGTAATGTTGAGAGGCTGACCTCTGAGAACATGGGCCAAAATTGGGAGAGCTGTCCCAGAAGTTGGGCACTGACGTAGTGGAATCACCGAACAACACCTGTCCCAGATGCTGCCTTCACCATCCCACTGACTGGCCAGAGCTAGTGGAGATGGTGGTGGTGGTCCGGTGGAATAAAATCAGGAGGGAGTTGCCATGGGAGTCCTCAACATCAACTCTGAACACCATGAAGACTCATTATGTAATGTCACATTTGGACAAGGAAACCTCCTGCTGATTACCATCTATCAACCCCCTCCTCAGCTGATGAGTCAGTTGAAAACCAATTGGAAGAGGCACCGAGGGTGGCAAAGAGCACAGAATGTACTCTGAATGGGGGATTTCAATATCCATCACCAAGAATGATTGGTGGCACCACTGCTGACTTAGCTGGTCAAGTTCTCCAGGGCATATTTACTCGACTGGATCTGAGGCAGGAAGTGAAGAAACCAGCAAGAGAGAAAAACCTACTGAACCTCGCCCTCACCAATCTACCTGTCACTGCTGCGTCTTTTCACGACGGTATTGATAGGACCGACTCCTGCACATCGCTTTTGGAGGTAGAGGGCCCATCTTCATATTGAGGATACCCTCCATTGTGTTGTATGTCACTGCCACCGTGCTGTATGGGATAGACTTCGAACAGATCCTGAAACTCAAGACTGGGCCATCAGCGGCAGCAGAATTGCACTCAGCCGCAATCTGCAACCCCATGGCCTGGCATATCCCTCACACAAGCCAGGGAATCAAACGTGGTTCAATGATGAGTGTAGGAGGGCATGCTGGGAGCTCGAATTGAGATATTAACCTTGTGCAGGACAATTGCGTGCCAAACAACAGAAACAGCAAATGATGGATTGAGCTAAGCGGTCCGACTACCGACGGGTCAGATCTAAGCTCTGCAGTTCTGACAAATCCAGTCATCCCCTTGTGGACAAGAAAACAACTCACTGGAGGTGGAGGCTCAAGCATGAAGCATTTGGAACCATCTTCAGTCAGGAGTGCTGAGTGGATGATCCATCCCAGTCTCTTGAGGACCTCAGCATCATAGATGCCAGTCTTCACCCAATTCAACTCACCCCAAGTGACATCAAGAAATGAGTGAAGTCACCATATACTTGGAAGGCTATAGGCCCTGACCATATCCTGGCACTAGTACTGAAGACTTACACTCGAGAACTTGCTGCACCCCTAGCCAACTGTTCTAGGAGAGCTACAACATTGGAATCTCCCCAACATTGTGGATATTTCTTTGTCTTTCATGGAATGTGGGTGTTACTGACAAGGCCAGCACTTGCTCCACAGTCCTAATTGCCCCTGAATTATTAGGCCCATTCCGAAGGATTGCATCATTGTGTCCTGTCCACAAATACTGGATGAATCCAACCCGGCCATTTACTGCCCCATCAGCTTACTCTCAATTATCAACAAAGCAGCAATTACTCAGCAATAACCTGCTCACTGATGCTCATTTTGGATTCTACTAGGCCACTCAGCACCTGACATCATTACAGCCCTGGTCCAAAGAAGGAGAACTGAACTTAAAAAGGTGAAGTGAGAACGTCTGCCCTTGGCATCAAAGTCACATTTGATCGAGTATAACATCAAGCAGCCCTAGGAAAATTGAAGTTATTGGGAACTGAGGGATAACTCATCGCTGGTTGAGTTATATATAGCACAAACAGTGTTAGTTGTGGATTGTTGGAGGTCAATCATCTCAGAGCCAGGACCTCACTGCAGGAGATCATCAGGGTAGTGTCCTAAGCCCAACCATCTTGAGCTGCTTCATGAGTGACCTTCCTTCCATCGTAAGGTGAGGAGCGGGGAAGTTCACTGGTGTTTGCATAACGTTCAGCATTAGTTGAGGCTCCTCAGATAGTGAAGCTGTCCACGTCCAAATGCAGCAAAACCTGAAGTAATAAGTGGCAAGTAATATTCGCTCCACACAAGTGGGAGGCAATGACAACCTCCAACTAGAGACAATCTGTCTCCCCTTGACATTCAGTGGCATGACCATCATTGAATCTCTTTCCACATCTTGAAGACTTCTGTTGACCATAAACTCAACGGGATGAGCCATAAAAATACTGTGGCTACAAGAACAGGTCAGAGGCTAGGATCCTGCAGTGAGTAACTTACTTCCTGATGCCCCATCCAAACGTCATACGTTAGGAGTGTGATGGAATACTCTCCACTTGCCGGGATGAGTGAAGCCCCAACAACACTCAAAAAACGTAACACCATCCAGGACAAAGCAGCCCCACTTGAGCAGCACCCCAGCCACAAATGTTCACCCCTTCCACCGCCAATGCACAGGAGCTGCAGTGTGCACCATCCACAAGATGCACTGCAGCAATTCACCACGTAACATAGACAAATGGGAGGTTCAGAGTGGACTGGCAGGCTTAAAATTCGACACACCTCCAGGGCCAGACGAAATGTATCCCAGGCGGTTGAGTGATGCAGGGGAGGAAATAGCAGGGGTGCTGGCAATAATTGTCAATTCTTCTCTGGCTACAGGAGAGGTGCCGGAGGACTGGAGGATAACCAATGTGGTACCATTATTCAAGAAGGGATAAACTAGGAGACTACAGACCAGTCAGTCTAACCTCAGTGGTGGGGAAACTATTGGAAGCAATTCTGAGAGACAGAATTAATCTGTATTTGGAGAGGATTGGATTAATCAAGAACGGTTTTGTTACGGGGCGGTCATGTCTGAACAACTTGATTGAATTTTTCAAAGCAGTGACTGTCATGATATTCAGACATGCAGATAATGATATACAGACAGGCACAGACAGGCAGCTAATGAACACAGAGAACAGGACATGACCAATGAGCAGGCAGGACACTCAGGGGTGGTATCTCACTATAAAAGGCACGAGGCATTCACAATCCGCCTCTTTCCACTGATGAACATCTACAGAGTGAGTCAGGGTGTATGTACAGTATCACACCTCCAGCACGTGGCTAAGAGCTAGTCTGGTTTAGTCAGACAGAGTAACCATACTTAGGTTAGCAGAGAGTTGAACTCATAGAGAACTGTGCTAACTGTGCTACTGGTTCAATAAATCAGATTGAACTAACTTCAAGGTCTGGAGTATCTTTTGGTTAAAGCTGCATCCAGTTGCAGCCTGTGTTATCCCAGAGTACAGAACACGACATGCTACCAGGAGAGTGCTTAATCTAGGTGGTTTACCTCAGTCCGTTCCGTGACGACCAGCGAATGTATCCCGGCACCATGGAGAAGATTCAGGCTCTTCACCAGCTCAGGACCTCCGGCAATCTCAGTGCCAACTGGCGGACATTCAAGCAAAAGTTTCTGCTGTACTTTGAAGCTTCAGACCTTGTGGGGGTGTCTGATGCAAGGAAGATCGCGCTTCTCCTCTCAACTGCAGGGGATCAAGCCATCCAACTCTTCAACTCTTTTTACTTCACCGAAGGCCAGGACAAGACAAAGTTTCAGACCATCCTGGACAAGTTTGACAGTCACTGTGAAGTGGACACCAATGAAATCTTCGAGCTCTACATATTCAAACAGCGTCTACAAGGTAAAGATGAATCTTTCAACTCCTGATGAACAGGGAGCTGTGGACGACACTTCCAGCCATACACTTGCCCAACCTAGATCACCTCCCGGTGCTGCAGAAGGTTTAGCAGCTCCGAAACCAGGAGAAACAGGGCTATGATGCTCATGCCACCGATTTTCCCGTGTTATCCCCGGCAGACACTGTCAGGATCCCGATACCGGATGGTGGCTGGTCTGCTCCAGCTGTCGTTGTTCGACCGGCTGTGCCCCGCTCATATCTGGTACGTATAGCTGATGGTTCTGTTGTCGATGAAACAAACGGGCACTGCGCATAGTTGCCTGCCCGCAACCGCTTTCTTCTCCGTTTCCGTCCATGTTTTGCCACCTCCTGATACTTCGAACTACAAGACCACCAGTCAGGCTTCCAACCTGCCTGTCAAGGCGCCGTCCTTCCCACCACCACCTCTCCGGCGGTCGACAAGGATCAGACGCAAGCCCCAGAGACTGGACTTATGAACATTTGTTTTGTTTGTTATGTTCCATTTTCTCACATTAGACAGCTATCTTCACATGTAAATACGTTCACATATGCTACCGCTTGTAAATGTGTTAATATATGCCACATGTAAGTACTTTCAAATGTGCCAACAAAACATAAAAAAAAGGAGGCGTCATGATATGCAGACATGCAGATAATGATATACAGACAGGCACAGACAGGCAGCTAATGAACACAGAGAACAGGACATGACCAATGAGCAGGCAGGACACTGAGGGGTGGTATCTCACTATAAAAGGCACGAGGCACTCACACTCCACCTCTTTCCACTGATAAACATCTACAGAGTGAGTCAGGGTGTATGTACAGTATCACACCTACAGCACGTGGCTAAGAGCTAGTCTGGTTCAGTCAGACAGAGTAACCACACTTAGGTTAGCAGAGAGTCGAACTCATAGAGAACTGTGCTAACTGTGTGACAGGTTCAATAAATCAGATTGAACTAACTTCAAGGTCTAAAGTATCTTTTGTTTTCCCAGGGTACATAACACAACAGTGACCAAGTGTATCGATGAGGGAAATGCATTTTACGTAATCTGCTTGGACTTCAGCAAGGATTTTGATAAGATCCCACATGGGAGACTGATAGTGAAAGTAAGAGCCCCTGGGATCCAAGGAACTTTGACAAATTGGATCCAACATTAGCTGAGTGGCAGGAAGCAGAGGGTGATGGTTGAGTGGCATTTTTTGGGCAGGAAGACTGTGTCCGGTGGAGTCCTGCAGGGATCAGTGTTGTGGCGTTCCTGTTTGTGTTACGAGGGTGATCAGTGGGGTGGTAAATAGCGTGGAGAATAGCCTTAGATTACAGGAGAACATAAGAACATAAGAATTAGGAGCAGGAGTAGGCCATCTGGCCCCTCGAGCCTGCTCTGCCATTCAATGAGATCATGGCTGATTTTTTATTGACTCAGCTCCACTTTCTGGCCCGAACACCATAACCCTTT
Source organism: Scyliorhinus canicula (assembly GCF_902713615.1). Classification (NCBI taxonomy): domain Eukaryota; kingdom Metazoa; phylum Chordata; class Chondrichthyes; order Carcharhiniformes; family Scyliorhinidae; genus Scyliorhinus; species Scyliorhinus canicula. The sequence continues at coordinate 183,696,245 of NC_052153.1, read as the reverse complement.
ATTCTTCAAAAAACTATCTATCTTTATCTTAAAAACATTTACTGAAGGAGCCTCAACTGCTTCAGTGGGCAAGGAATTCCATAGATTCACAACCCTTTGGGTGAAGATGTTCCTCCTAAACTCAGTCCCAAATCTACTTCCCCTTATTTTGAGGCTATGCCCCCTAGTTCTGCCTTCACCCACCAGTGGAAACAACCTGCCCGCATCTATCCTATCTATTCCCTTCATAATTTTATATGTTTCTATAAGATCCCCCCAAATTGTTCAAAATTCCAAAGAGTACAGTCCCAGTCTACTCAACCTCTCCTCGTAATTCAACCCTTTCAGCTCTGGGATTAACCTAGTGAATCTCCTCTGCACACCCTCCAGCGCCAGTACGTCTTTTCTCAAGTAAGGAGACCAAAACTGAACACAATACTCCAGGTGTGGCCTCACTAACACCTTATACAATTGCAGCATGCCCTAGTCTTAAACTCCATCCCTCTAGCAATGAAGGACAAAATACCATTTGCCTTCTTAATCACCTGTTGCACCTGTAAACCAACTTTTTGCGACTCATGCACAAGCACACCCAGGTCTCTCTGCACAGCAGCATGTTTTAAAATTTTGGAGGATATGGATCGGCTGGTCAGATGAGCTGATCAGTGGCAAATGGAATTCAATCCGGATAAGTGTGAGGTGATGCACTTGGGCAGGACAAACAAGACAAGGGAATACATGATAAACGGCAGGACCCTGGGAAGAACCGAGGATCAGAAGGACCATGGTGTGCATGTACACCGGTCCCTTAAGGTGGCAGGGCAGGTGGATACAGTGGTTAAGAAGGCATATGGTACACTTGCCTCTTATAGCCAAGGCATAGAATTGAAGAACAGGGAGATTATACTGGAACTTAATAAAACGTTGGTTAGGCCACGGCTGGAAAATTGTGTGCAGTTCTGGAATCCCCATTATAGGAGGGATGTGATAGCGCTGGAAAGGGGGTAGAGGAGATTTACCAGGATGTTGCCAGGTCTGGAGAGTGTTAGTTATGAAGAGAGAAGAGACAGACTTGGATTATTTTCCTTTGAGCAGAGGGGACTGAGGGGGGACGTGTGCAATTATATGGGGCACAGATAGAGTAGACAGGAAGGAACCTTTCCCCTTGGTGGAGGGATCACTAACCAAGGTGCGTAGATTTTCAGAAAGGGGCAAGAGGTTTGGAGGTGATTTCGGAAAAACATTATCACCCAGAGGATGGTGGGAGTTTGGAATTCACCGCCTGAAAGGGTGGTGGAGGCAGAGACCCTCATAACATTTAAGAAGTATTTAGATGTGCACCTGCGATCCCAGGGTATACAAGGCTGTGGGCCAAGTGCTGGAAAGTGGGATTAGAATAATTAGCTAGTAGTTTTTGACCAGCACAGAAATGATGGGCCGAAGGGCCTTTTCTGTGCTGAATGATTTTATGACTCTATTGCTCCATGACCAAGTCTCCTCCAACAGCATCATCCAAACCCATGACTCTCTACCGGCTAGGAGGGCAAGGACAGCAGGCACATGGGGACAACAGCACCTGCAAGTTCCCCTCCAAACCACACACCCTCCTGACTTGGAAACATATTCCCGTTCCTTCACTGTCGCTGGGTCAGTATCCTGGAACTCCCTCCCTGACAGCACTGTGGGTGTATCTACATCACATGGACTGCAGTGGTTCAAGAAAGCAGCTAAACATCACCTTCCCAAGGGCAATTAGGGATGGGCAATAGATCCTGGCTTAGCCAGCTAAACCCACATCCTGCAAAAGAATACAACACATTTGGGGGATTCTCTGTCCCGCCGCACCTGTTTTCTGGTGTGACTTTAAAAAACAACCATCTGACCTGGAGGCAAGAGTCCTCCCATTGAACCATATCTCACATGTCTGCAGTTTAAAGGCACCATTCAAATTATTGATAAACGAATTTCAGACAAGCAGACTGAGCGTTCTTCTGTCAAATCCAGGGATTGCAACCTTGAGGCATGGATTTTTCATGTGTGTGATAAAGAATGTGAGCTCCGTCAGTAATTCCCTCTTCAGCAATCTAACTTCTTAACACGCACTTCCTATTGCTATAGCCCTCTATACCCATCCTATCCATGTGTTTGTCGAGATGCCTTTCGAACGCTGTTAATGTACCTGCTTTCACAACCTACCCTGGTGACGCATTCGAGGCACTCACCATCCACTGTGTAAAAAACCTGCCTCGTACATCTGCACATCATTGGGCTGTGGGAGGAAACTGGAGCACCTGGAGGAAACCCATGCAGACTCGGGGAGAACGTACAGTCTCCGCAAAGACAGTGACCCAGCGGGGAATCGAACCTGGGACCCTGGTGCTGTGAAGCCACAGTGCTAGCCACTGTGCTACTGTGCTGTGCTACTTGCTTTTGGAATCAAATTGAGTTCCGCTAAGGCCTCATCCTCCCCCCCCCCCCCATTTGCTAGTTGAAAGTCCTTGTGCCCACCCTATTTATCCGTTCCACTAGAACACTGGTCCCAGATTGATTCAGATGGACAATCAACAATTGTTCGCAGGGATTATGAAGTGCTGCATAATATATTGAAACAGCGGAGGATAATTTTACAAAGATGTCAACAGTTAATCCGCTGATAAGGCAAAAGGACACAAACAATGCCAACTGAATGCTTATGTCGCACGATCCTTAAGAAGTCAGGATAAAGGTCAACAACTGTGTTTTCAGACTAACTGGTTCTTAGTGACGTTAGCAACTTGTTTTCCAGACACAATCTGCGAGGCCTCAGGATAAGGGTCAATAACATGTTTTCTAACTAAACCTATAGATCAGACACATTTAACTGTTCTCACAACAAGGCAAGAGATTGGGTAAAGAGTGACAGAAAGATAAGGGTATATAATACTCACTCTGCTGGGGTGCACATCTGCAACTTGTTTAAATGTAAAGTTTGAACCAGACAATGCTCAAATGTAAACAATGTCTTTGCCTCTGTGATCTGCTATGTACAAATGTTACTTGATTCCTTTGTTGGCAGAGTCATATCCACAGCTCCTTCTCTGAGATTGTGGTCTCCCAACGCTTTAGCTAATAATCAATCATTCTGTAACGGAGTCTCCTATTATTTAGGGAGAACAAAATTACCACAATACTTGGGAATTCAGGGGACTGAAATATCAGAGAGTGATTGAAGCCCTATAAGCCAAGCAATGCTGGAGCCTTCTGAGTCATAAAGAATTCTGAGGCGAGATCTTTGAAGGTGAAGAATGGAAACCCTGGTGTGAGAGATGGGTTTTCAGCGACTCACAATGCGACTAAAGTCTACATGGGCTGTTGAGAAATCCATGGAATCTGTGTTGGTCGCATCTGTCATTTATTGTGCAGTGTGGTGTGTCCAAACACAGTTTTCCTGTTAGTTCCCACGTACCTCACACTTACTCTGAATACCCTAGAGTATAAAATGAATATTGTGAATTGTTTTATCTCGCAGAACGTGTGTAGTGAAATTCATTTTATGTTCATTGAAAAGTCCCAAACAGGTCGGAATGTGGCGACTAGGGGCTTTTCGCAGTAACTTCATTTGAAGCCAAATTGTGACAATAAGCGCTTTTCATTTCATTTCCTCTAAACTTATCCCCACGGCCCTTAAATCGATGCCCCCTGGTGACTGACCCCTCCACCTTGGCAGACCCAATGGCCTCCTCTGTGCTGTAAGATACTGTGATTCTTCGATTCTATGAATGGGATGCTCAGTACTAGGTGTCAGTGGTTGGGATTGCCTTTCGACTGCACTCCTGATCACAGAGGAGGGAGGCTGGAATTTCCATACATTTTATACATTCTGCCTGGGTTTATAGAAAGAAGTCTTACAACACCAGGTTAAAGTCCACCAGGTTTGTTTCAAACACTAGCTTTCGGAGCACTGCATCTTCCTCAGGTGATTCACCTGAAGAAGGAGCGGTGCTCCGAAAGCTAGTGTTTGAAACAAACCCGTTTGTTGCATCCCCAATATCGGGTATTTTCCACGGTGGATCTGAAGTCTGCATACCACCAGCTCCCAATCCGCCCGGACGCGGCAGAATGACCAGCTGCTGCAGGTCGCGGATCGGGCTGAGCAGTGCTGCCGCGGGTACTGGCTTTGTCCACAGAAGTGGCAGGCTGGAGCAGTTGAATAACTGGTTTGGCGAGCTGAATAGTGGCAGGCTGGAGCAGTTGAATAACTGGTTTGGGGAGCTGAATAGTGGCAGGCTGGAGCAGTTGAATAACTGGTTTGGCGAGCTGAGTAGCTGGCTGGGGAAGCTGAGTAATTAGCTGGAGCAGCTGGATAGTTTGAGTATTTGACTGGGACAGTAGGGCGACCGGCTGTGGCAGGGCGATAGCTGGAGGGCCTTGCGGCACAGGCTTGGGGGGTCCTCAGGCTGCCAGGGTGTCCAAAAAGGCTAGGAGCTGTTATTAGGTTACGGGGATAGGGTGGAAGTGAGGGCTTAAGTGGGTCGGTGCAGACACGATTGGCTGAATGGCCTCCTTCTGCCCTGTATGTTCCATGTTCTATGTTCTATGTTCACAGCGCCAGGTTCCCAGGTTCGATCCTCGGCGTGGGTCATTGTCTGTGTGGAGTCTGCACGTTCTCCCCGTGCCTGCGTGGGTTTCCTCCGGGTACTCCGGTTTCCCCCCAAATCCAAAGATGTGAGTTTAGGTGAATTGGACATTCTGAATACTCTCTCAGTGAACCCGAGCAGGTGCCAAGTGGTGACGAGGGGATTTTCACTGTAACTTCATTGCACTGTTAATGTAAGCCTACTTGTGACACCAACAATAAAGATTGTTAGAGAGTAAAGAAACAGTCAGGAACCTAACTACAGGAACTGCAGCTAATGGCAAAACTATAAGAAGGATACTGGTTAAACCAGAAGAGAAAAATAATAAACAAGCAAATTAAACAGCAGTGCTGAGAGACAGGTTAGTGGGTATTGTCCAATTAAGAGTTCTATATATAAATGCACAGAAACTCGATAAGCTGCAGGCGCAAATGCAAATGATGTAGTTGCTATTACAGAGAAATGGCTGCAGGATGGTCGGGACTGGAAACTAAAAATACCTGTTTATAAAGTTTACCGGAGGGTCAGTGAACATGGCAGAGGGGATGGAGTAGTCTGACTGATTACAAATACTATCAGCTCAATGGTGAGGGAGGATATACTGAGGGGAAAGCATCCAGCGGAGACCGAATGGGTGGAACTGAGGAACAAAAAAGGATCTAAAACTGCAATGGGTGTTGTGTATCAACCCCTTGGTAGCAACTCTGAGGTGTTAGATTGCATAAAGGCAGAAATTAGGAAAAGGGTATAGCAGAGGCAGAGTAGTATTAATTGGGGATTTGAACGCACACATGGATCGGGAGAGACAGACATGCACCTGTCAGAGAGGCAGTGAATTTCTGGAATATGTCCAAGATATCCTGCAGGAATATGGGGCGGGATTCTCCGAACCATCGCCCGGGGCCGGCGTCAATCCCGCCCCCGCCGTGTCCCAAATTCTCCGCCCCCCCCGAGATTCAGCAGGGGCGGGAATCATGCCGCGCCGGTCGGCGGGCCCCCCGCGGCGATTCTCTGGCTGGCCGCTGACTAGCCTCTCCCTCCGGTGTGGATGAAACCACCTCTCTTACCGGCGGGATTGGCGGCGCGGGCGGGCGCCGGGGTCCTGGGGGGGGGCGCGGGATGATCTGACCCCGGGGGGTGCCCCCACGGTGGCCTGGCCCACAATCGGGGCCCACCGATTGGCGGGTGGGCCAGTGCCGTGGGGGGCACTCTTTTTCTTCCGCCTTCGACATGGTCTTCACCATGGTGGAGGCGGAAGTGACCCCCTCCCCTGCCCATGCGCCGGTATGACATCAGCAGTCGCTGACGCTCTGGCACATGCGCGGACTTACGCCGGCTGGTGAAGTCCTTTCGGCCCCGGCTGGCGTGGCACCAAAGGCTGTTCACGCCAGCCGGCGGAGTGGGAACCACTCCGGCGCGGGCCTAGCCCCTCAGGCTGAGGGCTTGGCCCCTAAAGGTGTGGGAACCTCTGCACCTTTGGGGCGGCCCGATGCCGTAGTGGTTCACGCCACTCCAACACGCCGGGACCCCCCGCCCTGCCGGGTAGGGGAGAATCCCGGCCATGGTCTGGATGCAACACGGGGACAGGAAATATTAGAATTAGTCATGAGTGATGAGCCAAATTTATGATGTGGAGATGCCAGCATTGGACTGGGGTGAGCACAGTAAGAAGTCTTACAACACCAGCTTAAAGTCCAACATGTTTGTTTCAAACACTAGCTTTCGGAGCACTGCTCCTTCCTCAGGTGAATCAACCTGAGGAAGGAGCTGCGCTCCGAAAGCTATTGTTTGAAACAAACATGTTGGACTTTAAGCTGGTGTTGTAAGCCTTCTTACAGTGCTCAAATTTAATGAACAGCCTAACTGTGCGCGAACACTTATCAAATAGTGATCACAATATGACTGAATTCAGTATAGCATTTGAAAGCGAAAAGCATGATTCAGTTACTAGAATTTTAGACTTTGGTAAGGCTGACTTTAATGAGATGGAGACAGGGACTGTTCACAGTAAACTGGGAAGATCTGATAAAGAGTCAAACAACTGAAGAGCAGCGGAAAATATTTAAAGAAACATTTAACAGAGTACAGAACAAATGCATACCCCTGAGAGGAAAAGGTTCCACGGTAGCACAAGTGGATAGCACTGTGGCTTCACAGCGCCAGGGTCCCAGGTTTGATTCCCCGCTGGGTCATTGTCTGTGTGGAGTCTGCACGTTCTCCCTGTGTCTGTATGGGTTTCCTCCGGGTGATCCGGTTTCTTCCCACAGTCCAAAGACGTGCAGGTTAGGTGGATTGGCCATGATAAATTGCCCTTAGGGACCAAAAACATCAGGAGGGGTTACGGGGAAGGGGAGGCATAAGTGGGGGCTTAAGTGGGTCGGTGCAGACTCGATGGGCCGAATGGCCTCTTTCTGCACTGAATGTTCTATGTTCACAAAAAAAAACAGCCATGGACAATTAAAGAGGTTTGGGGCTGCATAAAATTCAAAGAAAGGGCTTACAAATGTGCAAAGACGTAGCACAGATCCGGATGAATGGGATAGTGACAAAGATCAGCAAAGTGTCACAAAGCAGATTATAGGAGCTACTAAAGGGGATTCTGAAAGGAAACTTGCAAGGGACATCAAAATCAATAAGAAAAAAATGTTATAGTTATACAAAGGGAAAGCGGGTGGTGAAGAGCAATGTAGGCTCACTAAAAGCTGAAAATGGAGATATTGTCATTGATAATGGGGAAATGTCAGACATGTTAATAATAACATTGCTTCAGTGTTTATAATTGAACAGGAGGATAACTTGCCGGAAGTCCTGAAAAAATGAAGAGTCGATAAAGAACAGGGACTTAATACAATTAATGTAAGCACAGCATCACTAACTAGGAAATTAATAGACCTAAAGAGTAACAAATCCCCAGGACTTGACGTTTTCCACCCGAGAGTGTTAAAGGAAGTAGGGGAGCACATTGTAGATGCCCTAACGATAATCTTTCAGAATTCCATAGATTCAGGAGTAGTCCCTCTAGATTGGAAAATTGCACAAGTCACTCCAATTTTTAACAAAGGTGAAAGGGGGAAACCAGGGAATTACAGACTAATTTGCTTAATATCTGTGATGGGGAAATTGCTGGAGTTTATAATCACGGATGGCGTAACTGAACACCTTGAAAAACTTCAGTCGTTCCAGGAGAGCCAGCATGAAATCATGAAGCAAAGGTCATGCCTGACTAAACTTATTACATTTTTTAGGGAGAATGTCTTTGGATGTTATTGATATGGACTTCCAGAAGGCATCTGACAAAGCCCCACATGGGAGACTGTTAACTAAGGTGGGAGCCCATGGAATTCAGGGCAAATTATTGACATGGTCAGGAAATTGGTTGAGTGGCAGGTGACAGCGAGTGGGTATAGTGGGTAAGTTCTCTAATTGGCAGGGGGTGACTCGTTGTGTACCTCAGGGATCTGTGTTGGAGCCTCAATTATTCACACTATTTATTAATGACTTGGATGATGGCATAGAGTGTTATATATCTACATTGCTGATGATACAAAGTTAAGCAGCATTGTAGACAGTCCAGATGATAGCATAAAATTGCAAGAAGATATTGACAGACGAGGTGAATGAGCGAAATTGTGGCAGATGGAACTCAATGTGCGCAAGATTGAGGTCATCCATTTTGGACCAAAAAAGAGATAGAGTGTTTCTAAATGGAAAGAGGTTGGCTGCAGTGGATGTCCAAAGAGATTTGGGGTTCAGGTGCAAAGATCCTTAAAATGTCAGGAACAAGTGCAGAAAATAGTGAAAAAGGCTAACGGAATGATAGCTATTATATTGAGAGGAGGGCTATGCTGCAGCTATACAAGACAAAATCAGACCTGTTTGCGCTAGAATTTAGAAGGTTAAGGGGTGATCTGATCAAAGTATTCCAGATATTAACAGGGAAAGACAGGGTAGATAAAGATAAACTATTTCCACTGGCTGGGGATTCAAAACTAGGGGGCATAGTCTAGAAATTAGGGCTTAGACCCTTCAGGAGAGTTGTTAGCAAGAAAGTTTTCGCACAAATGGTGGGAGAGGTCTAGAACTCTCACCAAACAGCAGTTGAAGTTAGAACGGTTGGTAATTCTAAATTTGAGATGGATGGATTTTTGTGAAGCAAAGATATTAAGGGATATGGGCTAAAGGCAGGTATATGGAGTTCGGCCACAGATCAGCCATGATCTCATTGAATGGCGGGCCAGGCTCAAGGGGCTGAATGGCCTACATCTGTTCCTATGGTCCAAACACTATTCATTTGCCTCCCTACAACACCAAGTATTCACACAAGCATGTACAACTTTTGATCTTCAGCCGCACTGAGCAGAATTCTACTGCTTCCAAAGCTGTCTTTACCCCAATTTCCCTCTTGAATAAAAGTCTGCTCTTTGCAGCCTTTTCTCTAACTTGGGGACTGATACTCTGCTCCTCACTTTTAACTGAACTCAACCAGGACCGTTTTCTGTCCCCTCTCTTTTCCCCGACCTTGAACACTTGGGACGTCTCGCTGTTTTTTCAATAATCTTTATTAGTGTCACAAGTAGACATACATGAACACTGCAATGAAGTTACTGTGAGAAGCCCCTAGTCGCCACATTCTGGCGCCTGTTCAAGTACACTGAGGGAGAATTCACAATGGCCAATTCACCTAACAGCACGTCTTTCGGGACTTGTGGGAGGAAACCGGAGCACCCGGAGGAAAGCCACGGAGACACGGGGATAACGTGCGGACTCCGCACAGACAGTGACCCAAGCCGGAATTGATCGCACTCAAAGTGTGATCGAAGGTGGGGGGGGGGTGAATCTCACCCAAAAGGCTAGGGAAGAACCTCCCTCCAAACCCACCCAGAACGACAGAATCGTGCCCATTAACTCTGTTCCTCTCTCCACATATACTGCCAGAGCTGCTGAGATTTTCCAGCATTTTCTACCTTTCTTTCATTCCGTTAAGTCAAGGTTTTCAGAACAGCTTACATCTCCGTCCCCTGGTTTTCTTTCGAGGTTCAAAGGTAACTAGCAACAACCACCACTGTTTCAAACACTTAAAATCAGGAGTTCATCTTACATTGGGCTAAAGTGCAAACCATTCTGTCCTGTGTATAGAACCATTGAGACTCACAGAGAAGATGGAGTTAACTCAACTCACTGTGTCTGTGTCAATTCTTTGCCTGAGCAAAACTAATCCCACTGCATTTGTCTCTCCCCCGAGTCTATTTCATCTTTCTCTGTTTCAAATGTTTGCTAACAGTGGAGATCACAGGGGAGTGAAGAGTGCAGGCAGGCATGCCAGGCATATTGAAAAATGAGATGTCAACCTGGTGAAGCTACATAAGACTACTTGCGAGCCAAACAGCATAAGCAGCAAGTAATAGGCAGAGCTAAGTTATTTCACAACCAACGGGTCAGATCTAAGCTCTGCAGTCCTACCACATCAAGCTGTGAATGGTGGTGGACAATTAAACAACTCACTGGAGGAGGAGGCTCCACAAATATCCCCATCCTCAATGATGAAGGTGCCCAGCACCTCAAAAGACAAGGCTGAGGCATTCGCAACAATCTTCAGCCAGAAGTGCCGAATGGATGATCCATCTCAGTCTCCTCCGGAGGTCCCCAGCATCACAGATGTCAATATTCAGCCACTATGACTCACTCCACGTGATATCAAGAAATGGCTGAAGGCACTGGATACTGCAATGGCTATGGGCCCTGACAATATCCTGGCAATAGTACTGAAGACTTGTGTTCCAGAACTTGCCGACCCCTAGCCAAGCTGTTCCAGTACAGCTACACCACTGGATATGCAGGTTATTGATGAAAGCTCGAACTTCTCAATTTTGCCACTTACCTGAGGTGTGGTGATCCTCAGGTTAAATCACCACCAGTCAGCTCTCCCCGTGAAAGGAGAAAGCAGGGAGACCGTGTGACATCCCTGCTGGATCATAGCACTTCTGGAACTGTTAAGGTATAGGGGGGGAGGGTCACCTGCTCCCGGTGGCCGTTAAGGTGACGGTTGCCCTGAATGTCTATGCCACGGTGTCCTTCCAGGCATCGATTGGGGATCTGTGTGGGATCTCCCAGAACTCTGTGCACAGGTGCATCCGCGCCGTAACGGATGCCCGGGTGGCACAATAATTTGTTTTGGGTGTGGTCAGAACCCAACAGGTTGCCCGGGCAGCGGCATTGCCCAGGTCCAGGGGGTGATCGACGGGACACATGTCCTCCTATGGCACAGGCGGACGAGGGGGTGCCTTCTTTAATCGTAAGGGATTCCACTCCCTGAATGTGCAGCTGGTGTATGAACACTGGGTCCACATTGTGCACGTCTGTGCCCGCTGTCCAGGCAGCATGCACGATGCCTTTGTCCTCGCACACTCGATGGTACATGACACCTTCGATGCGCTCTTCGAGGGGTTGGCTCTTGGGCGATAGGGGCTATCCACTGCGTTTGTGATGCTTATCCGGAGGCCCCAGACCGATGAGGAGAACCACTCTGACGATGACCATGCAGCGACCAAGGGTGTCATTGAGCAGTGCATCGGCGTCCTGAAGGTGCGGTTCAGGTGCCTGGACCACTCTGGAGGGACCTCCAATGAAGAGCTGGGAGGGTCTCCCGCATCATGATGGCCAGGACCATCCTCCACACCATCGCGCAGCAGAGAGGCGACATGCTGGGGGAGGAGGTGGAGCAACGGCATGTCTCATCCGACGAGATGGATGCGAGGAGGACCAGGATGGTCAGGACATGGGGCCTGGCCAGGCACAGGAGGCTGCATGACGTGTGTGCCAAGGTTACGGCGCATGGGATCATCTAATCATCCCATCCCACCCCCTCACCCCCCACCCAGGCAGCCCCCTCCTCACTACACCCCATCCCCCTCGCCCCAGCACCCCCACACCACTAAACCCCCCCCCACCCCCGAGCGGCCCACCAACTGAATCACAGGGTGTTGGCCCTTAGTCATCAGCGGGTCTGGTCGATGAGGTGGAGGATGATGACGACCCACTCCGCGATGAGCTCTTGTGCTCTGCAGCTTCTGATAATGTCTTACTCCTGCCCGGTGTCACATACCACTGCCCCTCTGGGTGGGTCCTGCATGCGTGCTAGCCACTCCATCACGTGGACGGACAGCCCTTCTGGTGGGGTGGGGCTGGGGTCTGGGGCGGCAGCGGTGGGGGTGGTGGTGAGCAGTCACTGGTCACGTGCCAGTTGGCCCTACCACACGGCACCCCCGTATCTCTCGTCCTGGTCCCTGTCGTTTCCGAGTCCGGCCACTGGGGGCACCCCCCCCCATTGCCCTGAGGGCCCTGGCCCATGCCATCCTCCAACACCTGCATCCCGCATCGCCAACCTCCCACCCTGTCCTCCGCCACCCCTCAACCACACCCAACCAGCATACCCTCTGCACCCAGCCCAGCCCATCGCTCATACCCTGTGGACAGAGGGTCGCGGTAGTTTGGAACATCAGTGAGCAGATGTTTATTTGTGACGGTGCTGTGAACATTAACTGTGCCTTCGCCCCTAACACTTTCTTTTGTGCTGCACCCATGCCAATTTTACTGGTGTCTAACTTTCTAACCTTACGTGCCCGAATGCTCCTTCCATGTGATCCCCCAGGTTGTACATCGGAAGTGGAGGCGGCCTGCTGCGGGCACCATGTGTGCAGTGTTGGCCTGGGTGGTACGCATAGTTGGCACCGCCTTCTGCTCCTGCAGGCTGTTGGACGCCTCCAACTGCACCTCCAGGTACTGAATGGTTGCTGACATCGCCTCATGTAGCCTCTGGCTCTGCGTCTGCGTCTCCAAGATCGATGGGATCGCCCTTTCCAATAAACCTGAGACCTGTCTGGATGGCAGCTAGTCCCTGGGGTGGGGCAACCCTCTGACTGTCCGCCCCTTCGGAGGTTCCTACCTCCACCTGATGGACCGCAGCATGTGTATGCATTGGTGCGCATCAGGTGGTGCCCAGGAGCCTCTTCACTAAAATACCCAGCCGAGGTGTCGCTGGGATGGTGGAGGGTGCCGGGGACAGCAGTGATGAGAAGTCGGTGTCGTCCCTGGACATGTGCTCTGGGGTGCTGTGGGGTTGTGGCTGGGGGTGAGGGGCCCCGGACGGCACCGCTCCATCGCCCGGTGGGTTGCGGCTGGGGGCGGGGACATCAGCCAGCTGCTCATTGTCTGGTGGTGACCCTGCAGGACACAAGACAAGATGCATGGTTATATCGCCGGTGAGGGTGGTGGGGTGGTGGTGAGGGGGTGGGGGAATGACCCTCGTGCCATAGTGACATCGCCTCTGTGATCGCCTGCTCACCCACCCCGCCAACCAGATCCACGACAGTGACAGGCCACAGGTGCTGCAGGCCCTCTCCAGTCATCTCCTGCTCCCTTCGCTTGTGGCCCGCCTTCTCCTGGAGGGGGCAGAAAATGCACAGTGTGGGTCTGGCTCGGGAGGTTGATCACCCTAACCCACCACTGCCTCCCGGGCTGCCTGGGGGTTGGGGGTGTGGGAGGAGTGGGGGGGGGGTGATGGTGCCGATGGGCACGGACCTGGTGACCCACCCTTGCCACGGCGCTCATGGCCTCTGCCACCCGCACCCAAGCCTGGCTGACATTGGCAGCCATCTTCCCACTCTGGGAACAGGGTGTCCCGCCTCTCCTCCACGGCATCCAGCAATATCTCGAGGCCGGAATCTCGGGGCCGCTCTCCTGGGTGGTACCTCCTTGGCTGGCGACAGAGTGTGTGGGGAGTGGAGTGCTTATATGGAGCTCCAGCTTGTCACGATCTCCGGTGCCAATCCCGACTACTGCGAATCCGACGCCGGCATATCCTGAATTGCTCCGGGACTGGCGCCACCATCGGGCCAGTAGAGCACCATTCAGTCCCGTCTCTCAAACAAAGAATCCCGCCCAGTATCTCTCCCACACAAATTCCGGTACATACCCAACTACAATCACAATGAATTGCTAGATCCAGACAGGGAAACACAGGAGCCAATTTACTTTGATTCCTTTTTTTATTAACTGGTGCTAAATGAAAAGTGAGCCAAAGGATTAGGTAAAGGAACAGTATTGATAGCAGACAGAATTTACACATCACTTCATCAAATAGCAGTTGCATCTCAACTGTACAAGTGAAACATAATTAATCAGCTGAGCAACAAGGTGTTTGGTATGTGTGAGGTACTTAGGGTGTAGAAATCTCCAGTGTACAACATTTTCCGCTCACATTAACACTGCTAACCTTTAAACACCCTTAAAAGTTTTCCCAGTGATTTATACCGTCAGGAAACAGTTCCATGAGTTACAGAGGTTGACATTTAATTAACGCCCACTTTAGCGGTTTAATGAACAGTAATAAATTCCAGCTCCTTCTTTGGCAGCTTTTAATTAGCAATAATTACATGCCACATAAATTGCCGAGTTTGTTGTGTTACTGAGTTACAGTAAATTCTCCCTAATTTCTCCGCTTGGAGCCTGGGTGATCTATCTGCTGGATTTAAAGTGAAGAGGTTAATCAAACAGTTCCATTTATGATAACATGCTATAAAATCCGAACTAGACTGTCTCAAAACACAGATTAGGCACAGATGACTGCTCCGATCCTCAAGTATTAATTCTGTTAATTCTTCCTTCCGTGCTCACAGGGTAAGGGCTCTTGTTCTGCGGGTGTTATGCTTCCTTACGTTTGGGGTCAATGAATGGGATGGCAAGTGGTTAGGGTGACTGAATGCAGCAGGTGATAAACAAATGCCATAATTAGCTAACTTTGAGTTGCCAACTGTGTTCTATTTTGTGTCAATAGCTCAATAAGGGGGATATTAATAAGATGGATCAGGAGCTCATGAGGACCCGTTCCCATCAAATGGTTCAAATTGAGCGCCTTGCTGGGACCAGTGTGCCCTGATGCCATCACTCCCCACACCTCCTCCTTTTTTTAAAGCCTCTGACCTCTTTCGTTGTGCCTTTACTTTCTCATCGCCTCTATGGCCCACTTTGTCTTCTACCCAATGTTGGCGATGCCCCTTTTGCGCAGAATTTTGGGATACTTCTATTTGCAATGTGTTTAGGCTCCTGCGGCACTCCGAGAGGGACATATTGCAGCTGCGCCTCATGGTTCCACCTCTGCACTGTCATCCCAGCTCACCCAATTCGTCAACCCCATCCCTTAGCGCTGGATTATTTGTTCTGCCTCCCTGCTTCTCATATCCCCTTTAATTCACCAACTTTCCAGAAACACATGCCTGACATTGACTGCGCTGCTGTGTTTCCGGCACTTTTAAAAAAACATTTCCCACATTCCAGAAGTGACCGTATTTCAAAACTACTTCTTAAAAATAAATTTCGAGTACCCAATTCTGTTTTTCCAGTTGAGAGGCAATTTGTTATGGCCAATCCACCTACCCTGCACATCTTTGGGTTGTGGGGATGAAACCCACGCAAATACGGGGAGAATGTGCAAATTCCACATGGACAGTGACCCAGAGCCGGGATCGAACCTGAAACCTCGACGCCGTGAGGCAGGAGTGCTGAACGCTGCGCCACCGTACTGCCCCTATTTCAAAGCGACCTAATTGGCTGTAAAGCCAGTGTTCTGAGGTCTTGAAAGGAGTGATACTAATGATCCTTTATGGAGACATTAGAAGGTATCTATTTCCGATGTCCACATTTACTGTTTCCTCCATCTGACTTTTTCAGCCTTTCTGCTAAAAGGCTTGAACTTAGTGTCTCCATAAAGGATCATTAGTATCACTCAGTATTCATTGTTCACTCCATGCATTCTATCTAAGTAGGGATTGTAGAATCGTTAATGCAGCCAAACTTCAACAAACTTGGAGAGTTTGGGGAGGTGCAGTCTGATGGGAGTTGCTAAGGAGGCCCTTGGAAAATAAGAGTGTATTTTGGGCAGAGGGACAATTTAGGAGCTCTGGGGGTACTGACTCACAAATCATCCAAAGCAGCAATGCAAGTTAACTAAGCTGTAAAAATTCAGACACAGCACTGACGTTTATTTCTAGAGGAATAGAATCGAAAATCAGGGAGTTTATGGTCATCGAGTCATAGAGAGTCACAGATGTTTACAGCATGGAAACAGGCCCTTCGGCCCAGCTTGCCCATGCTGCCCAGTTTCTATCACTAAGCTAGACCCACTTGTCCACATTTGGCACACATCCCTCTATACCCACCATGCCCATCTAACTGTCTAACTGCTTTTTTAAAGGACAAAATCATATCCGCCTCGAACACTGCCTCTGGCAGCTCGTTGCAGAAGCTCATCAACCTCTGTGTGAAGAAATTTCCCTTCTGGTCTCTTTTGTATCTCTCCCCTCTCACCTTAAACCTATGGCTGTCTACTTCTAGTGATGCGACCATCAATTCACACGAGACAAAGTGAACAGTGGTTTTAATCAGCTAGAACTGTGCCTGCCTGCGACTGCTCTCCACTGAGAGCCGTCTGCAGGGCAGCAGATTTATATACCTCCCATGAGGGGGTGGAGCCAGGGGCGGAGCCCACAAGGGCACCAACATGATACAATGCAATATAATGTAATACAGTGGTGAATGGTTGCCGTAATACATTCACCACATCTGGATTCCTCTACCTTTGGGAAAAAAATGACGACTATCTACCTTACCTATGCTCCTCATTATTTCACAGACATTTCAGTTATACATTTAGGCTATACAGAAATTTAGGCTATACCTTTGAGTTGCTCAGTTCTCCATACTATGAAAAGGACAAAGAGACACTGGCAAAGGAGTAAAATGATTTAGAAGAATTAAAGTAGAATCGAGAGGTAAACTTTATTAGAAAAGAGTTAAAATGGCTGTCGCTCTTTTCTCTAAAGAGGAGGAGGCAGAGTGGGAGAACTGATAGAGGTCTTGAAAATGATAATGGTGTTTGATGAGGTAGATGTAGAGCGGATATTTCGTATTGTGGGAGCCAGATTCTGTGCTATTCAATACTGACACCAAAATTCCCTATTTTTTCAGCTTTTCACCATCTGCTCCTGCTTCCCACGATGTTTTAGTTACGAAATTGATTGCAGGCAAATTAGTTCAATCACACATTTCATTATTACCTGCAGCTCCGGGAAGTGTTGGCTAATCAAAGATCAATGGAGATTAAATGCTGAATTTCTTAAAGGGAAAACAAAATGTAACTGCTGGCTAATTATACAGCAGACAGATCTGAGAAAGAGGGGTGGGAGTGCGGCCCCTCGAGCCTTCCCCGCCACTCGATGGGATCATGGCTGATCTGATTGTGGTCTTAACTCCACTTTCCTGCCTGACCCCCATAACCCTTGGGGCCCTTGTTTCTCGCAACTCAATCTTAAATATATTCCATGACCCTGCCCCCCATTGCTCGCTGGGGTAGAGAACTCCAAAAACCAGCAAACCCCTGAGAGAAGAAATTCCTCTTCATCTCTGTCTTAAATGAAAGACCCCATTTCCAAATAGTGCCTCCTCATTCTAGGCTCCCCAATGAGAGGAGATGCCCTCCTGGAAACTATCCCGTTAAACCCGCTCAAAATCCAAATGTTTCATTCAGATCACGTCTCATTTTTCGAAGCTCCAACGAGTGTGGGTCCAACTTGCTTAACCTTTCCTCAGAAGATAACCCTTCATCCCAGGAACCAGACCGCTGAAACTCCTTTGAACTGCTTCCAATGAAAATATATCCTTCCTTAAGTAAGAAGACCAAAACTGTACACAATACTCAGGGTAGGGTCTGATCAATGAAATGTACAGCTGTAGCTAGACTTCCCTATTTTTATATTCTATCCTGTTCCCATAAATGGCACATTCCATTTGCCTTCCTGATCACTTGCTGTACCTGCATGCTAACATTGTGTGATTCATAGAATCATCGAATCCCTACAGTGCAGAAGGAGGCCATTCAGCCAGTCGAGTCTGCACCGACCCTCTGAAACGCGATCTACCTGGGTCCACTCCCGTAACCCCACCTAACATCTTTCAGACACTGAGGAACAATTTCTTAGCGTGGCCAATCCGCCTAACCTGCACGTCTTCGGACTGTGGGAGGGAACCTGAGCAGCCGGAGGAAACCAACACAGACACGGGAAGAACGTGCAAACTCCACACAGACAGTCACCTAAAGCCGGGATTGAACCTGGGGCTCTGGTGTTGTGAGGCAGAAGTGCTAACCACTGTGCCACCGTGTCACCCGCAGATACACTCTTGTACAAGTACACTCTGTACTGCAGCATTCTGCTGTCTCTTTCCATTTAGATAATATTCTCTATTCCTCCTGCCAAAGAGGATATCCACACATTATACCCGTACGAATTATTTGCCCACTTACTTAACCTATTTATATTCCTTTGCGGACCTTTTGCATCATCCTCGCAACTTGTTTTCCTACCTATCAGTGTAATATCAACAAATTTGGCTCTACCATAGTCAATAATATCAATCATAAATAGTTGAGGCCCCAGCAGCAATCTTTGTGGTAGTTACACCTTGTCTATCGAAAAATAATCAATTTATCCCAAATCTCTGATTCCTGCCACTTAGTTAATCCTCACCCCACCATCAAGAGCTCTTACTTTGTGCAGTATGCCTTTTGGAAATCTACATACACTACACCTACTGGTTGCCCTTTATTCACCCTGCTTGTTAAAGGACTCTAATAAATTTGGCAAACACTCTTTCCCTTTCATAAAACCTTGTTGGCTCTGCATGACTGTATTAAGATTTTCTGTATGTCCTGCTACCGATTTCTTAATAATTGACTCCAGCATTTCCCAATGTCGAATGCGAGTCTAACTGGTTTATAATTTCCTGCTTTATGTCTCCTTCCTTTCTTGAATAGTGGTGTTAAATTTGTGGTTTTCCAATAGCTGGGGCCTACCTGGAATCTCAGAAAGTTTGGAAGATTACAGCCAATGCATTCACTACCTCTACAGCCACTTATTTTAAGGCTCTTGGATGCAATGCATTTGGTCAAGGGACTTGCCAGTCTTTGGTACCATTAGCTTTCCTAGTACTTTCTCCCTGGTGATCGAGTTCCTCCCTCCTTTGAGCCGCCTGATTTCCTACTATTCTTGGGATGATTTCAGTATCTTCCATTGTGAGGACAGATACAAAATACTTGTTCAAAGTCTCTGCCATTTACTTGTTTCCCATTATTAATTGTCTCATCTCACCACCTAATGGACCAACAATTACTTTAGCTACTCTCTTCCGTTTTATGTACTTGTCGAATATTTTGCTGTCTGCTTTGATATACTTTGCTAGTTTTCTCTCAAACTTCAATTTCTCTATTTGTATTTTTTTTTAGTTACCATTGTCTGGTTTCTAAAATAACCTCAATCTCTGGCCTACCATAGGTGCCAATACAGTGCCCTGTTTCCCCAGTGCCTGATCCCCATGAGACAAGAGTCAATTCCCCCCATGCCCATCTTTGAACAATACATTCAATTTCTTAGTCTTATTTACCATGTACCAATTTGCTTTTGACTCAAGCAGTAATCCAGAGTTTATTACCTTTGTGGTGCTGCTTTTGTAAATAAGTCCTGAGCTGCTCATATTGCCTCAGCAGTACCTTGTTTTTTTAGTACAACCTGTGTCACTGGTACCTACATGGACAACAACAATTGACTCCTTCCCCTCCCTCTGCAAGCTGTTCTCCAAGTTGCTCTCCAACTCTGGAGAAATTTGCCTCACCCTGGCACCCGGCAGGCAGCCCCGTGCTCTCGGCTGCAGAGAACAGTATTAACAACCTCCCCCACCCACCCAACTGTACAGACCCCTACTGCAACGACATTTATTTTCACTGCCTGCACTTGAATGGCTCCCTGCACCAAGTTGCTGTGGTTAGCACACCTGCGGCTCAGACGACCAGTCTGATTTCTGAATTATTCACGTTGCTCCTGAATACAGAATCAGGGAATGGCATGGCAGAGGAGGAGAGCACTTGGCCTGTGCATGTTCTTCAAAAGAGTCACCACGGGATAGAATCGTAGAATTCTGACAGTGCTGAAGGAGGCCATTCGGCCCATCAAATCTGCACCGGCCCTCTGAAAGAACATCCTACCGAGGCCCACTCCACTGTAACCCCACCTAACCTGCCCATCTTTGGATCCGAAGGGGTAATTTAGCGTGGCCAATCCACCTAACCTGCCCATCTTTGGATCCGAAGGGGTAATTTAGCGTGGCCAATCCACCTAACCTGCACATCTTTGGACTGTGGGAGGAAACCGGAGGAAACCCAATGCAGACATGGGGAGAACGTGCAGACTCCACAGAGTTACTGAGGGCTGGAATCAAACCCGGGTCTCTGGCGTTGTGAGGCAGGGGTGCTAACCACTGTGCTAATGTGCCACCCAGGAGGCCACTTGGTCTATTGAGTCTATCTGGTTCTCTGTGGAGCTAACCTCTCGGTCCCAACTAAAATCATGGGCTAGGAGTCATAACACCTTGGGGGAAGCCTCCTTGCAACATGATCTCCATCTTAAAAAAACCTGAAGCGATAAAGGCCCCAACGTGAATTAAAAAATTTCAACGGAGCAACCACGTTTACTCAAGGAATTTGGCCCATCTATCCCCTCCCCCACTATCCCCGTGACCACCAGGTTTATTTGCTTCAGGTGCCCAGCCCACTTCCTTTTGGAGTCATTGATTTTCTCCACTTCCATCACGCTGGAAAGCTACGGGTTCCAGGTCATTACCATTCGCTGTGTAAAAAAAAAGATCCCTCCTCACATGTCCCCTGCATCTCTTGCCCAAAACCTTCAATCTGTGTCCCTGTACCATCAGCCAATGGGAAAACTGCCCTTTGTCTACCTCATCTAAACCAGTCATCATCTATCCAATTCACCCCCTCCACCCACCCTCTACCCCCAGCTTTGGAAATCTTCAAGTATTTATCAGGTCTCCAAGATTATGAGGGGCATGGATAGAGTGGATGGGCAGGCACTCTTTCCCAGGGTGGAGGGGTCAGTTAGCAGGGGGCATAGATTTAAGGTATGTGGGGCAAAGTTTAGAGGAGATGTGCAAAGCAGGTTTTTTATGCAGAGGGTGGGTGAGTGCCTGGAACGCGTTGCCAGGGGAGATTGTGGAAGCCAGCCGATACATTAACGGCGTTCAAAAGGCATCTTGACAAACACATGGATAGGATGGGTATAGAGGGATACGGCACAAGGAAGTGCTGAGGGTTTTGGCCAAGGTTGGTATCATGGCCGGTACGGGCTTGGCGGGCCGAAGGGCCTGATATTGTGCTGTATTTTCTTTGTTCTTTATCCAATTCTCTTTTGAACGTGACTGCTTGTATCTGCTTCAATCACCCTTTCAGCAGTGCAAGCTGGCTCGCAATACACAGCTTTTAAAAAAAAAATCCCTTATCTCAACTCTGTGTCTTCTGCCAATTAACCGTGTAAAAATGCTTCGTGCTGCTCCCTGACTTGTCTTGTAGCTGCTCCCTGTATCTCAACATTCCAGCACTAATGCCTTATCTGGCAGAGCGTGCTGGTGAAAGCAGCTGAGTGGAAGACAGATCTGCTTGTTACTCTGCACATATTGCTGAAGGTTCACGGCCGACGCCTGTCTTTGTATTCAAGTCTGAAGTGGTGGGGGGGGGGTGTCAGGGAAACTCTTCCAGATTGTTGGATTTTTACATCGCCCAGGGACATAAGAACATAAGAAACAGGAGCAGGCGTGGACCAGGCAGCCCGTCGAGCCTGCTCCGCCATTCAATATGATCATGTCTGATCTTGGAGCTTCAACTTCATTTTCCAACCCTCTCCCAATGTCCCTTAATTCCCACAGAGGCAGAAACTCTGCCCACCCCAGCGTTAAATATATTCAACGACGGTGCATCCACAATTCTCCGGGGTAGAGGTTTCCATCTATTCTCAACCCTTTGAGTGAATAAATTTCTCCCCATCACAGTCCCAAATGTTCGGCCCCTTATCCTTAGACTGTGCCCCCCGTGTTTTAGATTACCCGACCAACGGAAACAATCTCTCAGAGTCCAGCCTATCGAGCATCGACCGAATTGTATTTCAATTGCCTCTCATTCTGCTAAACTCCAGTGATGATAAATCCAATTCGCTCAGCCTCTCATCCCAGGACAGTCCCCGATCCCAGGCTCCAATTTGGTGAACCTTCGCTGTACCACCTTCAAAGCTGGTGTCCTGTCCTTTCTTAAATCTGCAGGCCCAAATGTCACACAGGGGTCTGGACCCTCTGCTGCGCACTGCCAATAGGGGGGTCCTCGATGTGGCGGAGAATAAAAAATCGGGATCGGCGCTGGGCGTCGACAGTCGTCAACCGAATGCAATGTTCCAACATCCCCGTTGGCAGCGAGATTGAGATTTACGTCCGTGCTCCAGCAGGCGGATGTAAAATAGTGAAATGGGTCTCAATTACCTATTTTAATCCATTTAGTGGGACCGGCACTCTATTCTCCCGGCACTCTATTCTCCGGCCCTCCATGATTCTCCGCCCCCCTGGGCCGGGAATCACATGGGCGGGGATACTGCAGGTCTCACCAAACATGAGCCTGACGTGGTGGATCTCACGGTGGGCCAAGGGGGAAACTCCTGAAGGGAGTTTCCACCCAAATCCACTCTACCCCAACCCACAAGGCACTACCTGCCCATCCCTCCTCTACGAGATTCCCCCCCCCCCCCCCCCAGCCACCCCAAATGGGAGGACCTCACAATTCACCTCCCTTAATAGGGAGAATCCCCAGGGCCCTCCTAACTAAAGGACCACCCACCCCACATGGACCCCGAGCTAAATGAATGTCCCACAGATTCCCCCTAAATAAAGGAAGGAACCCACCCACAGGGTCCCCCTGACTAAAGGGACCCCTCACCACAGACACCCCCCATTAGAAAAAGACACCACTGTCTGTAAGCTAGAGAGCAGTCCAGACAGGGGCAGTGAATTAACTTATACCTGTACCACTCACCTGGCAGCTCCAGCTGTCCACTCCTGGAAGAGGAACAGCTGTGACCTGTGTTTAAACGCCCTAGATCCATTAGCTGCAGGCCATTCATTCATTTCTAGTACTGGGCTGTGATTGACAGCTTCCACAAAACAGCTGCCGTCTTGATGAATTCATCTCCCTTCATGGATGAGTGACTCAAAGTGCTGAGATCCAATGTCTGAGGCTATATAAGGCTCTGGTCAGATCCCATTTGGTGTATTGTGAGCAGTTTTGGGCCCTGTATCTAAGGAAGGATGTGTTGGTCTTGGAAAGGGTCCAGAGGAGGTTCACAAGAATGATCCTTGGAATGAAGAACTTTTTGTATGAGGAACGTTTGAGGACTCTGGGTCTGTAATCGTTGGAGTTTAGAAGAATGAGAGGGGATCTTATTGAAACTCACAAGATACTGCGATGCCTGGATACAGTGGATGTGGAGAAAATGTTTCCACTTGTGGGAAAAACGAGAACCAGAGGACACCATCTCAACCAAAGGGACGATCCTTTAAAACAAGAGATGAGGAGGAATTTCTTCAGCCAGAGGGTGGTGAATCTGTGGAACCCTTTGCAGCAGAAGGCCGTGGAGGCCAAATCACTGAGTGTCTTTAAGACAGAGATAGATAGGGTCTTGATTAATAAGGGATCAGGGGTTATGGGGAGAATGCAGGAGAATGGGGATGAGAAAATATCAACTATGATCGAATGGCGGAGCAGACTTGATGGGCCGAGTGGCCTAATTCTGCTCCGAACTCTTACGGTTCACAAAAAGCGGCCAAATCAAAGAGCGGTAAGTGCATTGAATTGGAACGCTTGAGTGATAAGAAGGCTCATCGTGATTGGAATGCACTTACCTCTCTTTCTTTCCCGTGGCAAAACATGGGTGGGACTCTCCGTCCTGGAACGCCCGGATCGCGTTCCCCAATGGGACGGAGAATCGGGCGTCAGGGCAAAATCGGGATCGTCGCAGATGACCCCTGGAATCAAGGTCCTTGACTACATATCGCCGGATGTAAATGAATGCAAATGGGCCAGGCACACTATGCTCCAGCCCTCCATGAGTCTCCAGTCCCCGTGGCTGGGAATACCGTGAGCACGGATCACTTACGGGGCTCTACCTGTGGCACCCTGGCATGGTGGACCTCATGGTGGGCCAAGGGGAACTTCCCCAAGGAAGGCCAACCCGGTAATGACCATCCAAGCACAACCAAGTGCCACCCCCCCCCCACCTACAGTGCTCTGCCAGCCTACCCCTCCTTTGCCAGAGCCCTGCCCCCCCCCCCCCCCCCCCCCCCCGGTGGCCAGGACTCTTGTAATAGGGCGAGCCAGACAGGGATCCCTGCAAAAGGGAGCCCCCCTCCCACAGCAAACTCTGTAATACAGAGACCCGCCCAGGAACCCCTGTAATAGCGAACACCCCCCCCCCCCCCCAGGAACCCCTGTACCAAGGGGACCACTCACAGGGACTCCTGTAATAGGGAGCCCACCCCCCACCCCACAGCAACCTCCGTAATATTGAGAAACTCCCAGGAACCCCTGTAATATGGGGACCCTCGACAGCAACCTCTGTAATAGAGAATCCCCCATCTGCATGAACCCCTGTAATAGGGAGACCATCCCCAGGACTCCTGTAATATGGGGACCCCCGACAGGGACCCCTGTCATAGGGAGATCCCAGGGACCCCATAGTAGGGAGATGTCTCCAGGGACCCCTGTAGTAGGGAACCCCCCCCCCCCCCTCCCCAGTAACCCCTGTAATAGGGGACCACCCACAGGGAGACTCCCCAAAGCCCACCCCCCCTTGCAGACCCTGCTCCCCCAAGAAAATATCCTGTCTGGAAGCTGGAGAGCAGTCCGACAGGGGCACTGAGAAGAATTACAGCTGTACCATGAAGCTCGAAGTGTCCATTGATGGAAGGAGAGCAACATTGACCTGTGCCTGGTTCCCACAGATTCATTAGCTGCCAGCCATTCAGAGCTGTCTCGAATGGGTCTGTGATTGGCAGCTTCCTCAGACCAGCTGCAGCTTTGATTCATTCATCTCCCTTCATGGTCCAGTGGCCTAAGTGGTAAAACCCGAACGTTTACAAACATTGACCACATCAAAGACCACATCCAGGCCACGACATCACATACGATTTTGTCACATCTCGTGAGATGTTTTGGGCATCGCAAATCTCGCAAGAGACCTCCATGGTTTAGTCTTCCGAAGAGGGACAGAGTCTCCTCCTGCAGCAAAAGCTTCAATTTTCTCTGAAGTTAGGGGAAAGAAAGCAGCATTCTGTTCAGTAACACAGGTAAGTTCAGCTCCAGTATCAAATAAAAAATCAATATCAATACCTCCCACTCTTAATGAAATATATAATCCATAATTTTTCTGCTCCCAAAGTGCATGTAAAGAGAAATGGAGAGAATCATCAAGAGCGGGGTCCAGTAGCTTTTTGAATTATCATACAGAGAACGTCTTTGAGCTGGAGGACAGCTGTTTAACCTTTCATTCATAGCATTGTTATCATCATTTAGATTCCTACGTGGGTATGGTTCATCCCTACGTGGGTACGGTTCGTCCCTACGTGGGTAAGATTCTTCCCTACATGGTAAGGTTCCTCCCTACGTGGGTAAGGTTCTTCCCTACATGGAAATGGCTAGGAGGTTTTAGAATCCCTGTACATAAGTCTGGGTTTGTCTTGTTGGAACGTAACCCTAGGTGCATCTTGTTTGTGCGCATTACGTGATTGACCACGAGGTGGAAATGTATTGTAGTGAACATTGTCTACATCATTATCATCTCTCGAATCCATCCGTGGTTTAAGATAGCATTTTGCCATCCAGTGTCTTACTTTACCGCAGAAAAGACATTGTGGTATCATTTCCTTACGTGATTTTAGTGGAGCCAGGGTACATGTTTGCCCTGAATCTTTTGGTGGTGTTTTAGTCACTGCTGATGAGCTTGTCTGATTGTGTGAACCGCGATCTATCTGAATGCACCGATCAACTCTGCCTCGGTATGTGCCAGTTGTGGCCCAAGATGGTAAAATCAAATTCAAGGCATCAGAAACTTCAGGTTTAACACCGGCTACAAAAGTCGTTTTTAATAAGGTGGCTGAATCGCGCCTGTTAGCTAGCCTCTGCTTTGCTGTCCCTCCAAAATCGTGAATAACCTCATAGCAGAGAGAAAACGATACATTTACCTCTCTAAACGAGGCTGTCCGCTATTGCCCCTGGGACAAGTCCTCCTACAGTTTAAGTCATTTTGCAGAACTTTGCTGATGTTAGCAAAGCTTTGACTTGCCTCCATTGATAACCATGCTGTGTGTCTTGAGTCCGCAGTCCATTTCAGTGCAGTTCTTTACATATCTTGAGCCTTCGTATCATTTATCTCGATGTTCCATGTTACCACCATGAGACAGAATCCACAGACACAGGATTAACACCACAACCAGTCTACCTTGATTAATATAAATGAAATGAAGAAATGGTAAGCAATATGTTGGCTTACAATAATACTTCCACTTAAAGGGCTGGATGTCGAACAGTCGGGGTGACTCCCTAAAGGACTGGGGCTGCTTCCATGCACAGACCGCCATTAACTCAGCCATCTTGCTGCGCACTCACTGACCATCCACCTTGGCCCCTGGTTCTGCGGAGTGACGCCGGCCTCATGGGAGCCTCCACACCTCATCCTCCGTCACAACCCCCACCCGCCACATGGCGGCCCCTCCGGGGCAACGGAGAAGACACTCCGAGGCCTGTGGAGCGTATCACTGGTGAGAGCAGTACCAGCTGATGGTACCCCTGGCATCAGAATGGGCGCGAGGGCTGGAGTCCCCACAGTGCCGACCACCGACGGGGCCAGGGGTACAGGGATGGGGGAGGTGTCACACGGGGCATAGCTCGCGGTGCCAACCATGTAGCCCAGTGGACCTGATTGGGCATGGGGGTACGCACCATACCAACATGTCGACCTTTCACCCCCTTTAGACAATGGCTATTGGAATTCAACCAGCAATAGTGGCCTTCCTGCCTATCGCTGCAGCTCTGGGGATGCCCTGCGACTGTGCGAGCTGGAGATGCTCGAGGAGGTGAAAGCTGTAGCAGCGGTGTGTGCTACAGCGAAGCGTGCCTAAGTGGAGTGTGCCCCTGAAGATGCAGTTCAAGTGCCTGGACCGCTCTGGAGGGGCCCTCCAGTATGATGCTGGGCGTGTCGCGCGCAACGTCCTCCCCACCATCACCCAGCAGAGGAGTGATGTGCTGGAGGAGGAAGATGAGCAGCAGGCCTTGTCCGATGAGGAGGATGTGGGGGAGGGCGAGGATGGGCAGGACATGGGCCCAGGCAGGCAGGGGAGGCCACACAACGTGTGCATCAGGGCCAACTCCCTCAGGATGCTCTGATCGCCTCAAGGTTTACCGACTGGGTCGGGGGGTGGGGGCGAGATTGGGGAGGGGCGGATTGGCCAGGGGGCACATAACTGACATCACCTTCCAACCCCACACCCGTCGCTCCCACCCGGCCAGCCCCCCGTCTGCAACTCACTCTGAGTTACATACCTGCTGCACTACGGGGTGGAGGCCCTGTGTTGGCAGTGGCACCGGGTCAGGCCCATGGGACGGAGGATGATGACAACCCGCTCTGCGATGAGCTCTGGTGCTCCGCATCTAATGCCAACATCTGACTCCTGCCCATGGTACCAGCATCATGTTTTACGACGCGACTGCTGCTTGTTGTTGCCGTGCGCGTGCGCGGCCACAGGCCCGGCCATTCTCCGGCCGTTTATTTTTGTGGAGGCCGGGGGTTTTATGCAGCGCAGCTGGGAGCCCCTCACCGGTCGCAGGAAATAAAACTAGATGTGGCTTTTTTTTTAAAAACAGCCAATACCGTTTTCCCGGGCACGCTTACGGAGACCAGCTTTGTGTCTTGCCCAGTTTATTAATTGAGCATAAATTCCATCAACTGCATTGGTGGGATTTGAACCCATGCCACCAGACCCTGGGTGTGCTGGTCCAGTGACAACACAAGATGCCACAACCATCCCAAAACATTTCAGGGGCTCTCTGGGCTGAGGTGACACACCGATGAAACACTGCTGAATTTCAACTGACAGCTCAAATCCTTCAGTGAATCATAAATTGA
Source organism: Scyliorhinus canicula (assembly GCF_902713615.1). Lineage (NCBI taxonomy): Eukaryota > Metazoa > Chordata > Chondrichthyes > Carcharhiniformes > Scyliorhinidae > Scyliorhinus > Scyliorhinus canicula. Next base: position 183,668,539 of record NC_052153.1, on the reverse strand, counting down.
GAATATAAAGCAGCGTGGAAACAACAGCACGGATAATTGCCGATCAGAATCCTTTTTTCCATATATCTAAAAACAAGCCATCAGAGCTTAAGTTCGGTCTTTTTTAGTGCGCAATTTGCATGTTATGATAATAAATTGAGGTGAGCTTTTGTAAATTCAATTTAATTTAACTGCTCATTAATATGTAATCCTGAATAATTTAATCCCATTTGAATATATAAATGTGATCATATAGGCTTTACTAAAGGAGAAGCGTGCTCAATTAGAGATGCTGAAACTTTATTGTGATTCACTATTCCTTATTAAACAAATGTCATAAAATTGAAATCGTATTCCAGTTACTTTGCCGAAAAGAAACTGGAAATGTCACAGATAAGGCATCGAATGGACAGGATAGAAACAGGCTGCTTGGCCGACTGGTTTGTGCTTCATATCAGCCTGATCCCATCCTTCTTCATCTTACCATTCTATTCCTCTCTTCACCTTGTGTACTTCTATCTAATTTTCCCTGGAATGCATGCATGCCTTTGAATGTTCCCTGTGGTAGCGAGTTCCTCATTCTAACGCCTCACTGAGTGAAGATATTACTCCTGAATCCCTTATCATATGAGTGACGATCTTGTATTTATGACACCAAAATGTATACCCTATCTGCCTCAACCCTCTCTTGGCCTAGCTCAGTGGTTAGCACCGTTGTTTTACAGTGCCAGGGTCCCAGGTTCGATTCCCAGCTGTCTGTGCGGAGTCTGCGCGTTCTCCCCGTATCTGCGTGGGTTTCCTCCGGGTGCTCCGGTTTCCTCCCACAAGTCCTGAAAGACGTGCTGTTAGGTAATTTGGACATTCTGAATTCTCCCTCTGTATAACCGAACAGGCTGGCGACGGAATGTGGCGACGAGGGGCTTTTCACAGTAACTTCATTGCAGTGTTAATGTAAGCCTACTTGTGACAATAATAATAAAGATTGTTAGAGAGTAAAGAAACAGTCAGGAACCTAACTACAGGAACTGCAGCTAATGGCAAAACTACAAGAAGTATACTGTGAAACCAGAAGAGAAAAATAATAAACAAGCAAATTAAACAGCAGTGCTAAGAGACAGGTTAGGGGGTATTGTCCAATTAAGAGTCTGTATACAAATGCACAGAGTGTAAGGAATAAACTAGATAAGCTGCAAGCGCAAATGCAATTTGAGGACGATGATGTAGTAGCTGTTACAGGGAAATGGCTGCAGGATGGTCGGTTTACCTGTTTATAAAGTTTATAGGAGGGACAGAGAATATGGCAGAGGGGGTGGTTACAAATACTTTCAGCTCAATGGTGAGGGAGGATATACAGAAGGGAAAGCATCCAGCGAAGAACATATGGGTGGAACTGAGGAGTAGAAAAGGATCTAAAACTGTAATGGGTGTTGTATATTGCCCCCTTGGTAGCAGTTCTGAGGTGTTTGATTGTATAAAGGCAGAAATTAGGCAAGGGTGTTTTCACAGTAACTTCCTTGCGGTGCTAATGTTAGCCTACTTGTGACAATACTAAAGATAATTGTAGTGATCTCTGTATATCAATATATATGATCAATATATGTAATGCTAGTACAGACAATTGACCACTAGATGTCTCACTGTCAGGACCTATAAAGATAGCTCTCCCGCTCTTTCTGAAGGAGTGTGTATTCGGAGTGCAGAGAGAACATAGGAAAGCTAGAGAGAGAAGTTATTAGTTGTATTATATAATTTAATTAGTTTTCTCTACAATTGTTTCTTTGTTTTACTCGTTGAGTATTAAGCAGAAAGAACTCACTATTTATTTATATTACTCAATAAATTAGTTTAGCTTTACAAGAAGACGAGTGCTCATTTCACCAACTCGGCAGGTTTAAAAGAGTAATATATATATATTACAGAAAAGTAATTATTATTTTCTTTGTGAAAAATAACCATGTTGGTGCCATTGCACAAAACCTATTGTTTCACTATTGGTGTCAGTCTACTGTATTCGCTGCTCCCAATGCAGTGTCCTCCACATTGGCGAGACTCTGCACAGATTGGGTGATTGCTTTGTTGGGCACCTTCGCTCAGTCTGTGAGCATGACACTTATCTTTCTGTCGCTTCCCATTTCGACTCACCACGTGGGCGCTGGATTCTCCGTCGGCCGACGCTGGAATCGGCAACGCGAATGGGCGGAGAATCGGTCGTGATGGCAAAATCGTGTCCGGCGCTGGGTGCCCGACAGAGTGCCATCCTCCGGTTCCTCGACAGCAGTGTCAATGAGTTCCATTCCGCATGTACATTTCGCATATCATTCGCGACCCTGATCCGGTGTTCTCCACGGCCTGCGCGATGCTGTGCCTCTACCGGGAGGAATTACCGATGGCGAGTTTAACTTGTGGTTTTAAAAATCAGGAAACAGGTTGGCTGTGGCTGATGAGGAGGAGAGAGGAGGTAGGAAATGCAGAGGCAGCTGTGCACCCCACTGACAGCACACCGTGGCCCGTGGTTGTGCAGAGTGACACCAGCCATATGTGTGGCTCCAACCCACCCCACCACCCCGAGCACCCCAGGCTGCACCCTCCACCCACCACTCCCGAACTCCACCCTCCATCCCACCAACCCGAGAACCCCGGGCCGCACCATCCACCCACCACCACCGCACTCCACCCTCCACCCCGAGCATCCCAGGCTGCACCCTCCACCCACCACCCCCGCACGCCACCCTCCACGCTCCACCCCACCAACCTGAGAACCCCGGGCCGCACCATCCACCCACCACCACCGCACTCCACCCTCCACCCCGAGCACCCCAGGCTGCACCCTCCACCCACCACCCCCGCACTCCACCCTCCACACTCCACCCCACCACCCCGAGCACCCCAGGCTGCACCCTCTACCCACCACTCCCGGACTCCACCCTCCACCCTACCTTCCCTGCACCCCAGAACCCTGCCCCCACCCATCCACCCACTGTCCTCGCATTCCACCCGGGGCAGCACGAGGCCCACCCAAGGGCAACGCCCACAATAGCCCCTGCAGGTGGCTCCAGACGGGGGCTGCAGAGCATACTGCTGCCATGGAGAGCACCAACCAATGGTACCTCTGGCAGCAGGAATGGGCGCCAGGGCCAGAAGTTCCCACGGTGTTGGGCACTGACGGAGCCAGGGGTGCGGAGCACAGGGTGCCAGGGGGAATGGCCTGGGGCTGGTGTGGGGATGGGGAGGAAGGGGAGAATGGGTCATGTGGAGGCAGGGTTTGCAGTGCAAACTGGGGCCACCGTGTAACCCGGTGGACCTGGTTGAGCACGGGGTACGCACCATGCTACCATGTCTGCCTTTCAGACAATGGCCATCGGAATCCAACCAGCTGCCTTCATAGAATTTACAGTGCAGAAGGAGGCCATTCGGCCCATCGAGTTTGCACCGGCTCTTGGAAAGAGCACCCGACCCAAGGTCAACACCTTCACCCTATCCCCATAACCCAGTAACCCCACCCAAAACTAAGGGCAATTTTGGACACTAAGGGCAATTTATCATGGCCAATCCACCTAACCTGCACATGTGGGAGGAAACCGGAGCACCCGGAGGAAACCCAAGCACAGGGAGGATGTGCAGACTCCGCACAGACTGTGACCCAAGCCGGAATCGAACCTGGGGCCCTGGAGATCTGAAGCAATTGTGCTATCCACTATGCTACCGTGCTGCCCCGATGTGTCCTGTACACAAGAAACAGGACAAACCCAACCCAGCCAATTACCGCTCTATCAGTCTACTCTCCATCATCAGCAATGTGATGGAAGGAGTTATCAACAGTGCTATCAGGCAGCACTTACTCAGCAATAACCTGCTCACGGACACTCAGTTTGATCTCTGCCAAGGTCGCTCAGCTCCAGCCTTCATTACAGCTTTGGTTCAAATGTGGACAAAAGAACTGTACTCCAGAGATGTGGTGAGAGTGACTGCCCTTGATATCAAGGCAGCATTTGACGAAGATGGCATCAAGGAACCCGAGCTAAACTGGAGTCAATGGGAATCAGGGGGAAAACTCTCCGCTGGTTGCAGTTATATACAGCAGAAAGGAAAATGGTTGTGGTGGTTGGAGTCCATCATCTCAGGACATCACTGCAGGAGTTCCTCAGGGTAGTGTCCTCGGCCCAACCAGCTTCAGCTGCTTCAGCTGCTTCATCAATGACCATAAGGTCAGAAGTGGGGACGTTTGCAAATGACAGCACAATGTTTTTTAAAAAATAAATTTAAAGTACCCAATCATTTTTTCAAATTAAGGGGCAATTTAGTGTGGTCAATCCACCTAAACTGCACATCTTTTGGGTTGTGGGGGCGAAACCCACGCAGGCACGGGGAGAATGTGCAAACTCCACACGGACAGTGACCCAGGGCTGGGATTCGAACCCAGGTCCTCAGCTCCATAGGCAGCAATGCTACCCATTGTGCCACTGTGCTGCCCTGACAGCGCAATGTTCAGCATCATTCGTGACTCCTCAGATAATGAAGCAGCTCATGTCCAAATGCAGCAAGACCTGGACAATATCCAGGCTTGGGCTGACATGTGGCATGTTACATTCGCGCCACACAAGTGTCAGGTAATGACCATCTCCTACAAGAGAGGATCTAACCATCGCCCCTTGACATTCAATGGCATTACCATCACTGAATCCCCCACAATCAACATCCTGGGGCTTAACATTGATCAAAAACTGAACTGGACTAGCCATATCAATACTGTGGCTACCAGGGGATGTCAAAGATTAGGAATCCTGTGCTGAGTAACTCACTTCCTGATCCTCCAAAGCCTGTCCAGAATCTACACTACGCAAGTCAGGAGTGTAATGGAATACTCTCCACTTGCCTGGATGAGTGCAGCTCCAACAACACTCAAGAAACTCAACACCATCCAGGACAAAGAAGCCAGCATGATTGCTCCCCTTCCACAAACAGTCAAACCCTCCACCACTGATGGACAGTGGCAGCCATGTGTACCATCTACAAAATGCACTGTAGTAACTCTCCAACTCTGTTGTTCCTTAGACAACACCTTCCAAACCCACGGCCACTACCATCCAGAAGGACAAGAGCAGCAGATGCCTGGGAACCGCACCACCTGGAGGTTCCTCTCCAAGTCACTTACCACCCTGACTTGGAAATATATCGCCGCTCCGTCACTGTCACTGGGGCAACATCCTGGAAGTCCCTCTCTAACAGCACAGTAGGTGTATCTACATCTCAAGGACTGCAGCGGTTCAAGCAGGCAACTCACCACCACCTTCTGAAGGGTAACTAGGGATGGGCAATAAATGCTGGCCTAACCAGCGACGCCAGCACTCCGTAAATGAATAAAATAAAAAACAATCCTTGCCGCCGCAGCCCTGTGGGATGCACTGAGGTTGTTGGAGCAGGAGCTGCTCAAGGAGGACCCTGTAGCAGCAGAGCCTGCCCCAGAGGAACAGGAGGCAGGGAGTTAGGTTGGAGAGCCAACCGACCAACAGGCTGAGGAGGAGACGGGAAGGAGGCACCGCATCAGGCCTCGTGTATCCCGGCAGCAACTGTCGTTTGAGGACCTGCCAGATGGGACATGGTGCCGAAGACTCTGCCTGAGCAGAGAGAGACAGTGCGACATAGCTGCCAGATCATGGCGCACCTGGCACCGTGGGGGAATGGGTGGGCATCAAGGTGATGGTCGCCCTGAACGTTTACACCATGGGATCCTTCCAGGCGCCAAATGGGGACCTGTCCGGGATCTCACAGACCTTGGTGCTCAGGTGCATCCGCGCCATCAGGCGGCACAATACATCCATTTCGATGTGGACCGAGCCCACCAGGATGACCGGGCAGTGGGGTTCGTTGTCATCGCTGATATGCCCAAGGTCCAGGGGGTGAGCGCCAACGAGCACCAACTCGGACCGGTCTTCACAAACGAAAGAGGTTCCACTCAATGAAAGTGCAGCTGGTGTGTGATCATGAGATGCACATCATGCACGTCTGCGCCCGATACCCGGGCAGTCTGAACGGTGCCTTCACTCGACAGTTCCTGACCTCTTTGAGGTGCACCCCTGGCTGAGGGATTGGGTCCTGGGCAACAGGGGTTATCCACTATGGTCATGGCCGATGACGCCTATCTGGAGGCCCCAGACCGACACAGGGACCCACTATAATTACGCCCATGCAGCGACCAGGGGCGTGGTCGAGCAGTGCTTCAGTCTCCTGAAGATGCGGTTCAGGTGCCTGGACCGCTCTGGAGGGGCTCACCAGTATAACGCTCGGAGGGTCTCCCACATCATGGTGGACTCTTCCCGCCTCCACAACATTGCATAGCAGAGGGGCGATCTGCTGGAGGTGAAGGTTGAACGCCAGGCCTCATCCGACGAGGAGTACGTTGGGGAGGGCGAGGATGGACATTGCATGGGGCCCGAGCAGGCACAGAAGCTGCACAATGTGTGCGTCTTGGCTAGCACGCATAGAACGCTCTAATCGCTTGCAGGTTCATCAACCTGGCGGCCTGTCCAGTGGTGCGGACATCCCATCGTACCCCCACCCGCTGCGGCAGACGGCCTTCTCCCATGAACACCCCCCTGGACCAACCTGTAAAACCCTCTCCGTGATTCTTACCTGCCTCACTACGGGTTGCGGGCCCTGGGGTGGCAGTAACAGCGGGTCCGGTCCATCAGATGGAGGATGATGGCAACCCGCTCGGGATGAGCTGTGGTCCTCCGCATAGTTTGCCAACGTATGACTCCTGCCCGCGGTAGCGCCTTCCACCGTCCACCGGGGTGATCCCTACATACAAACTGGCCATTCCATCACACGGTCCCACGGAACCCTTGGGGTTGCGGAGGTGGGGATGGTGGGGGGGAGCGGCGGTATGGAAGGGATGGAGAGGGATGGGGGTGGTGCACCGGAGCAGCCAGTGCTTGCTGAGGTGGGGGGGCGGGGGGTACAGGGAGGAGGGGGTGGCGTAATGCCCTGTTCACAATTTCATCTACATCCCATTAAGAGGATGCAATATGATTTTTTTCTGTTGGGAGTGGAGAGCCACCGTGACAGGTGGGAGCGCACGTCCCCGCTTTCATTTTACGCCAGCAGGAAACCATTTTGTCAGCTCCCGCCGCATTATTACCCCTCCGCCCACCATCAAACTCGCCATGGGAGTAACTGGAACATTCCGTCCCCAATGTCATTCCGTCACAGAAGGAGGCCTTTCAGCCCATCGAGTCCGCACTGGGCCTCCTCAGAGCCATCCAGACAGTTCCATTCACCAGCTCTGCCCCTGCAAGTTTATTTCCCTCAAGTGCCCATTGGGAGAGTTGGCGCAGACTCGATGGGCCGAATAGCCTCCTTCTCGGAGCATCATGGTGGCACGGTGGTGAGCAATGCTGCCTCACAGCGCCAGGGACCCGGGTTCAATTCCAGGCGCTCCGGTTTCCTCCCACAATCCAAAGATGTGCAGGTTAGGTGTGTCGGCCATGATAAATTACCCCTTAGAGTCCAGAGATGCGCAGGTTGGGTGGGGTTACGGGGATAGGATGGGGTAGTGGGCTTAGGTGGAGTGCTCTTTCAGTAGGTGGGTGCCGACTCAATGGGCCGACTGCCCCTTCAGCACTGCAGGGATTCTATGGATACGATTACTTTATCTTTAGTTGGTGCTGTGCATCCCTGGGGGGCAGGGGGCGGGGGGGGGGGGGGGGGGGGGGGGGGGGGCCTATAGCCCATATGTGTGCCGATATAGCAGAGAGTCAGGGTTCGATGTTGCCGAGATTTTACTTGGCAGCATTTTCACTGCATCGGGGATCTGAGTGCTTTGTAGCATAGGAGAAATTTACCCTCACAATTTATCGCAAAATGCCATGACTGCGTCATTCTGAATGGAATTACCTTAAACAGCGAATAGATCAAAAAATCCAAGGAAAAAATGAAATGAAATTCTCATGTTTCTGTCAGTTCTCAAAGCTCTGAGCAGGGAGAATGTAATGGTACCACTGCACCTCTGGGAGTCATTTTAAAAAATCATATTGAACAATAAAATGAGATTTCTCTTATCTCATGCCTCTGTAAATGTTATAATCTCCTGCTGGCTGGATTATGATGCACTAATCTATGTTGATACCAGGGTGTTCTGCCTCTGACTGGCTGCTTAATTAAAATGTTTCATTATATTCCCAGGCAGATATAGACTCCTTGCTGATTTCTGTCAAAAAACTGTCACCGGCTGAGAAACAAGTGTGGGAGCGTCGGTGAGCAGCAAATAAAGACTTTTCGTGGGGAAGTAGTAGTGCTGAGCGATAATAGCAAATACATGTGTCAACCTAAGCAACCGATTAACGGGCTGGTAGCACAATTCACTGAGCCGCCACGGTGCTCCAGGCCTCTCAGCCGGGATTCACGTGGATTGACGCAGTTAGTTTCAAGCGCGCCCCTCCCTGACGCAATAGACACCGCGGTGGGTCAAGGGGGTCAGTGCTTAATGGAGGTGCCCCCCAAAGTCCATCGGAAGGCCCGCCTCTCCCTCACAACACAAATCCTACCCCCCCCGCCCATGCCTGACCGTTGCCCCCAGCCCTCCCAACCCCCCGTCAGAGCCCCCTCCATCAGTCCCCTCAACAGAGACATCCATCAGAACCCCCCATCAGCGACATCCATCAGATCCCCACATCAGACCCCCAAATCAGACCCCCACATCAGAGACCTCCATCAGACTCCCCCTCCATCAGAGACCTCCATCAAATCCCTCCATCAGACCTCCACATCAGAGAACCCAATCAGACCCCCTCATCAGAGACATCCATCAGAAACCCCCATCAGCGACATCCATCAGAACCCCCCATCAGAGACCTCCGTCAGATCTCCACATCAGACCCCCACATCAGAGACCCCAATCAGACCCCCTCATCAGAGACCTCCATCAAATCCCTCCATCAGACCTCCACATCAGAGAACCCAATCAGACCCCCTCATCAGAGACATCCATCAGAACCCCCCTCCATCAGAGACCTCCATCAAATCCCTCCATCAGACCCCCACATCAGAGAACCCAATCAGACCCCCTCATCAGAGACATCCATCAGAACCCCCCATCAGAGACCTCCGTCAGATCTCCAAATCAGACCCCCACATCAGAGACCCCAATCAGACCCCCTCATCAGAGACCTCCATCAAATCCCTCCATCAGACCTCCACATCAGAGAACCCAATCAGACCCCCTCATCAGAGACATCCATCAGAACCCCCCTCCATCAGAGACCTCCATCAAATCCCTCCATCAGACCTCCACATCAGAGAACCCAATCAGACCCCCTCATCAGAGACATCCATCAGAACCCCCCATCAGAGACCTCCGTCAGATCTCCACATCAGACCCCCACATCAGAGAACCCAATCAGACCCCCTCATCAGAGACATCCATCAGAACCCCCCATCAGAGACCTCCGTCAGATCTCCACATCAGACCCCCACATCAGAGACCCCAATCAGACCCCCTCATCAGAGACATCCATCAGAACCCCCCATCAGAGACCCCAATCAGACCCCCTCATCAGAGACATCCATCAGAACCCCCACATCAGAGACCTCCATCAGATCCCCCCATCAGACCCCCCCATCAGAGACCCCAATCAGACCCCCACATCAGAGACCCCAATCAGACCCCCACATCAGAGACCCCAATCAGACCCCCACATCAGAGACCTCCATCAAATCCCTCCATCAGACCCCCACATCAGACCCCGAAACAGACGCCCAAACAGACACCCAACAGAGATCGCCCCCAACAGACAACACCCCCCCCCCCAACAGATTCCCCCCCAGCCCCTCCCCATCAGACCTCTCAATCGGAGAGACCTGCCTGAAAGCTGAAGAGCAGTCCAGGCAGTAGAACAGTACAGCACAGTACAGGCCCTTCGGCCCACCATGCAGGTGGCTGAAATATCACTGCATTTGCACTTACCCTTCCCTAACACCTGCTGCCTCAGACAGAAGTATTTAAAACAGCAGCTGCTACATGCGTCAGAGGCTCCCTCGAAAGCCCAGTACACTTCTAAGGGCTTGAGAGGGGAGCCCGATACCAGGATTCTGACAGAATCCAGCGAGCCCCCCCTCCATGCATAAAGGGAAGGCATCGCTCCTGGGCGCCAGCGGGGACCAAGAGTGCTTCTACTCCGACCAGAACACGTAGTCTCCAGAGCAGAGAATCCAGCCCATCAAATCTGGGAAAGATGTTTCCAATTGTGTGGAGATCAAATCTAGTGCCCATAAATGTGACATAGTCACGAGTAAATCCAATAAGGAATTGGAGAACCTGTGTTTACCCAGAGTGTTGGCATGCGGAGTTTGCCACATTGGTTCAGCTGAATGGCATAGATGCCTATAAGGGTAATGCATGAGGGAAAACAGAATAGCTGGGAGTGCTGATGGGAGCCTCCTGCCTAAATGGACAACCCCACGTTCTCTCACATTATGCTACATCTGCCAATGTTTTGCCCACTCACTTAATCCATCAATGTCCTTTTGCAAATTATTTTTATCCTCCTCATCACTTGCTTTCCAGTCTATTTTCATTGTGTCAACAAATTCGGCTCAAGAGTCAGTTCCTTCGTCCTAGTCAGTAATATCGATCATAAATAGTTGAGGCCCCACCTAACACTGATCCCAGTTACACTTTTCCAACCTGACACTGACCTATTCACCCCCACTCTCTCTTAATTATTAGTTAACCAATCCTCTGCCCAAGGAAACATACCCATGAGCTCTTATCTAGCACTTTATGTGCCACCTTCTCAAATGCTGCTTGGAAATAGGGCTCAACTTTATCCACCTTGTTTGTTGCCTCCTCAAAGAACTCAAATGAATGCATCAAACATGAATTTCCTTTCATAAAACCATGTTGACCCTACCTGACTGTACTGAGGTTTTCCCCATCACACTGCCACTTCCTTAATCATGGATTCCAGCATTTTCACAATTCCCTATGTTCGGCTAAATGGCCTGTTGCATCTAGCTTTCAATTTTTTTAATCTTTCCTGAATAGTAGTGGGGGTTTATGCTTTCTAAATCCGTTGGGACCTTTCCAGAATCTCCCAAAATTGGGGTGATTGCCACCTGTGCCTTCGCTGCTATCACGGGCACAATTTTTCAGCCCCATCACGGTGGGGGTGGGGCAGGCAAATGGGGCCAGTCAGTCGAACGGCCATTGGCTTCATCGAGACCGGAAAATTCCGCTGGTGGGAGGGGCCGTAAAATTCTGCCCCACTTCTTTCAAGATGCTGGGCTGCAGGCCATGAGGTCCAGGTAGCTTGTCAGCCTTTAGTCGCATTAGCTTTCTCAGTACGTTTTCTCTAGTTATCATGGTTGTTTAATGTTCCTCCCTCCCTTTTCCCTATTGACTTTTGACTAGTCTTGGGATGCTTTGTATGTCTGCTACTGTGTAAACCAAAATAAAAGTTTCTGCTATTTCTTGAATTCTCATACACTTCCTCCTTCTGTACACTTGTCTGTTTTCATATTTCTTAATTGTTTTCTCTCAATATCTAATTTTTCCCTCTTTTTTTTTCATCACCTTCTGCTGATGTCAAAAAAATTCCCAATCTGCTTTCCGACTACAAACCTTCACCGCATTTGCATGTCTTTTCTTCCAATTTGATACCATCTTTAACTTCCTTAGTTAGCCATGGATGGTGTATTTTTCTCAGCAAATCTTTCTTTCTCAATGGAATACATCTGAAAGTTATGAAATGTCTCCTGAAACATCTGTCACTGTTTCTCTACCCTCTTACTTTCTAACCCTATGTCTAGGACCAATTCAGCCGAATCTGCCTTCATACCCATGTAATTGCTTTTATTTAAGTTTAAGACCCTCTTGTTAACCCACATTTCTTACCCTTGAACTGAATGCACAATTTTGACATGTTATGATTGCTCTTGCCTGGAAGATTCTTTGCAATGATTAATTAATGCTGTCTCATTGCACAAATCCAGATCCAATATAATCTGCTCCTTGGTTTGTTCTGGAACATATTGGGCGGGATTCTCAGTTGGCTGACGCCAGCATTGGGAAACGCGATTAAGCGGAGAATCGGTTTTGCCAAAATCGTGTTGGGCGCTGGGTTAACACCAAATCGCAATTCTCTGGTGCCTCGACAGCGGCGTGAATATGTTCCAATCTGCGCATACAGTAAACGCCGTCGGCATATCATTAGCAGGCCTAACACAACATTCTCCGGTGCCGTCGCGATTCTCCGCCTCCACTGCGGGGAAATTACCGACGGCGAGGTTCACTTGCGCCTTTAAAAATCAAGAAAGACGCACTGTGGCTGATGAGGGAGAGAGAGGAGGTGGGACGCGGAGAGGCACGATTGTGGGCTGCTGGTCCTGACACTGGTGGGCGGGGCCTCTTCCAGGGCGGGGGAGAAGTGACCCGGGGACGGGCCACGGGGCCGGAGAGACCCCCCCATGGGATTGGGTGGTGCCCAGGCGTGGGCTACCATTGCTGCGGCCTGCAAGGCAGCCACCTTTCTGTGCACCCCACTGACAGTCCACCTTGGGCCCTCGTTCTGCAGAGTGACACCAGCATATGAGTGCTCCCTCCCCACTGCACCAACATCCCAACCCCACCCCACAACCCCACTACCACCGCACAAAAGGCCCCACTCTCCACCCTATCACCCCTGAACACCTCCCAACCGGCCACCTATTGGGGCATCATGTGGCCCAGCTAAAGGCCACAGTCTTGTGGGGGGGTGGCGGATGGGGGTTGGGGAGCATACCACTGGCATGGGAAGTGCCAGTCGATGGTACCCCTGGCAGTCGGGACGGGCGCTAGGGCCAGAGGCCCCGACGGTGCAGGGCACCGGCAGGGCCAGGTGTGCAAGGATGGATGGGGGCACATAAGGGGGCAGAGTCTGCAGTGCTAGCCGAGGCCACCATATTGACCTGGTTGGGCATGGGGGTACGCACCATGTCTACCTTTCACCCCATGCAGACATTGGATATTGGAATACAGCAGCTCTGGTGGCCTTCCTCCTAGTCACTGCCGCCCTGGAGGATGCCCTGTGGCTGCATGAGCTGCTTGCGGAGGAGGAAGTTGCAGCAGTGGATCCTGCCCCAGAGGTACTGGAGGCAACCAGTGAGGATGGAGAGCCGTCCGCTCAACAGGCTGAGGAGGAGGAAGTACAAAGGGGGTGCCGCATGAGGCCTTGTGTGTACCGGCAGCGCCTGTCATTCGAGGATGTGCCAGACCGGGCATGCTGTCAAAGACTCCGGCTGAGCAGAGACACAGTGCAACACCAGATCATGGCACACCTGGCACCTCAGGACACCTGCGCCCGGTGGCCGTCCAGGTGAACTTCCACGCTACAGGGTCCTTCCAGGTGCCGAGTGGGGACCTGCCCAGAGCTCGGTGCAGAGGTGCATCCATGCCATCACAGAGGCCCTGTATGCCCAGTCGGCTCAATGCATCCATTTCAATGTGGACCCGCCAGAATACCTGGGCTGCAGGGTTCGCCGCCATCGCCGAGATGCCCCGTATCCAAAGGGTGATCAACAGGATGCACGTCGCCCTCTGCGCACGTGCAGATAACAGGCCTTTCTTTGCAAACCGAAAGGGGTTCCACTAGATTAATGTGCAGCTGGTGTGTAACCATCAGATGCACATCATGCATGTCTGTGACCTCTACCGGGGCAGAGTGCACAATGCCTTTATCCTGGCATACTTGATGGTTCCTGGCCTCTTCCAGGCGCACCCCCGGCTGTGGGGGGTTGGCTCCTTGGCGACAAGGGTTATCCGCTGCGGGCGAAGTTGATGATGCCTACTCAGACCCAACAGACCGATGCAGAGATGCACATGCCATGACTAGGGAAGTGATCAGGAGGTGCTTTGCCATCCTGAAGATGGGGGGGGGTGGGTAATGGGTGTGTGGGGCGGGGGCTGGTGCCAGGGGCACAGTGCTGCCTACTCACCCTGGCCACTCTGAGGAGGTTGTGCAGTTTCTTCCGGCACTGCCGGCCGCTCCAGTCAGTGTTGCTCACGGCACTGACTGCCTCTGCTAACTGCATCCAAACACGGTGAATGGCGGGCGGCTGACAATCTCCTTCCCCAGCTGGTGTACGGGGTCGCCAACCTCTCCTCCACGGCATCCTAAAGGGTATCGATCTCGGCGTCTGCAAAACGGATTGCCATCTTGTTGGCTGGGATGGTGTGTGTGTGGGGCGGGGGGAGTGCAGTGCATACCTGCGGCAGCAGCTTGTCAGCTTCCTGAGGGTCAATCGTGAACCCAGAGAATCCGGAACCATTTCCCATTGGAATATTAATTGTGTTCCACCTGACGCCGGTGCAGGGCCCACAACGGTCGCTGGATCGGTCCAGGTGCGGCACCAACATTGCTGCCGTAAAAGTTCACGAATCCTGTCCCGGTGTCTACACTTAATCTCAGGAACGGAGATTTCCGCCGATTGTTCTTAGAAACTGTCCCAAATATACAAATGAACCCATCTTCCAGGTTGTTAAAACCCAGCAGGTTTGGCAGGATCTGTGGAGGGATAAACAGAGTTAACATTTTGATTCTGTATGACTTTTTCAGAGCTCCTCATCTTCCCTAAGGTTACCAAGTTGCTTTGCCCAATCTGTACGAAGGTTAAAAGTTCCCACGTTAATTGCAATACATTTTGTACAAGCTCCCATTATTTCTTGATTTATAGTCCATCGTGCAGTTTTGCTACTGTTATGTGGCCTATAAAATACTCCCATCGATGACTTATTTTGCTAATTCTTAAAAATATTCTTGATCTTCTCAACCAAATCATTTTACCTTTAGTTTTGCTGATAAAATGGACATGCTGCCGAAGCTTTTTGTCTTGCACTCACCAGGGCAGAGGCAAGAATGAAAAATGTATGTTTCTACTGCACAAGAAAAAGATTCTGATTTGTTGGCAAGAGGACTTTCATTGTCCGAGGAATTGTCATGGACAATTCTCTAGTGAATTACTGTCCTCCATACATCTGTTTAATTCACAACAGGGGCAATGCCTGGACATGTTCCTTTTGCCTGCAGAGGACAGGTCCCTGTGTATAAATATATGCATTTTCCAGCAAGTGTAGGTGAACCACAATGCGAGCCTATGTGATAATCTTAAATTGGCTATCAGTGCAATTCATAGCGTATTCAGGATTGTTCATCAAGTGCTGTCAAATTGCAGAATCGCACCGAACGTTTGGTATTCTGTTCTGGGTTTTGCGAGCACAGACTGGTTGGGTCTGACCAATACTCTGCCTTTTGTGAACAGCTGATGGGATGTCTTGTTGTTTCATACGATCCACCTGTCATGCTTTCATACCTGGAAATGAAACTTATATTCCATATTACTCTTTTATGTGGTAGGCAAAATGTCTATGAGGGCCGACTGCCACATTCTACATCATTGCGACATAAAATGGCCCGTTTCACGCCGGCGTGAATTACTCACCTCACACACGGTGGGACCTGGCAGGTAAGGGTTAAGGGGGCGGTCCTGGGGGGATCCATCCCAGGTGGGGGTACCCACAGAGGCCTGGCGTGCGATCGCGGCCTACCGATTTGCGGGCAGGCTGGTACCGTGGGAGGCCTTCTTTCCTCTGCCCCCCCCCCTGTAGGGCTCCGCCATATTGCCCGGGGCCGGCGCAGAGAAGCGAACCCCCGCGCATACGCGAAAATACGCCGGCCATTTTGCACTTGGGCGGAAATACGCTGGGCGGTCCGCGCATGCACAAGATTACGGCGGCCGTTCTGCGCATGCGCGAACTCTTGCCGGCTCTTCGGCGCCGGCTGGAACTGCGGGAATGAGTCCGGCGGCCACCTAGCCCCCTATAAAGGTAAGAATTCCTCACTTTCGGGGGCCGTTGATGCCGGAGTTGTTGGCGCCGGTTTTCCCGCCGGCGTGGGGACATAGCCCCATTTCTAGAGAATCCCGCCCCTTGGGTGGGATTCTCCATCCCGACAGACCCGTTTTCTGGTGCGGCGCACCCTTGCCAGCAATGGGATCATCCGTCCCAGCAGCCGGTCAATGAGGTTTCCCATTGGGGCCACCCCTACGCCGTCAGGAAACCCGCGGGCATGGGAGCACTGCTGGTGAAGCAGAGGATCCCGCCAACGGACAATCCAGCCCGTATTCTGCCAGGGTCATTTAAGAGAGACTGGATATTTTTCAGATGTGATAGAATTCGGCCTATTGGTGAGTATGCGCAAGCGATTCTCTGGCTGGACAGCACTTGATGACCAAACCCAAATGCGCTAATTAGACTGAAAATCAATTGAAGATTATCAGCTCCATTTGTAATGTGGCTGACACAGTTTTGCCAGATACTACATGTATTCATATGTAAGAACTTATTCTCTTCAGGCAAAACGACAGTGACCAGGTTTTCCACCTTTTTGAATTAACCAAAATCATGACGTGGAAATGCGGCGTTGGACTGGGGTGAGCACAGTAAGAAGTCTTAAACACCAGGTTAAAGTCCAACAGGTTGTTTCAAACACTAGCTTTCGGAGCACTGCTCCTTCCTCAGGTGAATGAAGAGGTAGGTTCCAGAAACATATATATAGACAAATTCAAAGATGCCGGACAATGCTTAGAATGCGAGCATTAGCAGGTGATTAAATCTTTACAGATCCAGAGATAGGGGTAACCCCAGGTTAAAGAGGTGTGAATTGTCTCAAGCCAGGACAGTTGGTAGGATTTCGCAAGCCCAGGCCAGATGGTGGGGGGTGAATGTAATGCGACATGAATCCCAGGTCCCGGTTGAGGCCGTACTCATGTGTGCGGAACTTGGCTATAAGTTTCTGCTCGGCGATTCTGCGTTGTCGCGCGTCCTGAAGACCGCCTTGGAGAATGCTTACCTGGAGATCAGAGGCTGAATGCCCTTGACTGCTGAAGTGTTCCCCAACAGGAAGGGAACATTTCTGCCTAGTGATTGATGCGCGATGTCCGTTCATTTGCTGCCGCAGCGTCTACATGGTCTCGCCAATGTACCACGCTTCGGGACATCCTTTCCTGCAGCGTATGAGGTAAACAACGTTGGCCGAGTCACACGAGTATGTACTCCAAAATCAGTTGCATTCTTGGACACACTCGTCTCCGTCAAGGACGGTCACCTCAGCACTTCGCTTTACCGCAAGCCCACGGATAACCTCACGATGCTCCACTTCTCCAGCTTCCACCCTAAACACATTAAAGGAGCGATCCCCTATGGACAAGCCCTCCGTATACACAGGATCTGCTCAGACGAGGAGGAGCGTAACAGACATCTACAGACGCTGAATGATGCCCTGGGCTAATGTTAAGATTCTTGGTGCTGAAAGATGCCTTGGGCTAATGGTAAGATTCTTGGTAGTGTGGACAAGCAGAAGGATCTCGGTGTCCATGTCCATAGATCCCTGAAAGTTGCCACCCAGGTTGAGAGGGTTGTTAAGAAGGCGTACGGTGTGTTAGCTTTTATTGGCAGAAGAATTGAGTTTCGGAGCCATGAGGTCATGTTGCAGTTGTACAAAACTCTGGTGCGGCTGCATTTGGAGTATTGCGTGCAGTTCTGGTCGCCGCATTATGGGAAGGAAGTGGAAGCATTGGAAAGGGTACAGAGGAGATTTACAAGGATGTTGCCTGGTATGGAGGCAAGATCTTATGAGGAAAGGCTGAAGGACTTGAGGCTGTTTTTGTTAGAGAGAAGAATGTTAAGAGGTGACTTAATTGAGGCATACAAGATAATCAGAGGAGTAGATAGGGTGGACAGTGAGAGCCTTTTTCCTCGGATGGTGACGTCCAGCACGAGGGGACATAGCTTTAAATTGAGGGGCGATAGATATAGGACAGATGTCAGAGGTAGGTTCTTTACTCAGAGAGTAGTAAGGGCGTGGAATGCCCAGCCTGCAACAGTAGTGGACTCGCCAACACTAAACGCATTCAAATGGTCATTGGATAGGCATATGGACGATAAGGGAATGGTGTAGAGGGACTTTAGAGGGGTTTCACAGGACGGCGCAACATCGAGGGCCGAAGGGCCTGCACTGCGCTGTAATGTTCTATGTTCTATGTTCTATGTACGAACGGGATATGGCGCTCGACTCATCGATCGACAATTCCAACGCGCCACAGCAAAAATACGCACAGACCTCCTCAGAAGACAAACACAGGACACAACCGACAGAGTACCCTTCGTCGTCCAGTACTTCCCTGGAGCGGAGAAACTACGACATCTTCTTCGCAGCCTTCAACACGTCATCGATGAAGATGAACATCTTGCCAAGGTCATCCCCACACCCCCACTACTTGCCTTCAAACAAATGCGCAACCTCAAACAAACCATTGTTTGCAACAAACTAACCAGCCTTCAGAACAGTGACCACAACACCACACAAACCCTGCCATGGCAATCTCTGCAAGACATGCCAGATCATCGACCTGGATACCACCATTACATGTGAGAACACCACCCACCACGTACGCCGTACATATTCGTGCGACTCGGCCAACATTGTCTACCTCATACGCTGCAGGAAAGGATGTCCCGAAGCGTGGTACATTGGTGAGACCATGCAGACGCTGCGACACCGAATGAACGGACATCACGCGACAATCACCAGGTAGGAATGTTCCCTTCCAGTCGGGGAACACTTCAGCAGTCAAGGGCATTCAGCCTCTGATCTCCGGGTAAGCGTTCTCCAAGGCAGCCTTCAGGACGTGCGACAACGCAGAATCGCCGAGCAGAAACTTACAGCCAAGTTCCGTACACATGAGTGCGGCCTCAACCGGGACCTGGGATTCATGTCGCATTGCATTCATCCCCCACCATCTGGCCTGGGCTTTCGAAATCCTACCAACTATCCTGGCTTGAGACAATTCACACCTCTTTAACCTGGGGTTACCCCTATCTCTGGATCTGTAAAGATTTAATCACCTGCTAATGCTCGCATTCTAAGCATTGTCTTGCATCTTTGAATTTGTCTACACATATGTTTCTGGAACCTACCTCTTCATTCACCTGAGGAAGGAGCAGTGCTCCAAAAGCTAGTGTTTGAAACAAACATGTTGGACTTTAACCTGGTGTTGTCAGACTTCTTACCAAAATCATGATGGCATGATTCCTGCTGCATTCTCCACGGCAATGTCTTGCCCAATCCGAGTCTAATTGCCAACCATTCAGCTTCTTTTCCCCATGCAGTTGCTTCCTTTGAAATTTGGCATTCTCCTACTTGTCCTGATGACTGAAAGATGAAAAGCTTTGATGGCTTGTCTCTGTTATCAGCAGTCCTTAAGTTCTTTACTACCGCCTGCCCCTCCTTCCATCCGTCTCCACCCACCCCCCCCCCCCCCCCAATTCCCAACATCCTAACAAATACGGCAATTTTTTTTCCCGTCATTAAATATTAAATTTGTTTATTCCCTGGTAGGAATTAAAATTGTGCAAAATTACTTTTAAGTTCCTGTCAAGAGGGGTATCTCTGAATATATCTCCAGATTTCGTTGACAGCTGAGGATTAGAAAACATTCTCCTTATTAATGCAGAAATATTATTTATGAAACTAAATGAGATATGCTCAGATGCTGATTTCTCAAAGATATTTTTGAGGATAAGCCATGAAATGCTTGTCAACTCTGACTCATGTCCAGCCCTGGTTGACAGTGGCTGTCCATCTTTCTGCTCTGAACCTTAGTGATCTCAGATCACTCGAGACACCTAATTAAACAGATAAAAGCAGTGCAATGGGTGAGAAGCGAATAGTTAAGGAACCAGCCACAAATCCACAGAAACTGCAAAGCAACGTAATAAAGGATTTTGAGATTGTTCCATTCATCATTTCCTTCTCTCATTCATCAGCAACTTTTTCTTATCCATTCACAGGATGCATACTTCGCTAGTTAGGCCAGTATTTATTCCCCATCCCTGAGTGCCTTTGAGAAGGTGGTGGTGAGTTGCCTTAGAACAAAGAACATACAGTGCAGAAGGAGGCCATTCGGCCCATCGAGTCTGCACTAACCCACTTCACCCCTCACTTTCACCCTATCCCGTCACCCAAAAACCCCTCCTGACCTTTTTTGGTCACTAAGGGCAATTTATCATGGCCAATCCACCTGACGTGCACGTCGTTGGACGGTGGGAGGAAACCAGAGCACCCAGAGGAAACCCATGCAGACACGGGGAGAACGTGCAGACTCTGCACAGACAGTGGCCCAGCGGGGAATCGAACCTGTGACCTTGGCGCTGTGAAGCCACAGTGCTATCCACTTGTGCTACAGTGCTGCCTTCTTGAACCGCTGCTGTCCTCATGGTGTAGGTACACCCACAGTGCTGTTAGGGAGGGAGTTCCAGGATGCTGGCCGGGCGATAGTGAAGGAACGGCGATATATTTCCAAGTCAGGGTGGTTATTGACTTGAAGAGGTACTTCCAAGTGGTGAGGTTCCCAGGTCTCTGCTGCTCTTGTCCTTCTAGATGGTGAAGGTTGTGGGTTTGGTAGGTGCTGTCTTCGGAGCCTTGATGAGTTTCTGCAGTGCACCTTGTAGATAAGAACATATGAACTAGGAGCAGGAGTAGACCATCTGGTCCTTCGAGCCTGCTCCGCCATTCAATGAGATCATGGCTGATCTTTTGTGGACTCAGCTCCACTTTCCCGCCCGAACACCATAACCCTTTATCCTTTATTCTTCAAAAAACTATCTATATTTATCTGAAAATATTTAATGAAGGAACCTCAACTGCTTCACTGGGCAAGGGAATTCCATAGATTCACAACCCTTTGGGTGAAGAAGTTCCTCCCAAAATCAGTCCTAAATCTACTTCCCCTTATTTTGAGGCTATGCCCCCAGTTCTACTTTCACCCACCAGTGGAAACAACCTGCCCGCATCTATCCTATCTATTCCCTCCATAATTTTACATGTTTCTATAAACTCCCCCCGAATCCTTCTAAATTCCAACGAGTACAGTCACAGTCTACTCAACCTCTCCTTGTAATCCAATCCCCTCTAATGTGGGATTAATCTAGTGAATCTCCTCTGCACACCCTCCAGTGCTAGTACGTCCTTTCCAAGGTAAGGAGACCAAAACTGAACACAATACTCCAGGTGTGGCCTCACTAATACCTTAT
This sequence comes from Scyliorhinus canicula, assembly GCF_902713615.1. Taxonomy (NCBI): domain Eukaryota; kingdom Metazoa; phylum Chordata; class Chondrichthyes; order Carcharhiniformes; family Scyliorhinidae; genus Scyliorhinus; species Scyliorhinus canicula. The sequence goes on along the minus strand of NC_052153.1, from coordinate 183,647,439 downwards.
TCAGTTGCAGCATATCCTCCCGAGTCTTAAACTCCACTCCTCTAGCAATGAAGGACAAAACTCCATTCGCTTCATAATCACCTGTTGCACCTGTAAACCAACTTTTTGTGACTCATGCACGAGGGCACCCAGGTCTCTCTGCTCAGCAGCATGTTTTAATATTTTATCATTTAAATAATAATCCATTTTGCTGTTATTCCTCCCAAAATGGATAACCTCACATTTGTCAACATTGTATTCCATCTGCCAGACCCTAGCCCATTGACTTAACCTATCCAAATCCCTCTGCTGACTTCCAGTATCCTCTGCACGTTTTACTTTACCACTCGTCTTAGTGTCGTCTGCAAACCTGGACACTTTGCACTTGGTCCCCAATTCCAAATCATCTATGTAAATTGTGAACAATTGTGGGTCCAATACTGATCACTGAGGGACACCACGAGCTACTGATTGCCAACCAGAGAAACACCCATCAATCCCCACTCGTGGCTTTCTATTAATTAACCAATCCTCTATCCATGCTACTACTTTACCCTTAACGCCATGCATCTTTATCTCATGCAGCAACCTTATGGGCTGGTTTAGCTCACTGGGCTAAATCGCTGGCAGTTAAAGCAGGCCGGCAGCATGGTTCGATTCCCGTACCAGCCTTCCCGGACAGGCGCTGGAATGTGGTGACTAGGGGCTTTTCACAGTAACTTCATTGAAGCCTACTCGTGACAATAAGTGATTTTCATTTCATCTTGTCAAGATGGTACAACTGCTGCTACTGGAGGGAGTCAATGTTTGTGCATGAGATGCCAAGCAAGCGGGCTGCTTTGTCCTGGATAATGTCACGTTTCTTGAGTGTTGTTGGAGCTTCACTCATCCAGTTAATTATTATTATAGAGAGTATTCCAACCATTAACATTCTCCCTTGTAAAGAACTGTGTAATCATTGCATTAGCTCAAAGTTGCAACAGATAAATCCTTGAACTCTAAGGAAGACGAGGCATCAGGTAAGTCAAGACAGCAAAGTTGAGATTAAGATCAGATCAACCAAGATCTTATTGCATTGTGGAACAGGCTCGAGGGGAAGAATGGCCTTTAGTTGCTCCCCTTTAAAAGAAAGGCTCATATTTATCTTCCTTCTCAGGCAGTGTAAGCGGGAATGAATCCAGAAGAATCACTCAACACTTGGTTATGCTTCAATGTCAAACGGTTTATTACACTAGCGGGGGACAGCCTGCTGGGCAGACCATGCACCTCTTCACTGAACATAATAAATGATCAACGTTTTATACAGTTACGCAGCCCATGTGGGCTGGACAATTCCAAGATATGTTTGCTGGGCAGCAGAGGGCTGTGTGGCCTGTGCAATTACAGATGGAGGCCTCCCTTACCAACTGTCCTAGGGTTCCCTTGATACGTATAGCCTCGGACTACCTTATCACGATCTCTGTGATGTAAGAAACATTCCTCAAAGGCAGCTGCTGACAAGGGATGTCCCACTGGCTGTCCTATGCATGTCTGTGGGAACTAACAAGGTTTCACCAATGGACAAGTCTGCGAACCATAAACCCCATGATGCCTCACAAACTGCTATGTTTCACCTTGAACAGGTTTTAGGATTGTATAGGAGTATTGGTGTATATTATGAGTGTGTGCTAGTAAGCGTGTCTTCTGGTATGTGTGTTAGTGATTAGTGTGTAGAGTTTAATCGTGGAATTTACAGTGCAGAAGGAGGCCTTTCAGCCCATCGAGTCTGCACCGGCCCTTGGAAATAGCACCCCACTTAAGCCCACACCCGTAATCCCACCTAACCTTTTTGGGCAATTTATCATGGCCAATCAACCTCAGCTGCACATCTTTGGATTGTGGGAGGAAACCGGAGCACCCAGAGGAAAACCCGTGCAGGCGCGGGGAGAACGTGCAGACTCCGCACAGACAGTGACCCAAGACTTTGGGGTACTTCGGTGCAGAGGAATCTGGGTGTCCTCGTGCATGAGTCGCAGAAAACGAGCATGTAGGTACAGCAGGTTATAAAGAAAGCGAATGGAATGTTGGCATTTATAGCTGAAGGAATACAGTATAAAGGTAAGATAGTGTTATTGCAACTGTACAAAGTATCAGTGAGGCCACACGTGGAATATTGTGTAGTTTTGGTCCCCTTATTTGAGGAGATGTATTGGCATTGGAGGAAAAAAAGTGTGTTTATAGATTGTGCATGGATATGCACTCAACGCACATACATATGTTTCAGGTGCCTCTGCCCCAGGCCCCACACATCAAAATGAAATGAAATGAAAATCGCTTATTGTCACGAGTAGGCTTCAATGAAGTTACTGTGAGAAGCCCCTAGTCGCCACATTCCGGCGCCTGTCACGGGAATTGAACCAGTGCTGCTGGCATGCTTTAAAAGCCAGCGATTTAGCCAAGTGAGCTAAACCAGCCCCTGGGAGGTCCCAGGAAGTCCTTCAAGATCGAGGATGACTTGCTTCCATACCAGTTTGATGTCTTCCGAGATGGCTGCTAAATCCAATGTGTGATCTGCAGATTCTGTCAAAGGCAAAGCAGGTGGTGCTCGAAGGGTCAGGGAGATGAGATTTTGAAGGTTGTGCATCTTCTCCAATCTCTTAACTTCACCTCTCGATTAAACCGTCTCCATTTTGGCCTGTGTACAGTTTTAGTCCCCTTATCTGAGGGAAGATATACCGGCATTGGAGGCAGTCCAGAGAAGGTTCACTGGGTTGACTACAGGTATGGAGGGATTTTCTTCTGAGGAGAGATTGAGTAGGTTGGGTCCGTACTCACTGGAGTTTAGAAGAATGAGCAGCGACTTTATCGAGTCATAAAGGATTCTCAGGGGGCTTGACAGGGTAGAATCGGAGAGGTTTCTTCCTCTTGTGGGAGAATCTAGGACCAGAGGGCATAATTTCAGAGTAAGGGTCCTCCATTTAACACAGAGATGAGTTGGAAGTTTTTTTCTCTCAGAAGGGAGTGAATCTGTGGAATTGTTTCCCACAGAGAGCTGTGGAGGCTGTGTCGATAAGAAAGCTCAAGGCTGAGATAGATATATTTTTAATCAGAGAGGATATTGAGAGGGCAAGCAAATTTGAGGAGGAGGCTCCATAAGCCTTTAAGTTTGACAGAGTCAAAGGTTGTCTTGGGGTCCAAAAAGGTCATTTACATTTGTTGATGCTGTTCCTGATTGCCATACAGTGACTGTCAGGTCTGTGGTCCCTCTGAGTGGATGAAAAGTGCAATGTGACTCTGAAAGGAGTCCGTCAGTCACTGGGAGGAGGAGGTGACTGAGGTAGATCGTGAGGATGATCTTCCCTGCCGCAGGCAGCAAGGTGACTCCTCTGGAGTCACCACAATCGGACTTGCCTCCCTCCTTAAATATAGTCAGGATCGCAACATTCATGAGAGCTCCCAGCATGCACTGCTCTCCCTTAATGCGGGATACGAGTTGTGCCAGGAGTGGATCTCTGCTGTGTTTCAGAATTTCAGCAGAGACTGAATTCCAAGTGCTCCAGAGGCCTTGTCGTTCTTCAGCTGTCCAACCTCACCATGGGCCAGGGTGGCGCCCGGACTGAGCATTAATATCGCGCTTTTCACATATGAAATGAAAATCGTTTATTGTCACAAGTAGGCTTCAAATGAAGTTACTGTGAAAAGCCCCTAGTCGCCACATTCCGGCGCCTGTTCGGGGAGGCTGGTACGGGAATTAAACCGTGCTGCTGGCCTGCCTTGGTCGGCTTTAAAAGCCAGCAATTTAGCCCTGTGCTAAACCAGCCCCTGGTTAGAGGGGATTAGACCAGAATTAAATCAACTGGCCTCACAAAACACTTTACAGTTCATGAAGTATTTCTGAAGGCGTAGTCACTATTGCAATGGTGGAAATACGGCAGCCAATTTATGCACAGCAAGCTCCCACAATCAACAAAGTGACAATGACCAGCTAATCTGTTCTTGTTACGTTGATGGAGGGATAAATATTGGCCAGGACACCAGGAATAGCTCCCCTGCCCGTCTTCAAAACAGTACCGTTTACAAAGAGGAATTGCTTACATCTACCCGAGCAGAATGGTTTCGGCCTTGGTTGAGTGCCTGATCTGAAAGACGACATCCCCAACAGTATAGCACTCCCTCAGTCGAGAGTTGGAGTGTCAGCCGAGACATTTGTGCTCAAGGCCTGGAGTTGGACTTCAGCTTGAAAGGCTCAGAGATGACAGTGCTACCGATTGAGGCACCGGTTATATTTGCTGGGCTGTACTTTCATGGACGATGGCTGTGCTTTCTGTAACTCAGTAAATTGACTGACATGCGACCCCCAGACACGGATTGCTGGCTGGATACGCAACTGAGACGTGAGTCCCCATCAGGCCAACAATCAGAGGCATCGAGGGTGGCCTTCCCTTTCCCCCTTTTCCCAGAGAGGGTGCCAGATTCTGGGATCCCTGCTGCTGCTCCGGCTTGAGGCCGTCTAACTCATCACAGGTTTGACAGGGAATAAAAAGGGCAGGTATACACAGACAATGGCCACGACAGCGGCACAGTGACGCAGCTGTTGCCTCCCAGCGCCAGGGATCCTGATTCAATTCCAAACTTGGGTGACTGTCTGCGTGGGAGTTTGCACATTCTCCCCGTGTGCACGTGGGTTTCCTCCGGGTGCTCCGGTGCTCTCCCACATTCCAAAGATGTGCAGGTTAGCTGGATTGGCCATGATAAATTGTTCCTTCCTGTCCAAAGGTTAGGTGGAGTTATGAGGTTACAGGGATAGTGTGGGGGACTGGGCCTAGGTCGGGTGCTCTTTCAGAGGCGGGGCAGACTTGATGGGCTGAATGGCTTCCTTCTGCACTGTAGGGATTCTATGGTTGTACAGGTACTGTGGCGAAAAGGTTAGAATCATCAAAATATACACTGAAATGGTGACATAATGTGAGAGGATAGGCAGTAAAATGTACTTTTAGTTGTTCTTTGAGGAAGGACAGAAAGTTTATTTTGGTGAGGGAATAATGACAGGCACCAGGAGGACCTGTTCCTGTGCTGTACTTTTCTTTGTCCTTTGTTAAAATATTGCTGACCGAGCCAGCAGTCCTGTGAAATATTTAAAATAAATTAATAATAAAAAGGTAGATGTAATGCAGAAATCTAATCCAGAATTCTTGGGCTGGATTCTCCGATTTTGGGACTAAGTCCCCACGCCGTCGGGAAAACTGTGGTCTTTTACTCCAGGAAAACTGACATCAAAAGGCCACAGATTGCCCGTCCTGCTGAAGGCTAGCAGGCAGCCGTCGTAGAGCTCACAGCTCTAGCTGCTGATACGCAACCCCCCCCCCCCCCCCCCCCACTTCCGGGTCAGAGGCTGCACAGGCGCATGGAGGCAACCTCCGCGACCACGCTGTGCTCCATGGCGGACTCAGCCCGCGGACCTGGACCGGAAAAATAGTGCCCCGCATCAACCCATCGCTCACCCCGGACTGCATACATTGCCACCAGCCCAGAATGAAGTCCCTCCCAGCCCGCCGATCGGCCCTCCCCCTGACCGTGGCGGCCCCGGATTGAGTCCACAGCCGCCACGCGAGGATCACAGACGGTGGGCCATGTGTGGTACACACCGTCGGGAATTCGGCCGGTCGGGGACGGAGCATCGCGTGGTGGGCCTCAGGCAGTGGGCTGAGGCGGTGGATACTCAGCGTGGCGTTCTCCACAAGTATGCTTATTTACGGGGGGCGGAGAACTGAAGAACCAGCGCCGCTCCCGATTTCGTGCGCCAAAAACGGATTCTCCGCCTCGTCGCCAAAAGCGATTTCGGCGTCGGCGTGCGGCAAATCCAACCCCTTGTCCAAATTCTGGGACACAAGATCAAATTCCTCCACGATAGCTGGGAAATTTATATTCAGTTTATTAAATATAATTGGATTTTTTTTTTAAGAACTAGCGTCAGTAATGGTGAGCACGTAACTACTAGATTGCTATAAAAACTCATTGTGGGACACTGTTATCAGGGTTAGGGAAGGAAATCTGCCGCCATGATGTGTACAGAAGCATGTTCAATCTGGTTTCACTTCTGATCCAGGCAGCATAGAAAATGTAACATAAACGCCAAAACTGCCCAGCAGTTTCCGTCGATAGGACCTTCCGGTCGTGCTGGAGGTGAACCCCCCTCCCCCAGCGCATGTTCCCTGGCCAAACACACTGCCTGGGGTGGGGGTGGGGGGGGGGGAGGGGGGGGCGTGGAAAATCCCACCCAGCGAGTTTCTGATCTAGAAGTGAGATTGTTAACAACATCTGGCTCTGTGGTTTGTTTCTTGTTTCGAGTATTCATCCAATTCCCTTTCAAATGTTACCATTGAATTTGCTTCTGCCGCCCGTTCAGGCAGTGCATTCCAGATCATCACCAGCCACTGTGTAAAATAAGTGTCCACTATCTGACCCTCTGGGACATTACTCAAAACTCCGTGTCCCCCTGGTCACCATTCCTCCTGCCAGCGGAAACCATTTCTCTCCATCTTGGCGAATTGTGAAATTTATGTCAGTGAACCTGATCGCTTCTTGACTGGGTACCTGACTGGGTTCTGAATGCGTGGAGGATAAACACCAACAAGGGGCACCCTGTATCTATGCTGTCTGCTTGATGTGACTCTGAACTGGCTAAAAGATTCTTTCCTGCCCGCAAACTTTTCAAGCAGAGTCCCACTTTCTCAGAGCATGTATCATGTGCAACCCGTAATTTTGCAGCTGGATAATCATCAATGGTTTGTGTGGGATTTCCCAATGTGTACTCGGGCGTCAAGGAAGAGAGTAATCGATCGGTACTCGGTAAAATGAGTAAAGTGATCATACTCTCAAATAACAAAGGGCTGCGCTCCCATTTGAGAGAGCGAGCTCAGATCACCATACCTCCAGGGAAGGGTAAGGTTGAGAAGGCAGGGATCTTCATGAATAACCTCGGCCAGTACGGGAATTGAACCCGTGCTGTTGGCCTCCCCTGCAACGCAAACCAGCCACCCAGACAGCTGAGCTTGAGCTTTACTGACCCTCTAATATGAAGTGATCGTCGCCATAGACCCAGACTGTAATGATATGAATAATCTAATGCGAGTAAAGGGTTAATGTTGATGATGTTCATGAATCTCAATACTACATGGCATCACTGAGTAGTCTTATGAAAGGCTATGTCTCTAAGTATTCTGGGTGAAGCTTATGGAGGATAGTGCGAGGTTGAGTTAACGAGTTGGCTGTATTTGAAAGACATAATAGATTACTGTAACATAGATTCAATACTGTTATTTTGTTAGCTATTAAGTAGTAGAGCGTGCGAACCATTTAAAGTAGTGTAAAATTTTAAATACATAGCTTGATGTTTTTTGCAAGCACTACGAATTTTAGCTATCTTGGAGAACTATACAAGGAACATCATGCAGATGACCATAGGCTTCTTTCCCCTATGAGCAGGAGAGCTGACAACTGCTGGCTTAACCTGAGGATCACCACACCTCAGCTGAGGAGCATGGTTGAGAAGGCAGGACCTTCATGAATAACCTCAGCCTGTACAGGAATTGAACCCTTGCTATTGGCATCACTTTGCATCGCAAACCAGCCATCTAGCCAACTGAGCTAACCAGAGTGTAGCTTTCGGTTTCTCCATCTTTGAGCAAACTAATTCATGCACCTCGGTTTGCTGACTTCCAAGGTAGATATATATCAGATAACGCCAAGGTTTTTCTCTTCTTAAACGTCAATGTAGTTCACACCATACTTTCCACAACCAAAACTCCTTGACCTCCCTGTTTGATTTGATTTGATTTGATTTGTTGTCACATGTACCGAAGTGCAATGAAAAGTATTTTTCTGCGGCCGAGGGAACGTACACAGTACGTACATAGTAGACAAAAGAATAATCAACAGAGAACATTGACAAATGGTACATTCACAAACAGTGATTGGTTACAGTACGGAACAAGGGGCCAAACAAAGCAAATACATGAGCAAGAGCAGCATAGGGCATCGTGAATAGTGTTCTTACAGGGAACAGATCAGTCTGAGGGGGAGTTGTTGATGAGTCTTGTAGCTGTGGGGAAGAGGCTGTTCCTATGTCTGGATGTGCGGGTCTTCAGACTTCTGTACCTTCTGCCTGATGGAACAAGGCACTGCCTGGGTGGGAGGGGTCTCTGATAATGCTGTCTGCCTTCCTGAGGCAGTGGGAGATGCAGACAGAATCAATGTGGGGGTGGCAAGTTTGTGTGATGCGTTGGGCTGAGTTCACCACATTCTGTAGTTTCTTGCGATCTTGGACCGAGCAGTTGCCATACCAGACTGTGATGCAGCCGGATAGAATGCTCTCTATCGCACATCTGCAGAGGTTTGTGAGAGTCGATGCAGACATGCCAAATTTATTTAGCTTCCGTAGGAAGTATAGACGTTGTTGGGCTTTCTTGACTATTGCGTCAACGTGAGTGGACCAGGACAGACTGTTGGTGATGGTGACCCCCAGGAACTTCAAGCAATCGACCATCTCCACTTCGGAGCCATTGATGCAGACGGGAGTGTGTGTCGTGCTGCGCTTTAGAAGTCGATGATCAGTTCTTTGGTCTTTCCGACATTTAGAGAGAGGTTGTTTTTGGTACAGCATACAACCAAGTGATTTATCCCCCTCCTGTGGTCTGATTCATCGTTGTTTGTTTTACGGCCCACTACAGTCATATCAAATATTACTGAGGTAATATGGGCCGAAGTTAGAAATAGGAAAGGAGCGGTCACGTTATTAAGAGTTTTCTATAGGCCCTCAAATAGTAATAGAGATGTGGAGGAAGAAATTGCAAAACAGATTATGGATAGGTGTGGAGGTATCAGTTGGGTCGCTTGAGGGTTACAAGGTAGCAGGGAATGAGTTTAAAAAAGGGCATAGGAGAGCTAGGAGGGGGCATGAGAAGTCCTTACCTCAGTAGGCAGATCCCCTTCGAACTGCCTTTCTGCAAACTATCAAACTATCCTTGATTGACAATGCTACTCATCCAGCTCTGTTACCACCTTCCCTACTCTTACTGAAACATCTATACCCCGGAACTTCCAACAACCATTTCTGTCCCTGTTCTAACCATGTCTCCGTAATGGCCACAACATCGTACCATTTCACGCTCCAAGTTCACCTACCTTATTCCGGATGCGCCTTGCATTGAAGTCGACACACTTCAACCCACCTATCTGTCTGCTGGAACACTCCTGCGACCTTGATACCCTCCTCAGTACCTCACTACTCTCAACACTGGCTTATGGACTACAGCTCGTTTTCCCACCCCCCTGACAAATTAGTTTAACCCCCCCCCCCCCCCACCAAGAGCCGAAGCAAGTTTCCCTCCCAGGATATTGGTGCCCCTCTGGTTCAATTGCAAACCATCCTGTCTGTACAGGGTCAACGGCAGGGTTCTGAGGAATGTGGAGGAACAGAGAGATCTTGGGGTTCATGTCCACAGATCTCTGAAGGTTGCCACTCAAGTGGATAGAGTGGTGAAGAAGGCCTAGAGTGCGTTAGCGTTTATTAACAGGGGGCTTGAGTTTAAGAGCCGCGGGGTTATGCTGCAACTGTACATGACCCTGGTGAGACCACATTTGGAGTATTGTGTGCAGTTCTGGTCACCTCATTATAGGAAGGATGTGGAAGCATTGGAAAGGGTGCAAAGGAATTTACCAGGATGCTGCCTGGTTTGCAGGTAGGTCTTATGAGGAAAGGTTAAGGGAGTGAGAGCTTTTCTCTTTGGAGTGGAGGAGGATGAGAGGCGACTTAATAGAGGTTTATAAGATGATGAGGGGGATAGATAGAGTGGATGGTCAGAGACTATTTCCTTGGGTGATATAGCTGTTACAAGGGGGCACAACTATAAGGTTCAGGGTGGGAGATATAGGAGGGATGTCCGAGATAGGTTCTTTGCTCAGAGAGTCGTTAGGGTGTGGAATGGACAGCCTTCTGTGATAGTGGAGTCGGACACTTAAGGGGAACTTTCAAGCGGTTATTGGATAGGCACATGGAGCACACCAGAATGACAGGGCGTGGGATAGCTTGATCTTGGTTTTGGACAATGCTCAGCACAACATCGGGGGCTGAAGGGCCTGTTCTGTGCTGTACTGTTCTATGTTCTATGTATTATTGTCACAAGTAGACTTCGAATGAAGTTACTGTGAAAAGCCCCTAGTTGTCACATTCCGGCGCCTGTTCGGGGAGGCTGGTCGGGGAATTGAACCGTGCTGCTGGCCTGCCTTGATCTGCTTTAAAAGCCAGCTATTTAGCCCTGTGCTAAACCAGCCCCTCCCAAAACGGAATTTGCGACTATGGCGAACATGCCCTCCACATTTCGTCCATGGTCTCCACAAGAGAGACATGTTAGATTCAAGCGGATCTGCATGCGCCGGGTAAATAGTGGGAAAGGCCAATATCGAGATTGGGGCTGGGTGCAAACCAGTTTGCAATTCACCTGGCCCACTCCTGATGGCAAGTTCCAGATCTCAACTCCAAAACGGCGAGAATATCATTAACCCTCATTTGTATTCATTTCAATGTTATTAGCGAGATTGAAGTCGAATGCAGGGGCCTCCTGCGAACTATCCAACTCCCCAGCGAGAAATCACACTGGCGTTGTTTCGTGCTCCTTTTTAAAAAGGTGAAGCCGGCGCGATAGCTTCGGAGACGAAGTGAGGAGGCGAGTAGCCATTTCCATTTTCCGGCATGCAGCTCAAGGGCACCGGAGCGGTGGACCCAGTGCTCGAGGAACATAAGAACATAAGAACTAGGAGCAGGAGTAGGCCATCTGGCCCCTCGAGCCTGCTCCGCCATTCAATGAGATCATGGCTGGTCTTTTGTGGACTCAGCTCCACTTTCCGGCCCGAACACCATAACCCTTAATCCCTTTATTCTTCAAAAAACTATCTATCTTTACCTTAAAAAAATTTAATGAAGGAGCATCAACTGCTTCACTGGGCAAGGAATTCCACAGATTCACAACCCTTTGGGTGAAGAAGTTCCTCCTAAACTCAGTCCTATTTATCTGCTTCCCCGTATTGTGAGGTTATGCCCCCTAGTTCTGCTTTCACCCGCCAGTGGAAACAACCTGCCCGCATCTATCCTATCTATTCCCTTCATAATTTTATATGTTTCTATAAGATTCCCCCTCATCCTTCTAAATTCCAACGAGTACAGTCCCAGTCGACTCCACCTCTCCTCAGAATCCAAGGATTGGGGGAGCCCCTCAGTGGGGTTGGGCTTGGTCAGGGGATAAAGCGTTTCAGGTCGGGGGTTGCCTTTGGGACGGAGGTGGGGGGGTGGTGGTGGTGGGTGAGTGGCTTTGTTTCTGTGAGGTATTTAAGCCATCTTTAAATATTGCGGAGACCCATAACAGGGGGAACCACATCTGCAGACTGTCTGTCCCACCCAACACTGCCAGGGCAGAACCCTGCTGTGGCTTCAATGCTGAAAGGCAATTTTACTTCCTTTCACTGTGAGCAGCCTCCAGCTTCACAGCTGAAGGCAATTGAAAATGATGAATTGGCCTTGTTGGTTGTGAGAGCAGTTCGCAGCTGCAGGTTGTGTTTGCTGCTTGCTCCTGCTGGTGGCTGCAGATGCCTGGAGGCTGCTGTTACTGTTTCCTTCCATTTCTGAGGCTGGAAAGAAGGAGAACCTTTTCTAAGATACCAGAGTCCTGGGAAATTGGGCTCAGGGGATTTATGAATCCAAAAGGCAATCCGGTTTGAAACAAGAAGATGCTGTGGGACATTTTTGTGGGCATTTTTTGGTGTGGATACCACAGAAGCTCCCTCGCGTTGCTGGTGACAGCCGAGGCAGGCAGGCAGAAGGCGGCAGCAGTGGCGATGCAGGCTGGAGGCGACACCCCACATGCAGTGGGCCACGGCACACCCTGGAGGCCCGGCTGCCCATCAGACTGAGGAGGAACCAGCCACCCTTCAGGTCGAAGGGGAGGCCAGCGACGGCCCAAAGTGTACAGGCGGTGTTGATCTTTCGATGAGTTGACAGCATGTTCCACAGGCGACTCCGTCTCAACAAAAAGACGGCATCGCGGACTTGGCACCCCATGGAACTGGAGGCCGTGATGTTCACCACAACGCTGAGCCTTTATGCAACCAAATCATTCCAGGGGACGAGCATGGACTTGTACAACGTTTCTCAAGCTACAGCCCACAGGTGCATCCGGGAGGTCATGGATGTCCTGTATGCCCCAGGCATCCAACTCCATCGCCTTCAACATGGACCAAGACCACCAAGATGCCCGGGCTGCAGAATTCTCCACCATCACTAGGATGGCCCAGGCCCAGGGGGCAATAGAAACCAGCAGGGAATACCCTTCATTAATAGGAAGTGGATGCCTGATTCTTCAGATAGTGTGTGATCATCACCTCTGTATCATGCACGTGTGTGCACACTTCCCAGGGAGGGCACATGACGGTTACATCCTGGGGAAATCAGGGATTCCTGCCTGCAACAGTAGTGGACTCGCCAACACTTGGCATGTTAAATGGTCATTTAAATGGTCATTGAGGGCAGCACGGTGGCCTAGTGGTTAGCACAACCGCCTCACGGCGCTGAGGTCCCAGGTTCGAATCCCGGCCCTGGGTCACTGTCTGTGTGGAGTTTGCACATTCTCCCCGTGTCTGCGTGGGTTTCGCCCCCACAACCCAAAAATGTGCAGAGTAGGTGGATTGGCCACGCTAAATTGCCCCTTAATTGGAAAAAATAATTGGGTAATCTAAAATTTAAAAAAAAAAAAAATGTAAATGGTCATTGGATCAACATATGGATGATAAGGGAATAGTTTAGGTCGGCGCAACATCGAGGGGGAAGGGCCTGTACTGCGCTGTAATGTTCTATGCTCTATGCAATACACCCCCAGAGGGTCTCCTGCTTTGTGGTGATCTGCTGTGCCCTCCACAACCTGGCACAGCAGCGGGCCGACATGCTGCAGGAGGAGGAAGAGGCACATGCAGCCTCGCCTGAGGTGGTGGACCAAGAGGAGCTGGAGGACAAGCTTGGGGAGGAGCCAGAGGGTGGAGAGCAGGAAGCAAGGGTACGGCACGCCTGGAGGCCCAGGGAGGCCCTCACCACACCAAATTCACTGAGGACATGGTTATGTCAGCTGAACCTCATCCCCTCTTTTTCCTCCTTCACTTCACCAAACCACCCATTTCTCTCCTTACCCCCTCCAATCCCCCTCTCCCTCATTCCTCACATATCCCCCCTTCCCCCCACAGGTCTACTCCCTCCCCTCAACCCCCCTACCCTCAATCCTTCCTTCCCCCCCCCCCCCCCCCGCCAATCTCCCCCCCCACCCGACCACCCTGTTCCACTTCTAAGGGTTTGTGCAACATGACCCCATGGAGATGGACCTTTATCTCGGATCATTGTGCCGGGCCGTGTGAGATGCGAAGGCAACAAGAAGGTAGGACTGCTGTGAAGATCAACATGACAGAGGCTTCATATGTCAGGGGTAGCACGTTTAAATTGTGAACATTTGACATTTCCATTCCCACGAGCTACAGATAATAATGCCTCAGTGTCCACTTAGTGCTCCACACTCTTGTTGATCTTTCCTGGTCAAGTGCTACATGTAGGTGTACCCCCAAGATGCACATTAGAGGTGGAGACAGCCTGCTGCTCCTGTGGCCTTTATTGCCCCTGGCAGATGTCCTCGGGAGGGCCCAGAGCCGGAGCGAGGGGGGGGGACCCTTGGCCAACTTACTGGAGTCACTGCCATCACCTTGGCACCCTGTACAGTCCACTGCCCTTGAGATTCGCCAGTGTCAGGAGGGAGTGGATCCGGGAGAACTAGAGACTGCCATTGTTTCCTTGGTGGCAGGACCCAGGTTGGCCTTCAGTGCTTCCTACTCCCTGATGGTGCCCGTAGGTCGCTGGGGGATTCCACTGGATGGAGGGGCAGTTGGAGTCATCTGGCTTTGGCAGTCCTGGCGGCTCCCCGTTATCTGCGCCATGGTGTTGACGCCCTCAGCGATACTCAGCCGCTCTCTCTTGCCAGCGGTGAGAAGCTGAGGTGCGAGACTAGCGAATCAGATGACGAAACAGCCAGAAATGGCGAGACGCTCGTGGGGGCTCACCTTTGGCACTAAGTGACATTGAATATTAGCTGCCATCTCTCCTACCCCTTCGTCGAAGCAAGCTCTGCCAAACGCACCCAACATGACACTCAGAAATGGTTTTGTTGTATCGCGCTCTAAATATTCAAATGGAAATTCTGAAAAATTTTCAATATAACTCCACAATTTATTTCAAACAAAGCCTTTCACATTCTCATTCCCTGAGATTCCAAACTCAGCGTGAATACTGCGGGAATGAAGGGATATGGGGCTGGAGTGGGAAAATGGATCAGAAAAACAGCAATGATGGTACTGCATTGAGTCAAGTGGTCTACTCCTGCTCTGATTCTCTTCTGTTCTTTTGTTGAGACGGATTCGTAGCACTGTTGCTTCACATAGCCAGGGTCCCAGGTTCGATTCCCGACTTGAGTCACTGTCTGCGCGGAGTCTGCACGTTCTCCCCGTGTCTGCGTGGGTTTCCTCCGATTTCCTCCCACAAGTCCCGAAAGACGTGCTGTTTGGTAATTTGGACATTCTGAATTCTCCCTCTGTGTGTACCCGAACAGGTGCCGGGAATGTGGCGACTGGGGGCTTTTCACAGTAACTTCATTGCAGTGTTAATGTAAGCCTACGTGTGACAATAATAAAGATTATTATTACAGAGTGTCTCTGAACGATATCAAAAACGTTCTCCTCGGTGGAGTAAACAGCCCCCAGCTGGTGTATGCAGATCAGAGTTAATACAGATCATTCCCGTGTTAGGTGAGTCCGCCCTTGAAAAGAAACCCAAAGCACATTCCCATCTGATATGACCCTCAACTCATGCAGCTAATTAAAGACAGTCAGCTATGGTCAGACTTGAGTAAAAGGTAACATGCAGCTTTATCAGCCCGATTTGCTGATAGTAAATGAAGTGTGTAGCAGATGAGCTGTAACTAGTTTTACTCACTCATCAAAACTCCCAATAGCAGCAATTACTGCAATAACACAGCTTTGCTTAATGCCTTTCATGCAATAGAACATCCCAAAGAATTTCACTGGAGAAGCAGTGTGTAATGAATCCTATTTCTTCAGGCGTTTGCTCCAAGTAATGTCACAGTGCAGGTTAGGAGAAATCAGAGGAGGTTGTGTTGCTGCTGTGAAGCTTGGGATAATAGGAGCATCAGGCTGTTAGGTTTATTACTGGATTCTAACGCTATAGCTGGGCCGCCTGGTGACTTCCCACGCACAGGGATTAAGATCGGAAGATTAGGGCTGCTGTGCAAAGTGGATGAGTGTTTTATTCAGCAGGGGAGTTCTCTCCAGTGCACTGGATAATATGTGTCCCACAAGCAACATTATTGAAATCCAAATTATCCGACCATAATCATATTCCCATTTGTGGGACAAGACCGTAAGAAATAGGAACAGGAATAAGCCATTCGGCCCCTCGAGCCTGATTCAATAGCATCATGGTTTTTTTTTATTTAGAGTACCCAATTATTTTTGCCATTTAAGGGGCAATTTAGCGTGGCCAATTCACCTAACCTGCACATCTTTGGGTTGTGGGGGCGAAACCCACGCAGACACGGGAAGAATGTGCAAACTCCACACAGACAGTGACCCAGGGCCGGGATTCGAACCCCGGTCCTCAGCGCCGTAGGCAGCAATGCTAATCACTGTGCCACCGTGCTGCCCTAATAGCATCATGGTTGATCCGGCATTCCCCACGCCCACTTTCCTACCCTTTTCGCGCTACCTTGGATTCTCTTACTGATCAAGATTCTATCTATCTCAGTCTTAGATCTACACAAGGACTCTGCCCGCACAGATCACTGTGGCAAGGAGTTCCAAAGTCAACCCTCTGAGAGAAGAAATTCCTCCTCACCTCAGTTTCAAATTGGCACCAGCTCAAGTGGTGGCCCATTAAGAAAGAGGCAGTCATAACACAGCCAAACAAATTTAGTATCACCCTGCAGGTCTTTCCAGTGTCATGCCAATGACAGGTGGTAAGAGTGGGGGACATTCTTGCGAAGGAAAGAATGTTGGAACCTCAACCATCACCACCACCCCTTCCTCAAAGGCCTAGAAATATTATCTTTTCAAGAATGCATCCAATTTTCTACCAAAAGTCACCATTGAATCTGTTTCAATCAGCATGTACCCTCGCAGATCCTAGCCCCTCACCTACTAGACCTTGGCCTCCACCCAACCTAATCCCAATCTTTACCTTTTTGATCCTGACCTGAACACTCCTGACACCAACCTCTTCACTTCCCTTTCCCAGGCTTTACCCTTGATAAATCCTGGTCTCTATCCTCTCGATTCAAGTCTTTACAGTCCCTGGATCCTGCCCTCCACTCTCCCAAATCATAGTCAGACAGCACATAAAAGGCCCCTCGGTCCATCGAGTCTGTGCCGGTCAAAAACAACCCCATAGCTATTCTAATCTTGTTTACCAGCACTTGGCCCATAGCCTTGTATGCCCTGGGATTGCAAGTACACATCTCAATACTTCTTAAATGATATAAGGGTCTCTTCCTCCACTACCCTTTTTGGCAGTGAGTTCCAGACTCCCACCACTCTCTGGGTAAAAATGTTTTTCCACACATCCCCTCTAAACCTCCTGCTCCTTACCTTAAATCTGAGCCCCCAGCTCATTGGCCGCTCCACCAAGGGGAAAGGTTTCTTCCTGTTTACTCTATCTGTGCCCCTCATAAGTTTCTACATCTCAATCATGTCCCCCCTCAGTCTCCTCTGCTCCAAGGAAAGAAACCCAAGTCTATCCAATCTCTCTTCATTACTTTGACTCTCCAGCCCAGGCAACATCCTGGTAAATCTCCTCTGCACCCTTTCCAGCGCTATCACATCCCTCCTAAAATGTGGATTCCACAACTGCACACAATACTCTAGCTGTGGCCTTACCAACATTTTATACAATTCCAGCATAACCTCCTTGCTTTTAAACTCTATGCCTCAGCTAATAAAGTTAATTATACCACATGCCTTCTTAACCACTGTATCCACCTGCCCTGCTACCTTAAGGGACCGGTGTACATGCACACCAAGATCCCTCTGATCCCTCTGACCTACAGGTGCCTGCACCCAGTCTTCAAATCACCTTCTACACTGCTACCTGCCCTCCCATGATGCTCGGTGCTTCCCAGGGTCCTGCCGCTTATCGTGTATTCCCTTGTCTTGTTTGTCCTGCCCAAGTGCATCACCTCACACTTATCCCGATTGAATTCCATTTTCCACTGATCAGCTCATCTGACCCGCCTGTCAATATCCTCCTCTAATCTAAGGCTATTCTCCTCACTATTTACCCCCCACCAATTTTCTTATCATCCGTAAGCATACTGATCAACCCTCCTACATTCAAGTCTAAATCATTTTGATAAACCACAAACAGCAAGGGTCCCAACACTGATCCCTGCGGGACACCACTGGCTTCCAGTCAGAAAAACACCCCTCGACCATCACCCTCTGCTTCCTGCCACTCAGCTAATGTTGGATCCAATTTGCCAAATTTCCTTGGATCCCAGGGGCTCTTACCTTCACTGTTAGTCTCCTTTGTGGGACTTTATCAAAAGGCTTGCTGAAGTCCAAGTACACTGTGCCAAACGCATTGCCCTCATCGACACACCTGATCACCTCTTGTGAAACCCAAACAAGTTGGTCAGACATGACCTCCCCTTAACAAAGCCATGCTGACTGTTCTTGATTAATCCCTGCGTCTCCAAATGCAGATTAATTCCGTCTCTCAGAATTGCTTCCAATAGTTTCCCCACCACTGATGTTAGACTGACTGGCCTGCAGTTTCCTGGTTTATCCCTGCCTCCCTTCTCGAATGATGGTATCACATTGGTTATCCTCCAGTCCTCCGGCACCTCTCCTGTGGCCAGAGAGGAATTGAAAATTATTGCCAGCACCCCTGCTATTTCCTCCCTTGCATCACTTAACAGCCTGGGATACATTTCGTCTGACCCTGGAGATTCATCTACTTTAAAGCCTGATTGACCACTCAGAACCTACTCTCTGTCTATGTTAATCTCTTTAATTTTATCACAGTCCTTCTCCCTGATTTCTATGCCCACAGTCCCTCTCATGAGTGAACACTAACAAAGCATTCTTTCAGAACCCTACCTACATCCTCCGGCTCCACGCACAAATTACCATTGTGGTCCTCAATGGACCCATTATTTCCCTCATTATCCTGAATGTACTTGTAAAACAACTTTGGATTTTCCTTTTTTTTTTAAACCCGCCAGTATTTTTTCATGTCCCTTTTTGCTCTTCTAATTTCTGTTTTAAGTTCCCTCTTGCAATTCTCTACGCCCCTAGAGCTTCTGCTATTTTGAATCCTCGATATCTGCCACAAACCTCCCTTTTTCTTTATATCCAATGCTATATATCCCTCGACATCCAGGATTGATTGGTCCCACCTTTTTTCTTGATTGGGACATGTTGGCTCTGAATTCTTCCAATTTGCTTCTTAAATGTGTCCAATTGTTCTGTGATAGATTTACCTAAAAGTGTCTGCATCCAGTCTTCAAGTCGCCTTCTACAACTGCTACCTCCCCTCTCATGCTAATTTGGTTTTGATTATGCCATTTTATGGTCTCTCCTACATAATTACCTGAGGTGGTATCGCTGTGTTCCCTTTTCCGGCAGGAGTCCCAGTAGGTATCTACTCACTGGTTCAATGATAATGAGGTCAGTGGCTCTCTATTACCACAGTTAGGCACAGGGACTGCTCCTTGCACTGTCCACATCTGGGTGAAAACTGGCATCTGTGACGGCTTGAAGGGTCCAATAGCCTGCTCCTATTTCTGATGTTCATATGCACCATGTTCATCTCAGGTTGAGATCGAGAAGGAGCAGCTCGGCACTTCTGGATGAGAAATGTTGCCTTGGGGCTTTACTCCTTCATATTGGGCTCTGTTGTCTTTGAGGATAGAGATGCTGCTGGAGTCTTTCTCTGGTGTAAGGGCAGTGAGATGTTGAAAGCATTCTTGAAAATTTCCTCTGATTGGCATCAACAACAAAAGTAAATGCTGCTTTAAACTCACTCCAAACGCGTTTGGATACTTTTACAGTTCTGTCAAGTGAAGAGGGCAATGCTGCATTGTCAACGAGGGATATTTGGCAGGTGACATTTTGGGCTAAATGTTTCCAGCCTAATGGAGATGGGTACGGAGGCAGGGTGAGGAAGAATTCAAAAGGTGGCCCATTGGGTTGAACTCGGATGCGTTCCCATGTCCGAGCACTTATTGGTTAGCACTGTTGTTTCACAGTGCCAGGGTCCCAGGCTTGATTCCCGGCTTGGGTCACTCTCTGTACTGAGTCTGCACGTTCTCCCCGTGTCTGCGTGGGTTTTCTCCGGGTGCTCCGGTTTCTTCCCACAAGTCCTGAAAAACGTGCTGTTAGGTAATTTGGACATTCTGAATTCTCCCTCAGTGTACCTGAACAGGCGCCGGAATGTGGCGACTGGGGGATTTTGCTGTGTAAATGTAAGCCTACTTGTGACAATAAGGATTATTATTATTATTTCTGGGGGTGGGGGATCCACAATGGCACCAGCTATTCGCTTAGTAGCCAGCTTGGGTAATAAATGATCCCAATTAACAGCCTACTGTGGACAGGTTAACATTGCTACGATTCTCCCCTCCACACTAATAGCTCCACGAGCTTTGGCCCCCCGCATTTTAAGATGTTAATAAAGTTTCCAAGATTACCTCACACTCTCCTATCTGCTTCAGCAGTGCCCAGCTCAACTGATGGGACTGCCATTTATCCAGTGGCATGGGAGCTTCTATTGGGCTTCACAGCATGGGAATCTTCCTGCTCTCCATAATTAGGCTGCGAACGCAGGGGCCACCTGTTAATTAGCTGCCTTGCCAGCAGATTCCAACTATTGGCGCACCTCTGACTCGTGTGATCCTGATGATGTTGAGAGTTTTGCCCATTGAAAATGTGCAAGGGCCACACACCTCAAAATCAGAGATGTCGAAGACAAACCCTCCCTTTCCATCAGCGAAGACCACTAGAAGATGTTTTATTGTGTGCAGTTCTGGTCGCTACGTTACAGGAAGGATGTTATTGCTCTGTAGAGAGTGCAGAGGAGGTTTACAAGAATGTTGCCAGGGCTTGAAAAGTGTGGCTATGAAGTGAGATTGGATAGTTTGGGGTTATTTTCCTTGGAACAAAGAAGGCTGAGGGATGACTTAATTGAGGTGCGCAAAATTATGAGGGGAAGAGATAGAGTGGACACAATAAAATAGCTTCCCTTGGTGGAGAATTCTAGAACCAGGGGACATAGATTTAAGATACGTGGCAGAAGGTGTTCAGGGCACATGAAGAAAAATTGTTTCACGCATAGGGTAGTGGGAGTCTGGAATCTACAGGGCTCTGGACCGGATGAAGGACGATCGGATTAGAAAGGGCACCTGGGTGTCCTTGGGCTGGCATGGACAAGATGGGCCAGAAGGTGTCCTTCTGTGCTGTAACTTTTCTGTGCTTCTGCGTTTGATTTATCTGAACTAAATTTTCTGGAGCTCACAGGTGGGATTCTCAGTTTATGAGACTTAAGTGTTGACGCCGGCGCAGAATTCGTGGACTTCCACAACAGCAAAACTGGCGCCGAACCTGGACCGCTTCAGCAACTGTGCAGGGGCTAGCACTGGTGCCTCGTGGAACACAATCAATTCCAATGAAAAACGGCGTGGCATTTGCCGGTTCCGTGATTGACACTTGGGAGGCCGAAAAGCTGCAGCCGCACATACACATTACACTCCCCACACACACTCATCCCAGCCAACAAGGTGGCACTGGTTGTGCTGGAGTGTGCCCAGACAGCTGATGGGTCGGCTGGGGCCAGAGGGTACCTAGGGGGGGTGTGGCCTGGGGGGGACCCATACGACCCAAGGCCCTAAGTTCACAGTAAGTGACATGCACAGCTGCACAGTTGCCTTGTCGGCTGTGGCAATGATGTTCCCTGCCCGTCCACCCCGACCCCACAGACCACCTCCTGGCCATGCCCCGCTACTCCCCCCCGGCCCTGGCAGAAGACCCCCGACTAGCGGCACAATTGTCAGCAAACTATGACGCTGTTGGACACTTTATGTACCCCCCTCTCTCTCTCTCAGCAGCCACGATACCGGTTTCACGCTTTTTAAAAGCACAAGTGAAACGCGCCGTCGGAAACTCAGCTCATCGGAGGCAGAGAATCATGGGGGTCCCTGAGAATACTGGGTCGGGCCTGCTAATGATATGCAAATCGTGTCTACTGTGCGTGCATTCCGGACCGTATTGGCGCCACCGTCGAGGTGACGCAGAATTGCGATTTGGCGCAAATCAGCGCCCGCTGCGATTTTGCTGTCAGAACCTATTCTCCGCCCAATCGCGCTTCCCGATTTTGCCATCAGCCAACGGAGAATCCCGCCCCACTTGTGCACAATAACCCCCCAATCTTAGATTTCATAGGATTTACAGTGCAGAAGGAGGCCATTTGGCCCATCGAGTCTGCACCGGCTCCTGGAAAAAGCACCCTACCCAAGATTAACACCTCCACCCTATCCCCATAACCCAGTAACCCCACCCAACACTAAGGGTTTTTTTGGACACTAAGGGAAATTTCTCATGGCCAATCCACCTAACCTGCACATCTTTGGACCGTGGGAGGAAACCGGAGCACCCGGAGAAAACCCATGCAGACACGGGGAGGATGTGCAGACTCCACACAGACAGTGACTCAAGCCGGAATCGAACCTGGGACGCTGGAGCTGTGAAGCGATTGTGCTATCCACAATGCTTCCGTGCTGCCCCAAATCTTAAATCACATCTGGTTCTGGAGGCGAAAAAGAACCCATTAAATATTGAATTCAGAAAGTTTCTAAACCACTGAAAAGTCGCAAGTCAGAAAGATGACAAGCAAAGTATCAATTAACAGCAATTAGCAGTAATTAACAGGAAGAAGAGAAAGCCTAACTTTTGCAATTGAGAAGGCTTCTCACCAGTCATCTGAGACCAAGTCGTGAAAGTGACAGCTCGGAAAACATTGAGAACAGCTTTTGCCATCTGCTCCGGTTTGCTGCTCAGGACTACTGGAGCTAGCCATTCCAAAAGGTGGCTTCACCACCACCTTCTCAATTAGGGATAGGATATAAATACTGGTCTGGCCAGCAACGCCCACATCTCTTGAATTAATAAATAAAATTTTAAAAGTACATGTTAAGTATTGCACAACCTGAGTTTCCAATTGTATTGAGTAACTACATTGTTTTTTGAACATGCATAGGGTTGGACCAGATTATTTAATAAGTGCTTTTGTAAAACACTCACTGAGCAGCTCAATCATGAAAACGGTAAATCACTCCTCATTGAAGGTTAATGCTACTTATTTTGAGCCAGTTTAGACTTACTGTGTAAGTGACCCAATAGCGCGTACTGTGCAATCTAATTGTTCTTTTCATGCTCACTTGGTAATGCAATCATGTTAATTAACAGGATTTAATGCTGGAAGTATTTTTAGGCCAGGTACTTGCCAACATTTCTCATTAGGTGCTTTGGTGAGCAGGCTACCAGCTGTTGCCTAGCTCCAGTAGGCCTGAGCAGCAATTGCGAGCTCATTTGCGAGGATCGGGGCCGCTGCAGACACTCTCGTAACGTTCATCGTTCTAGCTTTTAATCAGGAAGAATCAGCCGTGGATTCGCATGGAAACCTGTGTGAAGTGGGTTAGTGGTTCAGTGGATTTGGAGACACAACACAGGCTCGGAAAGAAGGAGCAACTACCTCATGCACTTCGATTTCATTAAAATCACAGAATTATTACGGCAAAATGGAGGCCATTTGGCCCATCCCCATCTGCACAGGCTCTCCAAGTGAGCATCATGACTTAGTGCCATTTTCCTGGCCATTTCCCTGTGCCACTGCAAATTATTTCTATTCAAGTCCTTATCAAATAATCATGGAATAATGGAGCACAGAAGGAGGCCATTCAGCCCATTGTGCCTGTACTAGTTATTTGAAAGAGCTATCTAATTATGGTCAGTCTTTCCCTGTATTCATCATTTGTGCTCATCTTCTCTTTTTTTTGTTTGCTCCAAATCCCTTTTCAAAGAAACCACTGAGTCTGCTTCCCCCATCCATTTCACGGAATGCATTTAAAATCCCGCTGCGTATATGGAAGGTCCTCGTGGCCCACCCTGGTTAAAGTTCCTGTCATTTTTAATTTGTGACCTCAAGTTAGCAACCTTCCTGTTGGCAGTAGCATGGTAGCACAGTGGTTAGCACTGTTGCTTCACAGCGCCAAGGTCCCAGGTTAGATTGCCGTCTTGGGTCACTGTCTGTGCGGAGTCTGCACGTTCTCGTGTGGGTCTCCTCCAGGTGCTCCTGTTTCCTCCCACAGGTTCCGAAAGATGTCCTTGTTAGGTTATTGGACCTTCTGAATTCTCCCTCAGTGTACCCGAACAGGCGCTGGGATGTGACGACTGGGAGATTTTCACAGTAACTTCGTTGCGGTATTATTGTAAGCCTATGTGTGACAGGAGTAAAGATAATTATTATTATCCTTATCTGCTGCGTTGAGACCCTTTATAATTTTGAACACCTCCAATAAATCTCCTCGTAACCTTCACTCGCTTAAACGTCACGCGTCCGAGCAGGTTAGGCTCTACATTACACCAGGACCTGTTTCCCTGATGGACGCCGAGATATGGAATAGCTTACACATATTTCTGAGTAACAATAAACATTTCTGACAATGTACTGTCTCAGAGGCGACACGCGGTGACAGGTAGATTGTGACACCTCGTGACACGGCTACTCATTTGCATTCCGCATTGTTCCAATTCATCTTTGGGGAGCCGAATCTTTTAAACAGGAGGTAGGTAGCCTGTCCACGATTACTTCCTAACGAACACATCTCACACTCGCAGATGTCAGGGGGCTTGCTGCCACCACTGAATATGTAACGGTAGTTTGCACATGGCTGTATCTTTCCTTTTATATGAGAAAGAATCCACAGAGGGAAAACATAAAGTAATTGCTCTGTATGCCTCTGTCTATTTCTCAAAACAGGTAGATTTATTTCATCGATGCACAATGCACAGAATTTCAGGACACATTATCCAGGTAAATATACCATTAACCTTCATCTCACTCCTGTTTTCAAAGTCTTTTTTTAAAAAAAAAATCTCTTCAGCTGTGAAGTTGGAATCTTTATTTTCTTTTAATATTTAATGTCTTCGAATTCTCTTAAGACGCCCCTTAAAATCTTTCCCTTTGACCAATTTTGATGAGGGCGGCACGGTAGCACAGTGGTTAGCATTGTTGCTTCACAGCGCCAGGGACCCGGGTTCGATTCCCGGCTTGGGTCACTGTCTGTGCGGAGTCGGCACTTTCTCCCCGTGTCTGCGTGGGTTTCTTCCGGGGGCTCCGGTTGCCTCCCACAAGTCCCGAAAGATGTGCTTGTTAGGTAATTTGGACATTCTGAATTCTCCCTCGGTGTACCTGAGCAGACACCGGAACTTCTCTTCAACAAATTGGCAACTGGAGGCTTTTCACAGTAACTTCATTGCTGTGTTAATGTAAGCACACTTGTGACAATAAAGATTATTATTATATTTTTCACTTCTCCAGATGACTGTATCTTTAGCTGAAGGTCAATTTTTAGCCGTGATGAGGCGCTGCTGTGAAGTATATTGGGATATTCTTGCTATGTTGAAAGTGCGAAACAGATGCTGTTGCTGCAGACGGGGGTGGGGTGTGGTGGTGATGGCATAGTCACAATGTCACTGAACTATCAATCCTGAGACCCAGATAGCATTGGGTTCAAAACCTGCCACAGCAGCTCGTGGCATTTAATTTCAGCTAATCCATAGAATCTAGAAGGAGGCCATTCAGCCCATCGAGTCTACACCGGCCCTCTGAAAGAGCAACCGATCTTGGACTCACTCTCCCTCCCTATGCCTGCAACCCCACCTAACCTGCACACCTCTGGACACTAAGGGGACAATTTAGCTTGGCCAATCCATCTAACCTGCACGTCTTTGGACTGTGGGAGGAAACCGGAGCACCCGGAGAAAACCCACGCAGACGCGGGGGGAAAGTGCAGACTCCACACAGACAGTCACCCGAGGCTGGAATTGAACGTTACCACTGTCCGGCAGCAGCGTTAAATATATTTTTTTAATTCTTTGATAGGTTATGGGTATCGCTGGCAAGAAGGAAATCTGCTACCCTGACCCTCTCTGATCTACATGTGGCTCCAGACCCACAGAAATGTGGTTGCCTCTGAACTACCGTGTGACGTGGTCGAGCAAGCCTCCCAGTCTGGGGGGAAAGCGCGATCGGCAACAAATTCTGACTCACCGGTGACACGCACAACCTGCCAAAGAATATGTAAAACAAAATGTCTGACTCCGAGGCCTGCACAGATAATATAAGGCAGATGTTTTGTTATGCTCTTGGCGTAGCATAAGCTGATTCCTTGATGTGCACTCTGACAAAGGAAGGTTCAGACTTGGAGATAGCTTTAACATATTCATTAAACTGTTAACAATTCTCCGACTTGGATTCGACTCTCCCATTAATCCTGCTATAGCTACTCAGACTGACGAACCAGTCTGCTACAATCCAGGTGGTGAGTATGATGTGTTGAAGCAACCCTGTGTACACACTGAGTGTCTTCACTGGAAAGAGGAAGTTCATGTGTGCTGTGTCCTTTTATATGGTTTGGTGTAATGCCCTCCTGTGGTGGTGTCACCTCTGTGTGTATTGTGAATGCCCATTGGTCGTGTCCTATCTAACTGACCTATTGGTTGAATGTCTGTGTGTCATGTCTCTGGTGCTCCCTCTAGTGTCTACATGTCTACGTGTATTTACATTAACCCCTTGTGTATTTAAAGTGATGCATATCACCACAGCTGACACTCCAGGGCAGTACTGAGGGACTGCCATGCTGTTGGGAGCTGCTGGCCTTTGGATAGGAAAAGCAGAAGACCAATGGCGGTAAAATATCTCAAACGGTTCTCCTTCGATGAAGAGCAGTGGGGGAATTCTCCCTGGTGTCTTGGCTAAGAGTTTTTCCACCAATCAACATCGCAGAACCGATTATCTAGTCAGTTTCAGGTCAGTACATAGAACATAGAACAGTACAGCACAGAACAGGCCCTTCGGCCCTCAATGTTGTGCCGAGCCATGATCACCCTACTCAAACCCACGTATCCACCCTATACCCGTAACCCAACAAAACCCCCCCCATAACCTTACTTCTATTAGGACACTACGGGCAATTTAGCATGGCCAATCCACCTAACCCGCACATCTTTGGACTGTGGGAGGAAACCGGAGCACCCGGAGGAAACCCACTCACACAGGGGGAGGACGTGCAGACTCCACACAGCCAGTGACCCAGCCGGGAATCGAACCTGGGACCCTGGAGCTGTGAAGCATTTATGCTAACCACCATGCTACCCTGCTGCCCCTATTAGTTGTGGCCAACTAGTGCCAACTAGTAGTTGTGGAAACTTTGTGTGGAAATTGGCTTTTGACATTACAAGGATGATTGTGCTTCCAAAACACTTTATTGGTTGCAAGGCACTTTAAAACGTTTGGCAGTTGCGAAAAGCATGATATAAATGCTAATTGTTCTTTTTTCTTAATTTCTGCATTATTAAGCTCCATTCAGCATTTGTCATCGGGGACTATACACATGATTGCGCCCTTGATAAAGGTACGATGAGAAATTAAGTACAGCTGTTGCCACGTCCTTTTGGAGTGGCCCAAATCAGGAAAGATTTTTTTTTTCTAATCGCTTCAGTTAAAGCTGATTGGCGGGATACTTCATCCAGCGACGCCGGAATCGCGAAACACGATCGGGCGGAGATTCACGTGTCAGCCACGAATCCCGCTGGTGCGAGAAGAGAACCCAACGTGCCGTTCCATGGGAAGTAGAGATGGTTTTATCCACAATTGGGTTTTCAGTGCCATTCAATGGCACTTCGAGGTTCACGCTGGGTCTGACTGGGGCGTACCCTAATCTCTGACAGGTCCCACTCCTCTGAGACCAGGATGTCCTTTTAAAAGGGCACACCGATCTCAGGATGCCGGTGCCCCACCCCCAGATGTCTGGCAAGAGCGCCCCACCACCTCAGTCCCCTCTTCAACCCCTCATGCATATTAGGATGCCGTCTTCAACGCTGAAGACCTCTCTTCTCTGCAATACTAAGTTGTGTAAAGTGCAGCAAGCCAGCACAATCTGGGGGGCCCATTGTTGGGATGTGTTGATGAGTGTCACGCGATTGGCCCAGGCACAGGTTTGGAGGAGGCTGGTGGTCCGTTCGATGGTCACTCAGGTTGCAGTGTGACTCCATTTATTTAAATCCTCTGCCTCAATCGGTGTCATCAGCCATCTGTTTAGTGGGTCACTCTTGTCAACCAAGTATCCATTGCATGGGGTGTGATGGTGATGGTGGTGACAGGGTGGGGGGGGGGGGACAGTTGTGGAGGAGGAGGGGTTCCAAATCTGTGGCACCCAGCATTCCTGAAAGATGTAAACATTTGGCTGCTGCCAGGATTGGGCGGATATACGTGCAGGGTCCATCGATGGCAGTCACAGACCAGTTGAATATTGAGGGACGTGGCCCGGTAGTCGCTGATGTCCTTTTCTCTTTATTCACTCTTTCCCTTCCTCTCAGATTCTCCCTCTTGTGGCCTCCTCAGGGATGCGCATGGTTGCCTGGGAGATGCCAATATTCGCAGGGGAACCCTTCCAATAGTTTCAGCAAGGCCACCATGTTTAACCTTCAAACCAATCCCCCAGGTCCCTCCCCAATGAGCTCATTGCCAGGAGTACTAACTGCTGAAGAAGGCCTCAAGCCAAAACAAAACAACTTCTCTTTCAATCCAATTCGATTAAAGAGCCTCATGTCTGCCAAATCAAAAACGTCCATCCTGCCCTCAAAAGGCTGCTGAGACTCCAACACCTCCCTCCACGTGTCGCACCCAAAATGTTGAGGAGTCCGTAATATCACTGTCAATTGCCTCCTCAACACTCTCAATTGACTGATAAGCTGTTGGGCAGCACAGTGGCACAGTGGTTAGAACCACTGCCTCACAATGCCAAGGATCCGGGATCAATTCTACCTTGGGTGACTATCTGTGGAGTTTACACTTCCTCCCCGTGTCTGAGGCGTTTTCCTCCAGTCCAAATTTGTGCAGGTTAGGTGGACTGGCCATGCTAAATTGCCCTCTAGTGTCCAAAAGGTAAGGTGGGATTATTAGGTTATGGGGATAGGGTGGAGGCATGGGCCTAGGTAGGATGCTCTTTCAGAAGGTCGGTGCAGGCTCGATGGGCTCAATGGCCACCTTCTGCACTGTAGAGATTCTATGATTCTATGACTCGTTTCAAAATTACCAATGGAGAGTTGCCACTCAACACGACATTCCACCATGGTGATGTCAGGGGCCTGACCCGACACCATGGGCGGGATTATCCGTCCTGTCAACTGCGTGTTTATTGGCAGCGGGAGGCGGCATGCCATTTGCTGGTGGTGGGATTCTCTGCTCCCACCCCTATCAATGGGATTTCCCCATTGAGGTCACCCCACACCTATGGGCGGAGGTGGGTTGCTGGCAGGACCAGAGAATACCACCACCGGCGAACGGTTGGGGAATTCTGGCCCATCTCTCCCGATTTTACAGCCCCTCTGCCATCCATTTTGCAATGGTAAAATGTTGTCCCCAAGAGAGATCAGCCATGATCTTATTGAATGGAGGAGCAGGCACAAGGGGCTGAGGGGCTTCTTCCTGCCCCTGTTCCCTATGCTTTTTCATTCCTCCGTGTTTGCCGGGTCATTGATGACGGCCCTACTGTTCGATTTCCATTATTGATATCGAAGTCCAAACGTGATCAATCAATACTTTCATGGTTATTTACACACAGTCAGGTTTGATAAATAACCTAAAGCGAAAGCTAACGCAATACTTTTGAACGGGTGTTGGAGTTTTCTCATTTTGTCTCACTTTTCACTCAATGAGTTCCTGATTTTGCCTTCTCCCCAGGATAAACCTGATAATAGACTGATGATGGTTCATGCTCCGGATTCACTCTCACCTCCTGTGTGTAAGTGCTGATACATTGAACGCTCCAGTTCACCCTTCAACCTTCACTATCCTCTGGGAAGTGATGGAATCAATTTCAAGTGGATATTATCGCAAAATTTGCTTTTCTTAGTTATATTTGACTTGGGACATGCCCAGAAGAGTTGAAGGTGACTGTCATTGAATGCCGCAAGCCCTCCAATGACTGGGAAAGCTGTGTGTGTTATTAATGATTTATGTCACCTTTGACCCACTTTTTTCTTTTCTGGGTTGAAGTATGAGTTACATATTCTCCTCATTGAAGCTTTGATTTGAATCGACACGAGGCCGGTATGGGAGCTCCCAGCAATCTTCAGCAATGGCCTCATGGCGCAACAGTTGAGCCGAGGACTGGACTCTGTCACACAGGTCGTCTGATGGGAATGGGTTCCCGTGGCGTCTGAGAAAGCAGGCGCAAGTGTTCCGTCGAAGGGTTAAAGAGAGAAAAGGAAGGGGAGAGCAACTGAATTGCTGCAGAGTGGGGTTTGGGTAGGGGGTGAGGCTGGGGAATGGGGGAGGAAGGCAAGCTAACCATAAGACCATAAGACATAGAAGCAGAATTAGACCACTCGGCCCATCACGTCTGCTCCGCAATTCAATCATGGCTGATATTTTTCTCATCCCCACTGTCCTGCCTTCTCCCCATAACCCCTGATCCCCTTATTAATCAAGAACCTATCTATCTCTGTCTTAAGGACACTCAGTGATTTGGCCTCAACAGCCGTCTGCGGCAAAGAATTCCAGATTCACCACCCTCTGGCTGAAGAAATTCCTCCGCATCTCTGTTTTAAAGGATCGTCCCTTTAGTCTGAAATTGTGTCCTGTTTCTAGTTTTTCCTACAAGTGGAAAAATCCTCTCCACATCCACACTTTCCAGACCTCGCAGTATCCTGGAAGTTTCAATAAGATCCCCCCCCCCCCCCCCCCCCCATCCTTCTGAGCTCCAACGAGAGACACAGAGTCCTCAACCTCAAGGGTAACACGGTAGCACAGTGGTTAGCACAGTTGCATCGCAGCTCCAGGGTCCCAGGTTCGATTCATGGCTGGGCCACTGTCTGTGTGGAGCCTGCACGTTCTCCCCGTGTCTGCGTGGGTTTCCTCCGGGTGCTCCGGTTTCCTCCCACAGTCCAAAGGTGTGCGGGTTAGGTGGATTGGCCATGATAAATTGCCCTTAGTGTCCAAAGAGGTTAAATGGGGGTGACTGGGTTACGGGGACAGGGTAAATATGTGGGCTTGAGTAGGGGGCTCTTTGTAAGGGCTAGTGCAGACTCGATGAGCTGAATGACCTCATCCTGCGCTGCAAATTCTATATAAATTCGATAACCATTCCTCGTACAACAAGCTCTTCATTCCAGGGATCATTTTTGTGAACCTCCTCTGGACTCTTTCCAAGGCCAGCACATCCTTTCTTAGATACGGGGCCCAAAACTGCTCACAATACTCCAAATGGACCAGAGCTTTATGCAGCCTCAGAGGTACATCCCTGGTCTTGTATTCTCGTCCTCTTGACATGAATGCTAACATTGCATTTGCCTTCCTAACTGCCGACTGAACCTGCACGTTAACCTTAAGAGAATCATGAACAAGGACTACCAAGACCCCTTGTGCTTCTGATTTCCTAAGGATTTCCCCATTGATGAAATGGGCTGTGTGGGCGAGGCTGCTGAATGGGACTGAGGGCTGACTTTCGCAACCGCTAGACACCTTGGAGCATTTTACAGCCAGTGAGGTATTTTTGTCGATCGCTCCGTGCAATATAGGGGAACATGGCAGCCAATTTGCACACAGTAAGGTATTGATGACGGGAGACAATTGTGTTATACGGCCTAGGGTTGTATGTCGATGTGGACATCACCTGCCTTTTGGGGACGCTTGGTCCATGGCTTGAATCCTTGCAATTTGGAAGTCAAGCGGGGGGGGGGGGGGGGGATGTGGACAGTGGCAGGGTGGGGGTGGGTGGGTGGGGTAAGGGGGGAATAGGATTGGGTTAGTTTCAAGTTGGATTGCTCAATTCTGATATTTCAATCCCCAAGCCAGCCACCCTTTCATGTCCGTTGGAAGGCCAATGGATGATGACTCGGCTAATTTGAGATCACAGCTGCTGATATGGAATGTGCCAATTCCTATTATAATTCTGTATTTACCTCCCAGTCAGTTTCAGAGTATCGTTATTACCACTACTGAAGGTTTCTGGAAATCAAAGCCAGCTACGCTCACTGAAGAGAATGGTCCATGGTCATATGCAGCAAGGCATGGACAACATTCAGGCTTGGGCTAATAAGGCACAAGTAACAATCGCATCACACAAGTTCTAGGCCATGGCCACCTCCAACAAACGAGAAGCTAACCATCTCCCCTTGATATTCAGTGGCATTATCATCCCTGAATCCCCCACGATCAGACTCTGGGGGTTTTGGTTTATCAGAAACTGAACTGGACCAGCCATATAAATACTGCGGCACCAAGAGAGAGTCAGAGGTGAGGAACTCTACAAGATACACTGCAGCAACCTGCCAAGGATCTATTGACAGCATCTATCAAACCCACAGCCTTTACAACTTTGAAGGATAAGGGCAACAGATGCATGGGTACACCACCACCTATAAGCCCCTCTCCAAGTCACGCACCATATTGACTTGAAACTATTGTAACAGTGGCATGTGTTGTAGTGCTCATGAACAAAATACACATTCATATTTTTTGCAAAAAAATACTGAAATTCCTACAACTGTATAAAATTATCAACCAGACCATTCTGTTATCAATAACTGAAGCTTTAAACACTTGACATCTCTTAATCACGTGTTAATGAACTTTGGGACATTGACAAAAGAGATCACAGAAAAAATAGAACATATTATAACCACACAAAGCTGTCAATCAAGTAAAGTCAACAGTTTCCTATGTCTGTTTAAACAAACTCACTCATATAATCAATTTATAGGAGTCTGGGCTATCAGCTAAGTTGTACGATGCAAGCATGGCGTTGGTGGTGAAAGTTGGGGGGGGGTTAATATGCTGTGAATGGTGTTGGCGAGAGAACATTAAATGTAACAAAACAACTAGGGTGACTAAGGATGAAGGAGGACTTTCTAATTATGTCAATCGGTCACCTCTTTGGCTGTATTCCAACTGCTTCATAGGGTGGCATTCCCACCTCCCTGGACCAGAGGGAAGTGAGTGGGAAGATGGAATATAATGTGGGTAAACATGAGTTTGTCCATTTTGATAGGATGAATAAAAAAACAAAATGTCATTTACATGGAAAGAGCCTGCAGAATGCTGAAGTACAGAGGGATCTGGGTGTCCCAGTCTATGAATAAAAGCAAGTTAGCATGTGGGCACTGCAAGTAATTATGAAGGTAATTGTAATGTCCACCTTTATTGCAAGGGGGATGGAGTGTAAGAATAAAGAAGTCTCCTACAACTGTACAAGATCTTGCCGAGACCACACCCAGAGTACTGTGTACAGTTCTGGTTTCCTCACTTGAGGTGGGACACACCTGGATTGGGTGGAGTTCAGAGAAGATTCCCTGGGTTGATTCCTGGGGTGAAGGAGTTGTTTTATGAGGATGGCCCTATAAACTGGGGGAAGGGCGATTTTATTACAATCACGTATGATTTGGCCAGGGTGGACTTTGAGGTAAATCTGTGACAGAACTGTGGGACGCATTCAAGAAGGAAATGGGGAGAGTGCAGGACCAACATGTTCCAATAAAGGAAGCAAATGGGACCAACAAATCCAGTGAACATTGGATAACGAGGGACACACAACATTGGATAAGGAGAAAAGGGGAAGTTGATGGCAGATAGCGAGGGCTCAAAACAGCAGAAGCCCGAGAGGACTATGGAATGTGCAAGTGGGAGCTTAATAAGGAAATTAGAAGAACAAAAAGGGGACATTAAAGGATATTGGCAGGTAAAATGGAAGAAAATCCGAAGTTGTTTTACACGAACATTGAGGGTTAAAGGATAACTAGGGAAAGAGTGTGGCCCATTAAGGACCACAGTGGTAATTTGTGTTTGGAGCCGGAGGTCGTAGGTAGGGTTCAAAATGAATACTTTGTGTCAGTGTTCACTAGTGAGAGGGAGAGTGTGGGTATAGAATTCAGGGAGAACGACTGTAATAAAATTAAAGCGATTAACATAGTTAGAGAGGAGGTTCTGAGTGTTTTGGCAGGCTTAAAGGTAGATAAAGCTCCAGAGTCAGGTGAAATGTACCCCAGGCTGTTGATTGAGACAAGGGAGGAAATAGCCGGGGTGCTAGCAATAATGTTCAATTCCTCTCTGACATGAGGAAACTTTTACTAACACGGTGAGTTGTTACGATCTGGGATGCAATGCCAGAAACGATGGAGGTAACAGCCTCAATAGTAACCTTCAAGTGTAAACTAAATAAATATCCAAAGGTGAACATGTTACAGTGCAATGGCAAAGTGCCAGAGGTTGTCTCCAAATGGATCGCTCTTTCAAAAAGGTAGCGCAGGTGGGAAGGGCTGAATGGCCTTCTATTTCCGATTGGTCAGTGATCTGCTGATCTGTAACTCCGCATTAGTGCTCCGCAGCCCGAGACACTTCAACAATGGAACGAGCGACTTGATCATAATTTGTCACTCTCAATTCAAAGTTTCCCCATTCCGACTCAGCTCTTGGCTGTGGAGGAGAGTTTATTGAGAGTTGCCGCAGGCATCAGTACACGCTCCATCTAACGGCAGGCCTGCTTTAAAACTGCACCGGCGCTTGTGATTGACTTCCTCGCCCACTCCATCAGAATATCCGTTGTTCCCTTTCAGATAAAGTAATGCCTGTGATCACTGATAGACCACAGATTTCAATTTCATTACTTCGAGTGAATGAGCTGGTCTATAAATCTTTGATTGTGGTGAGTCAGGCTGTCTGTACAACTCCTTGCTGCGCTGATGGGATCAGTCAGGTAATAATCTTGCATCACTGTTCACTGCAAACAATGTCCACAAACAAGAAGTAATCACAGCCTGGGGAATAGAGCCAGGCCTTCAGTGTCAATTTATTTGGCACACGAGCTATCAAGACCCAAATGGTCATTAAAGCTGTGGCATTAAATAACATTCACTCTGTATCTCAGTGCAGCCTGTCTCTGCTGCTGTGCCACACAACTATACATCGAATTGACATAATACAGCCAATTAGAAATACGATGAACTAAATTAATAGCGAGTAATTGTGATTAATTTGAATGATTTAGTCAGCCCTACGTTGGCGACGAGGCTCAAAGAGATCGAACTACGAGTGAGGGACTGAGGGACGGGAAAGCTCCTATTTTGGACGATATTGGATCACCCGCCATTGTTCACCTTTCCCGGTTTTCTTCTTCGTTGGCTTCAATGGAGATGAAACGTTGGGAGAGCTGGAAGATGGCCGGTTAAATGCATTTTTGCCCAAGTCAAAATTGCCCGCCCTGTAATTAGCTGGACCGTTCTCTTTTTTAGCGTTGTGTCAAAAAGTAACCTTTTCATTTTTTTATGTTCAAATAATTAATAATAATCTTTATTGTCACAAGTAGGCTTACATTATATTAACACTGCAATGAAGTTACTGTGAAAAGCCCCTAGCTGCCACACTCTGGCACCTGTTCGGGTACACAGAGGAAGAATTCAGAATGTCCAATTCACCTAGCAGCATGTCTTTCAGGACTTGTGGGAGGAAACCGGAGGACCCAGAGGAAACCCACGCAGACGCGGGGAGAAAGTGTAGACTCTGCACAGACTCGGATGTGGCAGTGAGGGAATGTGTCGTGCCGTAGGAGGAGGGTCTCGGGCCTCTGGGGCTGAGGATGTTGCCGAGCCTTGGGGGTTGGGGTAAGAGTCGGGCCTCAGGGGCTTTAGGACTGTACGTCAGGCTTGGGGGGAGGGGATGGGGTGAGCGTCAGGCCTGGCGGGGAAAAGTGCTCGCGTTCCCGTGGGGGTGGGGAATTCCATGGGTTAGGGAGCTGTAGTCCCTTGAGGGTGTGGGGAGTTCCTTTTTCTTGTGGAGGCTAGTCAGTGGGGAGTGGGCGGATGGCCCTGGTGGGGGTGAGGTGCGGTTAGTAGGGGTGGGGGAGCACCATGGAGGGGAGCAATGGCTGTGGTCAAATTCCTGTGGGTCTGCACAATAGGTACCCAGAAGCTGGAAGAGGTTTTAATTCTTCTAACCTTCTCTGGGTAACTATTGATGTAAAAAATAGGAACCATTTGAAGTTTGTGATTTAAATCATATTTTCAGATGGTTCGCAGTAAAGGTCAATTGCCCTGGGGGAAGTTGGCACTTTGGAGCAATTGCCATGCAAACCCTGCCTGTGGACACCCCCGAGGAGTTCCCCAGCGCATCTTTGGGGTAACCCTAGGAGCTCGGAGGTTACGGCCATTTGAGAAGTGATTGACTGGATGTTCCACAGCAGTATCGTCATTCTGTAACGGCACCACGCAGCCGACATCAATCATTCATTTCAATGGGTTATTGAATTCAGAACAGTCAATGCTGCTTCATTTATCAATTCGGTCTTCAACCACTCACGGTCTGATAGGACTCAATGTGGTTAAATGTTTTGTTATTCTTCAACAAATCCACTGAGGAAGCATCTACTGGGCTGAAATTTGTGTCAGTGACCGGTAGAACTCACACATTTCCAGCACCATAACATTTCCATTCTGTATTAGGGACAGGAAAGTCTATGATTGTTTTCACTTCTGCCTCTCTGGGCAGCATTCAACCTTGGCCCATGACATGCCCAAAACAGGTAACTTTAGCCATGGCTAACTCAGTCTTTGACACACGCTTGAGTGATTGGAATGCTTCACTCAAGCCGGGAATGGGTTCAATTGCTGGCTTGGATCATTGTCTGTGCGGAGTCTGCAAGTTCTCCCCGTGTCTGTGTGGGTTTCCTCCGGGTGCTCCGATTTCCTCCCACAAGTCCCGAAAAACGTGCTGTTAGGTAATTTGGACTTTCTGAATTCTCCCTCTGTGGACCTGAACAGGCACTGGAATTTGGCGACGAGGGGATTTTCACAATAACTTCATTTTAGTGTTAACTTATGACAATAAAGATTATTATTATTCAGTTAGGGGGTCTCTGTAGGAGGTTCTTTCAGTTAGGAGGTCCCGGGGGTTGGGGGTGTGCTCTATCACTTAGAGTATCTCTGGGGGGTCCTCCCAGTGAAGGCGGAGCATCACAGAGGCCCTGGAGAATACCGCGTCAGGCTCGTTAATGATACCCAGACTGCGTTTACTGTACGTGTGAAGTAGATTGCATTGACGCCGCTCTTGAGGCACCGGAGCATGGCATTCTATCGGGCAACTGGCACATCCACCTCACATACAGTTCTCCTCATTTGGAGTTGGGATCCTAACATTGGGCATCCCACTGCCCATTTTCTCTCGCTCATGGCGGTTGAGGGAGATCTTCTTCTGCAAGACCACAAATGGGGATTATGTGAATTGGGTGCCTGGTGGATCAAAGACCGATGACACCTGGAATGTGTGGGCACCTGTGCCAAACCAGGGAGAGGTTCTGAAAAGGAGTGCCGGGAGGTTTAAGGATGCTGGTGGGAGGTGGGGTGCTGGGGCCCTCTGAAGCGATGACATGTGGGACCTAGGTGACTTTTGGGGAGTGATGGAAGTGTGGAGTGCAGAGGGGAGACCGGGTGTACTTACCTTTGCTGACCAAGGGAGACCATTCGTCTTTTCCCTCATTGGAATCCTGTCCTAGAATATCATAGAATGTCTACAGTGCAGAAGGAGGCTATTCAGCCCATCAAATCTGCACCGACCCTTGGGAAGATACCCTGCCGAGGCCCCCGCCCCAAACCTGTCCCTTTAACCCTATCTAACATTTTGGACACTAAGGGCAATTTAGCATGACCAATCCACCTAACCTGCACATCTTTGGAATATGGGAGGAAACCGGAGCACCCGGAGGAAACCCACACAGTCATGGGGAGAATGTGCAGACTCCGCACAGAGTCACCTGAGGCCGGAATTGAACCCGGGTCCCTGGTGCTGTGAGGTAGCAATGCTAACCACCGTGCCACTGTGGCCAGTGCTTCCACCAAGTCCCAGGCGGGATTCATCAGCTGTCTGGATGGTCTCCTGCCAGCCCAAGGGCTTCAGCTTGCTCTCGGCGATCAACCCTGAGGTGTTCAGCTCCTTTGCCGGATGTTTTTTCCCACCTTCGGGCTGTCTTGTGCTAGGGATCCCCTGGTGCCGATGGGGATGTTGCACTTTTTCAAGGAGGGTTTGGAAGTTCCCTGAGGGAGTTTCCTCTGCCCTCCTGTGGCTTGCTTGTTGTGTCAAAGCTCCGAGTAGAGCCTGGGCGAGATTATCTGGCCTGCCCCGAGACAGGCTTCCTGGCGGCGAGAGGCAGGCCACTATTGGCCGGTGGTAGGACCTTCTGGCCTCTTGTTGTCAATGGGATTTCCCAGTGAATCCACCCCACACCGGCGGGAAACCCGCGGGGCAGAAAATCAGTCCTGCAGCAAATTGAACCCAAACTCTTCAGCATTTAAATTGAGGGGGTAATAGATATAAGACAGAGGTCAGAGGTGGGTTTTTTACGCAAAGAGTGGTGAGGCCGTGGAATGCCCTACCTGCAACAGTAGTGAACTCGCCAACATTGAGGGCATTTAAAAGTTTATTGGATAAGCATATGGATGATAAGGGCATAGTGTAGGTTAGATGGCCTTTAGTTTTTTTTCCATGTCGGTGCAACATTGAGGGCCGAAGGGCCTGTACTGCGCTGTATCGTTCTATGTTCTATTTGTCAATCGAATCAGGGCAGGACCCTAATGGTAGGGAGTTGGGAAGTGTTATAGAACAAAGAGATCTAAGAGTATCGGTTCAGAGCCCTTGAAAGTGAAATGATAAATGAAAAGAAATGAAAATTGCTTATTGTCACAAGTAGGCTTCAAATGAAGTTACTGGGAAAAGCCCCGAGTCGCCACATTCCGGCGCCTGTTCGTGGAGGCTGGGACAGGAAGTGGAGCCGCAGGTAGACAGAGTGGTGAAGAAGGCAGTCGGCATGCTTGGTTTCATTGCTCAGA
Organism: Scyliorhinus canicula; assembly: GCF_902713615.1. Classification (NCBI taxonomy): domain Eukaryota; kingdom Metazoa; phylum Chordata; class Chondrichthyes; order Carcharhiniformes; family Scyliorhinidae; genus Scyliorhinus; species Scyliorhinus canicula. The sequence goes on along the minus strand of NC_052153.1, from coordinate 183,609,180 downwards.
ACATTGAATACAGGAGTTGGGGCATCTTGTTGAAGTTGTACAACACACTAGAACCTTAGTTAGGCCTTTGAGCCTCATGTTTAATTCTGGCCGCCACATTACCAGAAGGATGTGGAGGCTTTAGAGAGGGTGCAGAAGAAATTTACCAGGATGTTGCCTGGCATGAAGGGCATTAGCTATGAGGAGCGGTTGAATAAACTCGGTTTGTTCTCACTGGAACGACGGAGGTTGAGGGGCGACCTGATAGAGATCGACAAAATTATAAGGGGCATAGACAGAGTGGATAGTCAGAGACTTTTTCCCAGGGTAGAGGGGTCAATTACTTAGGGGCATTGGTTTAAGGTGGGAGGGGTAAGGTTTAGAGAAGATGTACGGGGCAAGTTTTCTACAGAGGGTAGTGGGTGCCTGGAACTTGCTGCCGGAGGAGGTGGTGGAAGCAGGGACGATAGTGACATTTAAGGGGCATCTTGACAAATACATGAATAGGATGGGAATCGAGGGATACGGACCCCGGAAGGGTAGAAGATTTTAGTTTAGACGGGCAGCATGGTCGGCGCAGGCTTGGAGGGCCGAAGGGCCTGATCCTGTGCTGTACTTTTCTCTGTGTTTTGTTCTTATTAGTAAGACCACACTTGGAATACCATGCACAGTTCTGGTCACCCTATTATAGAAAGGATATTGCTAAACTAGAAAGAGTACAGAAAAGATTTACGAGGCTGCTACTGGGACTTGATGGTTTGAGTTATAAGGAGAGGTTGGATAGACTGGGACATTTTCCCCTGGAGCGTCAGGAGGCTCAGGGGTGATCTTATAGAGGTCTATAAAATAATGAATGGCATAGATAAGGTAGATAATCAACACTTTTTCCCAAAGGTAGGGGAGTCTAAAACTAGAGGGCATAGGTTTAAGGTGAGAGGGGAGAGATACAAAAGGGTCTAGAGGGGCAATTTTTTCACAGAGGGTGTTGAGTGTCTGGAGCAAACTGCGAGAGGAAGTAGTAGAGGCTGGTACAATTTTGTCTTTTTAAAAGCATTTAGACAGTTATATGGGAAAGATGGGTACAGAGGGTTGAGGGCCAAATGTGGGCAATTGGGATTAGCTTTGGGCTAAAAACTGGGCGACATGGACAAGTTGGGCAGAAGGGTCTACCTCTGTAAACCTCTGTGATCTATCACAGGGAAAATTAGGATCAAATTGTGTAAAGGACATGCGCCAGTGCTAAATTTAGCATGTTATATTATTCCAGAGTTCGTGATGCAGAGCGAGGCCAGCAGCGTGGGTTCAATCTCCGGACTAGTTGAGGTTATTCATGAAGGCCCCGCCTTCTCAACCTTGCCCCTCACCTGAGGTGTGGTGATCCTCAGGTTAAATCACCATTGAATGGTGTATTGAGTGGTGTATCTGCATCGGAAAGATGCATTTCCAATGTCTGGACCACTCTGATGGTGCTCTCCAATACCAGGGGCTGGTTTAGCTCACCAGGCTAAATCGCTGGCTTTTAAAGCAGACCAAGCAGGCCAGCAGCACGGTTCGATTCCCGTACCAGCCTCCCCGGACAGGCGCCGGAATGTGGCGACTAGGGGCTTTTCACAGTAACTTCATTGAAGCCTACTCGTGACATTAAGCGATTTTCATTTCATTTTCATTTCAATATAGCCCAGGAGGATCTTGAACATCGTGGAGGCCTGCTGCATCCTGCACAATCTCGCGCAGCAGAGGGAGGACATACTGAAGGAGTAGAAAGACCACCAGGCCTCAAGTGACGAGGAGGATGTCCAGGAAGAACGGCATGGAACTCTAGCTGGCACGACACCTGTGCTCCGGGGCCGCCGCAGACGTGACAACCTCATCACCTCCCGATTTTCCAACTCGGCAGCACTGTCACCCAGTCCCACCTCTCCATACTCTTTCCCACCCCAACCCCTGCACCCCCTTTCAAGAGGCACCCCATACCCATAGATGCTCACCTCCTCACCTGTCCTTCCTCCATTCACTCCAACCCAGGTGATCCCTGCATGTATGATGGCCATTCCATCTCACGGGCCCATATATTATTGAGGGCGGGGGTGTGAGAGGAGGGTTATGGAGATGGTAATTGGTGCTAGGCCACTCACTGGGTACGCTGTTCTGCAAGGTGCCGTCACACTTCTGGCCCCGCTCCCTGCCACCTCAGATGGTAACTCTAGGTGGATCTTCCTAATTGTCCTGGAGGCCCTGACCTGTGCCATCCTCCAACACTCACACCCTACCTCAGGCATGTTAAAAGTCGGGGTCACGACCCGCGGTTGGGTCACGGGCGGGTGCCGGTAGGGTCACGGAGCTATCCGGCGCAACGCTCCCGATTGCGCAAAAAGACCGCGACCGGATGGAAAAAATGCGACCCCACTGCGCATGCGCGCCTGCTCATCGGTGCGGAGATGTTTGCGCACCGATGAGCGGGCATGCATGCGCAGCGCAGCCGCATTTTAAAAATATGGGGCGAAATTCTCCGACCCCCATGACGGGTGGGAGAATAGCGGGAGGGCCTTCCCGACATTTTTGCCGCCCTCCCGCTATTCTCCCCCCCCCCCCCCCGGCGAAGTCCCGATCCGAATCGCTGCCGCCGTTTTTTTACGGCCGGCAGCGATTCTCAGCTGTTAGATGGGCCAAAGTCCCAGCCCTTTACGCCGTTTTTACGAACGGCAAACACACCTGGTCTTGCCGTTCGTAAAAACGGCGTCACAAACTCGCTATTAATAACCATGGCACCGATTGGCACGGCAGTACCACGGCCGTGCCAAGGGTGCCATGGGCCCGCGATCGGTGGGCACCGATCGCGGGCAGCGGGCCCGATGCCCGCGCACTACTTGTCCTTCCGCCGCCCCGCAGTATCCATTCGCGGGGCGGCTGAGGGGCAACCCGGCCCGCGCATGCGCGGGTTTCGCGCAAAAACGCGATGACGTCACCCGCTCATGCGCGGGTTGGAGTCTTCCAAACTGCGCATGCGCGGCTGACGTCATATGACGCGTCAGCCGGCGCTAACTCCGGCAAGCGGGCTTAACGATTTTTGTTAAGCCCGTCTTGCCGGAGCCTACGGCGTCGGGCTGCTAGCCCCGACCGGGGACCAGAATCGGTCCCCGGTTGGGAAGGGGCGCGCTGCCATAAAACCCGCCCGGGTTTTACGCCAGCTTTACGATTTCTCCCGTTTTGGGAGAATCTCGCCCATGGTCGCAGCCTTTTTGAAGGCCGTTCACAGCCGACATTGTGAAAAGCCAGCTGCTGCGTGTGACTTCATGCAATCGGGTACGCCGCGATGGACAGAGAGGCTTAAAGGAAGTGAGAGAGAGAGAGAGAGTTAAAGAGGCAGAGTGGTTTAAGGAAGATACTCCAGGGTTTAGGGCACTAGCAGCCGACAGTACAGCCGCCAATTGTAGAGCGAAGGAAATGATGCAAAAGAGTCCAGAATTGGGAATACAACAAAAGAAGGTTAAAAGCTGGATGCTGCTGCTGTTGCCCGCAAAATTGCACAATCGGATACGCAGAAGATTAAAAAATATATTGTATTTAATCTTCCTGCCTGAAAGGCAGCAGAGAGCAGGTCACGCCCCCCCCCCCCCCCCTCCCCCGAACGTCGACATCACATGCTTTGGGCGCGATTGCAATTCCTCCATTTTGTCAGCAGCAAACAAGGTAAGAGAAAATGGAGGGCCGCAAAGGTCGGCCTGCGTGGGTTGTAAAGGTCAGCGCGGCGTGTGACCTGAAAGTTGGCCGGCGTGGGTCCCGAAGGTCGGCCGGTTGGTAAAAATGTGCCCCAGAAAGAAAGTTTGAAAAACACTGCCCTACATCACCAACCTCCCACAACGCCCCCCACCCGGCACCCACTCTACACCCAGCCCAGCCCATCCCTCACACCTTTCAAACAGAGCATTGAGGCGGGTCAAAATGTCAGTGAAAAGATGTATAATCGTGATTATATACATTATTGTGCCCTGACACATACCTCTAATCCATGTGCTGCACCCGTGCCAATTTAACTAGTGTCTAACTTCCTTATCTTACGTGACTTACGCGCATTCTTGGTGTCACCCCAGACAGCACATCAGATGTGGAGACGGCCTGCTGCGTATCTTGCCCTCTGACCTGAGGTGCCTTTGGCAACTGTCCCCTGGAGGGCTTGGACCTGGATGAGCTGAGCTGACTTTCGGATGTCACAGGTGATGAGGTGCCATCCTGTTCTGCCCGCTGCCCATCAAAGGCTCCAGTGTCAGGTGGGGGGGATTCAGAAGCACTGAGGTGTTCCAGCATCTCCACTGCGGGAGGCGCCGGCACGGACCCCTTCACTTCCTCCTCCCTCGGGGTGCTCCATAGCCTTTGGGATATTCCATGGGTCGAAGGAGTGACCGGAATGAGCTCCAGAGGCTCCACCATCACCTGCCACTGCCAGTCTCGATGCCCACAACTATGGAGCACAGAGACTGGACCACGTCCCTCAGCGAGTGAGTCATATCCCTCTGTCCTTCGGTCATGTTAGTCTGGGGCTGTGCCATGTCCCGCTGTGCCTGGCCCAGGTCAGCCAGCGCCCGGCCTATGCTCTCTTCAGCCTCAGCCATGACCGTTTGTAACTGGACCAAGCTCTGGAGCGCCACAGCAATGTCCATGAGGCCCGGCTGCCTGTGACTGAACTCCTCGGTCCAAAGAGTCAGCCATTGACCGCACTGTGTGCCCCAAGCACCGTGTTGGCATGGGTACCATACATTGTCAGCACCGTCTCCTGTGCCTAAAGGTGGTTAGACTCCTTCAGCTGCACTTGCAGATGCTTGAAAGTTGCTGAGACTGCTTCCTATTGATCCTGGCTTTGCGTCAGCATCTCCACGAGTGAATATGCGTGAGGAGTAGAGCGTTTAGAAGCAGCTCCAGCTTGCCAAACTCTCCAGCGCCAATTCCGGCCCCAGCGAGTCCGACACTGGCGGGAATGAGAAATGCTCTAGATTCACATGGGCAGAGTTGCTGACCAATCAGCATGTCTTGAATTGCTCTGGAAATAGCGAAAATGGCGGGGGTGCACTGCCAGCGGAATGTGGAATCCCGCCGGTGGAGAATTCAACCCCGAGACTCGCAAACGGACAATCTCAGCCCATATTTCCAGAGCATTAGCCTGGGCGTCTCAATTAACTAGTTCAGTGATGTTGCCACTCTGCCCCGTCTCTCCTTAATGGCGTTGTGCGCTAAATGTTTGCAGTAAGTAAAGCATCATACGACAGTCGCTGTAAAGTGATCTCAGGCCCTTTATCACGCGGTTACCTTCACAGTAACTAACATGTGTCAGGCTTCCCTGAAGCAACAGCAACTGTAACCAAATATAGCAGTGTTATTGCACAGCCCCAAATAAAATCCTCTCCAGTCTGACACAAACCTGTCTTGTTAAATGTCCCATTTAGTGAAGAACTCAACTTCCATTTGTAGCAACGTTTTGGCAATTGTATCAGACGGGCATTGATTTCAGTTGGTTTAACTTTTGCTGATAATGGAAGTCAGGTTTAACACAGCTTGCCAACTGCCAGATAAAAAGTTATCTTTGCATTTCGCTGCCAAACTGGCATTGCCTTGTTTGCACTTCAAGTTGCTGCCATTACTGAAGCCTCGCTGACAAGCGGCTTGCTTTAATTGCCTTTCTCCTCGCCGACGAGATGCCCTCGTATTTCTTTTCTACTAATTTGTGCGAAATTGCTTTTCAAAGACGGCAGGCAAGGCAATTTGCCCAGCCCTGGGGGGCAGCCACACTGTGCTTTCCTCACCATCCAATCTGATTTTACCGGGGATCTCACAGCACAGGAAAAGGTTCTCTCCATTCTACGCTGGCCCTTTGAAAAGAGATGACTAAATAAACCCACTTTCCCTGCTCTTCCCACTTGGTTTCTAACTTTTTCCGTTTCTAACAGTTACTTGTAGAATTCCTGTTTGAAATTTCCTATTGAATCTACGTCATCGCAGCCCAGATCCCAACGATCCACTGCTTAAAAGAAAATTTCCCTGGGCAGCACGGTGGCGCAGTGGTTAGCACTGCTGCCTCACGGCGCCGAGGTCCCAGGTTCAATCCCAGCTCTTGGTCACAGTCCGTGTGGAGTTTGCACATTTTCCCCGTGTTTGTGTGGGTTCCGCCCCCACAATCCAAAGATGTGCAGGGTAGGTGGATTGGCCACGCTAAATTGCCCCTTAATTGGGTATTCTAAATTTACATTAAAGAAAAGAAAATCTCCTCATCTCCCACTCTGGTTCTTTTGCCAATCGTCTTAAATCTGTCTCCTCTGCTTTTATTTGTTCTTTCATTGGATGTGGGGATTATTGCCAGCATTTGTTTCCCATACTTAACTGCCCGTTGAGGGTAGTAAAGAGTCAGCCATCTTGGCTGTGGTTCTGGAGTCACGCTTGGGCCAGACCAGGTAATCACGGTAGATTTCCTTCCCTGACCGGGATTCTCCGGCTCCGCTCGCTGGAAGCGGGATTCGCGATTGACTGCAAAATAGTGAGTCGGGCCAATATCGGGATTGATCTCTGTGCCTGCCCCGCCGGCAGGAACGGGATTCCCGCTCCGCACCAGCGAGAACATGCAAAGCACTAATAAACATTCATTTGAATGCGATTAGCGGACAGAAAACTCGATTCAACACCCACCTGTGATGCTCCTCCACCCCCCCCCCCCCCCCCCCACCACCATCTCCCAGCTGGGGGTCATGTGGGTGTGATTTGTGGAATGTGGACCTGGTGTCTTACCATCCAAGAGATGGCAAGGGGGTAAGCACCCCTCCGAACAGTTGCCTCCAAGGTTCCGAGGAGGGTCCTTCACGGGAGGTGGGCTCGGTGGGGGCTTGTTCTGGGCTGGAGGGACTCAGATTGGGGGTCCTTCCTGAGATGGTGCTCATTTGGCTGCTCTCCCCATCTGCAGCCTTTAAACCCGTTAAACAGTCAGCCAATATGCAAAAATAAAAGTTCTCACAAAGGGAAAGTGTTCTCATCTATATGCATAAACCCTTTCAACGTTTGTCAGCATGCCAAGTTTAAAGGTCAGTGAGATGAAGACAAAAGTAATGCCTTTAAAGTGGTGGAAACCTTTGAAATGGTTTTTTCAGGGATCCAGAACACAGGAGAGCAGGTGTTTTCCTAACCAGTTTTTTGTATGAGTCTGCATCTTTGTACTCAAGCGTTTTCTAGATAGTTCGGGGGCAGACCCTGCAGCCCCCCCCCCCCCCCCCCCCCACCTTCCATGAAGGACACCCCACAGCACCCTGGCAGCAATTGTTGGTAGGGTACTTACCACCTTGTCACCCCTTGGACTGCAAGGTGCCAGGTTGGCACTGCCAAGGGGCAGGGCCTGTAGGGGGAGGGTGGATGAAGGGGAGGTACTGAGGGGGGGGGGGGGGTGGGTGGTTCTGATGGGGGTATTTTATGCCAATGATTAGCGTGGTGGGGTAGGGGGGTAGGTTACCCTGCCAGCGATCCGGGGGAGGGGAGAAAGGCTGCAGCAGCTTTTTGAGATTGGTTAAAGGTACTCCGATCTGAGAGGTGCAGAACCTGTCAGAGAGATTAGCTGCCACCCCTCTAATTTGTAGCGCGGACCCCCGGTGTCCCATGGAATGGTCCAGAAAAGCCGATTCAGTTCCAGGGTTTTTAATAACAATAATCGATGGTTTGATGGTCACTAATAACGAAATGAGCCTTCATTCCAGATTTCATTTTTTATTAATCAATTTTGATTCATTTCATTAATCAATTACATTTTAAATTCCACTAGTGGCGGGATTTGAACCTGCACCCCACCCCAGAATGGGCCTTGCCACTTCGTCACTGTCTCCCCATAACACCCTTTTGCCAGTGGAAATGGTTTTTCCCTACCTACTCTCTTGGTGGGAAAGCGGAGTTGAGGCCAAAGGGTAGCGATGACTATATTGAATGGTAGAACTGGCTCAAGCCAGTTTCTTATCTGTTTCTGTTCCTAGTTCCTGAAGTTCCATCAAAACCTCATCAGGGAAACTTGTAGGTATCAAGAAGGAAATCCTCAATACAAAAAGAGTCTGATCAAATCTTAAAGCCGAGGTGTTAAATCATGCAGCATGAGATTCCGTCCACAAAACTTTCACACATAGACTTGTCGTTGGTCAACTGATGATAAAGCAATGAAAAGCATTAAGACCACATTTAAAAATAAATACCTTGTATTGTTTATGACGATTACATTATGGGAGAGGTATTTTCAGAACCCTAAAATGTATCATGGAGTTGAACCAACCCCCACCTTTAATGGATTGTTGCTTTTGAAGCACACGGCTTGTTCCCCAGGTGTAGTATTACAATTATGAACACGTGGTTTTTAAAACAAAACAATGTTTATTCCATGAGCTCAAATTAACCTTTTAAATAAACGTCGGATCTCTTAACACCCCTTACTTCAAAGATAACCCCGAAAATAATACAACACTACCCAATCCTGCAAACTGTTCCTTTACACATCAAAAAGACTTAACAAATCCTTCAAACCGAAGCACATTGGATATATATTCAATACTGAGACCTTTTTACAATTCCAATTTCACCAAAGGATTAAGAGACAGTCCTTCATGGCAGAGATCACTAGCAATGCAGCTCACAGCCACACTCAAGCTTTCTTCAAACTGAAACTAAAATTCCCAAAAAGCAGAAGTGAGCTCAGCTACCCCCCTGTGACATCACTTCAGTAATATGATCAGCTACATTTCTTAAAGGTACATTTCCCAAACATCCAATTCTTAAAGGCACTCTCACATGACAATTAACAGCATCAAGATGTGCCAATGTGCCCAGAGCCAACGAAGGCATGAAGACCTTCATTCAATCCCTGCAGAACTCTACACTGACCCTCTGAAACAGAACTCTACCTAGGTCCAATCCCTCGATTAATCCTGTTACTCTACCTAACCCGCACATCTTGGGACTGTGGGAGGGAATCGGAGCACCCAGAGGAAACCCACGGAGGATGTGGAGAAAGTGCAAACCACACACAGACAGACACCCAAGGCTGGAATTCAACCCAGGTCCCTGGTTCTGTGAGGCAACCACTGTGCCACCGTGCCGACCTTGTTGTGAAAACTAATTAGCGGTCTTGGGAGTTGTTCCTCCATGTTTTAGAAGGATTGCATTCTGGATTCTTTCCATCCAGTTATATGAACTGGGACATAACCTGTGACAATACCACTATGCCATTATCGCCCACAGAAAACCCCATGCTTCATATATTTGTAAGCAGATAAGAACATAAGAACATGAGAACTAGGAGCAGGGTAGGCCATCTGGCGCTTCGATGCTCCGCCATTCAATGAAATGAAAATGAAATGAAACTTATTGTCACGCGCAGGCTTCAATGAAGTTACTGTGAAAAGCCCCTAGTCGCCACATTCCGGCGCCTGTCCGGGGAGGCTGGTACGGGAATCGAACCGTGCTGCTGGCCTGCTTGGTCTGCTTTAAAAGCCAGCAATTTAGCCTGATGATCATGGCTGATCTTTTGTGGACTCAGTTCCACTTTCCCACCCCAACACCATAACCCTTTATTCCTTTATTCTTAAAAAAAACGATCTATCCTTATCTTGAAAACATTTAATGAAGGAGCCTCAACTGCTTCACTGGGCAAGGAATTCCACAGATTCACAACCCTTTGGTTGAAGTCTACTCAACGACTCCTTGTAATCCAACCCCCTCAACTCTGGGATTAACCTAGTGAATCTCCTCTGCACACCCCCAGCGCCAGTACGTCCTTTCTCAGGTAAGTGTCATCATGTCCACTCATGTGTATCATGAGATGCAGACAGGCAGTGATTGACACACAGGATAACCAACGAACACACATGACACAGAACAACCAATCACCAGACAGGATACCACCACTTTCAAGCCCACAGGTCATTAAGGCTCTCCCTCTCTCACAGGACACGGCTAGGGAGATAGTCGCAGTGGACAGGCCAATGAACATCATCACCATGCGATAGAGAGCTAGGCTGGTCAAGCCAGTAGGAAGTTATCAGTTAGGTTAAGAGTGCCAACCCACAGCAGATTATGTACAGCAATCAACAGGTTCAATAAAAAAGTGTTGGACAATCTCCTGTGTCGGAAGCCTGTTTCTCGTTTTACTGCATCCAGTTGCAGTCGATGTTAGACCAACACAGATGACACATCAGTAAGGAGACCAAAACTGAACACAATACTCCAGGTGTGGCCTCACTAATACCTTATACGGTTGCAGCATAACCTCTCTGGTCTTAAACTACATCCCTCGAGCAATGACGGGCAATACTCCATTCGCCTTCTTAATCACCTGTTGCACCTGTAAACCAACTTTTTGCGACTCATGCACGAGGACACCCAGGTCCCTCTGCACAGCAGCATGTTTTAATATTTTATCATTTAAATAATAATCCTTTTTGCTGTTATTCCTACTAAAATGGATAACCTCACATTTGTCAAAATTGTATTCCATCTGCCAGACCCTAGCCCATTCACTCAAACTATCTAAGTCCCTCTGCAGACTTCCAGTATCCTCTGCACTTTTTGCTTTACCACTCATCTTACTGTCATCTGCAAACATGGATACATTGAACTTGGTCCCCAACTCAAAATCATTTATGTAAATTGTGAACAATTGTGGGCCCAACATTGATCCCTGAGGGACACCACTAGCCACTGATCGCCAACTAGAAAAACACCCATTAATCCTTACTCTTTGCTTTCTATTAATTAACCAATCCTCTATCCATGCTACTACTTTACCTTTAACGACATGTATCATTATCTTATGCAGCAACCTCTTGTGATAAAAGCTTTCTGGAAATCCAGATATACCACATCAATTGGCTCCCCGTTGTCTACCGCACTGGTAATGTCCTCAAAAGATTCCACTAAATTGGTTAGGTATTCACTAAATTATTCCACTAATTCTTGGTTCTTGGCAATGTGGAGGAGCAGTGAGATTTTGGGGTCTATGTTCATAGTTCTTTAAAAGTCGCCACTCAAGTGGATAGAGCTCTGAAGAAGGCCTATGGTGTGCTAGCGTTCATTAGCAGAGGGATTGAATTTAAGAGCCGTGAGGTGATGATGCAGCTGTACAAAACCATGGTAAGGCCACATTTGGAGTACTGTGTGCAGTTCTGGTCACCTCATTTTAGGAAGGATATGGACGCTTTGGAAAAGGTGCAAAGGAGATTTACCAGGTTGTTGCCTGGAATGGAGAGTAGGTCTTACAAGGAAAGGTTGAGGGTGTTAGGCCTTTTCTCATTAGAACGGAGAAGGATGAGGAGCGACTTGATAGAGGTTTATAAGATGATCCGGGGAATAGATAGAGTAGACAGTCAGAGACTTTTTCCCCGGGTGGAACAAACCATTACAAGGGGACATAAATTTAAGGTGAATGGTGGAAGATACAGGGGGGATGTCAGAGGTAGGTTCTTTACCCAGAGAGTAGTGGGGGCATGGAATGCACTGCCTGTGGAAGTAGTTGAGTTGGAAACATTAGGGACCTTCAAGCGGCTGTTGGATAGGTACATTGAGTACAGTAGAATGATGGGGTGTAGATTAATTTGTTCTTAATCTTAATTAGGGCAAAAGTTCAGCACAACATTGTGGGCCAAAGGGCCTGTTCCGTGCTGCATTTTTCTATGTTCTATGTTCTAATTCCACTAAATTAGTTAGATGCCAACAATGGCGACATGGTAGCACAGTGATTGGCATTGCATCTTCACAGCGCCAGTAATCCGGGTTTGATTCCGGCCTCGGCTGACTGTGGAATTTGCACATTCTCACCGTGTCTGTGTGGGTTTCCTCCGGGTGCCCCGGTTTCCTCCTGAAATCCAAAGATAAGCTAATTAGGTGGATTGGCTGTGCTGAATTGCCCCTTAAGAGTCCAGAAGGTTGGGTGGGGTTACAGGGACAGGGTGCTCTTTCGGATGATCGGTGCAGACTCGATGGGCCAAATGCCCCCTTCTGCACTGAAAGGATTCTATGATTCTCATGGGTGTTATCATTGTACTCGGTCCAGTCTGTGATTGTTTGGCCAATGGATAAAGGAAGCGTTAAAGCAATAGTGGAAGGCTGGGGAAGGGGAAATAGTGTTCAAAAAAGAAGAACAAATTTTATATTTCCAAGATTACTGTGTTTGTAATTTCTACTCGGGTAAGGGGAAAACTCCTGGAAAATATTTATTTTTCGGACGGGGTTCGCCAGATTTGGCATTTTCGTGAGAGGGGCTGAGGGGTTGCTAAAGTTTGGGAATCGAGAGTGATGCCATCTTACCCAGAAATCACCACAGATAAGTCAAGGAACTGCCTTTTTCGACGATATTTGCAAGCCAGGCTTTCCAACACAACAGCAGCACTTGGTTCAAAACACCGCCGGAGTTATTCATAAATATCAATGGATCCTGCCAGTTCTCTCAAGTGGAAGGCGGGACCTGAAGTAAGGTTGTTCGGAATCCGTTGAGCAGCATCCTACAGTGTGGGAAAGGTCACCTACCTGTTCTGTTGTAGAGCCCGGTCAGAGAGAAGGCAAACTGCTTGCCGATACTGCTAATCGCTGGATCCTCAGCATTGAGATCATGTGGAATTCCAGCGACAGAGCATATCAGTGTCTTAAACTGTCCTTCGCTAGATCTAGAAGCTTTCTTCCATTGGTTTACACCTCTCTGGGGCTTCCCGAAAATCCTGGCACACAGCATTACGAATGCCTTATTCCCTATATTTCCTTTTACGTGTATGGGAAAGATTCAGTTGTGGCTGAAGTTTCTCTTTATCTTGTTTGAATCCATGTCTAAATTGAAAGATGAAATGAAAATCGCTTATTGTCACAAGTAGGCTTCAATGAAGTTACTGTGAAAAGCCCCTAGTCGCCACATTCCGGCACCTGTCCGGGGATCGAACCGTGCTGCTGGCCTGCCTTGGTCTGCTTTAAAAGCCAGTGATTTAGCCCAGTGAGCTAAACCAGCCCCAGATCTTCCACTGGGCAGCATCTAACTTCTTTGACAAAGAGTCATCCAGACTGGAAACGTTAGCTCCCTTCTCTCTCTACAGATGCTGTCAGACCTGCTGGGATTGTTCAGTATTTTCTGTCTTTGTTTCAGATTCCAGCCTCCACAGTAATTTGCTTTTGGCATCAAAATGATATCAGCGCTTTGGATACCTCCAGCAACGAACATGCACCAACTTAACAGCAGTCACATGATAGCTGGTGTGGCTGCTCCACAGTCAGTGCCACATTGTAATGACGTTTGTGACAGGGTGAAATATCAAACATTACTGAACCGGATGAAACATGCTAAGACAACCTCATCAATACATACTTTCACACAGAAAACACAGTTAAGGTGTTGACCAGCTATGAACCACAGTATTTACCAAAGGTTGAGCATTATAATCTGGGTTAACATTCAGGGCAGAACATGCGCTTCCAGACTTTGAGATCTCCTGCAATAAGTCATCATCCACATTCTGCATTGAATACTTACAAGTTAGGGGCTGGTTTAGCACACTGGGCTAAATCGCTGGCTTTTAAAGCAGACCAAGGCAGGCCAGCAGAACGGTTCAATTCCCATACCAGCTTCCCCGAACAGGTGCCGGAATGTGGCGACTAGGGGCTTTTCACAGTAACTTCATTGAAACCTACTCGTGATAATAAGCCATTTCCATTTCATTCTTTCACAAAGAGAGAGAGAGCAGCAATGCAGGAGAGCCAACAGGGACACTTTCCTCTACTGTAGTACCCTTGGAATGGAATATTTTAAAGGAGTAAGACATAGAAGCATTGAAATTAGAAGCAGGAGATGGCCATTCGGCCCTTCGAGTCTGCTCTGCCATTCATTATGATCGTGGCTGATCGTCCAACTCAATAGCCTGTTCCCGAAAGACGTGCTTGTTAAGTGGAGTGGGCATTCTGAATGGGAACATAGAATTAGAATTTTACAGTGCAGAAGGAGGCCACACAGTCTATCGACTCTGCACAGGCCCTTGGAAAGAGCACCGTACTTAAGCCCCACGCTCCAGCCTAGCCCCTTTATCCCCGTAACCCCACCTAACCGTTTTGGACAGTAAGGGCAATTTCGAATGGCCATTCCACCTAACCTGCACATCTTTTGACTGTGGGAGGAAACCGGAGCACCCAGAGGAAATCCACACAGACACGGGGAGAACGCGCCTGTTGTGCTCTGCTGCTTCGGATAACACAGGCTGCTGCTTGATGCAGTCTTAACTAAAGGATGCTCCAGACTCTGAAATGAGTTCAACGTGTTTATTGAACTATTAACACAGTTCTCAAATGAGTTTGACTCTCTGCTAATCTAACTGTAGTAACTCTTAACAACTGTACCAGCTTGCTCTAAGCCACATGCTGGGGTGTGATGCTGCTCATCAACCCTGTCTAACTCTCGAGATGTCTGTCTGTGGAAAGAGGCAGGGTGTGAGTGCCTCATCCCTTTTATAGTGTTTATGTCATGCCCCCTTGTGGTGATGCCACCTCAGTGTCCTGACTGCCCATTGGTTGTATCCTATTCTGAGTGTTCATTGGATGCATGTTTGCATATCATGACATCTCCCCCTTTTTTTTCAGATGTATATACATGTGAATGTGTCTGTCCAATGTGACTGACTGAGGAATACAGAACAGAACAAACAAAACAAATGCTCATAAGTCCAATCTCTGAGGCTTGTGTCTGATCCTCGTCGACCGCCGGAGAGGTGGTGGAGGGGATGACGATGTCTTGACAGGTGAGTGGGAGGCACGGCTGGTGGCCTCGTGGTTTGAGGTGTCTGGAGGTGGTAATTCGACATGTGGAAATGGAGGGGAAAGTGGCTGTGAGCAAGCAACTTTTCGCAGTGCCCTTTGATTCCTTCGCACAATGGAGCTATCAGCCATACTTATGACATAGGATCTGAGCGCGGCCTGTTGAACAACGACAGCCTGGAGCAGACCACCCACCATCCGGTATCTTGATCCTGACCGTGTCTGCTGGGGATAGCACATCCAGATCGGTGGCATGTGTGTCATAGCCCTACTTCTGGCTGTCGCAAAGCTGCTGCATCTTCTGCAGCACCGGGAGGTAATCAAGGTTGGGCAGGTGGATGGCCGGAAGGGTTGTCCGCAGGTCCCTGTTCATCAGCAGTTGAACTGGTGACATATCAGTGGACAAGGGAGTCGCCCGGTATGCAAGTAGTGCAAGGTGTATGTCGGAAGTGGAGTCCGAGGCCTTGCGGATGAGCTGCTTAACGATGTGCACCCCTTTTTCAACTTTTCCATTGGACTGCGGATAGTGCGGACTGGAGGTGACATGCCTGAAATTGTAGCTCTTGGCAAACGTGGACCATTCGCGACTGTGGAAGCACGGGGCCATTGTCACTCATGACGGTGTTCGGGATGCCATGCCGTGAGAATGTCTCTTTACACGCTTTGATGAAGGTCCGTGAGGTGAGGTCTGGCAGCTTCAGCATCTCAAGATAGTTCAAAAAGTAATCAATGATTAAGATACAGTCGTGACCATTCGCGTGGAAGGTCAACGCCAACCTTGGACCACGGAGAGGTCTGTAGGTCATGTGGTTGGAGCGTCTCCTTGGTCTGTGCTGCTTGGAACCTCTGACAGGTTTCACAGTTCAGGACCATGTCCGTGATGTCCTGGTTGATGCCGGGCCAGTAGACAGCTTGCCGGGCCCTGCGTCTGCACTTTTCTACAACCAGGTGTCCCTCATGAATCTGCCGCAGCACCGTGCTCTGGAGACGTAGCGGGATGACTATCCTGTCCAGCTTGAGCAGGATGCCGTCGATCAGCGTCAGGTCGTCTTTGACGTTGTAGAATTGAGGGTATTGCCCTTTCTGCCAGCCATTGCTGAGGTTGTGGATGACTCGCTGCAACAGGGGGTCTTTGGCCGTCTCTTCTTGGATGAGAATGATCTTCTTATCTTCCTCAATGTACCTGAACAGGCGCCGATGTGTGGTGACTAGGGGATTTTAACAGTAACTTCAATGCAGTGTAAGGCTACTTGTGACACTAATAAAAATTATTATTATAAATCCCGCTTTCCCCATATCCTTTGATCCCCTTCACCGTAATTGCAATATCTAACTACTTCTTGAAATCATATAATTTTTCGAACTCAACTGTCCTGTGGTAATGAATTCCACAGGCTGACCACACTCTTTGTGCAGAAATTTCTCCTCATCTGTGTCCTAAATGGTCCACCCCGTATACTCAGACTGTGACCCCAAGCACTGGACACACCCACCATTGGGAACATCCTTCCTGTATCTACCCTGCTAGAATTTTCTCGGTTTCTATGAGATTCCCCCCTCATTTTTCTGAACTCCAGCGAATACAATCCTAACCGATTCACTCTCTCCTCGTACGTCAGTCCAACCATCCCAGGAATCAGTCTGGTGAACCTTCGCTGCACTCCTTGTTGAGCAAGAACATCCTACCTCAGATAAGGAGACCAAAACAGCACACAATATTCCAGGTGTGGCCTCACCAAGGCCCTGTATAATTGCAGCAAGACATCCCTGCTCCTGTACTCGAATCTCCTTGTTATGAAGGTAAAAAGTACAATTTGCTTTCTTTATCATGTGCTGTACCTGCATGCTTACCATCAGTGACTGGTGTACAAGGACATCCAGGTCTCGGATGTACATTGCCCTCTCCTAATTTATGGTCATTCAGATTATAGTCTGCCTTCTCGTTTTTGGAACCAAAGTGGAGAATCTCGCATTTCTCCAAATCATACTGCATCTGCCATTCATTTGCCACTCACTGAACTTGTCCAAATCGCACTGAAGGATCTCTACATCCTCCTCACAGCTCAGCCTCCCATTCAGCTTGGTGTCATCTGCAAGTTTGGGGATATTGGGCGGGATTCTCCGTCCCGCCAGATCCATTTTTTGGTGCGGCGCGCTCCCGCCAGCAGCGGGATCCTCCATCCCAGCACTGTCCCGCACCTGACCCGGACCACCCACTCAAAAATACCCCAGTCCCAAATGAGGGCCCCTCTGCCTGCCAATCGGCCCGCCCACGACTGTAGCGGCCATGGACTGAGTCCGTAGCCCCCCTCGCGAGTATCCCGACCTGCAGGACCACATTAGAAATACGCCTTCGTGAATTTGGCTGGTCGGGGGTAGGGGCTAGCGGGGCGGGCCTCAGGCAATGGCCTCCGGTGGTGGGTAATCGGCGCAGCGTAGTCCCCGAATACGCCGCTTTTCTTCGGGGTGGAGAATCGCTGAACCGGCGG
Source organism: Scyliorhinus canicula (assembly GCF_902713615.1). Classification (NCBI taxonomy): domain Eukaryota; kingdom Metazoa; phylum Chordata; class Chondrichthyes; order Carcharhiniformes; family Scyliorhinidae; genus Scyliorhinus; species Scyliorhinus canicula. Next base: position 183,591,925 of record NC_052153.1, on the reverse strand, counting down.
CGGTCCTGATTTCATGCGGGAAACTGGATTCTCCGCCTCATGGCAGAACGCGATTTCGGCGTCGGGGTGCGGAGAATCCAGCCCATGATCTGTGACAGGCTGGTCTCCAGACCCAGTGGGCCTTGCACTTCCAGACAGCTCAAGCTTCTCAGTGCTGCCTGAATGCGCGGCTCCTTCTCACTGCAGTCATCTACTACCCTGCGTGAGGATCTTCAGGCCTCACAATGTTGCTGACCACCCCTTGTCAGAGGCCCCCACTCTGCCCATGCAGCCTGGCATCTCATGTGACTCCCCCAGGGTACCTCACAGTCGCCGCCCTGTGGTGAGCCTGTGGATTCAACTACTCCCTCCCACTTTCCAGCTATCATTCCACAAGGGCAATCCCTCAGCGTAGGTAGCAGTCACTCAGCAAGGAAGAGACGGGGAGTGCTGCCTGCACACCAGCCGCCAGACCCCTTTGAGTCTAAAATCTCACACACATGAAGGGCCTGCTAAGGCCTGCGACTGACGGTGAACACAGCTCAAAATTCCGCCCTTTGACTTTCAGTGGGAATGGACCCCGTGGCGGCGGGAAGGCCAGGAATACTGCCCTTTAACCTTTTGAGGACATTAAAATGTTCAGCTTCTGAAAGAGGTTACAGCAGAGTGAATGTCACATAATTTCACCGCTTTGTAATGCATTTATCACTGAGTCAAGCAGAAAAGTGGTAGAGAAACATTAGACCTGCTTCTTAATTGACAAGAATCGAATTACCTGCTCATTAGTCCATTAATCAGATTGGAATCACACTCCGATGTGAACCACTGGAGCTACTGATTACGTTTATTTAATTGTCAACAGATTCACAGTGCCAAGTACAGGTATTTAATTTTATAGCTTATTGGTGAAACTTATTGACTGAAGTGTTTTTAATTGCTTTTGATTTATGATCACTGCAAATTATTAAGAGCCAGCAATAAAAGGAGAACATTTATTCTTTCCGGCGTGGGAACTCCCATTGGCAGTAGCGGGCCAAGAAGATCCCGCCACCAAACAACGGCGGGCTGCTTCCTGCTGCTGGAAAACACACCACGGGGCACGCGGAAAATCCACACCCTCATGCAAAAAAAAAGCGGCAGGTGGAATTTTGCGGAAAAATGGCGAGATGTCATTTTTGGCGCGGGAGTCGTGCGATTCCTTGCGCGATCCGAATTGAGCGACTTGGGCACACTTGTTTTTGACCACGTGAAGCACGCCCCGCCTGAGTCATCAGGCGTCTGATTCACCACCCCGGAGGTCAGTTGTTTCACCCGCCCCAGGGGTGCTGCTGTCAAATGGATCTTTAGAGCTCACTCTTAGTCAAACCAGGAGGGTGGCCGCTCGCAGACTTGTGCCAAGATTCTCGGAGGGAGCCCTGACAAGACTTCTGGATGTGATGGAGGAGGAGCAGTTAACCATCCACCCACATGTTTTCAGCAGGCTCCCCCGAGCAATGTGACCAATCCCGCCTGGAAGGCGGTGCCAGCAGTAGAGTCATAGAGTCACACAGCACAGCAAAGGCCCTTCGGCCCATTGTGTCTGTGCAGGCCAAATACAACCACCTAATTTATTCTAATCCCATTATCCATTGGTCCATAGCCTTGTATGTCTTGGCATCGCAAGCGCGCATCTAAATGTTCTGAGGGTCTCTGCCTCCACCATCCTTTCAGGCAGTGAATTCCAAATCCGCCATCATCTGGGTAAAAAGGTTTTTCCTCACATCCCCTTAAACCTCCTGCTCCTTTACCTTAAATATCTGCCCCTGTAATCATTGACCCATCCACCGAGGGGAAAAGTTTCTTCCTGTCTACTCTATCTGTGCCCCTCATAATTTTATACATCTCAATCATGTCCCCTTCAGCCTCCTCAGCTCCAAGGAAAACAACCCCAGTTTTGACGATCTTCATAACTAAAGCCCTCCTACCCAGGCAGAATCCTGGTAAATCTCCTCTGCACCTTTTCCAGTGCTATCACATCCCTCCTATAATATGGATTCCAGAACTGCACACAATGCTCTAGCTGTGGCCCAACCAACGTTTTATACAGTCCCAGCATAACCTCCCTGCTCTTAAACTCTATGTCTCGGCTAATAAAGGCAATTATAGCATATACCTTCTTCACCACTGTATCCACACGCACACCACGATCCCTCTGATCCTCGGTGCTTCCCAGGGTCCTGTCATTTATCACGCATTCCCTTACTTTGTTTCTCCTGCCCAAGTGCATCACCTCACACTTATCTGGATTGAATTCCATTTGCAACAGATGAGCCCATCTGACCAGCCCATCTATATCCTCCTGTAATCAAAAGCTATTCTCCTCACTATTTACCACTCCCACCAATTTGTGTATCATCCGCAAACCTACTGATCGACCTGCATTCATATCTAAATAATTTCTAAAAGCCACAAACAGCAAGGGCCCCAACGCTGATCCCTGCAGGACCCCACTGGACACAGGCTTCTAGTTAGAAAAACACCCCGCGACCATCACCCTCTGCTTCCCGCACCTCAGCCAATTCTGGATCCAATTTGCCAAATTTCCTGGGATCCCAGGGGATCTTACCTTTGCTTTCAGTCTCCCACATGGGACCTTATCAAAAGCCTTGCTGAAATCCAAGTAGACTACGTCAAAATTCAATCAAGTTGGTCAGACATGACCTTCCCTGAACAAAACCATGCTGCAGTGCCAGCAGTATGACCAACTTGATTGAATTGTCATTTTTGGCGCGGACGTCGTGCAATTCATTGCACGATCCCTTCGGCCCTCCCAGCTTGCGCCGATCCAGATCCTTTATCTAAACCTGTCGCCTATTTTCCAAGGATCTACTTCCCTCTGTTCCCCGACCGTTCATATATCTATCCAGATGCATCTTAAATGATGCTATCGTGCCCGCCTCTACCACCTCTGCTGGTAAAGCGTTCCAGGCACCCACCACTCTCTGCATGAAAACTTTCCACCCACACCTCCCTTAAACGTTCCCCCTCTCACCTTGAAATCGTGACCCCTTGTAATTGACACCCCCACTCTTGGAAAAAGCTTGTTGCTATCCACCCTGTCCATACCTCTCATAATTTTGTAGACCTCAATCAGGTCCCCCCTCAACCTCCGTCTTTCCAATGAAAACAATCCTAATCTACTCAACCTTTCTTCATAGCTAGCACCCTCCATACCAGGCGACATCCTGGTGAACCTCCTCTGCACCCTCTCTAAATCATCCACATCCTTCTGGTAATGTGGCGACCAGAACTGCACGCAGTATTCCAAATGTGGCCTAACTAAAGTCCTATACAACTGTAACATGACCTGCCGACTCTTGTACTCAATACCCCGTCTAATGAAGGCAAGCAAGCTGTATGCCTTCTTGACCACTCTATCAACCTGTATTGCCACCTTCAGGGTACAATGGACCTGAACTCCCAGATCTCTCTGTACATCAATTTTCTCCAGGACTCTTCCATTGACCATATAGTCCGCTCTTTAATTAGATATTCCAAAATGCATTACCTCACATTTGCCTGGATTGAACTCCATCTGCCATTTCGCTGCCCAACTCTCCAATCTATCTATATTTTGCTGTATTCTCTGATAGTCCTCCTCACTATCTGCAACTCCACCAATCTTAGTATCATCTGCAAACTTGCTAATCAGACCACCTATACCTTCATCCAGATCATTTATGTATATCACAAACAACAGTGGTACGAGCACAGATCCCTGTGGAACACCACTAGTCACCTTTCTCCATTTTGAGACACTCCCTTCCACCACTACTCTCTGTCTCCTGGTGCCCAGCCAGTTCTTTATCCATCTAGCTAGTACACCCTGAACCCCATACGACTTCACTTTTTCCATCAACCTGCCATGGGAAACATTATCAAATGCCTTACTGAAGTCCATGTATACGACATCTACAGCCCTTCCCTCATCAATTAACTTTGTCACTTCCTCAAAGAATTCTATTAGGTTTGTAAGACATGACCGTCCCTGCACAAAACCTTGCTGCCTATCACTGATAAGTCTATTTTCTTCCAAATGTGAATATATCCTATCCCTCAGTATCTTCTCCAACAGTTTGCCTACCATTGAGGTCAAGCTCACAGGTCTATAATTCCCTGGATTATCCCTGCTACCCTTCTTAAACAAAGGGACAACATTAGCAATTCTCCAGTCATTCCGGGACCTCACCCGTGCTCAAGGATGCTGCAAAGATATCTGTTAAGGCCCCAGCTATTTCATCCCTCGCTTCCCTCAGTAACCTGGCATAGATCCCATCCGGACCTGGGGACTTGTCCACCTTAATGTCTTTTAGAATACCCAAAACCTCCCCCTTCCTTATGCCGACTTGACCTAGAATATTTAAACATCCATCCCTAGCCTCAACATCTGTCATGTCCCTCTCCATGGTGAATACCGATGCAACGTACTCATTAAGAATCTCACGCATAAATTCCCTCTTTTGTCTTTGAGAGGGCCAATCCTTTCTCTAGTTACCCTCTTGCTCCTAATATACGAATAAAAGGCTTTGGGATTTTACTTAACCTTGTTAGCCAAAGATATTTCATGACCATTTTTAGCCCTCTTTATTGTGCGTTTGAGATTTGTCCTACTTTCCCGATATTCCTCCAAAGCTTCATCAGTTTTCAGTCGCCCCAATTTTATGTATGCTTCCTTTTTCATCTTAGCTAGTCTCATAATTCCACCCATCATCCATGGTTCCCCAATCTTACCATTTCTATCCCTCAGTTTCACAGTGTTGTATTACTTGTATTATTTTCTGGGTTATCTTTGAAGTAAGGGGTGTTAAGAGATCCAATGTTTATTTAAAAGGTTAATTTGAGTTCATGGAATAAATATTGTTTTGTTTTGAAAGCCACGTGTCCATAATTGTAATACTGCACCTGGGGAACAAGCCGTGTGCTTCAAAAGCAACAATACATTAAAGGGGGAGGTTGATTGAACTCCATGATACATTTTGGGGTTCTGAAAACACCTCTCCCATAACAGCACACATAGTCCCGTTTGGTTTCCTGCAGGAGAAATAACAGGCGTAAAGGGGAGAAATCATGTCTGAGCACCACATTCTCACTCCCCACCAGGAATGGGCAATGTAACTCGAGGGGGAGTCCAGGAGGATGCCTGTACCGACATCGAGATTGGCCTGCGGCAGAGAAGGGAGGCACCAAATGCATTTTCATCCAGATGACCTGCCTCAAGTTAGTGTTTTTAAGTTTCCAAACCCTTGACCTTACTATTTACTAAAACCGTGTCCCTTGCCTAGCAGAAACATTAACCGATGGGCTCAGGCCTTCTGTTAGGGGAGTCCCCCTTTCAAACCTCAATAGCACCTATGACCTTGATGGGCCTGGTGGAGGTCAAAGTTGACGTACTCAGAGATCCGGGCATACAGAGCAACCGTGACCTCTCGGATACAGCTCTGGGCTGATCATTGCAGGGTCCCACATAGGTCATCGGTCGAACCCTGGAATGATCCCGTGGCAGAAAAGTTCAGGGTTTTCGTGACCTTTACGGCCACAAGGTGCAGCTACCCTTCTCCTCCACGTGTCTGAGGTGTGTTAGGATGTGGCAGATGGGCTGCACTATCACCTTGCTCAGAGGGAAGGGGCGATTTTCCAGCCCTGTTTGTCCTGGATGAAATTCACTCTCGGGCGAGGGCCATAACAGGTTTTGGGCCAGGTAGATCTCAGAATGAGATTCTACCTGCCTCCTCTGCCGGTATATAATCCGGTTCATGCCCAGTGATGGCATTAATCGGATTACCAATTTAAATAGATTTGAATAACGCCTTACTTTCCGGGTTTGCTGTATTCAACACCCCCCCCCCCCCCCCCCCCCCCCCCCAACCATTTCCCCTCCACCCAGCCACATTGGAAATCACTACTGGTTTCCAGAAATGGGGCTCGGAAGTGAGTATAGCTCCCGGCTGGTGAAGGACACGACAGGGCAGTGCCCTGGCACAGCCCCAGGCTCCCGGGAATTGCTCCTCAGGAATAGATTGGCACTATCAGGTTAGATATGCCAAGTTGGCAGTGCCAGGGTGCTGATGATGTGCTGGGGGCAGCCGCCAAAGGGGAGGCAGGTCACAGGTCGGGATACGCAGGAGGCTGCTTCCACTTCTGACGTACCGTACGGGGATCCACCTCCGCGAAACGTTAGGGCCTGTAAGGCCAGAAAAGTAGACACCAGTCAAGTTGGCATGGGTGCAGAGTGATAGGGGCTAGGGCACAAACCTGTATATTTGTTTTCACATTAAATACCTGTACATAATGTTTCAATCTGCCTTGGTGCTCTGTCAGGGTGTGAGGGGTGGGCTGGTTTGGGCTGGCCGCAGAGGGGCAAATGGGTGGACGTTGGCCGATGGACGTGGTTTGTCCAGTGCTCACCCCCCGTTGGTGAACCTGGAGGTGATCAGAGTGTCCCATGCGCATTGGCCCTGTCGCACACGTTGTGCGGCCTCCCATGCCTGGCCGGACCCCATGTCCTGCCCATCCTCACCCTTTCTCACATCATCCTCGTCAGATGTGGCCTGCCGTTCACCATTCCCCTCCAGCACCCGTCGCCCCTTTCATGCGCGATGTTGTGCAGGATGCAGAAGGCCACCACGATGTGGGAGACTCTCCCAGCGCTATGCTGGAGGGTCGTTCCAGAACAGTTCAAGCACCTGAACCGCATTTTCTGGATGCCGAAGCACCGCTCAATCATTCCCCTGCTTATGGCATGGATGTCTTGGCATGGGTCTGTGGCCTCCAGATAGGTGTCATATGCCACTGCAGTGGATAACCCCTGTTGCCCAGGAGCCAATCTGCCAGTCGAAGAGGCCAAGACCCGTTGAGTGTGCCAGGATACCGGGTATCGGGCGCAGACGTGCGTGATGCACAGCTGATGGTCACTCACCAGCTGCACGTTCAGCGAGAGGAACCCTTTTCAGGTTGCGAAGATCGGCCTGTAATCTGCAGGTGCTCATGGGGTAGCTTACAACCCATTAACCACCCTCTGAAACTGGGGCATCTCGGCAATTCTGGCGAACGCCGCTGTCTGATCATCATGGTGGGCTCGGTCTAATTTGAAATGGATGTATTGTGCTGACTGGGCATATAGGCCTCCATTATGGCAAGGTGCATCTGTTTACCGACCTCTGTGAGATTCCAGTCAGGTCCCCACTTGACGTCTGGAAGGACCTCGTGGTGCAAAGATTCAGAGCGACCGTCACCATGACGGCCACTGGGGGCGGGAGACAGGCTGGGTCAGGGCACTGCGGCTGTATGAGCTGGAGCTCCTCCAGCCTCCCCCATTCCCTCGTGGTGTCAAATGGACCATGGTCTGTCAGATATGCCGCACTGTTCCCCTGCTCAGCCGGAGCCTTCGAGAGCAAGCCTGGTCCGGCAGGGCCTCGAATGACAGGCGGTGCTGGTACATGCGAGGCCTCATGTGGCCTGGTACACGCGAGGCCTCATGTGGCCTGGTACACGCGAGGCCTCATGTGGCCTGGTACACGCGAGGCCTCATGCGGCCTGGTATACACGATGCCTCATGCGGCCTGGTACACGCTAGGCCTATGCGGCCTGGTACACGCGAGGCCTCATGTGGCCTTGTACACGCGAGGCCTCATGTGGCCTGGTACACGCGAGGCCTCACGTGGCGTCTCCTTTGCACCTCCTCGGTCTCAGCCTGCTGGGTGGCTGGCTGTCCCTCCTCAATGGCTGCCTTCTGTTCCTCTGGGACAGGCTCCGCTGCTGCAGCTTCTACCTCCTCCTCGAGCAGTTCCAGCATCCCCTAGGGCTATGCTGACGAGGAGGAAGGCCACCATTGCTGGTTGTATTCCAATATCCATTGTCTGCAGGGGTAAAAGGCCGACCTGTGTGCAGGGTATGTACTCCCGTGCCCAACCAGGTCCAACGGGCTACACAGAGGCCCTGGCTGGCACTGCGGACCCTGGCCCCGCATGTCCCACTCCCCATCCCCGCACACCAGTACCTGTCGGTGCCCGGCAACATGGGGGTCTCTGACCTTGGCGACCGTCAATGCTGTCATGGTACCATCAGCTGCCATTGCCCCTGCTCTGTGCTCACCTGTTGGGGCTACTGTGAGCGTTGCCTTTGGCAGGCCATGTGATGCCCTGCCGGCAAGTGGCAGAGAATAGGAGGGGTGGTATAGTGGAGGGTGGGGTGTAGGTGTGGGGGTTGGGGCTGGAGTACAGCGGTGGTGGGGTGGGGGCAGAGGTGCGAGGGTGGTGGGATGGGGGCACCCATATGGCCGGTGCCACTCTGCAGAAACAGGGGCCAAGGTGGGTGGAAGGTAGGGTGCGCAGCAAGATGGCTGCCGTGCAGGCCATAACAATGGCACTCCATGCCTGGACACCACCCCGGTCCCGTGGGAGTCACCACAGCCCAACGACCCATTGTCCACCACCACCCCCCCCCCCCCCCCCCCGGCGCTCCTCTACCTCCCCCTAACTTGTGTCAGGACCCACAGCTCTTGGTCATGCCTCTCCATGTCCTACCTCCTCTCCCTCATCAGGAGAGGGAGGTAGGACATGGAGAGGCATGACCATGAGGCCGGCACGGTAGCACGGTGGTTAGCACAATTGCTTCACAGCTCCAGGGTCCAAGGTTCGATTCCCGGCTTGTGCCACTGTCTGTGCGGAGTCTGCATTTTCTCCCTGTGTGTGCGTGGGTTTCCTCCGGGTGCTCCGATTTCCTCCCATAGTCCAAAGGTTAGGTGGATTGGTCATGCTAAATTGCCATTCGTGTCAAAAATTGCCCTTAGTGTTGGGTGGGGTTACTGGGTTATGGGGATAGGGTGGAGGTGCGGCCTTGGTCTTTCCAAGCGTCGGCGCAGACTCGATGGGCCGAATGGCCTCCTGCTGCACTGTAAATACTATGATCAGCCACGGTACCTGTTTCCCGATTTTTAAAAGCACAAGTGAACTTCACCATTGGGAATTTCCCCAGTGGAGTTGGAGCATCAGACAGACCACGGAGAAGACCGGCTCAGGCCCACTCGTGATATGCAAATGAGGTTTACTGTCTGTGCGGAGCAGAATGCATTGATACTGCTTTCGAGGCACTGGAGTATTGCAATTCAGTGTGAACTCGGCGCCCTACACAATTTTGGGCTCAAAGCCGATTCTTTGCCCATCGCGTTTCCCGATTTTCGGACGGAGAATCCCGCCCACCGTGTTTTGACTGAGAGGCAATTAGGCTATTAACTGGGTGAGCAAGCTTGAGTTACACTCCTTTGACTCTTTCTCCAACTATCCAAACGCATGTTAAGATCTGTTATTAAGCATGCTCAGATAGTCCAATCAGTTCACGCAGTACGCAATATTTATCATTGACTCTCAAAATGTCTCAAACTGGACCGCAGTAATACTGTGTCTAAGGCAGTACATGACTACATGTTTTTAGAGTCATCTTCAGGAAGGATCCAGATGAACTCTTGGCTTTTTTCCAAAATTGTTAACGTTATAAAAAGGGTTGATCAGGTAAACATCGAGAAATTGCTTCTATTGCTTGGAGAAGGTGATAAGATTGTCATTAAATCCATAGCATCCCTATAGTGTAGAAGGAGGCCATTCGGCCCATCAAGTCTGCATTGACTCTCTGAAAGAGCACCCTACCTAGGCCCACTCCCCTGCCCTATCCCCGGAACACTGGGAATCCCACTTAATCTGCACATCTTTGGGCACTAAGGGGAAATTTAGCATGGCCAATCCACTTAACCTGCGGAGAGTGTGAGGAGAAATTGTGTAGAATAGGCCCATATTCACAACAATAACAAGTATGAATTGTGAACTCATTGAAATGTATAAACATTTTAGAATGTTTGACAAGGTTGTCATGTGAGAGTACCTTTAAGAAATTAGTGTTTATAAATGGGTGTGTATATAAACATCTGTAATGAGAGTACCTTTAAGAAATGGGTGTTTACTACTGCAGTAATGTCAGAGAATGTGTGGAGCTGGGCTGTCTGTCAGCTTTTTACTTTTGTTTTTGAGCAGGCTGCAGGGTGTGTTTTAGTTTCGTTTTCAGTGTTGGAGCTGAAGCCAGACAGAGCAGGTGTACTGCTGTTCTCTCTGCCATCAAAAGACTATCTCTTGATCATTTGGTGAATTCAGAATTATAAATGTTCTCAGTAGTGAATGTAAATCTAATGTCCTTCTGTTAAAAGGTGTTTTTAAGTTGTATGGATGTTAAAAGGAAAGCATAAAAGATTACTTAGTGTTGTATTCTTTGGGGGTTGCATTTGAATTAATGGTTGGTAAGATGTTTACTGTATGTTTTAAAAAAGTTAACTTGAGTTCATAGAATAAACATTGTTTTGCTTTAAAAAATACTTTTCCATTTCTGCTGTACCACACCTGTAGAGTGGGCCGTGTGCTCCCCATACCACAATCTATTAAAAGTTGTGGGTCAGGTGAACTCCATTATACACTTTGAGGTTCTCTAAACCCTGGCCCATAACAAGGTAGATGCTAACATCCCCTGGCAGGACAGTCAAGAACCAAGGGGCCTAGTCTCAGGATTAAGGGTTGACCATTTAGGACTGAGATGCGGAGAACTTTTTTCACTCAAGGGATTGTGTGTCTTTGGGATGAATTATCGCAGAGGGGTTTGGGTGCTGACACACTGATAGATTTCAGACTGAGATCAATACATTTTTGGGGCCCTCAGGGAAGCAAGGGATATGAGGATAAGATGAGAAGATGGAGTTGTGACAGTGGATCTTATTAAATGGCGGCACAGGCTCGAAGGGCCATATAGCCGAGTCCTGTTTCTATCCCCTATGTTGGGGAACTTTCAAAACAAGGGATTATAAATATAAGATAGTCGCTGTTCTGGTCAATGAGGAGTCCATAGAACCATCAAATTCCAACAGTGCAGAAGGAGGCCATTTGGCCCATCGGGTCTGCACCGACCCTCTGAAAGAGCACCCCACCCAGGCCCAATCCCCTGCCCTATCCCAGTAGTCCCATAACCCCACCCAACCTGCACATCATTCGAACACACTAAGGGGCAATTTAGCCTGGCTAATCCACCTAACCTGCACATATTTGGGAGGAAACTGGAGCACACGGAAGAAACCCAGGCCAACACGAGAAGAATGTGCAGACTGCACACCGGCAGTCACCCAAGGCCGGAATTGAACCCGGATCCCTGGCACTGTGAGGCAGCAGTGCTAAACACTGCTGAACACAAAAAGGTGAACCAAAAGTAGTTTATTTCCTACTCACAGTTCGGAAATACAGCAACTAAGCAACAGGCCAAGTCCCAGCCGGGGCCATTCTGAAATGCCGGCTCCCTCCTGAGCCAGCCTTTTATCTCGGGACATTAACCAGCCGGGCCTCAGCGGGAGGAGCTCGTATGCCACGAGCCCCAGGGGGAGATCGATCGAGTCGACCCCATAGGGGTTAAAACTGTTGCGAATAAATCCTGTCATAAATCAGAGAGAGTGCTCCATCCAGAGTACTTAGAACATGGAATTCACTACTACAAAGGCAATTAAGGCGAATAGTATGGACGCATCTTGGGGGAACTGGATAAGTACATGCAGGAGAAAGGGATAGAAGGGCATGCTGATAGGGTGAGATGAAGAAAGGTGGGAGGAGCATGAACACTGGCATGGATCAGATGGGCAGAGTGGCCTGTTTGTCTGCTGCAGACTCTAATTACTGTCATTCGAAATGCTGCTTTCCAGGCGCAGGAAAAGAGACAAGAACTGTCCCATAAACTATTGGCAATCATGGTGTTTTTATTCCGCCTCTGTGACGGGCTTATAGCGAGCGGCCTGTACTCAGTTCTTTGAAAGACATGGTAATATGTATCCAATTCCCTGGCAATCTATTTATGGTCTAATTACCTAGCAACACAGTCAAACGTACAAAAGGCACTTGCACATTTTAACAGTGCCGTTGCCTTGATGTGACAAATGTATGCTCAATTAGGGCTGAGACCCAAATTCTTGCAAGGTTTTCAAACTGCAAGAGATTTTGATTTAATAAGTTGATTTCCCAGTTGGACGTACCTGATTAATGTGCAAAAAAGTGGGTGTAACCGCCTGGAGAAATGGGCTGCGGTCTGTAGCTCTATGAAACTCTGATCTTCCCTCTTCTAATTTCCAACTGCTTCCCCGGTGAAATTGATCTGCCCAGTGTCAGAATATCAACACTTCAACCCATTTGCAGAGTTTCTCTTGACTGTTGTTTTGGTGGTGAGTTAACCTCTTTGGTAGAGCTTAGCCGTTCAGCTGGTAACAACTTTACATGTTGTTGCATTATGCTTCTTCATGTAGCATAAACATCATCTGCTGGTGCCATCTGCAAACTTTGTGATGGCACCCCACTAGTTACTGCCTGTCAATTTGAAAAGGACCCATTAATCCCTACTCTTTGTTTCCTCTCTGCCAACCAGTTTTCTATCCACCTCAATACACTTCCCCCAATCCCATGCACTTTAATTTTACACAATAATCTCTTATGCGGGACTTTGTCAAACGCCTTCTGAAAGTCCAAATATACCACATTGACTGGCTCCCCCTTGTCAAATGTACTAGTTACATCTTCAAAGAATTCACTTGTGGGATGTGCGTCACTGGCTGGGCCAGCATACTTTGCCCATCCCTGAGGGGATTTAAGAGTCAACCACATTACTGTGGATCTGTAGTCACATGTAGGCCAGACCAAGTAAGCATGTCAGATTTCCTTCTCTAACGGACATTAGTGAACCAGATGGGTTCTTACGACAGCCGACAATGGTTTCATGGTCACCTTTTAGACTTTTAATTCCAAATTTTTATTGAATTCAAACTTCACCATCTGTCCGGTGGGATTTGAATCCTGGTCTCTAAACGCATGACTCTGAGTCTCTGGATTACTAGTCTAGTGATATCACCACTATGCCACTGCTTCCCATGGTAAGTTGTAGAGCTACAAGGCGGTAAAACATGGTAAAATTCTGCCCATGATTTTCCTTTAACAAATTTGTCTGGTTTTAATTTAACAACCCATCTGTGCTAACATTAGAGTCATAGAGCCATAGAATTTTACAACACAAAAAGAGGCCCTTCAGCCCATCGCCGGGCATCAAGTCCCTGTTTACTCTATTCCCATTTTTCAGCACTTGGTGCACAGCATTGAATGCTATAGCATTTCAAATGACTATCCAAATGCTTCTTAAATGTTGTGAAGGTTCTCGCCTCTACCACTTACATTTCAGGCAGTGAGTCCCAGATTCCCATCAACCTCTGGGTGAAAACGTTACTCCTCAAATCTCTACTAAATCTCCTGCTCCTCACCTTAAATCTATGTCCTTTGGTCATTTACCGCTCTACTTCTGGGAAACGTTTCTTCCTATCTCCTTACCTTAAATTTATGCCCCTCATAGTTTTATACACGTATTGCACAATGTTTGTACATTGTGTGGCATGCAAACCGATATTTGAAGACTTAAACTCAGTCTTTGTTGAATTCTGCTGTTAAATCCCCGGGTTTATCCTGCCTCATGAATTGATTAAGAACATAAGAACTAGGAGCAGGAATAGGCCATCTGGCCCCTCGAGCCTGCTCCACCATTCAATGAGATCATGGCTGATCTTTTGTGGACTCAGCTCCACTTTCTGGCCTGAACACCATAATCCCTTTATTCTTCAAAAAACTATCTATCTTTATCTTAAAAGCATTTAATGAAGGAGCCTCAACTGCTTCACTGGGCAAGGAATTCCATAGATTCACAACCCTTTGGGTGAAGAAGTTCCTCCTAAACTCAGTCCTAAATCTACTTCCCCTTATTTTGAGGCTATGCCCCCTAGTTCTGCTTTCACCCGCCAGTGGAAACAACCTGCCCTCATCTATCCTATCTATTCCCTTCATAGTTTTATATGTTTCTATAAGATCCCCCCTAAATTCCAACGAGTACAGTCCCAGTCTACTCAACCTCTCCTCGTAATCCAACCCCTTCAGCTCTGGGATTAACCCAGTGAATCTCCTCATCACACCCTCCAGTGCCAGTACGTCCTTTCTCAAGTAAGGAGACCAAAACGGAACACAATACTCCAGGTGTGGCCTCACTAACACCTTATACAATTGCAGCATAACCTCCCTAGTCTTAAACTCCATCCCTCTAGCAATGAAGGACAAAATTCCATTTGCCTTCTTAAACACCTGTTGCACCTGTAAACCAACTTTTTGCGACAAATGATTTCCTCCTGGAGGAAAGGGGGGGGGGGGGGGCAGCGCTAAAGGGCCTGCCGTTCAAACAAGCCCGAAATAAATTCCGCTACCTGGGGATCCAAATAGCCCATGACTGGAAAGGGGTCCACAAATGGAACCTCACCAGCCTGACGGAGGAAGTTAAAAAGGACCTGCAAAGATGGAACACACTCCCGCTCTCCCTCGCGGGGAGAGTCCAGACGATCAAAATGAACGTACTGCCCAGGTTCCTTTTCCTGTTTAGATCCATTCCGATCTACATCCCCAAGGCCTTTTTCAAAGCGCTGGACAAACATATCATGGCGTTCGTATGGGGGGGTAAAAATGCTAGGATCCCAAAGAAGGTCATACAAAAAACAAAATCCAGGGGGGGGCTAGCCCTCCCGAATCTACAATTCAACCACTGGGCGGCAACAGCCGAGCGAGTAAGGGGATGGATCCAGGAGCCAGAAGCCGAGTGGGTGCGTGCGGAGGAGGCCTCCTGCATGGGAACCTCCCTCCGGGCCCTCGCCACGGCAGCACTCCCATCCCCACCCAAAAAACACTCCACCAGCCCAGTGGTGACAGCCACCCTCCAATCCTGGAACCAACTGCGGCAGCAATTTGGCCTGTACAAAATGTCGGACAAGGCTCCCATCTGCAACAACCATAGGTTCAAACCAGCACTGAACGACGCCACCTTCAAAAGGTGGAGGCAGGACGGGGGGACACTGACAGTCAGGGACCTATACACGGACGACAGGATCGCAACACTGGACGAACTGACAGAGAAATTTCAGCTAGCTGGGGGGAACGAGCTACGGTACCTGCAGCTCAAAAACTTCCTACGAAAGGAGACAAGGACGTACCCACAACCGCCACGACAGACACTACTGGAAGACCTACTGGACGCAAGTATCCTAGAGAAAGGGAACTGTAGTGACATGTATGACCGACTGGTAGACAGGGACGACACCGTACTGGATGCAACAAGAAGGAAATGGGAGGACGACCTGGGGATGGAGATAGGGTGGGGACTCTGGAGCGAAGCACTGCATAGGGTCAACTCCACCTCCACGTGCGCAAGGCTCAGCCTGACGCAACTAAAAGTGGTACATAGAGCCCACTTAACGGGAAACCGTATGAGTAGGTTCTTCCCGGAGGTGGAGGACAAATGTGAGCGGTGCCAGAGAGGCCCGGCCAACCACGCCCACATGTTCTGGTCTTGCCCCAGACTTGTGGAGTACTGGACAGCCTTCTTTGAGGCTATGTCCAAAGTGGTGGGGGTGAGGGTGGAGCCATGCCCGATAGTGGCGGTCTTCGGGGTTTCAGACCAGCCAGATCTATTCCTGGGGAGGAGGGCGGACGCCCTTGCCTTTGCCTCCCTGATTGCCCGCCGTAGAATCCTGTTTGGCTGGCGGTCAGCAGCACCACCCAGAGCTGCAGACTGGCTGTCCGACCTCTCGGAATCTCTCCAAATGGAGAAAATCAAATTCGCCATCCGAGGGTCGGACGACGGCTTCCACAGAACGTGGGAGCCATTCATGCAATTGTTCCGGGACCTGTTTGTGGCCAACGTACATGAGGAAGAATAGTCGTGTGGCCAAGAACCAGGGGAGAATGGGCGGGAATCGGGGGAAGGTAGCCGGGGGGAGGGGGGAGGGGGGGGGGGGGGCTACGGGCTCGGTATGGGGGTTTGATGGCAAGCCAAGGCCCAAAACCAAACTATAAATAAATGCCTATAAACATGTGCCTCGGCCATATTGGGGAATGTAAAATATGTATGCTGGCTAAAGGGTGCGGCCACAATTATTGTTATGAAGATGCTTACCTGTAAATATTCATGTAAAAAAATTTTGTGTTTTCCGTTTTTTTTCTTTTCTCTCTCTCTAATAACTTGTAATTTGTCATATATAAAATATGAAAACTCAATAAAAAAAACATTTATAAAAAGAATATATTTAAGTATCATTTTCAGGCCTTTCACTGCCTGTGTACCGCCCCCAGTGCCTGGCACTGCCCCCTGACACTGCACCCTGGAACTGCCAACCAAAGTGGCCTTGTGAACCCTTCACTTTATATCAACCAACAATCTAAAATTCAGCAAAGAAACTGCCCTTGGGGCTGACGGCTTCCCCCCTGCTCACCCACTGCAGGAAACTGAGAAAATTCCACCCAATGTCTGCATCCTCTTCCATCCTCAGTGGAGTCCACATACCCTGGGGACACTGCTGAGGCATCAGAGCTGCTGATTGGGCGGCCGCATCCTTCGTTGTACGGTGGGCCTGCAGGGGGCACTTTTTTTTCAAAATTCATTTACGGGATGTGGCCGCCGCTGGTCAGGCCGGCATTTATTGCCCATCCCTAGTTGCCCTTCAGAAGGTGGTGATAAGTTGCCTTCTTGAACCGCTGCAGTCCATGAGGTGTAGGTATACCCACTGTGCAGTTAGGGAGGGAGTTCCAGGATTTTGACCCAGCGACAGTGAAGGAACGTCGATATAGTTCCAAGTCAGGGCGGTGAGTGACTTGGAGGGGAACCTCCAGGTGGTGGAGTTCCCAGGTATCTGCTGCTCTTGTCCTTCTGGATGATGGTGGTTATGTGTTTGGCAGTTTCTGTCTAAGGAATCTTGGTGAATTTCTGCAGTGCATCTTCTAGATCAGGGGTGGGCAAACTTTTCCGTGCAAGGGCCACATTCAGAAATTCACAATTCACAAAGGGCCGCATAGTATATTAAGTAAAATAATTACTTCACCCGGTTATGATTCTGGGCGCCTCATATAGAACATAGAACAGTACAGCACAGAACAGGCCCTTCGGCCCTCGACGTTGTGCCGAGCAATGATCACCCTACTCAAGTCAACGTATCCACCCTATACCAGTAAGTAACCCAACAGCCCCCCCCCCCCCCCCCCCATTAACCTTAAAAAAAAGAATTTTTTTTTTTTTTTTAATGACTTGGTGGGCCGCAGAAATACCTTTGGCGGGCCGCATGCGGCCCGCGGGCCGTAGTTTGCCCACCCCTGTTCTAGATGGTACACACGGCTGCCATGGTTCATCAGTGGTAGAGGGTTTGAATGTTTGTGGAAGGAGGAGCAATCAAGCGGGGCTGCTTTGTCCTGGATGGTGTCGAGCGTCTTGAATGTTGTTGTGGCTGTGCTCATCCAGGCAAGTGGAGAGTATTCCTTTACACTCCTGACTTGTGCCTTGTAGATGGTGTCGGCTTTGGAGGGTCAGGAGGTGAGTTACCCGCTGTAGGATTCCTAGCCTTTGACCTGCTCTGGTAGCCACAGTATTAATATGATTAATGTGGCTAGTCCAGTTCAGTTTCTGATCAATGGTAATCTTGATTGTGGGGGATTCAATGATGGTAATTCCATTGAATTTTATGGGAGTGATGGTTAGATCCTCTCTTGTAGAGGATGGGCATTACCTGGCACTTGTGTGCTGTTACTGTAACTTGCCACTTGTCAGCCCAAGCCTGGATATTGTCCAGATATTGTGGCATTTGGACATGGACTGCTTCATTGTATGAGGAGTCGTAAACGGTGCTGAACATTGTGCAGTCATCTGCAAACACCCCCACTTCTGACCTTAAGATGGAAGGGAGGTCATTGCTGAAGCAGTTGAAGATAATTGGGTCCAGGACACTACCCTGAAGAACTCCTGCAGTGATGTCCTGAAGCTGAGATGATTGACTTCCAACTACCACAACCATCTTCTATTGTGACAGGTATGATTCCAACCAGTGGAGAGGTTTCCCCATAATTCCCATTGACTCCAGTTCAGTTAGGGCTCTTTGATGCCATACTTGGTCAAATGCTGCCTTGATGTCAAGGCACTCTCACCTCACCTCTGGCATTCAGCTCTTTTGTCCATGTTTGAATCAAGGCTGTAATGAAGTCAGGAGCTGAGTGACCCTGGCGGAACCCAAACTGAGCGACCGATAGCACTGTTGATGACTCCTTCCATCACTTTGCTGATGATGGAGAGTAGGCTGACAGGGTGGTAATTGTCTGGGTTGGTCTGTCATGTTTCTTGTGTACAGGACAGACCTGTGCAATTTTCCACATTTCCGGGTAGATGCCAGTGTTGTAGCTGTACTTAAACAGCTTGGCTCGGAGTGTAGCAGGTTCTGGAGCACAAGTCTTCAGTCCTATTCCCGGGATATTGTCAGCGGCCCATAGCCTTTGCAGTATCCAGTGCCTTCAGCTGTTTTTTGCTATAACTTGGCTGAAGACTGACATCTGTGATGCTGGGCACCTTTGGAGGAGACCAAGATTTATCATCTACTCCGCCCAACTGGTTGAAGTTTGTTGCAAATGCTTCAGCCTTGTCTTTTGCACATGTGTGCTGGCTCCCCCGTCATTAAGGATGGGGATATTTGTGGTGCCTCCTCCTCCAATGAGTTGTTTAATAGTCCACCACCATTCACGGCTGGACGTGGCAGGACTGCAGAGCTTTGATCGGATGCGTTTGCTGTGGGATGGCATAGCTCTATTTCTTGCTGCTTATGCTGTTTGACACACAAGTAGTCCTGTGTTGTAGCTTCACCAGGTTGACACCTTATTTTTAGGTATGCCTGATGTTGCTCCTGCCATGCTCTCATGCGCTTCTCACTGCTCGATTGGCAAAGCCGCCAAGTGGGTCCAGCTGGCAGCAACAGCGAGATTAGGTTTTGCTTTGCAGACTGACACCGGTATCTTGACAATTATAAAATTAATGCGTATGTTTCTAAACTGATATAAATGCCGAGTAAATTAATATTACACCCTGCGATTTTACCCCATCCCATTTTAGTGCCTTGATGGGCAGATTGGTCCAAACATTTTTTTTTACAGGTCCTCAGATCACTGAAAGTGGCACCGCAGGTGGATACGTAGTAAAGAAGGCATAAGGCATGCCGGCCTTCATACGTCGGGGCATTGAGAATACAAATTGGCAAGTCATGCGGCCAGAACCTTGGGTTGGATTCTCCGATTGGGAGACTGTGTCCCCATGCCGGCATGGGAATGGCAGGAAACCCTGGCGCAAAACGGCCATCGATTCCCCGTTTTGCTGGGGGCGAGCAGAGAGGAAGCGTAGAGCGCCCAGCTCCAGCTGCCGATACGGCCTGGTGACTTGCCGGGTCCGTGGCCGCGCATGCGCACGGCGGCGTCCTGCAGCGGCCGCGGCGTGCTTCATGGCGGATGCCGCTCGCCGACTCGGTCCGCAAAATTGACACCACCTTCGGCCGTCTCGCGTCCCAGGACCGCCCCATCACAGTGTCCCCAGTCCCGAATATGTCCACCCATGCCCGCGAATCGGCCATCCCCCGACTGTGGCAGCGCTGCATTGAGTCCGCAGCCACCACGCTGAGTTCCCGACGGTTGAGACCACATGTGTCCCACGCTGTTGGGACTCGGCTGGTCGGCGATGGAGCATCGCGGGGCGGGCCTCAGCCAACGTACGGAGGCAGTGGGTACGGCGTGTGGCATACTCTGCAAGTACGCCGTTTTTCAGGGGGCAGAACATCGCGATAGCGGCGACGTCCCCAATTTCGGCGTCATTGGGGCTTCTCTGGCCCGTCGCCGAACGTGATTTTGAAATGTAATGAAAATCGCTTATTGCCACTAGTAGGCTTCAATGAAATTACTGTGCAAAGCCCCTAGTCGCCACATTCCGACGCCTGTCCGGGGAGGCTGGTATGGGAGTCGAACCGTGCTGGTGGCCTGCTTGGTTTGCTTTAAAAGCCAGCGATTTAGTCCAGTGAGCTAAACCAGCCCGGTGTAGGGATTGGAGATTCCAGTCCCTTAGCTAGGCCACACTTGGAACATTGCGTACAATTTGGTGGTCACCACACTATGAGAAAGATGTGGAGGCTTTAGCGAGAGTACAGAAGAGGTTTCCCAGGATATTGCCTGGCCTGGAGAGTATTAGCTATGAGGAGAGGTTGGATAAACTCAGATTCTTTTCACTGGAGCGACAGAAGTTGAGGGGTTGACCTGATAGATGTTTACAAAATTATGGCATGGACAGAGTGGATAGTCAGATGCTTTTTCCCAGGGTGGAAAAGTCAATTGCCAGGGGACATAGGGTTCAGGTGTGAGGGTGAAAGTTTAGAAGAGATGTGCAAGGGAAGTTTTTTACATACAGGGTGGTGCCTGGAAATCGCTGCCGGGGGAGGTTGTGGAAGCAAGTACTATGGCAATGTTTAAGAATACATGAACAGGATGGGAACCCTCTAGGATACAGACCCTGGAAGTGTAGGAGGTTTTAGGTTCGCTGAGCAGCATGGTCGATGCAGACTTGGAGAGCCAAAGGGCCTGTTCCTTTGCTGCAGTTTCCTTTGTTCTTTGCTCTTCATTCTATGTCTTTCTCCATTTTAAATCCACTGCCAATAATTAAAACCTAGCCCATCCCACCAGTGAACCATCCGAATTGGATCGCATTACCGATTTTACTCCTCGCCATGGTTTTGATGTCCATTTTGAGTTCATCTTGCAATAACCCCCTCTTCCTACAGAGGTTGACTCTTGTCTGTCTATCGCCAACTGGGATTTTAATTTGTGCTTCACATAAGCAGAGAAAACGAGGAATTTAAATATGCATAACAGTGGGATGCAGTGTAAATATATTTATATTCATGAATCTGCAACAGATTACGGAATCTAACAACATATTAAATAATGCAAAAATGTGAAAGACTGGATGCAAGAAATTGGAAATAAAAGCAGAAGACTGTACATATTGTCTCCATCGTCCCTTGACCTTTCTTGTGTTTCCCCTCGGTCTTGCAACATCGCCCTTTATATCATTTAATCGTTCCTGTCCTCCATCTGATCACAGACCTCTCGTTTTTAATGTTCTCCTGCCTTCCTTTCCCTTGCTTGTATTTGCCTCAGAAGCTGTAAATCTGTTCTTAGTTTACTTTACAAAGACGTGAGGAGATGCAGCATTTAGGTCAGCATCCAGGGGTTTGTCGATGGGGGCTGAATTCTTCCCCAGGGAGACAGTTGTTAAAACACAGAAGCGGAGAACCTTGGAAAATGTCTTTGCAGGTCAGTCAGCTTCTGCAAAGAGAGAGAGAGACTCTGTTGGCCAAGGGAGGGAAATTTTCCCAGGAAAAGTGGAGGTGGGTTTGGAGGTGGGAGGCGGATAGCCGGGAAAATCAAGAGGGCAAGCATTGTGGCAGTTTGGAGATGTGATCCCAGATCCGGATGATTTTCCCAGAGGTAGGTCAGTGAAGAATTCACAAACTTTCAAGTTGATTTAACTAATTCAGGAGGCTATTGAGCGTGACTATCCCAGTGGAATCCCGTCATCCTGACAAAGGAGGAATTTAACACTCTTGAAGTGAGTTTGGTGGTGGCAGACTTTGATTGGGAGGGGAGATAGCGGGTGGGACCCCTACCACCTTCCCAACTCTCACTCAATGGCGGGAAGGCTTTGAGACAGCTTTCCTGCCCTGCCATCAATTGAGGCCCTTCAATGGGGAATAAATGCCTGTTAGAGGGAATCATCCCATTGCCAGTGTTATTCAGCCAGCAGCTGGTTGGGGGGGGGGAGGGGGGCTGGGGTGGTGGGTGAGAGTGGCGGGGTGGTCGCCCCATAGGACGCATGGCAAGAAAACCCTTGTCTGATGCGTGGGCGCACGGATGAAGTCAGCTGAAGTTCGCTGAGTGTTGGCTTCTCCGATGGGGCACAGAGTCATCGCGTTTTACAGCACAGAAAAAGGTCATTCGGCCCATCGTGCCTGTGGCGGCCACCAAGCAGCTGTCCATTCAGATCCCACTTGTTCTGTCGCCTTGCATGCTCTGGTATTTCAAGTTTTCAGCTAAACGCTTGTTCGATTTTGTGAGCTACAGTGTGTGCAGGTAGGTGAGGTGAAGCAACTCTGGCGGGGAACGGCTGCCAGACGAGGACCCGGATGCTGGGCACAGAGGAGGCTGAACTGAGATCTCAGGAGCTTGATCGTGGACAGAAGCAAAGAAGAAAAACATGCCGTCAGCCCAGAAACTTTGGTGAGTGTTACAGATGTGGGGGAGACCACCCTCAGGCTGTGTACCATTGCAGAGATTGTGTTTACAAAATTGTAACAGGAAGGGCCGACTTCCAGTATGTTGCCGTGCGGGGCAGGGTACGCACAGTTTAAAAACAAAACACCTTCTTGTCTCCAGTACAGAAGGTAGAAAGAAATCCAGGGGAAGAAGCCAAAATTGACAAGTTGAACATGGTTAAAATCAGAAACGCGGCTCCCATTGAGATAGTTCTTACGGTAAATGGGCAACCATTGAGTCTGAGGTCGCCACAGACGCTTCAGCCACGGTTGTGGATGAACAAACCCTCAAGCATCTGAGAGCACCTCTGATACTAAGCACCCCCGTTTGTGGTTCTGCCCTCGCTGTAAATAGTTCCCTGTTATTATCTTGTAACATATATAGTATTGAGGGATTCGAGGGGGGAGGAATGTGGTAGCGTGGCCCCTTTAAGGGGCGCTCGTTCGCGGGACAAGTGACCCCCACGGGGGCACCCAAAACCTGGCCAATGGGAAGAAAGCACGGGGCCTGCAGAACAGAGGTCCGAGAATGTGGACCCGACAACCAGGGAGTAAAGACTTGTATTTCAACAGCTGTTCCTGTACATAGTTTAAACTCGTTGTTTGTTCAAATAAATCACTTTGTTATTTAAGAAGCCGCCTCGGCGATATCTCGAGCTATTACAATCGGACAGGCAGCCTTTATGTTTTCAATACAAATACCACCCAGAGAGAGATCACAGAAAGATACAGTGCAGAAAAGGCCGTTCGGCCCATCGGCTGAGATTCTCTCTTTTCGGGACTAAGTCCCAAAGCCGGCGGGAAAACCGTTGCCAATGACTCCGGCGTCAACGGCCCCCCCAAGGTGAGGAATTTTCACCTGCCTCGGGGGCTAGGTGGGCGCGGAGGGGTTGGCACCGCACCAGCCGGCGCCAAAGGGACGGCGCGAGTTCTCGCATGCGGGCGTTGAACATACCGAACTCCTAATCGGGGACGCTTTTGTTATGGCATAGAGTCGGCGTACATCCGCCAGTGCCTCTTAGAAGGGGGTACGCTCGACCTCGCGGTGACCAAGAAACTCGCGACCTCACTAACGGTAGCCTCCCGTAATGTACAAGCAGATGCCCCCGACCACACCGCTCCCCCCTCTTGGACATCGTGGACCCCACCAGCGACCGCCCCCAGCCAACCCCAAGCCTGCGCCGCGTGACAGCCAGCCAACCCTGGGGGGTCCCAAGTGCTATTTCTGCGGGCAGACAAAGCACCCCCGGCAGCGCTGCCCGACACGGAGCGCTATCTGCAAGGACTGTGGGAACATAAGAACATAAGAACTAGGAGCAGGAGTAGGCCATCTGGCCCCTCGAGCCTGCTCCGCCATTCAATGAGATCATGGCTGATCTTTTGTGGACTCAGCTCCACTTTCCGGCCTGAACACCATAACCCTTAATCCCTTTATTCTTCAAAAAACAATCTATCTTTACCTTAAAAACATTTAATGAAGGAGCCTCAACTGCTTCACTGGGCAAGGAGTTCCATAGATTCACAACCCTTTGGGTGAAGAAGTTCCTCCTAAACTCAGTCCTAAATCTACTTCCCCTTATTTTGAGGCTATGTCCCCTAGTTCTGCTTTCACCCGCCATTGGAAACAATCTGCCCGCATCTATCCTATCTATTCCCTTCATAATTTTAAATCTTTCTATAAGATCCCCCCTCATTCTTCTAAATTCCAACGAGTACAGTCCCAGTCTACTCAACCTCGCCTCATAATCCAACCCCTTCAGCTCTGGGATTAACCTAGTGAATCTCCTCTGCACACTCTCTAGTGCCAGTACGTCCTTTCTCAGTTGAGGAGACCAAAACTGAACACAATACTCCAGGTATGGCCTCACTAACACCTCATACAATTGCAGCATAGCCTCCCTAGTCTTAAACTCCATCCCTCTAGCAATGAAGGACAAAATTCCATTTGCCTTCTTAATCACCTGTTGCACCTGTAAACCAACTTTCTGTGACTCATGCACTAGCACACCCAGGTCTCTCTGCACAGCAGCATGTTTTAATATTTTATCATTTAAATAATGATCCCGTTTGCTGTTATTCCTACCAAAATGGATAACCTCACATTTGTCAACATTGTATTCCATCTGCCAGACCCTAGCCCATTCACTTAACCTATCCAAATCCCTCTGCAGACTTCCAGTATCCTCTGCACTTTTCGCTTTACCACTCATCTTAGTGTCATCTGCAAACTTGGACACATTGCCCTTGATCCCCAATTCCAAATCAGCTATGTAAATTGTCAACAATTGTGGGCCCAACACGGATGCCTGAGGGACACCACTAGCTACTGATTGCCAACCAGAGAAACACCCATTAATCCCCACTCTTTGCTTTCTATTAATTAACCAATCCTCTATCCATGTTACTACTTTACCCTTAATGCCATGCATCTTTATCTTATGCAGCAACCTTTTGTGTGGCACCTTGTCAAAAGCTTTCTGGAAATCCAGATAGACCACATCCATTGGCTCCCCATTATCTACTGCACTGGTAATGTCCTCAAAAAAATTCACTAGATTAGTTAGGCACAACCTGCCCTTTATGAACCCATGCTGCATCTGCCCAATGGGACAATTTCTATCCAGATGCCTTGCTATTTCTTCCTTGATGATAGATTCCAGCATCTTCCCTACTACCGAAGTTAAGCTCACTGGCCTATAATTACCCGATCTCTGCCTACCTCCTTTTTTAAACAGTGGTGTCACGTTTGCTAATTTCCAATCCGCCGGGACCACCCCAGAGTCTAGTGAATTTTGGAAAATTATCACTCGTGCATTTGCAATTTCCCTAGCCATCTCTTTCAGCACTCTGGGATGCATTCCATCAGGGCCAGGAGACTTGTCTACCTTTAGCCCCATTAGCTTGCCCATCACTACCTCCTTAGTGATAACAATCCTCTCAAGGTCCTCACCTGTCATAGCCTCATTTCTATCTGGCATGTTATTTGTGTCTTCCACTGTGAAGACCGACCCAAAACACCTGTTCAGTTCCTCAGCCATTTCCTCAACTCCCATTCTTAAAACTCCCTTCTCATCCTCTAAAGGACCAATATTTACCTTATCCACTCTTTTTTGTTTTATATATTTGTTGAAACCTTTACTGTCTGTTTTAATATTCTGAGCAAGTTTTCTCTCATAATCTATCTTACTCTTCTTTATAGCTTTTTTTAGTAGCTTCTGTTGCCCCCTAAAGATTTCACAGTCCTCTAGTCTCCCACCAATCTTTGTCACTTTGTATGCTTTTTCCTTCAATTTGATACTCTCCCTTATTTCCTTAGATATCCATGGTCGATTTTCCCTCTTTCTACCGTCCTTCCTTTTTGTTGGTATAAACCTTTGCTGAGCAGTGTGAAAAATCGCTTGGAAGGTTCTCCACTGTTCCTCAACTGTTCCACCATAAAGTCTTTGCTCCCAGTCTACCTTAGCTAGTTCTTCTCTCATCCCATTGTAATCTCCTTTGTTTGAACACAAAACACTAGTATTTGATTTTACCTTCTAACCCTCCATCTGTATTTTAAATTACACCATATTGTGATCGCTCCTTCCGAGAGGATCCCTAACTATGAGATCATGAATCAATCCTGTCTCATTACACAGGACAAGATCTCGGACTGCTTGTTCCCTCATAGGTTCCATTACATACTGTTCTAGGAAACTATCGCGGATGCATTCTATAAACTCCTCCTCAAGGTTGCCTTGACCGACCTGGTTAAACCAATCGACATGTAGATTAAAATCCCCCATGATAACTGCTGTACCATTTCTACATGCATCAGTTATTTCTTTGTTAATTGCTTGCCCCAGCATATCGTTACTATTTGGTGGCCGATAGACTACTCCTATCAGTGACTTTTTCGCCTTAGTATTCCTGATTTCCACCCAAATGGATTAAACCTTATCCTCCATAGCACCGATGTCATCCCTTACTATTGCCCGGATGTCATCCTTAAATAACAGAGCTACACCACCTCCCTTACCATCCACTCTGTCCTTCCGAATAGTTTGATACCCTCGGATATTTAACTCCCAGTCGTGACCATCCTTTAACCATGTTTCAGTAATGGCCACTAATTCATAGTCATTCACGATGATTTGCGCCATCAACTCATTTACTTTATTCCGCATACTACGAGCATTAGGGACATTTCGCTGCGGTGTGCCAGGCCCGGCCGATCGCCGCTGTAACCAGGCCCATTGTTCCTGCACCCCCCATGTGCGACCCATGGGCACTGCCATTTTAGCCTCCGCAACCCACGTGTGGCTCATGGGCGCCGACATCTTCGGCGCCATTTTGGACGGCGCCTCAGGACCCCTGCTTGTCGGGCACCTCATCAGGCCACTCATCGCCCGCAACCGCCGCCGACCTGCCCGGGGCCCACCCACACCAGCCGCAGCTCGCCTCCATCACGCTCGACCAGTCCCGGCCACACAACCTCGCAATCGCGACAACGATGGTGAAAGTCGATGGCTACAAGACACCTTGCCTTCTCGACTCCAGGAGCACGGAGAGCTTCATCCACCCCGATACGGTAAGGAGCTGCTCCCTCGCTGTACACCCCATTACCCAATGAATCTCCCTGGCCTCCGGATCCCACTCCATGGAGATCTGGGGGTACTGCATCGCCATCCTCACCGTCCAGGGCGTAGAGTTCAGCAACTTCCGGCTCTACATCCTCCCTAACCTCTGTGCTGCCTTGCTACTCAGCCTGGACTTCCAGTGCAACCTCTAAAGTCTAACTCTGAAATTCAGCGGGCCCCTACCACCCCTTACTGTATGCGGCCTCGCGACCCTTAAGGTCAACCTACCTCCGCTGTTTGCAAACCTCACCCCGGATTGTAAACCCGTCGCCACCAGGAGCAGACGGTACAGTGCCCAGGACAGGACCTTCATCAGGTCGGAGGTCCAGCGGCTACTGCGGGAAGGCATCATCGAGCCCAGCAACAGCCCCTGGAGAGCCCAAGTGGTAGTAGTAAAGACCAGGAGAAACACAGGATGGTCATTGACTACAGTCAGACCATCGATCGGTACATGCAGCTCGACGCGTGCCCCCTCCCACGCATATCTGATGTGGTAAATCAGATTGCAGAGTATAGGGTCTTCTCAACAGTGGACCTGAAATCTGCCTTCCACCAGCTCCCCATCTGCAAGGCGGACCGCCAATGCACTGCGTTCAAAGCAGATGGCCGCCTTTACCACCTCCTTAGGGTTCCTTTCGGCGTCACTAATGGGGTCTCGGTCTTCCAATGGGGATGGACCAAATGGTTGACCTGTACGGACTGCGGGCCACCTTCCCGTACCTGGATGACGTCACCATCTGCGGCCACGACCAGCAGGACCACGACGCTAACCTTTTCAAATTTCTCCACACCGCCAAACTCCTGAACCTTACGTAAAACAAGGAGAAGTGCGTGGTCAGCACCAACCGCTTAGCCATCCTCGGCTATGTGGTCCAGAACGGAGTTCTGGGGCCCGATCCCCACCGCATGCGCCCCCTCATGTAACTCCCCCTCCCCCACTGCCCCAAGGCCCTCAAAAGATGCCTGGGGTTCTTTTCCTATTATGCCCAATGGGTCCCAACTATGCGGACAAGGCCCGCCCACTAATTCACTCCACAGTATTCCCCCTGACGGCCGAGGCTCGCCAGGCCTTCAACCATATCAAGACCGACATCGCCAAGGCCGCGATGCACCCAGTCAACGAGACCCTCCCCTTTCAAGTCGAGAACGATGCATCAGATGTAACTCTGGCCGCCACCCTCAACCAGGCAGGCAGGCCCTAGGCATTCTTTTCCCACACTCTCCATGCCTCCAAATTTCGGCACTCCTCCATTGTAAAGGAGGCCCAAACCATCGTAGAAGCTGTGCGACATTGGAGGCATTACCTGGCCGGCAGGAGATTCACTCTCCTCACTGACCAACGGTCGGTAGCCTTGATGTTCAATAACACACAGCGGGGAAAGATCAAAAATGATTCAACCTTGAGGTGGAGGATCGAGCTCTCCACCTACAATTACAAGATTTTGTATCGCCCCGGTAAGCTCAATGAGCCCCCCAATGCCCTTTCCCGATGTACATGTGCCAGCGCACAAGTGGACAGACTCCAGGGCCCACACGATGGTCTCTGTCACCCAGGGGTCACCCAGTTCTTTCACTTCATAAAGGCCCGCAACCTACCCTACTCCATTGCGGAAGTCAGGGCGGTCACCAAAGACGGCCAGGTCTGCGCGGAGTGCAAACCGCACTTTTACCGGCCAGACCGAATGCACCTGGTGAAGGCCTCCCGTCCCTTTGAACGCCTCAGCATGGATTTCAAAGGGCCCCTTCCCCTCCACCGACCAAAACATGTACTTCCTTCACGTGGTCGATGAATACTCCAGATTCCCCTTCGCCATTCCATGCCCCGCCATGACGTCTGTCACAGTCATCATGGCCCTCAATAGTATCTTCATCCTGTTTGGTTTCCCCGCTTACGTCCACAGCGACCGAGAATCCTCCTTTATGAGTGATGAGCTGCGTCAATTCCTGCTCAGCAAGGGCATTGCCTCGAGCAGGACGACCAGCTACAACCCCCGGGGAAACGGGCAGATGGAGAGGGAGCCCGTCCTGCTGGCCCTACGGTCTAAAGATCTCTGGGTCTCCCGCAGGTAGGAGGTCCTCCCCGACGGCCTCCACTCCATCTGATTGCTACTTTACACTGCGATTAATGGAACCCCCCATGAACGTCTCCTTGGCTTCCCCTGTAAGTCCACCTCTGGGGTTTCACTCCTAACGTGGCTGGCAGCTCCAGGACCTGTCCTCCTCCGCAAGCACTTGCGGCTCCATAAGGTTGTCCCATTGGTCGAGTGGGTACAGCTACTCTATGCAAACCCGCAGTACGTGGCATACCCTGCGGCCGCCAAGACCCAGTCTCCCTCAGGGACCTGGCACCAGCTGGTCCCCCCCGCCACCCACAACTGTCCCGGCGCCACCCATCCTCCCCCCAGCACAACTCACCACAGCCCCCTCTCCAGGACGATCCATCCTCCCCTTAGTCCCACCCGGGGATGAAGATGAGGTCTGCATGCTCCCGGAGTCACTGGCGGCCAAGCCAGCACCTGCATCACCACCGGGACTGCGGCGCTTATAACGGAGGATCAAGGCACCCGACCGGCTGAATTTGTGACCTTTCCCCAAACTGTACACTTTAAAAATGCTCACATACCATGCAAATAGTTTTTCCACCACCCCTGCTGGACTCTTTTTTAACAGGGGGTGAATGTGGTAGTCACCACTGTTTGTATATATTACGTATATGAGAAGTAATACGGTAAGGCTCCTGTACTACAGGTACGGGGGTAGATGCCTGCCTGCTGGGCTCTGCCCAGTAGGCGGAGTATAAATGTGTGTGCTCACCGAGCTGTAGCCATTTTGGCAGCAGCTGTAGGAGGCAACACATCTCTGCTCAATAAAGCCCCGATTACTCTCTTCTCTTGTCGTAATTGATCGTGCATAAACCCCTGGCACCATTCTTCCGAATCGTCTCTGCACTCTCTCTGATGCCTGCAACCCTTCCTGAAATGGTGCCTGGAACTGCACACAATACCCCAGTTGACACCGAGCATGGAATTTTCCCAGAGTGTGTCAATGTGTCAGACGCTGACCGTAAACTGGCGTGAATCTCATCAGATGCACTGCCCAGTTTTCAGACCAGATCGTGAGCCACTCTGAGTAAAGGAAATCTGGGGGCACGGTTTACGCTGTCAGTCGGGTGAATCAGGGTCTGATAGAGCCAGCAAGGTCGTCCCACGAAGATCAGGGAAGCATCTTTAATGGGCACCCCGACAAACACTGAGGTTAAATTCACCCCAGCTCCTGTTACGTTCTGATGTTGGCCAGTAAAAATCATGCACCAGAGAATGTCTAGTTCTTTGACTCGTTAAATATTTATTATTAAACAAATATGTGGGTTAGATAAACATGAGAGAATTATCAAAACTACTAAAATTATACAAGAGCGACTGCAAATATGACGACCCACTATGACGACTATCTCCAGACACCCTCAAAGTAACAGAGTCACGGGGTTGTCCTCTACTGCCACCTGCTGGTTGGAGGTCGTATACATTACTATTTACATGATTGCTTATGCATATCATCACAGCCCACCCCCCACCACAAAGGTATTGGGGGCTCTTGCACCTCTCTCCCCCCCCCCCCCTCCCGCCCCACAACCAGCATGACAGTATAACTGGCCCTCCTCTGCCCACTGCCAGGTCCCCCCCTCACTGCCCACTCCGCTGACCACTGCCAAGTCAACCCTTCAAAGACCTTGGTCGACCACCCCACCCCCCCACCCACATTACCACACAAAACGGGAAACCACCTCCTCAATTGGGCTCCCCAGAGGGCCCACCCCTGGCACTCCCCCGTCACAGTTTGGCAGTGCCCAAACTGTGTCAGGGGACAGTGGCAGGGTACTTTCCGGCATGTCCCTCTCCCCCGGAGGCTATACTTTCCTTGGTGCCCCCGGTGAGATCCCCTCAACTGTTTCCCATCTTGACCAAGCTGATGTTATGTCAAGTTGGGGCAGCACGGTAGCATAGTGGTTAGCACAATCGCTTCACAGCTCCAGGGTCCCAGGTTCGATTCCGGCTTGGGTCACTGTCTGTGCGGAGTCTGCACATCCTCCCCGTGTGTGCGTGGGTTTCCTCCGGGTGCTCCGGTTTCCTCCCACAGTCCAAAGATGTGCAGGTTAGGTGGATTGGCCATGATAAATTGCCCTTAGTGTCCAAAATTGCCCTTAGTGTTGGGTGGGGTTACTGGGTTATGGGGATAGGGTGGAGGTGTTAACCTTGGGTAGGGTGCTCTTTCCAGGAGTCGGTGCAGACTCAATGGGCCGAATGGCCACCTTCTGCACTGTAAATTCTGTTCTATGAAAGTTGGCTGAGGTTGAAAATTCAGCTTCACCATAACTTCCAGCCAAGGTCTTCAAGAGCTGTTATAAGTATATAAAAAGGAAGCGAGTAGCTAAAGTAAACTTTGCCCCTTCGAAGCAAAGACAAAAGAAATAATCATGGGAAATGAGGAAATGACGGAGGCACTGAACGAATATTTTGGGCGGGGTTCTCCGCATTCCTGCGGCGTATTTTGCAGAGGAGGCCCACCGTTGTCCGGCGGTGGGACCTTCCGGTCCCGCTGCTGTCAACGGGGTTTTCCATTGTTGGCACCCTCCACCACCAAGGAACACATGCCGAGGGGGGGGGGGGGGGAGAGGTCACCAATGGTTGGTCGGAAGAATGAGGAATGTCTGGAAAATCCCGCCCTTTGTGTCTGTCTTCATCGTACCAGAAGTATACAACAACCTACGGGCTAAAAAGAATGAGGAAGATTAATTTCAGCAGAGATGAACTATTGCACTAAAATCTGACAAATCCCCGGGGCACCAATTTTCCAAAAAGGAGGGAGAGGGAAATTGTTGAAATACGGTCAGTTAGCCTGACATCCGTTATTATTGTACTTGGAAAAGCACAGAATTATTGGAGCAAGTCAACATGGATTTACTCAGGGAAGTCCTGTAATGGGAGATTGAGTGAATTGGGTTGATATTCTCTGTAGTTTAGAAAAAGGTGAGATGATCTCTTTGAAATTCACATGATACTGAAGGGGTTTGACAGGGTGGACGCTGAGAGATTGTTTCCATCTGTCAGTGCATCTACCACCCAGGGGCACAGTCAGAGAATAAATGGCCGATCATTTAGGACTGAGATGAGTAGAAATTTCTTCACTCAAAGGGTCGCGAATCTCTGGAATTCTTTACCTCAGAGAGTTCTGGTTGCACCATTGTTGAATATGGCTAAGGCTGGGATAGGGACATTTTTGGTCTCTCAGGGGAATAAGGAATATGGGGGGGGGCGGGATTCTCCATCGTCCAACAAATTCTCCGCCCCCCCAAAAATAGGCCTGCCCGCCTCGGAGAATGGTCGGGACCGGCGCGACTCAATGGGCTCCGGGGCTACCCAAATTCTCCGGCCCGCTGTAGTCCGAAGTCCCGCCCGTTTTTTGCCAGTCCCGCCGGCGTAAATTGGAGTAGGTCCTTACTGGCGGGACCTGGCGGCACGGGCGGCCTCCGGGGTTCTTGGGGGTGCGCACCGATCCGCGGGCGGGCCTGTGCCGTGGGGGCACTCTATTGTTCCGCACCGGCGGCTGCAGCAGTCCACCATTGCTGGAGCAGAAATGAAGCCCTCTGCGCATGCGCGGGGATGACGGCAGCACACGTTGGTGCTCCCGCGCATGCGCCAACTCGCGCCGATCAGCGGAGGCCCTTTGGTGCCAGTTGGCGTGGTGCCAAGCCCCATTCCCGCCGGCCGGCAGGGCACAAACCACTCCGGGGTAGGCCTAGCCTCTGAAGGTGTGGAGGAATCCGCACCTTATGGGCAGCCCAATGACGGAGTGGTTCATCCCACTCCTTGGCGCCGGGAACTCCCGCCCCGCCGGGTAGGGGAGAATCCCGCCCGGGGAGTGGGTGGGAACATGGAGTTGAAACCCAAGATCAGACATAATGGTATTGAATGGCGGAGCAGGGTCGTTAGGACATGTGGTTTGCTCCTGCTTTTAATTTTGTGTTCTTATGTGCCGGTTAAAGGACATCTCCACTGCCTCCTCCCGATTTCTTAGCGGTGCCTCAATCCTGGTCAACTCTCAACTGGTTTATAGAGTTCTTACAGTGCAGAAGGAGGCCATTCAGCCCATTGAGTATGCACGTCTGAGAGAGCACCCTACCTATGCCCACTCCTCGCCCCATCCCCATAACCCCATCTAAGCTGTACAACTTTGGATATTAGGGGGCAATTTAGCATGGTCAATCCACCTCACTTGCACATCTTTGGACTGTGGGAGGAAACCGGAGCACCTGGAGAAAACCCATGCACACACGGGGAGAAAATGCAAACTCCACACAGACAGTCACCCAGGGCAGGAATTAAACACGGGCCCCTGGTGCTGTGAGGTCGCAGTGCCAACTACTGTGCCACCTTGCTCTCGCTCGAACACTTTTTGTGGGTGTCAAATAGCCAGTTTTGAGAATTTGACCTTGATTAATAAGAACTGTTGACAGTTCACACAAGCATGTTCACCTGAGTGTGACATTCGATGCTCAACATCCTGTTGGAAGTCCAAGTCATTGTCACTTGCTGTGCTGTCACGTTTAGCTTTAGTTAGTCTGTTCCACTTTCATGTTTATATTACCTTTGTGAGCTATCAGCTAGGGTTTATGTCACGAGAGGGAGTGCTGTGCAATCAGCTGTGCCATCTTTCAGTTGGAGGGAGGATGGGGGATAGGCTACGGGTAGCATCCGACATGCGAGGACCAGGGAGAGCCTCGCCTTCTCCAGATTCGTGTAGGACGAAGCTGTGTCTGTCAACTCAACCCCCCCCACCCACCTCACACCCTTCAGCCCCCATCCCCCCCTTCCCCCATTCCCCTCAAAACACCTCCCACCAATACACCGCCTCCTCCCCGCCCACCCTCTTCCTCCCGCCAAGGGTCTGTGTAACAAATCTCCAAGGTGATGGGCCTGTGTTGGCACTGTCAGTGGGTCAATGTACAAGGCAAGAGAGTGACGATATCTCGCTGTGAGGAAAGCTCTGGTGCTCCTTAGTTTCTGCTAAAGTTTGACTCCTTTCTCCCTGCTGACAGAGTCTGCATTGGGGACTTTTGATCTTGGACCACTGTGCCCGGATGTGGTGGGAATGTGGGGTGGGGTGTGTGTGTGGGGAGGCTGCAGAGCTGCTGTGAATATTAACATGACAGAGGCTTCACGTGTATCAGGTGTGACATGTTTTAATAGCGAATGTTACACTGTGATAGATTTACATTCCCCCTAACTACGGATAGTGACTTCACCAGAGGTGGTTGAGGCAGAAACATTGGCGACCTTTAAGACTTATCCGGAGAGGCACATGAACAGACAGAGTATAGAAGGATACAGGCGGTTGGTCTAGATAGGACACGTGATTGGCGCAGGCTTGGAGGGCCGAAGGGCCTGTTCCTGTGCTGTATTGTTCTTTGTTCTGTGCCCACTCTGTGCTCCTCACTCTTAGATCATAGAATCAAATAATTTACAGTGCAGAAGGAGGCCATTCAGCCCATCGCGTCTGCACCGGCCCTTGCAAAGAGCACCCCACCAAGCCCACTGCTCCACCCTATCCCTGCAAACCAGCAACCCCAAAAAACCTTTTTGGACACTAAGGTCAATTTATCATGGCCAATCCACCTAACCTGCGCATCTTTGGATCGTGGGAGGAAACCGGAGCACCCGGAGAAAGCCCACGCAGACATGGGGAGAAAGTGCAAACTATGCACAGAGAGTGACCCAAGCCGGGAATCGAACCTGGGACCCTGGAGCTGTGAAGCAGCAACTGTGCTAACCACTGTGCTATGTTTTTCTAGTTAACGGACAATGTTTTTTAAAATTAGGAGTCCACAATTCATTTTTTCCAATTGAGGGGCAATTTAGCGTGGCCAATCCAGCTAGCCTGCACATCTTTGGGCTGTGGGGGTGAAACACGCACAAACACGGGGAGAATGTGCAAACCCCACACGGACAGTGACCCAGAGCCAGGATCGAACCTGGGACCTCAGCGCCGTGAGGCATCTGTGCCAACCTCTGTGCTGCCGTGCTGCCCTTGTGAAGGGACAATTTAGTCTGGCCAATCCACTTACCCATGACACCTTTGGGTTGTGGGGGTGAGACGCACGCATAGACGGGGAGAATGTGCAAACCCCACACGGACAGGGACCCGGGGCCGGGATCAAACCCGGGTCCTTGGTGCTGTGAGGCAGCAGTGCTAACCACTGCGCCACCTTGCCAACCAGACAGACACACACACACAGAAACACATGATGATAATGTGAAAAGGATAAAAGATCTCCGATGAATTCCAATGCTTTT
Source organism: Scyliorhinus canicula (assembly GCF_902713615.1). Classification (NCBI taxonomy): domain Eukaryota; kingdom Metazoa; phylum Chordata; class Chondrichthyes; order Carcharhiniformes; family Scyliorhinidae; genus Scyliorhinus; species Scyliorhinus canicula. The sequence goes on along the minus strand of NC_052153.1, from coordinate 183,556,697 downwards.
CAGTTGAAGTCTTTCAGGAGGTCAAGCTTTCACTTTCCTTCTAAGCTTGAGTGGGGTTTACTGCGACAAGGCTGGCTACTTGTTTTGCAGATTCAACATCATTCCCAAGATCCCTTTGCGCATCCACACTTTCTAATATATCACCATTTAAATAATACTTGTAAGTATTTTCTGTTTTTCACACCAAAGTGTACAACTTCACACTTAGTCTGGTTGCACTGGATCTGCCATGTGTTTGCCCTCTGGGATTAGAATAGATTGGTGCTTGAATGCCAGTGCAGACATAATGGGACCAATGGCCTCTTTCTGTACTGCTCAGAGCGGGATTCTCCGACCGCCCGCTGGGTCGGAGAATCGCCAGGGCGGGGGCGGTGTGAATCCCGCCCCCGTTGGCTGCTGAATTCTCCGGCTCCGGGGATTTGGCGGGGGCGGGAATCGCGCCGCGGGCCAGTCGGCGGCCGCTGACAGCGGTCCCCTCCCCCGGCGATTCTCCGGCTTGTGATGGGCCGAGTGGCCACCCGTTTTCGGCCGGTCCCGCTGATGTAAATTAGAGTAGGTACTTACCGGCGGGACCTGACGGCACGGGCGGCCTCCGGGGTTCTCGGGGGGGGGGGGGGGGGGGGGGGGGGGGTGGCGCGGGGGGATCTGGCCCCAGGAGGTGCCCCCGCGGTGGCCTGGCCCGATCAGCGCCCACCGATCCGCGGGCGGGCCTGTGCCGTGTGGGCACTTTATTCCTCAGCGTTGGCAGCTGTGGTCTGCGATGGTCGACGCGGAGATGAAACCCCCTGCGCATGCGCTGGGGTGATGCCAGCACACATTGGCGCACCCGCGCATGCGCCAACTCACGCCGGCCGGTGGGGCGCAAACCACTCCGGCGCCGGCCTAGCCCTTGAAGGTGCGAAGGATCACGCCAAATCACATATGTACAAATCAAGCCACTCCTCGGCGCCAGGACCACCCGCCCCGCTGGGTAGGGGAGAATCCCACCCCAGGCCTGTGACTATGGCTCACTCAACTTGTCTAAATCACTTTGAAAATGTAAGTTGAAGTTTGAATGCGTGCTGTCAAGTGGCCTCCTCACCTTGCCTGTAAATTGAGCTAGTGCAGGAAACAATCAAGAATCCTCCCACCTGAGATGAAAGAGCACAACCGAGCTTCTTGTGTTTCTCTCTCACACTGAGGCAACAATCAGTTTTCTCAGGCGCGACTTCCTCTGGAAATTATAAACCAGAGTCAGAACGGGAATCACTTGCAAACACTGCTGGCAGCCGCAAGTTAAAGTCGGTGACTGATGTGGGTTGTTGAGCCCTTCTCAGAACCAAGGCCGGGAGTACAAGGAGTACAAGGATTAAAAGGAATATAAATAGTTTTCCGTCACAGTGGAGTTGTAAATCACTTGGTTTGAAGACTGCCAAACAACATATTGGTGCTCTCCAACATGCCTGCTGGGTGTAAAAGCTTCACTCCCTGTTTATCGAAGGCATAGATCATGATTGTAAGAGTCGGAATGCCAGGAGAAATAGGAGGAAGTACGGTGCAATTTGCCAGTGATGGATTCACATGGTTAGTTTGTGCTGTGTCTCCTGGAGAGGAACATGGAAGAGTTAATGTCGGCCCTTGCGCAAAATATACTTGTCTTGGTCCTGGAAATAACAAGTTATTGTGCACTCACTACTTATGCTGTCAGGAATGTGAGCAGGAGTTAATTGGAACTGCTCAGGTAATGTACTGCATGTGGCGTGCAAAAGTGACCAATTCCAGGTCTCGTGCTGAAGTGAAAATTCACTTTGATGAGCAGCATTTTCCCAATCGGCCAGGGGGAAAATTAATACGTGGGCAAGGTTTAGACTTCATGGACTCAATTACTGGAATGCAAGCAGTGAAAAATGGGATGTGTTCTAAAGTCGAAGTGCCTGCCCACTGACCTGACACCCAAGAGTGATCCCAATCCAGTGTGGTATGGCCTTCGCAGACAGTGGAACAAGCGCAGGGCATTTAAAGTGATTTGCAAAAGGAAGCAAATGAGGTGTGATGGAAACGTTTTCACACAGTGAGTGGTTCAGGTCTGGCATGCACGGCCCAGAAGTGTAGCAGAGGCAGGTTCAATCGAAGAGTTCAAGAGGGCATTAGATGATTATTTGAATAGAAACAATGTGCAGGGTTGCGGGGAAAAGATAGGAGAATGACACTAAATCATAAATGTAAACGTCGCCACAGTCCCAGAGACCCATAAGCGGCTTTTCCATTTCAGAGCTGACCGGTGGTGGTTTAACCTGAGGGTCACCACGTCTCAGGCGAGGGGCAAGGTTGAGAAGGCAGGGCCTTCATGAAATAACCTCACCCGGTACGGGAATTGAACCATGCTCTTGACGTAGCTCCGCCTAATGATCTGACCATCCAGCCAACAGAGCTAACCGACTCCACCAGTGCTAATTTGGAATGCTGGTGCAGACACGATGGCTGAATGACCTTCTTCTGCATCGTTACAATTCTGTGATACAATCCATCGAGCCTGCTCGGCCATTCAATATGGCTGATCTGGTTATGACCTTAATTCGACTTTCCTGCCTTCCCCCCACTATAAACTTTGACTCCCTTGTTAATCAATTATTGGTCTAACTCAACATTGAATATATTCAATGACCCAGCTCTGTTTTCATTGTTGTGGGCCTGAGTTGAAGTTCTCCTTAGTCAGATCAATAGCTATTGCAAGAGGCTAGCCTGTTGGTAAACTTTACCTTTACTCAACATCTACTAACTATGTACCTTACAAGACTTAGAATGAAACTTCACATCGAACTCTCTCTCAGCGTACTCTATCATCATGTGATCTTACATCACTGATAATGTCGCCTGTTTTTTTACATATTTAGCATTGACCTTTTACACTACATCTCCCTCTGAGTCTCTGACATTATTTACATCATTCTCCATGTTCCCCCAAAGTCTGTGCTCTCATCCCTGGTTCACTGTTCTTAGCTCTCTCGGAGGTTTGCATGGGATTCGACTTCTCCATGTTCTCTCTCAAACAATGTAGAGGAGCATGTGAATCATCAGAGACATGCTGCTGGTAGAATATTTCTGGCCAATGAGGTATAGGATTCTACATCTTTGACAAAATCAATTCCACTCTGTTCAGGCTTTTCAACAGGAATGCGTGACAGTGCGTCAACTGTTGCTTGCTGTTTTTCTTGCTCAACTTTGTCCATCCGTTACTTGTGGTTCCTCCATCTGCTCTTCATTTGAAATCTTCTGTCTAGTTTTCTCAAGGTTTTCACATGGTTCAATTTGGCTTTGACAGGCCTCTTCAGAGTACTTGTTTCAGTCTTCTCATGGCATCTGAATAATTTTGGAGATTCTATTCTGAAGTGTGCTGGCTTTTCCTGACTTCCCAATTCACCTACTCTCCTGAACTGTTGGTCTGCACAAGGTTTTTAGTCTAGCAGCAAACACTCTTGGTTTTGGATCGCATGCCAAGATTTCTACAATATCCTTCGTACTGAAGTTTAGCAGTCAACTATCCCTTGACACTCAGCTGAATGCCTCCCTGATGGTGGAGTTGATGGCTACAGGACGCCTTGTTCTCTGAACCATTGTTCTCTGTCAGAGAGAATTGAAACTCCTGCTCCAGTGCCTAATTTGAAGTCTGTTTTATGTCCATTGATCATGGTATCTGTGCTCCAATAAATTCCCATTAGATCCTGTAATTTCGTCCAAGAATGGCACTCAATGTCTTTTTCATTGTCAACTTCTTCAATGCTACAAGATTTTAGTTATTTCTCTTTTACGCTTTGTGTTCGAAGATTTTTGCTTGCTGCAGGGTACAGATTTAAAATGTCCTCTTCTAATGCAGGGATGGCATTCCGCATTTTGGTGGGACATGCTTTGCGCTGGTGTAACCTTCTCCATCACGGTGACAACACTGGGTCATGGCGGCCACCATGCTCTCTCCATTGTTTTGCTCTTTTGGAATAGGTGAGCTGCTAGAAACCGCCCTGTGTCTGATGTTTTTCACCACAAAATCTCCTTGTTGCCTCAAATAAATACATGATTTTCCTTCCAACTTCTGCCTGCCTTGCTAACCCCAAAGGATAACCCTAAATGGCGTCAAATCTTCCCTTGACTGCTGATAAAGTCTTCTCTAAGACTCAGAAACCAGCACAATCCCACATTAATTCATCTTTCAGGGTTCTCAGTTGGTAGCTCTGAACTTTTTCATGATGGAATCTATGCTACCTGGTCTTTGAGTACATTCATTGGATTTTACCCTTTCAATAATGGCATTCTTCCAAAACCAAAATAGTATCAAAGGATTTTCCAGCCATAAGACCATAAGACATAGGAGCGGAAGTAAGGCCATTCGGCCCATCGAGTCCACTCTACCATTCAATCATGGTTGATTTCAACTCCATTTACCCGCTCTCTCCCCATAGCCCTTAATTCCTCGAGAAATCAAGAATTTATCAATTTCTGTCTTAAAGACACTCAACGTCCCGGCCTCCACCACCCTCTGTGGCAATGAATTCCACAGACCTACCACTCTCTGGCTGAAGAAATTTCTCCTCATCTCTGTTCTAAAGTGACTCCCTTTTATTCTAAGGCTGTGCCCCCGCGTCCTAGTCTCCCCTGCTAGTGGAAACAACTTCCCTACGTCCATCCTATCCAAGTCATTCATTATCTTGTAAGTTTCTATTAGATCTCCCCTCAACCTCCTAAACTCCAATGAATATAATCCCACGATCCTCAGACGTTCATCGTATGTTAGGCCTACCATTCCTGGGATCATCCGTGTGAATCTCCGCTGGACCCGCTCCAGTGCCAGTATGTCCTTCCTGAGGTGTGGGGCCCAAAATTGCTCACAGTATTCTAAATGGGGCCTAACTAGTGCTTTATAAAGCCTCAGAAGTACATCCCTGCTTTTATATTCCAAGCCTCTTGAGATAAATGACAACATTACATTTGCTTTCTTAATTACGGACTCAACCTGCAAGTTTACCTTTAGAGAATCCTGGACTAGGACTCCCAAGTCCCTTTGCACTTTAGCATTATGAATTTTGTCACCGTTTAGAAAATAGTCCATGCCTCTATTCTTTTTTCCAAAGTGCAAGACCTCGCACTTGCCCACGTTGAATTTCATCAGCCACTTCTTGGACCATTCTCCTAAACTGTCTAAATCTTTCTGCAGCCTCCCCACCTCCTCAATACTACCTGCCCCTCCACCTATCTTTGTATCATCGGCAAACTTGGCCAGAATGCCCCCAGTCCCGTCATCTAGATCGTTAATATATAAAGAGAACAGCTGTGGCCCCAACACTGAACCCTGCGGGACACCACTTGTCACCGGTTGCCATTCCGAAAAAGAACCTTTTATCCCAACTCTCTGCCTTCTTTCTGACAGCCAATTGTCAATCCATGTTAGTACCTTGCCTCGAATACCATGGGCCCTTATTTTACTCAGCAGTCTCCCGTGAGGCACCTTGTCAAAGGCCTTTTTGGAAGTCAAGATAGATAACATCCATTGGCTCTCCTTGGTCTAACCTATTTGTTATCTCTTCAAAGAACTCTAACAGGTTTGTCAGGCACGACCTCCCCTTACTAAATCCATGCTGACTTGTCCTGACGAATATCATAGCCTGTTGCTATCTATTCATTTATGTCCTTTCTGAACATTATGTCATCTGCGCTACTGCCTATAGTGCAGAGAATGTTACTGACCTGCCCCTTACTATCCGTCTTTGCTCGTCCCAAAGTTGTTCAGTATCTGGTAAACCTCAGCTCTGCCACTTCGCAGCTTGATCCGAACATTGAAGATGGTTGTGGCACGCTGGAACAGGTAAAGTTTCCTCCATGGTCTTTCTTCGCAGTAACTTTTCTCTGTGTTTTGTTGGTGTTTTTTTTCCCATGCTGTCCGTGCCTCATGGTCACTTCTGTTGCTGCTTTTTCCACTCGCTATGTTCTTCCTTTGGTACTTTTTCCATCGTGTTTTCCACTGTCACCATCAGATATCATCATTGTGGGTCTTCGTCAGGATTGATAGATTCTACTGGAGGCAAGGTTCTTGGTAAACTTTACTTTGATTGAATAATCTACTGGTCTTGTTGGAAGGTAATTCCAAAGATTATCAACCCTGTGAGAAAAAAAATGGTTCCTCATTTCTGTTCTAAATGGTGGAAGCCTTTTTTAAAAATGGTGCTGCCTATTTCTAGATTCTCCCATGAGAGGGAATATTCTCGGAACATAGCAACAGGAGTAGGCCATTCTCCACTATTCAAACAGATCAAGGCTGACCATCTACGCCAAGCCATTTACCCCCACTATTCCCATATCCCTTGATGTCAGTAGTAACAAGAAATCCATCCCAAATGGCTTTTACACCAACGGTATTTCCTGCTCCGATTGTCTCCGCCCGACCCCCACCCCCAACCCCGTTCCGCCAGTGAAATAATGGGGTTCCCGTAAAGAAAGGCCAGGGATGGGCAGCACGGTAGCATTGTGGATAGCACAATTGCTTCACAGCTCCAGGGTCCTAGGTTCGATTCCGGCTTGGGTCACTGTCTGTGCGGAGTCTGCACATCCTCCCCGTGTGTGCGTGGGTTTCCTCCGGGTGCTCCGGTTTCCTCCCACAGTCCAAAGATGTGCAGGTTAGGCGGATTGGCCATGCTAAATTGCCCTTAGTGTCCAAAATTGGCCTTAATGTTGGGTGGGGTTACTGGGTTATGGGGATAGGGTGGGGGTGTGGGCTTGAGTAGGGTGCTCTTTCCAAGAGCTGGTGCAGACTCGATGGGCCGAATGGCCTCCTTCTGCACTGTAAATTCTATGGTAATTCTATGGATCCCCATTACCACACATTTACATCTCCACGGCAAGTATCTCCTTCCTTAGATAAGGAGATCAAAACTGAACATAATTGTCCAGGTTGGGGGTGGGGGCGGGGCGTAGGGGGCGGCACATGGCACAGTGGTTAGCACTGCAGCCCGCAGCGCTGAGGTCCTGGATTCAAATCCCAGCCCTGGGTCACTGTCCGTGGGGAGTTTGCACGTTCTCCCCGTGTTTGCGTGGGTTTCACCCCCACAACGCAAAGATTTGCAGGTTAGGTGGTTTGGCCACGCGTAATTGCCCCTTAATTGGGAAAAAAAGATAATTGGGTACTTTGAATTTTAAAAAAAAAATAGCGAATGATTTAAAAAAATAATTCTCCAGGTGTGGTCTCACTAAGGCTCTATCCAATTGCAGTAAGCATCTTGACTGCTGTCCTCAAATCCCCTCGCACCATACTATTCGCCTTCTTAATTGCTTGCTGCACCTGCATGCTAGCTTTTAGTAACTCATTTACAATAACACACTCGTTGCTCTGGATGTTAACACTTCCCAAACGCTCACCATTTAAGAAAGACTCTGCTTTTCTGCTCTTTCTACCAAAGTGTCTTTTTCACATTACATTCCATCTGCCATGTTGTTGCTCTCTCACTCAGCCTGTACAAATATCCTTGATGCCTCCTTGCATCCTCCTCTCAACTTGTATTCATCACCTCGTTTTGTGCCATCGGCAAATTCGGAAATATTACATTTGGTCCCCACATCTAAATCATTCATATAGATTGTGAACAGCTGTGGCCGTAGGACTGATCCTTGTGGTACATAGAATCCCTACAGTGTAGAAGGAGGCCATTCGGCCAAGCGAGTCTGCACTGACCCTTCGAAACACCACCCTGCCTCCGGCCAATCCCCCGCCTTATCCCTGAAACCCCACCTAACCGTTTGCACACAAAGGGGCAATTTAGCACGGCCAATCCACCTGACCTGCACATCTTGGGACGGTGGGGGGAAACCAGAGCACCCGGAGGAAACCCACGCAGACATGGGGAGAAAGTGCAAAGTCCACACAGGCAGTCACCCGAGGTCGGAATTGAACCCGGGACCCGCGACATCTTGCTGTCGTACACCCCCTTGTCTTGGCTCCTATCATATTTTGCCCCCCTGACTCCATTGCCACCCACTGCAAAGGGCACTGCAAAATCCCACCCATAGTATCTGTAAATCCCATCATGCAATAATTTATTTCTATTTTTGCTATTAATGCATCCATCCTGTTGTAAATGCTTTGTGCATTCAGATGAAGAACCATTCATTCTGTCTTTTTACCATTCTCGCCATTCTTATCTTTTTTGCTGATGCACTATTTTTGCATACCTCCTTGTCACATTCTGGTTATCACTACCCTGCACTAATGCCTTCTCCTTTTACACAAACCTGACCTCCACTATTTATTTTCAAGCCCTCTCCATACTTGCACAATTTGTGAAGACCTGGAAGACCTGGAAGACCTCGCCAGGACACCAAATGTGGACCAGTCATAACGGCCCTTGGGGAGGGTTCTCAGGCAATTGCATTTGGATTTTGTTTATTGTCACGTGTACCGAGGTACAGTGAAACGTATTTTTCTGCGAGCAGCTCAACTGATCATTAAGTACATGAAAATAAAAGGAAATAAAAGAAAATACATAATAAAATTCGCTTATTGTCACGAGTAGGCTTCAATAAAGTTACTGTGAAAAGCCCCTAGTCGCCACATTCCGGCGCCTGTTCAGGGAGGCTGGTAAGGGAATAATAGGACAACACAAGGCACACAATATAATGACATAACACTGGCATCGGGTGAAGCATCCAGGGGTGTAGAGTTAATGAGGTCAGTCCATAAGAGGGTCGTTTAGGAGTCTCGTAACAGCGGGGAAGAAGCTGTTTTTGAATCCGTTTTTGCGTGTTCTCAGACTTTTGTATCTCCTGCCCAATGGAAGAAGTTGGAAGAGTGAGTAAGCCGAGTGGGAGGGGTCTTTGATTATGCTGCCCGCTTTCCCCAAGCAGTGGGAGGTGTAGATGGAGTCAATTGATGGGAGACAGGTTTGTGTGATGGACTGGGCTGTGTTCACGACTCTCTGAAGTTTCTTGCGGTCTTGGGCCGAGCAGTTGCCATACCAGGCTGTGATGCAGCCAGATAGGATGCTTTCTATGGTGCATCTGTAAAAGTTGGTAAGAGTTAACGTGGACATGCCGAATTTCCTTAGTTTCCTGAGGAATTATAGGCACTGTTGTGCTTTCTTGATGGTAGCGTCGACGTGGTGAACCAGGACAGATTTTTGGAGCTGTGTACCCCTAGGAATTTGAAACTGCAAACCATCTCTACCTCGGCCCCGTTGATGCTGACAGGGGTGTGTACAGTACTTTGCTTCCTGAAGTCAATGACCAGCTCTTTATTTTTGCTGGCATTGAGGGATAGATTGTTATCGCTGCACCACTCCACTAGGTTCTCAAACTCCCTCCTGTATTCTGACTCGTCGTTATTTGAGATCCAGCCCAATGGTTATATTGTCAGCAAAATTATAGATGGAGTTGGAACCAAATTTTGCCATGCAGTCGTGTGTGTGCAGGGGGTATAGTAGGGGGCTAAGTACGCAGCCTTGGGGGGCCCCGGTATTGAGGACTATTGTGGAGGAGGTGTTGTTGTTTATTCTTACTGATTGTGGTCTGTGGGTTAGAAAGTCGAGGATCCAGTTGCAGAGTGAGGAGCCAAGTCCTAGGTTTTGGAGCTTTGATATGAGCTTGGCTGGGATTATGGTGTTGAAGGCGGAGCTGTAGTCAATAAATAGGACTCTGATGTAGGAGTCCTTGTTGCCAAAATACTCGAGGGATGAGTGTCGGGTCAGGGAGATGGTGTCTGCTGTGGACCAGTTGCGGTGGTATGCGAATTGCAGTGGATCAAGGCGTTCTGGGAGTATGGAGTTGATGTGCTTCATGACCAACCTCTCGAAGCACTTCATTACGACTGAACTCAGGGCCACCGGACATTAGTTATCGAGTCACGTTGCCTGGTTCTTCTTTGGCACCGGTATGATGGTGGTCTTCTTGAAGCAGGTGGGGGCCTCGGAGTAGAGTAGGGACAGGTTAAAGATGTCCGTGAACATATCTGCCAGCTGGTCTACGCAGGCTCTGAGTGCATGATCAGGGATCCCATCTGGACCCGTCGCCTTCCGACAGTTCACTTACAGGAAGGCCAATCTGACTTCGGAAGCTATGATGGTGGGTATAGGTGTGTTATGGGCTGCTGGGGCACTCTACAGCAGATTGTTGGTTTGACCCCTGGCTGGTCGGGGGCAGGGTAGGGTGGCAGTCTAGCTCTACCTCTGCACCTGGGCACCTTAGCACTGCCAGTCTGACACCCTGACAGTGCCACCTGAGCACCCGTCCAGGTGTAATTTTCAGGCTGGCAGGTACACTGCCATGGTTCCAGTCTGTGAGTGCCTGGGTGCCCATGTTCCAGGTTGGCACTGCCAGGAATCAGGACTGGGTATGCTTTACCATGTTAAAGGGGGTTCCTGGGAGCTTTCCCAAGTTTCAGGGGTAAGGGAGGCTTCCTGGAGGCCAACTCAAGGTTGGGGGGTGATGTAGGGTCAGAAACCCGGAGGCCTGAAAGAGGGGTGGAGGAAGCCTTCTAAAACAGTGCCCCTATCTGTGAGGAGCCTTTATTGCCAGCAGGAAATCTGTTGAAGTGTGGCCTCGATGGGAGAATCTCCCCGAGCCCAAAAGAAAGTGCCATTGATTTGTGAGATGTCCGTCGGTGCTGCAGATTACGAACAAAGAACAAAGAAAATCCAGCAGAGGGCAGCAGAGCAGAGCTACTGATCAGCTGTTCTGGGGAAATTTGCATACGTGCAGTGCGGTCAGCCTAAGTTGAAGGTGAATCTGCGAAGGGGACCTGAGGAGTTTGAGTGAAGGCAATCATCCAGCAGAGGGCAGCAGAGCAGAGCTACTGATCAGCTGTTCTGGGGAAATTTGCATACGTGCAGTGCGGTCAGCCTAAGTTGAAGGTGAATCTGCGAAGGGGACCTGAGGAGTTTGAGTGAAGGCAATCATCCAGCAGAGGGCAGCAGAGCAGAGCTACTGATCAGCTGTTCTGGGGAAATTTGCATACGTGCAGTGCGGTCAGCCTAAGTTGAAGGTGGTTTGTGGAGAGGCTGTTGGCAAGTGACAGTTAAACCCGAAACACTTCGTGAGTGTTTCCCACCCTACCTCCTCCTCTAACCAACCCCCCCACCCCACGGTGGTTGGGAAGCGGGAGCAGGGGCCTGTCGTGAAGGTGAGTGAGTGCCTTTAAATTTGCTTACCTTTGAGCGGGAGCAGGGTTTGAGGTAATATCAGGTAAGCTCTTCCTTTCTTTTTCTTTTTCTTGTTATTTTTTAAATCTAGAGGTGATGTCAGGGAAGGCAGTACAATGCTCCTCCTGCAGAATGTTTGAGGTGAGGGACGCCGTCAGTGTCCCTGCTGATTTCATCTGTGGGAAGTGCACCCAACTCCAGCTCCTCAAAAACCGTGTTAGGGACCTGGAGCTTGAGCTGGATGAACTTCGGATCATTCGGGAGGCAGAGGGGGGTCATAGATAGGAGCTTCAGGGAAATTGTTACACCAAAGACTGGAGATAGATGGGTAACTGTAAGAGGGACTGGGAAGAAGCAGTCAGTGCAGGGACCCCCTGCGGTCGTTCCCCTGAGTAACAAGTATACCGTTTTGGATACTTGTGGGGGGGACGACTTACCAGGGGTAAGCCATGGGGTACAGGCCTCTGGCACGGAGTCTGTCCCTGTTGCTCAGAAGAGAAGGGGGGAAAGGAGTAGAACATTAGTAATTGGGGACTCAATAGTCAGGGGCACAGATAGGAGATTTTGTGGGAGCGAGAGAGACTCACGTTTGGTCTGTTGCCTCCCAGGTGCAAGGGTACGTGATGTCTCGGATCGTGTTTTCCGGGTCCTTAATGGGGAGGGGGAGCAGCCCCAAGTCGTAGTCCACATTGGCACTAACGACATAGGTAGGAAAGGGGACAAGGATGTCAGGCAGGCCTTTAGGGAGCTAGGATGGAAGCTCAGAGCGAGAACAAACAGAGTTGTTATCTCTGGGTTGTTGCCCGTGCCACGTGATAGTGAGATGAGGAATAGGGAGAGAGAGCAATTAAACACGTGGCTACAGGGATGGTGCAGGCGGGAGGGATTCAGATTTCTGGATAACTGGGGCTCTTTCTGGGGAAGGTGGGACCTCTATAGACAGGATGGTCTACATCTGAACCTGAGGGGCACCAATATCCTGGGGGGGAGATTTGTTAGTGCTCTTTGGGGGGGTTTAAACTAATTCAACAGGGGCATGGGAACCTGGATTGTAGTTTTAGGGTACGGGAGATTGAGAGTATAGAGGTCAGGAGCACAGATTTGACTTCGCAGGAGGGTGCCAGTGTTCAGGTAGGTGGTTTGAAGTGTGTCTACTTCAATGCCAGGAGTATACGAAATAAGGTAGGGGAACTGGCAGCATGGGTTGGTACCTGGGACTTCGATGTTGTGGCCATTTCAGAGACATGGATAGAGCAGGGACAGGAATGGTTGTTGCAGGTTCCGGGGTTTAGGTGTTTTAGTAAGTTCAGAGAAGGGGGCAAAAGAGGGGGAGGTGTGGCGCTGCTAGTCAAGGACAGTATTACGGTGGTGGAAAGGATGCTAGATGGGGACTCTTCTTCTGAGGTAGTATGGGCTGAGGTTAGAAACAGGAAAGGAGAGGTCACCCTGTTGGGAGTTTTCTATAGGCCACCTAATAGTTCTAGGGATGTAGAGGAAAGGATGGCGAAGATGATTCTGGAAAAGAGCGAAAGTAACAGGGTAGTTGTTATGGGAGACTTTAACTTTCCAAATATTGACTGGAAAAGATATAGTTCGAGTACATTAGATGGGTCATTCTTTGTACAATGTGTGCAGGAGGGTTTCCTGACACAATATGTTGACAGGCCAACAAGAGGCGAGGCCACATTGGATTTGGTTTTGGGTAATGAACCAGGCCAGGTGTTAGATCTGGAGGTAGGTGAGCACTTTGGAAACAGTGACCACAATTCGGTGACCTTTACGTTAGTGATGGAAAGGGATAAGTATACCCCGCAGGGCAAGAGTTATAGCTGGGGGAAGGGCAATTATGATGCCATTAGACATGACTTAGGATGTGTTGGTTGGAGAAGTAGGCTGCAAGGGTTGGGCACACTGGATATGTGGAGCTTGTTCAAGGAACAGCTATTGCATGTTCTTGATAAGTACGTACCAGTCAGGCAGGGAGGAAGGGGTCGAGCGAGGGAACCGTGGTTTACCAAAGAAGTGGAATCTCTTGTTAAGAGGAAGAAGGAGGCCTATGTGAAGATGAGGCGTGAAGTTTCAGTTGGGGCGCTTGATATTTACAAGGAAGCGAGGAAGGATCTAAAGAGAGAGCTGAGACGAGCAAGGAGGGGACATGAGAAGTCTTTGGCAGGAAGGATCAAGGAAAACCCAAAAGCTTTCTATAGGTATGTCAGGAATAAAAGAATGACTAGGGTAAGAGTAGGGCCAGTCAAGGACAGTGGTGGGAAGTTGTGTGTGGAGGCTGAGGAGATAAGCGAGATACTAAATGAATACTTTTCGTCAGTATTCACTCAAGAAAAAGATAATATTGTGGAGGAGAATGCTGAGACCCAGGCTATTAGAATAGATGGCATTGAGGTGCGTAGGGAAGAAGTGTTGGCAATTCTGGACAAGGTGAAAATAGATAAGTCCCCGGGGCCGGATGGGATTTATCCTAGGATTCTCTGGGAAGCCAGGGAAGAGATTGCTGAGCCTTTGGCTTTGATTTTTAGGTCATCATTGGCTACAGGAATAGTGCCAGAGGACTGGAGGATAGCAAATGTGGTCCCTTTGTTCAAGAAGGGGAGTAGAGATAACCCCGGTAACTATAGGCCGGTGAGCCTAACGTCTGTGGTGGGTAAAGTCTTGGAGAGGATTATAAAAGATACGATTTATAATCATCTAGATAGGAATAATATGATTAGGGACAGTCAGCATGGTTTTGTGAAGGGTAGGTCATGCCTCACAAACCTTATCGAGTTCTTTGAGAAGGTGACTGAACAGGTAGACGAGGGTAGAGCAGTTGATGTGGTGTATATGGATTTCAGTAAAGCGTTTGATAAGGTTCCCCACGGTCGTCTATTGCAGAAAATACGGAGGCTGGGGATTGAGGGTGATTTAGAGATGTGGATCAGAAATTGGCTAGTTGAAAGAAGACAGAGAGTGGTAGTTGATGGGAAATGTTCAGAATGGAGTTCAGTTACGAGTGGCGTACCACAAGGATCTGTTCTGGGGCCGTTGCTGTTTGTCATTTTTATAAATGACCTAGAGGAGGGCGCAGAAGGATGGGTGAGTAAATTTGCAGACGACACTAAAGTCGGTGGAGTTGTAGACAGTGCGGAAGGATGTTGCAGGTTACAGAGGGACATAGATAAGCTGCAGAGCTGGGCTGAGAGGTGGCAAATGGAGTTTAATGTGGAGAAGTGTGAGGTGATTCACTTTGGAAAGAATAATAGAAATGCGGAATATTTGGCTAATGGTAAAATTCTTGGTAGTGTGGATGAGCAGAGGGATCTCGGTGTCCATGTACATAGATCCCTGAAAGTTGCCACCCAGGTTGATAGGGTTGTGAAGAAGGCCTATGGTGTGTTGGCCTTTATTGGTAGAGGGATTGAGTTCCGGAGCCATGAGGTCATGTTGCAGTTGTACAAAACTCTAGTACGGCCGCATTTGGAGTATTGCGTACAGTTCTGGTCGCCTCATTATAGGAAGGACGTGGAAGCTTTGGAACGGGTGCAGAGGAGATTTACCAGGATGTTGCCTGGTATGGAGGGAAAATCTTATGAGGAAAGGCTGATGGACTTGAGGTTGTTTTCGTTAGAGAGAAGAAGGTTAAGAGGTGACTTAATAGAGGCATACAAAATGATCAGAGGGTTAGATAGGGTGGACAGCGAGAGCCTTCTCCCGCGGATGGAGGTGGCTAGCACGAGGGGACATAGCCTTAAATTGAGGGGTAATAGATATAGGACAGAGGTCAGAGGTGGGTTTTTTACGCAAAGAGTGGTGAGGCCGTGGAATGCCCTACCTGCAACAGTAGTGAACATGCCAACATTGAGGGCATTTAAAAATTTATTGGATAAGCATATGGATGATAAGGGCATAGTGTAGGTTAGATGGCCTTTAGATTTTTTCCATGTCGGTGCAACATCGAGGGCCGAAGGGCCTGTACTGCGCTGTATCGTTCTATGTTCTATGTTCTAAAAGTACAGCACAGGAACAGGCCGTTCGGCCCTCCAAGCCTGTGCCGACCATGCTGCCTGTCTAAACTAAAATCTTCTACACTTCCGGCGTCCATATCCCTCTATTCCCACCCTATTCATGTATTTGTCAAGATGCCCCTTAAACGTCACTATCGTCGCTGCTTCCACCACCTCCTCGGCACCAGCCGCCCACTACCCCCCGATGTTGAGAAACAACTCCCTGAATTCGCTATTCACCAGACTTTAATTCAGGTCCGCTCAATTGCGCCCTTTCTTATTGTTTAAAGTATTAGATTGACACTCAACTGCTCCTTAGAGATTGCATGCAGCTGAATCTGCATTATTGTTTCAAACACTAGGGCTGTTCTCTCTCTCTTTTTCTCTCTCTCTCCCCTCACTCCCTCCCTCCTGCCCTCGCCCTCTCTTTCTCTCTCCCTCTCTGTCCCCAGACAGGCTCTAAATTGCTGAATTCCTGAACCTGCAGAGAACCTGAATGAATGAATCTACAGAGAGACCGTTACAGGTTGCAAACAGAGACTCTGGATCTGAAAGCTAACTTTAAAGGGTGCTGGAGGCCAACATGGGACCTGCCACCAAGGAGACAACGGCGGTTTCCAGTTCTTCCAAATCCGCCCCCCCTCACACCGGTGCATCTCAAGGGCAGCGAGCAGAATTGGGTAGCACGGCGTTAACCATCTAAAACAAAGAATCTTTTTCCTTTTACTTATTATTTTCACTCCTCTATTCCCCTGTGTGTGTGTGTGCAAGGTGGGGGTGAGAGTGGGGGAGCAAGTTAAAGTGGGGAATTAGGAAATAGGTAACAGTTAACCAGTTGTATTTGCTGCATATTTCATCGTTATTCTTGTTATAAATAAACAGTAATTGTGTTTAAACTTACAAACCTGGCCCAATGTTTCAGAGTAAAGTGATGGCCATTTAACACTGCGATGAGGAAAGTGTCTTCACTCAGGGTGAGGATGTCTTGGAATTCCCCGCCCCAGAGTGCTCTGGATTGTCCGTCGCAGAGGACATTCAAGACTGAGAATGACAGAACGTACTGTCGCTGGAGGGTGTGCAGAGGAGATTCACGAGGTTAATCCTAGAGTTGAGGGAGAGGTTGAGCAGACTGGGACTGTACTCATTGGAATTTAGAAGGATGCGGGGGGGGGGGGGGGGGGGGGGGGGGATCTTATAGAAACATATAAAATTATGAAGGGAATAAATAGGATAGATGCGGGCAGGTTGTTTCCACTGGTGGGTGAAAGCAGAACCAGGGGACATAGCCTCAAAATATGTGGAAGTAGATTTAGGACTGAGTTTAGGAGGAACTTCTTCACCCAAAGGGTTGTGAATATATGGAATTCCCTGTCTAGCGAAGCAGTTGAGGCTCCTTCATTAAATGTTTTCAAGATAAAGATAGATAGTTTTCTGAAGAATAAAGGAATTAAGGGTTATGGTGTTTGGGCTGGAAAGTGGAGCTGAGTCCACAAAAGATCAGCCATGATCTCATTGAATGGCAGAGCAGGCTCGAGGGGCCAGATGGCCTACTCCTGCTCCTAGTTCTTGTGTTCTTATTCTAGGGCATCAAGAGAGTCACGGGATAAGGGGATGGGGTGGGAAAGTGGAATTGGTGTAGGTTAGAAGATCAGCCACGATCGTATTGGATGACAGAGGAGACTCAAGCAGCCTGAGAGCCTATTTCAGTTCCAGTTCTTGTGTTCTTCGTACTGAAGGGCCAGCCGAGATTTAGTGCCTAAGTTTCTGAATTGAAGCTGGTCCCTTGCGAAACAGTGGTGACATTGCGACCCATTGAGCCGTTGCTGACACAATAGCTATTTGATGTTGACATGTTCTGCTGTGCAATGGCTGGAATTATATGCCAAGACTGCAAACACTAAATAAAAATAATAACTGATGGCTTTGAGACACTATTCATTCAACTAAATGGTTTCCCAAATCTCAGATAACATTTCACTGCTAAGTGCATTGCATGAATACTTTAGTTCCTCCTCTGTATTCCAAACATGTTTGTGTGTGTTCACTGTGTATATGCGTGAGGATTCGAAAAGAATTAACCACATGAACTGTTTCTGTTTGAAGACTTCCAAATTCATCCCATCTGACAACACTCACTGGAGAGACGCTCTGTGAAATTTAATAGAGAATATAATTGAGCAGATTTTACAGGGCGGAAAATCGGAAGAATGACCTTTTACCGGTCCTTAAAATAATGAAGGAGTCTGATCGGGCAGATGTAGAGAAGATGTTTCTTCATGTGAGGGAGACCAAACCCTATTGCCATAATTCTGGGAAAGCAACGAATAAATTAAAAATGGAATTCAGGACAAACTTTAGCCAAGGCTGTGAAACACACGACCGCAAGGAGTGGTTGGGACAAATTGCTTGAGATACATTTAAGTGAATCCAGATAAAGCGTTGATTCCATGAGATGAAGAAGGGTTGGAGGAGGGTCATGCTTCCAGAACTGTAACAACGTTCAACTTTAACCCAAAGGCAGCAACACATGATCCAGTCACGAGCCTATTACAAGACAGAAGGCCCCAATGTTAACACAGAGTGAGGGCTTCAGCAGGGGGCGCTGTTTTCAGAGGTCGGCCAGGGTGGGTTGGGGGGTTTAGTGAATTACATAGAGCTTACAGCACAGAATCGGACCAATTGGCTCAACCAATTTTATTTATTAGTGCTTATTTACCACACGAGCCCCGATTCATTCGATTTACATTTTCTCACTGAACAACCACGTCTCTTTATTCCGAAACAGGTTAAATCATGATGACTTACCACGCGGGCAGCACGGTAGCATAGTGGTTAGCACTGTGGCTTCACAGCGCCAGGGTCCCAGGTTCGATTCCCGGCTTGGGTCACTGTCTGTGCGGAGTCTGCACGTTCTCCCCGTGTCTGCGTGGGTTTCCTCCGGGTGCTCCGGTTTCCTTCCACAGTCCAAAGATGTGTAGGTTAGGTTGATTGGCCATACTAAATCGTCCTTGGGTTAGGTCGGGCTACTGGTTTACGGGGATAGAGTGGAGGTGAGGGTTTAAGTGGGGCGCTCTTTCCAAGAGCCGGTGCAGACTCGATGGGCCAAATGGCCTCCTTCTGGACTGTAAATTCTATGAAAGTATTACTCTGACTTGCTCCACTGATTAAGCTAGTATCCCCTTGAGTAGAGGCGATCGAGCAGCTTTCTAATTGAGGCATTTAAAATGATTAAATGAGCTGGCAGGGTAGGTAGAGAGAAGATATTTTCTCTCTTGGGGTCATTTGAAGCAAGGAGGCGTAACCTTAAAACCGCGAGTTCAGCTGTTCAAGGGCGAGGTCAGGGCGCGTGCCTTCATTGATAGGGCAGCAAAAAAGTGGAACTCTCCTCAAAGAAGTGGTTGAGGCTGCCTGGGACAATGTTAAAACTGAGATGGGTAAATTTTTTTGTTGGGCAATGACTTTCCAGGTTACATCACCAAGCAGGGGATAGGATAGGATTCAAGAAGCAGAATGGCCAGGATCCAATTGAAAGGCAGTGCAGGACTGAGGGGTTGAATGGCCTCCTCCTGTCCCCGATTTCCACTCTTCTACCCTCCTGCAAGATGCCACTTTCTGCTGCCAAAATTTAAGCCCATCTTTTTATTTTAAAGATAATAATATTCCCATTCAGCTGAATCATCTGACATCCTCGAATCACTTCAGAAACTGGAAAAGAAATGATATAAATAGCTCCTGGTACAGGCACTCATGGGGAATTGTTCCATTCTGCCTCAGTGTTCACTGCCAAAAGAACAGTGTTCCATCTTTTCATTTAAAAGAAAAATTAAATGTCATGTTTGATATTTCATCGGTTGAGCTGAAAGACTGGTTGCAGGTTTGAAAGTTGACGTTGTCTAGGCACTGCAAACCTTTGCAGACACTTCCTGTGTGTAACCTGACATGAGGTCCACATTATCAAGTGCAGAGAGAGGTCATTACAATCCTCAGCGATGGTCTCTTAAAAACTATTCTAAATTCCGCAAAAGCAGAAGACAGCGGAAGAAATAAAAACAGGTAAAGGCTTGGAACAGGGAACAGGTCAGCTTCTTGAGTGTTGCTAGAGCTGCGCTCATTCCAGGCAAGTAGTGAGTATTCCATCAGGCTACTGGCTTGAGCTTTGTAAATTGCGGACAGGCTTTGGGGGGCTAAGGAGGTGTGTTACTCACCACAGGATTCCTGACCTGATCTTGTAGCCACAGTATTTATATGGCTGGTCCAGTTCAGTTTCTGGTCAATGGCAATCCATAAGACTAGATCTAATATAACTTTAACTCTTTAGTTTTAGCCTTAAAGCTCTTTAGCCTTAGTTGTTTTCAGAACATATTGCTCCAGGAAATTCCCTATGGAAAAGGAACATAGGAAAACAGGAATTGGGAGCAGAAGTAGGCAATTCAGCTCTTCGAGCCTGCTCTGTCATTCAATCAGATCATGGCTGATCTCTTCCTGGTCTTAAAACAACCTCCCCACTTGCTGCCCAGATCCCTTTATCCTGTTTTTAAAACAGAAATATATCTATCTCCTTCTTGAAACCATTTGATGACTCAGATTCCATCGCACTATGGGGCAGCAAGTTCCACAAATTCACCACACTCTGCGAGAAGTAGTTCCTCCTCATCTCATAGAACATACAGTGCAGAAGGAGGCCATTCGGCCCATTGATTCTCCACCAACTCACTTAATCCCTCACTTCCACCCTATCCCCATAGCCCAATAACCCCTTCTAACATTTTTGGACACTGAGGGCAATTTAGCAAGGCCAATCCACCTAACCTGCACATCTTTGGACTGTGGGAGGAAATCGGAGCACCCAGAGAAAACCCACGCACACAGGGGGAGGACGTGCAGACTCCACACAGACAGTGACCCACCGGGGAATCGAACCTGGAACTCTGGTGCTGTGAAGCCACAGTTCAAACAGATCAAGGCTGACCAAGGCTACCGTGCTGCCCTTATGCAACAGTAGTGAACTCGCCAACATTGAGGGCATTTAAAAATTTATTGGATAAGCATATGGATGATAAGGGCATAGTGTAGGTTAGATGGCCTTTAGTTTTTTTTTTCCATGTCGGTGCAACATCGAGGGCCGAAGGGCCTGTACTGCGCTGTATCGTTCTATGTTCTATGTTCTATGTTAAGTTCTCAGTTCTAAATTTAGCGCTTCACAACCTATATCTGTGACCTCTGATTCTAGATTTCCCCACAAGGGGGAACATTTGGTCTACGTTTACTTCATCAATTCCATTTAGTATTTTATACACCTCAAGCAGATCCCCACTCATCCTTCTAAACTCCAGCGAGTATAAGCCCAAACTGTTGAATCTCTTGTCATATGTCAACCCTCTCATTTCCGGAATCAATCTGATGAACCTCCTCTGAACTGCCTCCAAACCACCGCATCCTTCCTTAAATAAGGAGACCAAAATTGGACCCAATCCTCCAGATGTGATCTCACCGACACCTTATACAATTGCAAAACCACTTCTCTACTGTTATACTCCAGTCCTTTTGTAATAAACACTAACATTCCATTTGCCTTTTTAGTTACATACTGTACCTGCATACCGACTTTCTGCGATTCATGCACTGCATTTCTCTGTAACTCCTTCCAGCACTCTGCTCTTTAAGGTCGAGTCTCTTGCCCATTCCCTGTTGTCTTCAGTTCACCATTGGTGGCAGTGCCTTCAGCCACTTGAGCTCGAAGCTCTGCAATTTCCTTCCCAAATCATTCGACACGTCACTCTCTCCTCCTTTAAGACCCTCCTTAAAAACAATAGCTTTGACCAAGCTTTTAAACACCTGTACTAATATCTCCTCCTGTACCGCGGTGTCAAATATTGTCTGATAATGCTCCTGGGAACGATGGTTCACCACATTCAAGGTGCTACAGCAATGCAGGTGGTTGCTGGTTAGTTTTTCAGGCCAAATTAGCTTTCATCAGGACTGGAAGGTTTTACAGATGGATAGCTTTTGAAACAGGTGCAAATCCAGAGGAAAGAAAAGGGAGAGATCTGTGAAAGGAAATTTATATAGAAATTTACATAGAAGGGCCATTCGGCCCTTCGTGTCTGCTCCGCCATTCAATATGATGGTTGATCCTCCATCCCAGAGCTAGATTCCCGCTATCTCTCCACACCCCTCGATGCCATTAAACTCTAAAAGATTATCTGTCTCTTCCTTGAATGCATTCAGTGGCTTGGCCTCCACAACTGTCTGTGGGAGGGAATTCCAGAGGTTCACTACCCTTTGAGTGAAGACATTTTTCCTCACCTCAGGATGGAGGGCGAGAGTGATTAAAAGGCAGAAGAGATGAGGGCACAGGTTTAAAAAAAAAGTGGGTGCTCATGAGATTGGTACAGAAGCAAAATGTGGGTCAAGAGAAAGTGAAAACCATGAGAGGGGAGGGAGATGTAAGAAACCCTAACAAAGTGTGAGGCAAGAAAAGCAAATGCACGGAAGATGAGTCAAATGGACTCAACATAACTCTGTTGCTCGCTCCACAGATGCTGTCACACCTGCTGAGTTTATCCAGCATTTTCTGTTTTCGTTAAAGCAAATGAGACCTTCTCCATTCTTGTCTGTTCACAGTCATCGCGTGCCCCTCAGTGACTGCATTTCCAAAAGACCTTCAGGAATTTTAGCATTCAGAATTCAAGGTTATCATCTGTGAATAAACAATTTCCCTGTAAAACAGACTCCAGAACTTACCCCTGAGTTCCCTGGTTTACATTGATTATAACAGCCATACCCTTTCAGCTCCAGTACACTTGAATGCACACCATCATTTGCTTTGAAATTGTAATGGTTTCAGTACCAGGATGGTCGCTTCAGCAAAGCAGCAGTGTTGCGCTCTTGCGCCTGCAAAAATGAGATGATAATGTGGACTTGTGCCCATTGTAGAGAGAATATTAACATGTGTCCCATTCAAGCTGTCAATGTGGATCATTCTGCATTCTCGTGAAGTCAGCAGCTGTTGGAAGTGCAACCTGTAATAGCAGGGAGGTCTCGAGCGGGCAAACTATTCAAACGCAGGACATTTTGGATGTCATGTCAAAGCAACGAGACCCAGAATGATTTTGCACTTTAATCTGGCAAAGTGCCCCCCTTTTTTAAACCTCTGAGAGGGTTAATTTTACATTTAACTTAATGGGATGTTTTTCATTCGGAAACTTCAGTGACAAGCCAAACTTTACAATGAAGACAATCACTTATTCTGGACTAGAAAAAGCACCATTGGAACTGAATGATATTTTACTTGTAGGCACATTTTAGAAATGCTTCAGCAACACAGATACAACTCCCTCCGAATTCTCAAAATACACAACCATTTGAAAATCTAAGGGCGCGATTTAACTAAATGGGAACAAAGTCCCATAGTCAGCACGTTTAGCCGCGTGTTTCCTGGCGCTCGCAGCGCCCAGAAACACAAGGCTATAAAACACAGCTCACATTTGATAAGGGGCCGAGGCCGTACATAGCCCCATGTTGTGCACTCAGGAGTTCCTTTCGCCCAAACTCCTCAGTGTAGCAAGAGATTGGGACGCCATTTTTAAATGGAACTCCGAGGCCCGTGAAATGACCCCTGACACCCCCAATGGCAATGCAGTATGGGAGGGAGGGCCCCCACCCATTGCAACTCCCCAACACCCACACAGGGCACCCCCGACCCGATTACACGCACATAAAAAATGCCAGCTTGGCACCTTGGCAGTGCCAACCTGGCAGTGCCCATGTCACCTGGCAGTGCCACATGGCACCTTGGCAGTGCCAACCTGGCAGTGCCCATGTCACCTGGCAGTGCCACATGGCACTTTGGCAGTGCCAACCGGAGTCCCTGGTGCTGTGAAGTAACAGTGCTAAGCACAGTGCACACAGAAAGATCCCACAAACAGCAATGTGATAATGTGATTATTTGCCTTCAAATTGTTGGTTTTGGGATAAATATTAGCCAGGGCAGGAGGGAAAACTGTCTCCCCCTCTTTTAACCACCCTCTCCTCCCCCGGTGCCCTTTTCAGAACTATTAGCGGAATATTGTGGTCCCCCATGGCCAGGCACCATCACAAGTGGGACGATAACATTTGGAGAGTGACCAAAAGTCAACAGACCGCTCTTCAAAGTTTCCAGTCCCGCCTTTGACGATGCCTGCCACTGGTGGGACGGGAAGCTCTCAGCCTGTGTTACTGCTGGATGAACTCTGTGTGGTAGTTGGTATTAGGGGCATTGCGGTACCCAGGTTGATGCTGTAAGACCACTGGTGTGGGAGGTACCTGAGACAGCAATATCATCGGTGAAGCCTGCCTGCTGGTTCCGCCCAGTAAGGTGGAGTATAAGAACCTGTTTTTCCCTAGCAGCTGGATTCTGTACCTGCGCTGCTGGGGGAAACATCTAGTCCAATAAAGCCTTCAATTGTCATCCAATCTCAATTCTGGAGTCATTGATCGAGCATCACACTGCTGAAACACGAAGGATGCACTTTCGGTTAGATTAACAGACACACATTTTATCCCAAGGCGAAACAGTCGAAAGCCCTCATGAGACAAAAGCGATTAATAATAAGACACAGCCTCTTGCTGCAACCCATTCCGTCCATTCTTACGTCCCGAGGTTTCATTGAGAGCAGGTCAAATAGCCAACAACATCCTGAGCACCTGACAGAGTCAGCCAAAGATTCAGGGTATCAGCATCGTAGTCGGTGTGCATTGACACTGAGTATCATTGTCTGTGAGTTAGACCGCTGCAGAGCGCAGTACAAGCTTCAGCAAGTCCTCCACGTAGCAGCATATTACTCAGGTAATAGCTTCATTTGTCAGCAGATTAGTTCGCTTTACTTGCTTCACTGTGACAGACAGTAACATCAGAAAGCATGACGAGGGCATCGATAGCCAGAAACTTTGCTCACTGCTGCCCACTTGAGTTACTTTCACCATCAGAATCGGGAAAGGGGTCAATTCCAACAGAGAGTCAGCCCGGGCACAATCTGCCGTCCGGCCTCTTTCTGTGCTGGCACCAGGTATGGGTGAGAGAACAGGTGCGGAGGAGGAAGAGGGGGGGCACAAGTATAACAATGAATGTGAGAGGTTTAGGGCAGCGAACGGAAACTACAACTTGCGGCGCCTACAAGTAGTGAAATGACCCGAAGCATTTCAAAGGAGCTTCATTGAACAAAGTTTGACACTGAGGTGATACTCGGGCAGATGGCATAGAGCAGCACGGTAGCACGTGGGTAGCTCTGTTGCTTCCCAGCTCCAGGATCCCAGGTTCGATTCCCAGCTTGCATCACTGTCTGTGCGGAGTCTGCACGTTCTCCCCATGTCTGCATGGGTTTCCTCCGGATGCTCCGGTTTCCTCCCATAAGTCCCGAAAGACATGCTGTTAGGTGAATTGGACATTCTTAATTCTCCCTCTGTGTACCCGAACAGGCGCCAGAATGTGGCGACGAGGGGCTTTTCGCAGTGACGTCATTGCAGTATTAATGTAAGCCTACTTGTGACAATTGAGATTATTGTTTAAAAAACCTGACCAAAGTCGAAAGGAGCGTTTTTAAGGATGAGATGATGGAGAGGTTTACAGAGGGGATTTCCGGATCTTAGAAGCAAGGCACAGCCGGCAATTGCAGAGCGATAAAATTCAGGGATTCCCCAAGACGTCAAAGTTAAAGTGGCCACTGACATTGGAGAGAGAAAGAATGATTTCCCACACCTAGGTTTCGAGAGGCTGTGGGGCAGAATTAGTGTTGGAAGCAGAGGCCGCGAGGAAAGTTTGAGCAGTCATTCGGCAGATTGGATCATTCACACTTTGTGGAGTGCGTCTCGTTGATATCAGTGGAGAAAATCAGACAAATTTTTCTTAAAAGTTAATTCATGGGATCTGAGCCTCGCTGGCTGGGCCGGCATTTATTGCCCAACCCTAATTGCCCTTGAACAGAGTGGTTTGCCAGGCCATTTCAGAGGGCATTTAAGAGCTACGCACATTGCTGTGGAGCTGGAATTACATGTGGGTCAGACCAGGTAAGGACGGCAGATTTCTTTCTCTGAAGGGCAGATGGGTTTTTAAGACAATTGACAATGGTTTCACGGTCACCGTTTGACTTTTAATTCCAGACTTTTGGGGGGATTCGAACCAGGGTTCCCAGTGTATTACTCTGGGTCTCTGGATTACTATTTCAGTGACAACACCACTCGGCCATTGGCTTCCGGACCATAAACCAAAGCCGGCTGGTTGGATTGAACGATTTGCTGCCATGTTCTTATTGCTGTGAGGTTCATCTGTGCAATAATACATTCACTGGCTTAACTGTGGCTGAAGGAAATTGTGCTAAAATGTTTGGATATGTTCGCATACCTAAGGCCTGTAAACGATCCACAATCTTGTAATGATCCAGATACTTCCTGTCATCAAAACGGAACATCTCATGACTTCCCAGAGCGCTTTACAAACCAGAGGCTTTTCTGAATTTAAAAAATAAATAAATTTAGAGTACCCAATAATTTGTTTCCAATTAAGGGGCAATTTAGCATGGCCCATCATCCACCTTGCACATCTTTGGGTTGTGGGGGTGAAACCCATGCAGACACGGGGAGAATGTGCAAACTCCACACGGACAGTGACCCAGAGCTGGGATCGAACCTGGGACCTCAGCGCCGTGAGGCAGCAGGGCTAACCATTGTGCCACCGTGCCGCCTGGCTTTTCTGAAGTTGAGTGGCTGCTGTAATGCAAAAAATTCAGCAGCCAATTTGTGCACAGCAAGCTCCCATTAACAACTCAGGAAATGCTCGGATCATCTGCGGTGATGTTGATTGAGGGATGAATGTTCGCCCGGACACTAGGTTTGATCTCCCCAGCAGCTCTTTATTGCAAAAGTGTTTTGGGATCCTTTCCATTCACCAGGGAGGACAGGCACTGCGCAGTCTGAGGTGCTGCCAGTCCACTGTGCATGAGCATGCGTGTGCGGATGTTTGAAGGCATTGGGGATTTAAAGCAGGACTCTTGCATATCAGGTGGCCTTCAGGAAATAGATGGAGAAATGCTTCCCTCTGAGCGACAGAGAGAGAGATTTTCAAACTCCCTGCATTGGTAACTACACAAGGCAATGGCTGCATTGTGAGAGGATGGGCCAATTGGCAGAGGACTGGATCTATTTACATTCGCTCTCCTGAGTTTATTTGGTACAGTGGTTAGCCAACTCAACAAAAACAAGAGATGCCTAGAGCCTTCCTGTTTGGCAGGTTGAGCAATTAATTTCACAATAAAGCCATTGGGTGAAGTGTTAGAACCAGGGGCTGGATTCTCCGCTGGCGGGATTCTCCGTTTTGCCAGTGCCTTGGGGTTTCCCGATGGCGTGGGGCTGCCCCACAATGGGAAACCCCATTGACCGGCCGGGTCAACGGAGAATCCCGCCGATGGGTCGAAGCAGAAATGTGGCACAGCGGGGTGGAGAATCCAGCCCCATATCTTATAAAATATGGGGCACACGGCATTATCTGAACACTTCAAACTGATCTGGCTTATTTTTTAAAAGGGTCATAAATTCAGCATTGGACTGGGAACAAGACTGCCCGTTCCAATAAATCACCCGACTAGCTTGGTACTTGAGGGGAATTCGCTTGTTTGCATTACAATTTTTTTAATTGGTGAAAAAAAACTGGTTTGAAGGTAAAGGCTAGTGATTTACTGGAAATCACAGCACCGAGTGTGTGTGTATATTTTAAAAAGGGATCATCAACCAGTTCTTGCAGCTTGTTCCAAAAATTAAGTTTTGTTTTGTAATAAGGCAATAATTGGGTTTATTGAAAGAAGCCTGGTTAAAGCCTCACTGTATATTCCCTACCTGTATTAGACCTTCCAAAATGCATTACTTCACATTTGTCCGGATTAAACTCCATCTGCCATCTCTCCGCCCAAGTCTCCAAACTATCTAAATCCTGCTGTATCCTTTGACAGTCCTCATCGCTATCCGCAATTCCACCAACCTTTGTGTCGTCTGCAAAATTACTAATCAGACCAGTTACATTTTCGTCCAAATCATTTATATATACTATGAACAGCAAAGGTCCCAGCACTGATCCCTGCAAAACACCACTAGTCACAGCCCTCCAATCAGAAAAGCACCCTTCCATTGCTACTCTCTGCCTTCTATGACCTAGCCAGTTCTGTATCCACCTTGCCAGCTCACCTCTGATCCTGTGTGACTTCACCTTTTGTACCAGTTTGCCATGAGGGACCTTGTCAAAGGCCTTACTGAAGTCCATATAGACAACATCCACTGCCCTGCCTGCATCAATCATCTTTGTGACCTCCTCGAAAACTCTATGAAGTTAGTGAGACACAACCTCCCCTTCACAAAACCGTGCTGCCTCTCGCTAATATGACCACTTGCTTCGAAATGGGAGTAGACCCTGTCTCGAAGAATTCTCTCCAGTAATTTCCTTACCACTGACGTAAGGCCCACCAGCCTGTAGTTCCCTGGAGGTTCTTCAAAAATTGTTATTCTCTCAACGTCAACATCGCTAAGGAAGGGTAGGGGAGTTATCCCTAGTGTCATGTCCAACATTTATCACTCAATGAACACCACGAAAATGGGGCCTCCACAATTTTGACCCAGTGATTATGGAAGGTGGTGTATTACTCGGACAGGAGGTTGGAGCTGATGGCCTCCCCTCCACATGCTGTGGGTTTGAGAGCTCCTGTCGCAGAAGCCTTGGTGACTTTCTGTGGCGTGTGTCAGTCGCTCACAACTGGTAAAATGTAATGTCATGGAGCTTCTAATAAGGTCAGCAATTATTAAAAGGTGATATAATTTACGAAGTTGTATAAACTATTTTGCTGAATTCATACAAGTGCACAGCGTAACACAGAGCAGGCTAGTATGTTTCGAGAGTCTTTTTGTAATACTTCTTCTGAAGGTACCTGAGCAGTAATTATTTACTGCTAATGATGTTTGATTGAACGAATCGAGGTTGATTAACCTTTTCTCAAAGCCCATTCATTTCTATTTGATTCGTGGTAGAGTTCTCAAGCATATATAGCGAAGCTTGCAATTACATTCCATTATTTTAAATCATTACTTTGACTCTGGGTTTAGAGCAAAGATGGGAAAAGTATTGAACCGCAGTGGATGTCAAACGACAGCTTTGTTGCTAAAGCAAAGTGAGCGTTGGCACCACTATGCCAGCTCGTCAGTCGGGGGCTGGTTGGGATGTGTGACAGCCGTGTGTGCCATGTACAAGATGCACTGCGTCAATTCACCAAGGCTCCTTCGACAGCACCTTCCAAATCCGTGACTTCCACCACCAAGAATAATGAGCAAAGCAGGCGCATGGGAGCATGGCGGCATATAGGGGCACACGGTGGCACAGTGGTTAGCACTGCTACCTCACAGTGCCAGGGACCCGGATTTGATTCAAACCTTATGTATGCCTGTGTGGAGTTTGTACATTCTTCCCAAGGGTTTCCTCCCACAGTCCTGAGATGTGCAGAATAGGTGGATTGGCCATGCCAAATTGCCCCTTAGTGTCCAAAGGTTAGGTGGGGTTAAGGGGAAAGGACGGGGATGCGGGTCTAGAGAAGGTGCTCTTTCCGCAGGTCCTTTCAGACTCGATGGGCACAATATGGCCTCCTTCTGTATTGTAGGGAGCCTATGACCACCACCTCCATGTTCTCCTCCAAGTCACACAACATTCTGACTTGGAAATATATCACTGTTCCATCACTGTTGCTGGGTGAAAATCCTGGAACTCCCTCCCTAACAGCGCTGTGAGAGTACCTACACCAGATGAACTGCAACGATTCAAGAAGGGCAGCACGGTAGCATTGTGGATAGCACAATCGCTTCACAGCTCCAGGGTCCCAGGTTCGATTACGGCTTGGGTAATAGCGGAAGCGTTGGTTGAGATCTTTCAAAAATCACTGGAGTCAGGGAAAGTCCCGGACGATTGGAAGATCGCTGTTGTAACCCCCTTGTTCAAGAAAGGATCAAGACAAAAGATGGAAAATTACAGGCCAATTAGCCTAACCTCGGTTGTTGGTAAAATTCTAGAATCGATCGTTAAGGATGAGATTTCTAAATACTTGGAAGAGCAGGGTCGGATTAGAACAAGTCAACATGGATTTAGTAAGGGGAGGTCGTGCCTGACGAGCCTGTTAGAATTCTTTGAGGAGGTAACAAGTAGGTTAGACCAGGGAAACCCAGTGGATGTGGTCTATCTGGATTTCCAAAAGGCCTTTGATAAGGTGCCACACAGGAGGCTGCTGAGTAAGGTGAGGGCCCATGGTGTTCGAGGTGAGCTACTGGCATGGGTTGAGGATTGGCTGTCTGACAGAAGGCAGAGAGTTGGGATAAAAGGTTCTTTTTCGGAATGGCAGCCGGTGACCAGCGGTGTCCCACAGGGTTCAGTGTTGGGGCCACAGCTGTTCACCATATATATTAATGATCTGGATGAAGGGACTGGGGGCATTCTAGCGAAGTTTGCCGATGATACAAAGTTAGGTGGTCAGGCAGGTAGTGCTGAGGAAGTGGGGAGGCTGCAGAAGGATCTAGACAGTTTGGGAGAGTGGTGCAGGAAATGGCTGATGCAATTCAACGTGAGAAAATGTGAGATCTTGCACTTTGGAAAAAAGAATCCAAGCATAGACTACTTTCTAAACGGTGAGAAAATTCATAATGCCAAAGTACAAAGGGATCTGGGAGTGCTAGTCGAGGATTCCCTAAAGGTAAACATGCAGGTTGAATCTGTGATTAAGAAAGCGAATGCAATGTTGTCATTTATCTCAAGAGGGTTGGAATATAAAAGCAGCGATGTGCTACTGAGCCTTTATAAGGCTCTGGTTAGGCCCCATTTGGAGTACTGTGTCCAGTTTTGGGCCCCACATCTCAGGAAGGACATACTGGCACTGGAGCGTGTCCAGCGGAGATTCACACGGATGAATCCCTGGAATGGCGGGTCTAACATATGATGAACGGCTGAGGATCCTGGGATTGTATTCATTGGAGTTTAGAAGGTTAAGAGGAGATCTAATAGAAACTTACAAGATAATACATGGCTTAGAAAGGGTGGACGCAAAGAAACTGTTTCCGTTAGGCGAGGAGACGAGGACCCGTGGGCACAGCCTTAGAATTAGAGGGGGTAAATTCAGAACAGAAATGCGGAGACATTTCTTCAGCCAGAGAGTGGTGGGCCTGTGGAACTCATTGCCGCGGAGTGCAGTGGAGGCCGGGACGCTAAATGGCTTCAAGGCAGAGATAGATAAGTTCTTGATGTCGCGAGGAATTAAGGGCTACGGGGAGAATGCTGGTAGGTGGAGTTGAAATGCCCATCAGCCATGATTGAATGGCGGAGTGGACTCGATGGGCCGAATGGCCTTACTTCCACTCCTATGTCTTATGGTCTTATGGGTCACCGTCTGTGTGGAGTCTGCACATCCTCCCCGTGTGTGCGTGGGTTTCCTCCGGGTGCTCCGGTTTCCTCCCACAGTCCAAAGATATGCAGGTTAGGTGGATTGGCCATGATAAATTGCCCTTAGTATCCAAAATTGCCCTTAGTGTTGGGTGGGGTTACTGGGTTATGGGGATAGGGTGCTCTTTCCAGGAGCCGGTGCAGACTCGATGGGCCGAATGGCCTCCTTCTGCACTGTAAATTCTATATCTATAAATTCTATAAGGCAACTCATCAACACCTTCTCAAGGTTTGTTGGGCAGCAAACACTGGCCAAGCCAGCGGCACCCACATCCCACGTGCTCTTTTAATAATTGGGAAACAGGGGCTGAGGCAGATGTGGGAGAGAGAGAAGGTAGGACACAGAGAGGCGCAACCATGGGATGCGATCCTGACATTGGCCGGGCTGGCTGAGGTGGGGGGGTCTGCCAGGTTCGGGGGAGGGGTGATGGGGGATGGGCCATGGGGCAGGGGTGACTCCCCCCTCCCCCCCCATGGGTCTGGGGTGGTGTCCAGGTACAGACCATCATTTCCGCGGCCTGCAGGCCATCTTGCTGTGCACCCCACTGATCACCCACCTTGGCCCCTGGTTCTGCAGAGTGATACCGTCCGTTCAGGTGCCTCCATCCCGCCACCCCCTCACCCCAGCCCCCACCCTCTACCCCACCACCCCTGCACCACAGCCGCCATCCTCCACCCCACTATACCTGCACCCCACCCTCCGCCATACCACCCGCCCCACAACCAGCCATCACCCACCAGTGGGGCATCATGAGGCCCGACCAAGGGCAATGTCGACAGTAGCCCTGACAGCGGGGCGACAGACAGAAGCTGTGGAGCATACCACTGGGAAGGACAGTGCCGACGGTACCCCTGACAGCAGGGATGGGTGCCAGGGCTAGAGGCCCACATGGTGCCGGGCACCAATGGGGCCAGAGGTTCAGGGACGAGAGAGTGAGGACAAGCGGGGGCAGGGACCGCAGTGCCAACCGGGGCCACCTTGTAGCCCGGTGGACCTAGTTGGGCACAAGAGTACACAGCATATTAAAATATCAGCCTTTGGGCAGCACGGTGGCACAGTGGTTAGCATTGCTGCCTACGGCGCTGAGGACCCGGGTTCGAATCCCGGCCCTGGGTCACTGTCCGTGTGGAGTTTGTTCATTCTCCCTGTGTCTGCGTGGGTTTCACCCCCACAACCCAAAGATATGCGGGGTAGGCGGATTGGCCACACTAAATTGCCCCTTAATTGGAAAAAATAATTGGGTACTCTAAATTTATATTAAAAAAATATCAGCCTTTCACCCACTGCAAACAATGGACATTGGAATTCAACCAGCAATCGTGGCCTTCCTGCTAGTCGCTGCAGCCCTGGGGGATGCACTGTGGCTGTACTAGCTGGAGCTGCTCGAGGAGGAGGAAGCTGCAGCAGCGGTGCCTGCCGAGGAACAGGAGGCAGTCGCTGAGGATGGAGAGCCGGCCGCCCAACAGGTTGCGGAGGAAGAGGAGGTGCATGAGGCCTTGTGTGTACCGGGCATGCCATCAAAGACACTGGCTGAGCAGAGAGACTGTGCGACATATCTGACAGATGATGGCACACCTGGCACTGCGGGGGAATGGGGGTAGACAACCGCCGAGGTGGCCGTCAAGCTGATGGTAGCCCTGAACGTCTATGCCACAGGGTCCTTCCAGGCGCCGAGTGGGGATCTGTCCGGCATCTCACGGAACTCGGTGCACAGGAGCATCTGCGCCATCACGGAGGCCCTGTATGCTCAGCTGGCACATACATCCATTTCAATGTGAACCGAGCCCACCAGAATACCCGGGCAGCGGGGTTCATCGCTATTGCCGAGATTCCCTATGGTAGGCTCATTCAGAAAGCTAGGGGGCATGGGATACAGGGAAATTTGGCTGTCTGGATACAGAGTTGGCTGGACGAAAGAAGACAGCGAGTGGCAGTGGATGGAAAGTATTCCGCCTGGAGGTCGGTGACCAGTGGTGTCCCACAAGGATCTGTTCTTGGACCTCTGCTCTTTGTGGGTTTGAAAAATTACTTGGATGAGGAAGTGGAAGGGTGGGTTAGTAAGTTTGCCGATGGCACGAACATTGGGGGAATTGTAGATCGTGTTGAGGGCTGTTGCAGGTTACAGCAGGACATTGACAGGATGCAGAGCTGGGCTGAGAAGTGGCAGATGGAGTTCAAACTTGATAAATGTGAAGTGATTCATTTTGGAAGGTCGAATTTGAATGTTGAACACAGGGTTAAAGGCAGGATTCTTGGAAGTGTGGAGGAACAGAGGGATCTTGGGGTCCACGTACATAGATCCCTCAAAAATTGCCACCCAGGTTGATAGGGTTGTTAAGAAGGCATATGGTGTGTCGTATTTCATTAACAGGGGGATTGAGTTTCAGAGCCGTGAGGTTTTTCTGCAGCTTTATAAAACCCTAGTTAGACCACACTTGGAATATTGTGTCCAGTTCTGGTTGCTCATTATAGGAAGGATGTGGATGCTTTGGAGAGGGTGCAGAGGAGATTTACCACGATGCTGTCTGGACTGGAGGGTATGTCTTATGAAGAAAGGTTGAGGTAGCTAGGGCTTTTCTCACTGGAGAGAAGAAGGCAAAGAGGTGACTTGATAAAGGTGTACAAGGTGATGAGAGGCATGGATAAATGGCTGTCATGAGGGGACATAGTTTTAAGGTGATTGGAAGAATGTATAGGGGAGATGTCAGAGGTAGGTTCTTTACACAGAGAGTGGTGGGTGTGTGGAATGCACTGCCAGCAGAGGTGGTGGAGTCTGAGTCATTAGGGACATTCAAGCGACTCTTAGACAGGCACATGGACAGCAGTAAATTGAAGGGGTGTAGGTTAGGTTTATCTTAGATTAGGATAAATGGTCGGCACAACATTGTGGGCTGAAGGGCCTGCACTGTGCTGTACTGTTCTATGTTCTATACCCCGGGCCCACGGGGTGATTGACAGGCTACGAGCACCTGCAGATGACAGGCCGATCTTCACAAACCAAAGGGGTTTCACTCGAATGTGCGACCATCAGATGCGCATCATGCATGTCTGAACCCAATACCCGGGCAGCGTACACGGCGCCTTCATCCTGGCACATTCGATGATTCCCGGTCTCTTCAAGGCGCACCCCTGGCTGGTGATTTGTCTCCTGGGTGACAGGGATTATCCACGGCGGCCGCGGCTTAAGACACCGATCCGGAGGCCACAGACTCATGCGGAGACCCACTACAAGGACCCCCATGCCGCGACAAGGGGTGTGATTGAACGATGTTTCAGCATCCGGAAGTTTCCGTTCAGGTGTTTGAACTGCTCTGGCGTGGCCCTCCATTATGATGCTGCATCCTCTACTACATCGTGCAGCAGAGGGGCAATGTGCTGGAGGAGGAGGATGTAGCCCGGCTTCGTCCAACAAGAAAGATGCAGTGGAGGGCAGGGACGGGCAGGATATGGCACCCGGGCAGGCATTAGAGGCTGCACAACGTGTACACCAGGGCCAACGCGCATGGGTCTCTGATCACCTCCAGGTTCACCGGCTGGGGGTATGCAGGGCACTGGCCAGGGACATGGACACTCGCAACCCCCGTCCGCCCGCACTCCCACCCCAACCCTGCTGCCCTGCAGCCCCCTCCGTGATACCTAACTGCCGCACTATAGGTTCCGGGCCCAGGATTGGCAGTAACAGCGGATATGGTCCATGGGATGGAGAATGATGGCAACACGCTCGGGATGAGCTCAGGTACTCTGGATTGTTTGACGATGTCTGACTCCTGCCCATGGTAGCACTTCCCACCGTACACCTGGGTGATCCCGGTATGTGAGCTGATCATTCCATCACACGATCCCATCAAGTCCCTGGTTGGGAGGCGGGGGGAGGTGGGAGGATATTGGAGTGGTGAGCGCTGGCTGAACAACGATTGCCCATTTCCCACCCCTCCACCCCACGCCCAGCCCAGATCAGCCCACCCCTCACACCCTTATAACAGAGCACCGAGGCAGGTTGCAACATTGTACACTGGTGTTACATGGGAAAACATATATACATGTTTGTGTCTTAGCCCTTATCGCTATACCGTGGCCTGCACCCGTGCCAATATAACTGGTGTCTACTTTCCTGGCCTTACAGGTCGTAATGCTACGCCAACATGGATCACCAGGTGGCACACCAGGAGCGGAGGCGGCTTGCTGTGATTCTCACCCTGCGACCTGGGTCCTCTTTGGCGGCCGTCTTCTGGGGCGACCCGGCCTGGATAGGCCCGGCTGCTGCTCGGTGTCCCACTTGAGGTGATGCTGCCCTGTTCTGCCCGCTGCCCACTAGATGCACCTGAGAAAGGAAGGGGGGGGGGGGGGGGGGGAGTCCGAAGTGCCGCAGTGTTCCGGCACCTTCCACTGCTGGAATCACCGATATGGGCCCCATCACCTCCTCCTCCCTTGAGGTGTCCGATTGCCCCCTGGGTCGGGGTTGCAAGCGGAACCATTCCCTGAGACTCCCCTGCCACTTGGCACTGCCTGTCCTTGAGGCCTGCTCTCGTCTCGACCAGGGTCTGCATGCGCGCGGCGATGGATCACAGGGAGTGGACCATCTCCGTCTGGGACTGCGCCGCAACACGCTGCAACTGTGCCACCAGCGACTGTGCCAACTCCTTCTGGGACTGGGCCACCTCCCTCTGTGTCTGCGCCACATTGGCCAGCGCCTGGGCAATGCCACCGATGTTCCCAGTCATGGCTCGCTGTGACTGGGCCACGCTCAGGAGCATCACTGCAATGTCCAGGTGGCTCTTGGACGTGGTCGCCTGTGACAGGATTGCTCTGCCCTGCCAGGCGAAAATATTGCCACGGGCGGGACGCGCACCATGGAAAGGTCCATTGACGTCAGGTGGGAGATTCCGGTCGCCCATCGGGCACGGCTGGAGAATCCCACCCGAAGTGTCATTGGATAACGGTGGTGAACTGGCCTGCGGGAAACTCCCTGAAAAACCCGCCACAAATGAACTTCTGTTGAATCGCGCCGCTCGTCCCAGCAACTCAGGAATGGTGAATACTCCGGCTGAGAGTCTCCACAAAACTGAGGGCGGGATTTACTGGCTGTTCACGCCGATGGGAAATTCCAGTCCCACGCCGCGCACAGAATTCCTGTCGATGAGGGGTGCTGTCAGCGGGAATTTCGTTGGCAGTGGCGGGGTGGATAGATCCCATTGACGGGCCGCTTCGCCCGTTGAAAAACACACAGTGGTCTGCAAATAACGCCCTAAAGCGAACTCTCTCAATAAAAGCTGTTTCACTTCTTCACCAAAAAACAGTGTGCCAAATACAAACTCATTATTTCTCCTGTGAAATTCAGTAAGTGGAGGATATTACAAATAATGTTCACAAAATCAATTCCAGCAGCACTTTAAAGGACAAATTACCCAATCACCTCCATTCTGACTTGTGTGTCGCGATGTGTAGTCTCATTATAAAAGCAATTGCAAGCCTATTTATTGATCAAAGGAGATAGTTCCATTTAGTCATCAAAAAACATGGACATATTTCTCATGCACTTTCATAGCTTAGCTGAGGTACTCTCTGTACATCTTCCAGATCCTTTCAACACTTTGGTGCGATACTGAGGGAGGGCTGCATTGCTGGGCATGCTCTGTATGTTCTGTAGAAACCTGAGGCCATCAAAAACTCTGCTGTCCACAGAGGCCTTAATTCCCTTCACATCCGGAGGTCATGTCTGACAAATCTGTTAGAGTCAGTGCTGGGACCACAACTTTTTACAATAAACATTAATGATCTGGAAGAAGGAACTGAACTTTGCTAAGTTTGCAGATGATACAAAGATGTGCAGAGGAACAGGTAGTATTGAGGAAGCAAGGGGGCTGCAGAAGGATTTGGACAGGCTAGCAGAGTGGGCAAAGAAGTGGCAGAGGGAATACAATGTGGAACAGTGAGGTCATGCACTTTGGAAGGAGGAATGGAGGCACAGGCTATTTTCTAATTGGGGAGATGCTTATACATCAGAAGCACAAAGGGACTTGGGAGTCCTTGTTCATGATTCTCTTAAGGTTAACATAGAACAGTACAGCACAGAACAGGCCCTTCGGCCCTTGATGTTGTGCCGAGCAATGATCACCCTACTCAAACCCACGTATCCACCCTATACCCGTAACCCAACACCCCCCCCCCCCCCTAACCTTACTTTTTAGGACACTACGGGCAATTTAGCATGGCCAATCCACCTAACCCGCACATCTTTGGACTGTGGGAGAAAACCGGAGCACCCGGAGGAAGCCCACGCACACACGGGGAGGACGTGCAGACTCCACACAGACAGTGACCCAGCCGGGAATCGAACCTGGGACCCTGGAGCTGTGAAGCATTTATGCTAACCACCATGCTACCGTGCTGCCCCAGGTTCAGGTTCAGTCGGCAGCTATGAAGGCAAATGAAATGTTAGCAAAATTATCGAGAGGGCTAGAATACAAGACCAGGGTTGTACTTCTGAGGCTAAATAGGTTCTGGTCAGACCCCATTTGGAGTATTGTGAGCAGTTTGGGGTCCCGTATCTAAGGAAGGACGTGCTGGCCTTGGAAAGGGTCCAGAGGAGGTTCACAAGAATGACTCCTGGAATGGAGAGCTTATCGTATGAGGAACAGTTGAGGAATCTGGGTCTGTACTCGGAGTTTAGAAGGATGAAGGGAAATCTTATTGAAACTTACAGGATACTGCGAGGCCTGGACAGAGTGGACGTGGAGAGGATGTTTCCACTTGGAGGAAAAACTAGAACCAGAGGACTCAGGTTCAGACGAAAGGGACGATCCTTTAAAACAGAGATGAGGAGGAATTTCTTCAGCCAGAGGGTGGTGAATCTGTGGAACTCTTTGCCGCAGAATGCTGTGGAGGCTAAATCACTGACTGTCTTTAAGACAGAGATACATAGATTCTTGATTAATAAGGGGATCAGGGGTTACAGGGAGAAGGCAGGAGAATGGGGATGAGAAAATATCAGCAATGATTGAATGGCAGATCTGACTTGATGGGCCGAGTGGCCTAATTCTGCTCCTATTGTGTGGGCAGCACGGTAGCATGGTGGTTAGCATAAATGCTTCACAGCTCCAGGGTCCCAGGTTCGGTTCCCGGCTGGGTCACTGTCTGTGCGGAGTCTGCACGTCCTCCCCGTGTGTGCGTGGGTTTCCTCCGGGTGCTCCAGTTTCCTCCCACAGTCCAAAGATGTGCGGGTTAGGTGGATTGGCCATGCTAAATTGCCCGTAGTGTCCTTAAAAGTAAGGTTAAGGGGGGGGGGGGGGTTGTTGGGTTACGGGTATAGTGTGGATACGTGGGTTTGAGTAGGGTGATCATTGCTCGGCACAACATCGAGGGCCGAAGGGCCTGTTCTGTGCTGTACCGTTCTATGTTCTATTGTCATAATATACATCCACGTATATGATGGAGTGCAGACAGGCAGTGATTGACACACAGGATGACCAGTGAGCACACAGAACACAGCAGCCAATCACCAGACAGGACACGACCACTATAAAGTCAGAGGGCACCAGTTTTCCCGCTCTCTTGGGGATCCAGCCTGTGAGACAGTCAGAGCTCGTGAGCAGCAGCCAGTACAAACACCATGTGGTAGTCAGTTAGTCTGGCCAGGCTAGCCTCAGGCCTCCAGTCAAGTCAGCATAGTGTAAACCCACAGTTAAGCATGGAATATAGTTAGATGTTCAATAAAATCGTGTTGCATCTCATCAAGTGTTGGAAGCCTGTCTCACTCTACACTGCATCAAACACAGTCCACATAGGCCCAGCTTGCTCAACACGTCACCATAGACCATCTTATGGTCTTATGGTTCATCCATCAGCCCACTGTTCGCTGATCAACAGTGGCTCCCAGGTGGAGAGAGCGGGATTCTCTGCCCTGGTGCAGCGCCCCCCCCCCCCCCCCCCCCCCGACGGCAGCGGGATTCTCCGAACAGCCAGATGGCCATTGGGTTTTCCCATTGTGTGTCGCCACACACCATCAGGAAATCCTCGGGCGTGGGTGCAATGTCGGTGCAATGGAAAATCCCGCCAATTAAAAATCTATCCCAGAATGTCTGTTTTAAAATTCACATCCTTGTTTTCCAATCCTTCCATCACCTCATCCTCCCAATCCCTGTACTCTCCTCCAGGCCCACAACCTTCCAAGAAATCTGCAGTCCTCTAACTCTAGCCTCTTGAACATCGAACAGTACAGCACAGAACAGGCCCTTCGGCCCTCAATGTTGTGCCGAGCCATGATCACCCTACTCAAACCCTATCCACCCTATACCCGTAACCCAACAACCCCCCCCTTAACCTTACTTTTATTAGGACACTACGGGCAATTTAGCATGGCCAATCCACCTAACCCGCACATCTTTGGACTGTGGGAGGAAACCGGAGCACCCGGAGGAAACCCACACACACACGGGGAGGATGTGCAGACTCCACACAGACAGTGACCCAGCCGGGAATCGAACCTGGGACCCTGGAGCTGTGAAGCATTTATGCTAACCACCATGCTACCCTGCTGCCCCTATCTGTGATTATAATGGCTCCCAGGCCATTGCCTGGAATATGTCCCCTAAACCTTCTGGCCTCTGCAGCTGCCTTTCCACCTTTATGACACTCCTCACAGGCAACATATAAATGCAGGTTGTTGTTCTTGTTGAAGACAAGGGCCCTGGATTCTCCGCTTCACGACGCTGAGAACGAGAGTCGTGATCGGGTGACGAATCTCGCGAATTCGAAAAATTCAGGTTTGCGCCCAGCGCCGATTCCGACACCATGCTCCAGTCCCTCATTGGCCGTGATATGGAAGTTTACACCCCAGCACCAGTGTCCATGCAAAACCCTCATTTGCATAGTTTTTAATATCATAAGCGGGTTGGACACTTCATGTTCCACCCTTCCCGATATTCCCTTCCTCTTAGGCGGAGGTTACATGAGTACCAATTGGTGCAAATATTTACAAGTGGGGCTTGAGCTGTTGAGAGGCTGCAGAAGGTAAGAAAACTGTCTTGCTGGGCAGGGGTGCGGTGGGGGCAGGGAGGGGTGGGGAGGGGCAATGGCAGACTGAGCCAGGGGGAGGAGCAGGAAATGACTCGGTGCCAAGTCCGTGGACTCGAGGGGTCCCCCTCAGAATCGGGTGGCCTGGCTCAGGCCACTATTACTGCAGCATGTGTTTTAAACACACCCACTTACATGCCCCTGGCTGCTCACTCTGCTGATTGCTCACCGTGTCCTGTAACTGTTCACAGAGCCTTAGGTCATAGAATTTCATAGAATTTACAGTGCAGAATGAGGCCATTCGGCCCATCGAGTCTGCATCGGCTCCTGGAAAGAGCACCCTACCTAAGGTTAACACCTCCGCCCTATCCCCATAACCCAGTAACCCCACCCAACACTAAGGGCAATTTTGGACACTATGGGCAATTTAGCATGGCCAACCCACCTAACCTGCACATCTTTCGACTGTGGGAGGAAACCGGAACACCCGGAGGAAACCCACGCACACACGGGGAGGATGTGCAGACTCCACACAGACAGTGACCCAAGCCGGAATCGAACCGGGACCCTGGAGCTGTGAAGCGATTGTGCTATCCACAATGCTACCGTGCTGCCATCTGGGAGCCCACCCAGGCCGCCCTTCTGGGAACCCTCAGACACCAGCTGACCCATCAACGGGATTGGTGTGGTCAAGCTCAGTCAGTGGCTCACCAGGTGCTGTCACTCCTCAGCGTGTTCATTAGAAGCACAGCCTGACTGCAGGGGAAGCAAGGGACTAGCAGAGTGATGCACAATCAATGACTATTAAAGCAAGGTTGTAGTACAACTGAAGGCTTTAATAAGCTAGATGTTTCCCCCAGCAGCACAGGTACAGAAAGGAAGCTGCTGGTGCTGCACGGGCACTTATACCCCGCCTTGCAGGGCGGAGCTCCCGTACAGTCTTGACCAATAGACAACATGCATTATCCACCAATGGTGTTCCAGCATTACTAGGTACCGTAATACCTCTAACCAGACTTCCACACAGAGCTCACCCCAAACAAAGGCCTCATGCACCTTGGCCCTTGGCACCCTCCCTGGCACACGACCCCTCTCAGGGCAGAGACCTTACCAGCTCGTCCACTCCTCAGGACCATCAGCTGTCTCCAAGCACTGCATGTGCGCTGTGCCCTGTTCCCCACCATCCTGGTCAGATTACACAACCTGTGTGTCCCACCCAGGACGCACATCACACTGCAGCTAAGCTCCGAACAGACGCACACCTCCCTCTCTCACCTGCATCTGTAGGACCTGCCCACATACAAGCCTCTAAGAATGGAGGTGGTTTGTGGCATACAGGCATCCTGGTCGGTGCGGGCTTGGAGGGCCCAAGGGCCTGTCCTTGTGCTGTATTGTCCTTTCTTCTTTGTTCTTCTCTGCCGCACAATCAGCTGCCACCGTACAAGCGGGATATCACGTAGCTCACCCACCCCACTGTGTGAAACAGGACAGGGACCACAAAGCCTATCGCTGGCATTGGCTGCGTCATTGATAGGGATGGGTGGTGAGGATAAAGACTCCTCACATCACAGGCCAAGTGTCACTCACTGATTGGTGCAGGGGTACAGTGCGGACGACAACGTAAGAAGGGCGTTGGGTGAAGGGTGGGGGTGGGGTTGGGAGGGGACATGTTGAGGATGGGTAAGGGAATACTCACCTTGCTAACATTTCTTCTCTTCCCCCCCCCCCCCCGCAGTGAATAAGTTTCAGAGTGTCGCCAGCTATGCCCGCGATCTACCTGGCCGTCGCTGCTGTTGTGGACGCACGGAGGCTGGAGGAGCAGGGCTTTCTCAGGGAGGACCCTGCACAAGAGGAGCCTGCCCCAGAAGAGCAAGGCCAGCTGGTGAGGCTCGAGTACCGGCCGTCCAACAGGATGAGGAGGAGCTGGAAAGGAGGCGGAGCATTAGGCCACGTGTATACCATGGGCACCTGTGTCCTTCGAGGAGCTGCTGGACCGCCTGTGCCAACCGAACACTGAGACTATGCGCCACCTGCGTCGGGTGGTGGCGTACCTGGCACCATGGGAAATTGGGAGGAAGGAACCTGTTCCCGGTTGCCATGAACGTCTATGACTCTGGATCTTTCCTGGGGCCGAGCAGGGACCTGTGTGGGTGCTCGCAAACATCTGCACACAGGTCCTTCCGTGTTGTGATGGGTGCCCTATGCGCCCGGGCAGCTGATCTGTGACCACCAGCTGAAAATCCTGCACATCTGCATGTGCCCAGGCAGTGTGCATGACACATACATCCTGACGCACTCTGAGATTCCCCACACCTTCGAGACACTCCTTCGAATGTCATGGTTGGATTGGTCATGTTTTATTGTCACGTGTACCGATATACAGTGGAATGTATTATTTTGCGTACAGTCCAGACACACCGTTCCATACATGTAAAAACATGGGACATACATAAATGCACAATGTAATACATAGGCACAGGCATCGGGTGAAGCATACGGAATGTAGTGCTGCTCAGTAAAGAAGATGTGTGGAGAGATCAGATCAGTCTATCGGAGGGTCATTCAGGAGTCTGGTAACACTGGGAAAGAAGCTGTTTGTGAATCTGTTGGTGCGTGTTCTCAGACATTTGTATCTCCTGCCCAATGGACGAAGTTGGAAGAGTGAATCACTCGGGTGGGAGGAGTCTTTCATTACTTTCCCAAGGCAGCGGGAGGTGTCGACAGAGTCAATGGATGGGAGGCGGGTTCACATGATGGATTGGGCTGTGTTCACAATTCTCTGTAGTTTCTTACGGTCTTGGGCCAAGCAGTTGCCAGGCTGTGATGCAGCCAGGTTGGATGATTTCTATGGTGCATCTGTAAAAGTTGGTAAGATTTGTGGTGAATGTACATCACGTAATTCACACTGTATAGTATTGCGTTCACACTGTATAGCATTGTGTCCTTGTGGGCTCTGTGAGCCGTTGCGCGGCTCTACCCACAGGCGGAGATGAGGAGCTTGTACAGGGCTCCACCCTTGGCTCCGCCCATGGCTCCGCCCATGACCCCTCCCACTACTGGAAGTATAAAGTGCTGCAGACTTGTGAGTCTGCCCTCAGTTCTTCTGGTCACAGGCAGGCTCAGTTGTAAGTCTATTAAAGCCACAGTTTACTTCCTATCGTGTCTCGAGTGAATTGATGGTCACATCAAGACTCAATGTGGACATGCCGAATTTCCTTAGTATAGGCACTGTTGTGCTTTCTTGGATGTGGCGTCGACATGGGCGGACCAGGACAGATTTTTGGTGATGTGCACTCCTAGGAATTTGAAGCTGTCAACCATCTCCTCCTCAGCCTCGTTGATGCTGACAGTCGTGTGTACAGTACTTTGCTTCTTGAAGTCAATGACCAGCCCTTTAGTTTTGCTGACGTTGAAGGAGTGATTGTTGTTGTTACACCACTCCACTAGGCTCATAAGAACATAAGAATAAGAATGAGGAGCAGGAGTAGGCCACCTGGCCCCTCGAGCCTGCTCCGCCATTCAATAAGATCATGGCTTGGGCAGCACGGCGACGCAGTGGTTAGCACTGCTCCATCACGGCGCCGAGGTCCCAGGTTCGATCCCGGCCCTGGGTCATTGTCCATGTGGATTTTGCACATTCTCCCCGTGTTTGCGTGGGTTTCGCACTCACAATACAAAGATGCGCAGGGTAGGTGGATTGGTCAGGCTAAATTGCCCCTCAATTGGAAAAATGAAAAAGACATCTGCCCGGACCGCAGCTGTTCTCTGGGATCGGACAGCCCTCCTACCGCCCGCTCCCTCGGGAGTTGCTACCTGAGCCATCTTGGTGACAACAGATGAACGGACATCGTGCGACAATCGCCAGGCAGGAATGTTCCCATCCAGTCGGGAACACTTCAGTAGTCAAGGGTATTCAGCCTCTGATCTCTGGGTAAGCGTTCTCCAAGGCAGCCTTCAGGACGCATGACAACGCAAAATCGCCGAGCAGAAACTTATAGCCAAGTTGCGCACACATGATTACGGCCTCAACAGGGATCTTGGATTGATGTCACATTACATTTACCCCCCACCATCTGGCCTGGGCTTGCAAAATCCTACCAACTGTCCTGGCTTGAGACAATTCACATCTCTATAACCTGGGATTATCCCTCTCTCTGGATCTTTAAAGACTTAATTACCTGCAAATGCTCGGATCCAAAGTATCGTATTGCATCTTTGACTTT
The DNA here is from genome assembly GCF_902713615.1 of Scyliorhinus canicula. NCBI lineage: Eukaryota > Metazoa > Chordata > Chondrichthyes > Carcharhiniformes > Scyliorhinidae > Scyliorhinus > Scyliorhinus canicula. The sequence continues at coordinate 183,512,823 of NC_052153.1, read as the reverse complement.
GTCTATGTATATTGTTATGGGCCAGGGTTTAGAGAACCCCAGAGTGTATCATGGAGTTCACCTGACCCACAACTTTTAATAGATTGCGGTATGGGGAGCACACGCCCACTCGACGGGTGTGGTACAGCAGAAATCGAAAAGTATTTTTTTAAAGTAAAACAATGTTTATTCTATGAACTCAAGTTAACCTTTTTAAAACATACAGTGAACATCTTAGCAACCATCAATTCAAATACAACCCCCCAAAGAATATAACATTCTAAGTAATACTTAAACTTTCCTTTTAACATCCATATGACATAAAAGAAACCTCTTAACAGAAGCACATCAGGTTTATATTTACTACTGAGAACAGTTATCACCCTGAATTCACCAAATGATCAAGAGATAGTCTTTACATGGCAGAGATAACAACATTGCACCTTCTGTGGCTGACTGCAGCTCCAACACTGAAATTAAATGAAAAAAAGACAAACAGACCCAAGCTTTTCTCAAAGTGAAACCAAAAAGCAGAGCCAGAGCTCAGCTCCACCCACAGTCTGACATCACTGCAGTAACATGAGCAGACAAACATTTCTTAAAGTGACATACTCATGACAATACGTTTCTGGAACCTACCTCTTCATTCACCTGAGGAAGGAGCAGTGCTCCGAAAGCTCGTGTTTGAAACAAACATGCTGGATTTTAATCTGGTGTTGTAAGACTTCTTACTGTGCTCACCCCAGTCCAACACCGGAATCTCCACATCATTATTTGGGAATAGTTTTGACAGATAATTGAATGAAAGCGGAGATAAAGGCAAGTGGAATATATTGTTGCCCCAGGGATTTGGAAAACTGCTCATGTGAAGAATTGACACCACCATTGAATGGTTCAGCCTGTTTCCATCTTGTAATGTAATTTGTCTTGTTCTGATGTTTACTCCAATAAAATGGTATTACTTTAATTAACAAAATGCTCATTCTCATTATTGGAAAATCAATTATATTTTTCCTACCGAACAATTGAAGCCACACTTTACAAATAAGTAATGCGTTGGCTGCCATTCGCTTTGTGTTGGCCTGAGGATTTGAAAGTTAATTCTTTCTCTTTCTGTAAAGTAAGATTGATGAATTTAGGGCCAGCTTATTGATTGATGATGGTGGTGTGTCAGAGTGACTGATTCACTTGTGACAGAGTCATTACTTCATTCCATGGTCAAGCGTGTAAATTGTGAAATCGTGGCAAAACGGTAAAACTGGAAGAATTTTCCTTCGATGGTCTCGGAAAATTTAGCAATCCGAAGTTGAACACAGACATTCAGGAATAAACAAATGGGCAGAAGAACCTGACAAAGCTTCATGAGGAGGCCATTGGCCCTGTCAAAGTCTATTCTTGGCCACATTCCCTAATGATTGGGGAGGACTATTGGTAGCAAAATGATAAAGGTGCTCATTAAAATAAACAAATCATTCACAATATCGCTGCTTGCTGCGTGCAGAGGAATCATTCTCCCATGGTAGAACACACTTATACCAAATTGCAACGGGTTACTAATGATTACATAAATTGAATCAGGCTCTTCAACGCTGCCAGCGCCAATGGGAAACACTCTGGTTTTCCCGCTGACCAAAGCACTCAGAATTAAATCGGGGGAATTGCACTGTTACGGGAGTGTCCCTTTAAGAAATGTTTTTGTCTCATCACATGGCTTCAGTGATGTCATTGTGTAGGTGGGGCTGGGCTGCGGCTCTGTGAGTTTACTTTGACTTTTGAGTTTTACTTTCACTTTGAGTTTGAACTGGTTTGTACGGCACAGGTTGAAAGAAGGGCTTTTCTATCTTCATTTTAAAAAGCTGTTTCCAGACTGCTTGATAACTAAAAAGAGATCATTGCTTTTTTGGAAGGAATTCAAACCTGCTGTTTGGAAAGGAAAGAAGAGTATCAATATCAAATTTTATATCAGAAAGCGGGCCATGTGCTGGTTTTCACTTGGATTTTGTTATTAAATTGGAACAGTAAAGGGGGGATTCATTAAGGGTTATACATAGAATACTGTAGCTTTGTGGGGTATTTATGTTTGGAGTTGATAAAAATTCTTGCATGTGTGTTTATACAAATGTTAACTAAATTTGTAGAATAAAGCTCGTTTTTTGATTAATAGCGCCAAAGGCCTCTAAAGAATAACAGCTGAAAGGCAGGCACTTGTGCTCATCGTAACCAAAATTAATAAACTGTTGTAGGTCAGGGGAACTCCATGATATACTTTGGAGTTTTCTAAACACTGGGCCATTACAACGCTCCAAGTCAAAAGCGTGTTTTGCACTGCCACCCTGGCAGGGCTGGACCTAATCGAACTCTACAGTAAAGGGTGCCTCAACATAGGGGCTGTTTAGCTCACTGGGCTAAATCGCTGGCTTTGAAACCAGACCAAGGCAAGCCAGTAGCACGGTTCGATTCCCGTAACAGCCTCCGCGAACAGGCGCCGGAATGTGGCAACTAGGGGCTTTTTACAGAAACTTCATTTGAAGCCTACTCGTGACAATAAGCGATTTTCATTTCATTTTTTCATTTAATTTCAATTTCAAACTGGAACTAAAGGCCTCCCGACCACCATTGCAGGTATCGGGGCTTAGTGGGCATGCCCCCGAGCCTGAACCCTGACCTTGACCCTGGCACTGCCAAGCTGACACTGCTGGTGTGCCACGGCGCTGAGTTGTGCCATGTCCCTGACCACCCGAGCACTACACTGGCCTCCGTGCCCCTGGCATTGTCATCTTGACCTCTGAGGAACAGGATGGGGCTGGATTCTTTGATTCAGAGCCGAAGTGCTGATGGCCCTCCGTCTGGTGGGAGGCTAACCGGCACGCATCGTAGAGCACCTGGCTCTAGCTGCGGAAACACCCTGAGAATTGCTGGGTCCGGTGTCGTGCGTGTGCACGCCGGCGGCCGTGCTGTGCAACATGGCGCCGGCGTGCGCAGACCCAGCCTGCCAAATAGTGACCCACTTTTACCAGGCTTGCCACCTTCGGACCTCCCCCCCCATCAGTGCCCCCAGCCCCTGTCTGCGGATCAGCTCCCCTCCCCCACCCCCACCCCGACTGCGGCGCCCCTGGAATTAGTCAACGCTGAGTTCCCAAAAATAAATACCATGAGTGATCGACGCTGTCGGGAACTCGGCCCATCGCGGGTAGAGCATCGGGACGAGGGCCTTCAGGTGACATCCTGAGGCCGTCCACACGGCGTGTGACGTACTCTGTGAGTACGCTGTTTTGGAGGAGGCGGACCATCATACGCTGCCCCCGATTTAGGCGCCAACGTATTTCCTCCAGACAATCGCAATTTCGGCATTAGAGACCGGAGAATCCCGCCAATTACATCCCCGGAAAATTTGGCAATCCAGATGAATGTGAATTGATGGTCCCCAGGTTCACGCCCTCGCTGGGCGTGAATCTGATTATGTCGCAGATAGGGGGTGGGGAACATCTCATTTACAGATCTTCCTGACGCAAATCCCCCCTTGGCCCTGAAAATCGGGATTTGCGGCCACGGCGAATGGGCCCTGAAAATCCCACCGTATTTACCTCCATCAATAGCCTATCTATCTCTCTCTTGAACACCTCAAATGATGCAAAATACTCTGGGGGGAGTTTTCTGCCCATTCCCGTTGGTTGGATTGTCTGGTCCCACTGGGTTTCCCGGCGGCCGAGGGTGAAAGCCATGCAAAACGCCGTGGAAATTCTGTCGGCTGCGAATGGTGAGCCTTCTCCACCGCTGGAAAACACATCGCTGGGATACACTAGAAAATCCCACCCGTTAAAATGTCCTGTTTTGATACCCAAATGGCTAAGCTCCAATTTTAAGATTGTTTGTTCAAATTCTACCTACCTGTGGAAATAATTTCCCTTCACCTACTCTATCGAACCACAGTATCACTTTCAGCACATCAGTTGGTTTTCCGCTTAACTTTATAAATGCAAGGGAAGGCACGCCAAGTTAATGAAAGGAGTCCTCAAAATCGAACGCTTTGAGCCTTAGTGAGGATATTTCATTAATAAACGCGAAGAGGGTATTTCTAAAGTGACAAACGTTGCCTGGCTCTTTCCTTTTTAAAAATAAATTTACAGTATCCAATTCATTTTTGCCAATTAAGGGACAATTTAGCATGGCCAATCCACCTACTCTGCAAATCTTTGGGTTGTGGGGGCGAAACCCACGCAAACATGGGGAGAATGTGCAAATTCCACACGGACAGTGACCCAGAGGCGGGATCGATCCTGGGACCTCGGCGCCATGAGGCCGCAATGCTAACCACGCTACCGTGCTGCCCATACCTGGCTCTTTCCCAATGTTATCTTCCTTTCTAATTAAGACCCACCATTGTGTCGTGGGACAGTGTCAAGCGGATAACTGGCCCTATTTCCATAAAGGTCACATCAAACTAATGAAGTTCTGAGGCTCATCTTCCTCATCACCCATGGAAGTTATTGGGGCACAGCGCATCCTGCAGTCAATTCCGGCTGAAAAAGGTCTCAACTCATCCTATGCATGGATCTACCACTTGAAATGGGCTTTTGGTATTCAGACCCTTTCAAAATATCCCCGGGCACATCTTAATGGGGAGTGAGCCCATTTTGGAAATGCCTTTATCCTCGTGCACTGTGGTGTGCCAGAGTCACGTGGTCTCTCAGTCATATGACTTTTGGGGCAGGATTCTCCGGTTCCCCGTCCGTTCTCTGGCGGTGAGATTCTCTCCTCCCGCTGCTTTGAACATAGAACAGTTCAGCACAGTACAGGCCCTTCAGCCCACGATGTTGTGCCGACCTTTTATCCTAATCTAAGGTCAACCTAACTGTGGTGAATTCATACTGTATTGTAATTCACACTGTATTGTATTGCACAGTATTATTTCCTTGTGGGCTCTGTCTGTGAGCCCTTGCGCGGCTCTGCCCATAGGGGGAGATGAGGAGCTTGTACAGGGCTCCACCCATGGCTCCACCCATGGCCCCTCCCACTACCAGAAGTATAAAGTGCTGCAGCCGTGAACCTGCCGTCAGTTCTTCTGGTTGCAGGCAGGCTCTGTTGTAAGACTATTAAAACCACAGTTTATTTCCAATCGCGTCTCAAGTGAATTGATGGACACATCACTAACCTACACCCCTTCAACTTACTGCTGTCCATGTGCCTGTCTAAGAGTCACTTAAATGTCCCTAATGACTCTGACTCCCCCACCTCCGCTGGTAGTGCATTCCACGCACCCAGCACTCTGTGCAAAGAACCTACCTCTGACATCTCCCCTATAATTCCGCCAATCACCTTAAAATGATGTGCCATCGTGACAGCCATTTCCACCCTGGGGAAAAGTCTCTGGCTATCCACTCTATCCATGCCTCTCATCACCTTGTTCACCTCTATAAAGTCACCTCTCTGCCTTCTTCGCTTCATTGCGAAAAGCCCTAGCTCCTCAACCCTTCTTCATAAGACATGCCCTCCAGTCCAGCCAGCATCCTGGTAAATCTCCTCTGTACCCTCTCCAAAGCATCCACATCCTTCCTATAATGAGGGAACTAGAACTCAACACAATATTTGAAGTGTGGTCTAACTAGGGTTTTATAAAGCTGCAGCAAAACCTCGCTGCTCTTAAACTCAATCCCTCTGTTAATGAAAGCCAACACAACCTTATCAACCTGGGTGGCAACTTTGAGGGATCTATGTACGTGGACCCCAAGATCCCTCTGTTCCTCCACACTTGCAAGAATCCGGCCTTTAACCCTGTCTCCAGCATTCAAATTCGACCTTCCAAAATGAATCACTTCATATTTATTAAGGTTGAACTCCATCTGCCACTTCTCAGCCCAGCTCTGCATCCTGTCAATGTCCTGTTGTAAACCTGCAACAACCCTCAGCATTATCTACAACTCCCCCAACCTTTGTGTCATCGGCAAACTTACTAACCCACCCTTCCACTTCCTCATCCAAGTCATTTATAAAAATTACAAAGAGCAGAGGTCCCAGAACTGATCCTTGCGGGACACCACTGGTCACCGACCTCCAGACAGAATACTTTCCATCCACTACCACTCGCTGTCTTCTTTTGGCCAGCCAATTCTGTATCAATGAGATTTTTCATTGAAGTCACCCCACGCCACCGGGAAACCCACTGTCAGGAGTGCATTGCCGGCGGTAACAGAGAATTCCAACAGCCAGAGAATTCCGGCCAGGATGTCATTCCTTTGTGAGTCAAGGATTGCCGCAGAAGCCATTTTACCCACCTCATAGAGCAGAGCCTACTGATTCCATTTGGTAGCTGTTACCGCCCAGTTAATGCCAGGCAAGACTAGTTGAAATTAATCCCAAAGGTGTCTTATGCACTGAGATGTTTCTGAGGGCTCAAGACATGAGCGGGAAATCTTTATGATCACTTGAGTATGTGGGAGAGAGCTCTGGCATGAGGCATTGAGCAGATCCTGGTAAAAGTAGGGCAACAAGGAGTTACAAAGACCCCTGAGATCTATGAACAGGAGCTGCATGTCATAGTGCAGGCCGTGCACCTGGAGGAATACGTATGTCACCAGGGCACACCATAGGAGGAGGTTCGACGTCGAAGTATCGTTGCAGGGTCTAAAAGTGTGAGGTCGCCACCTGGGGGGTAACCATGCTCCAACATGCTGTTGTTTTCAGGGTCTTCTACCGAAAAGATATAGAGCAACAGATAAGCATAGAAAGAAGAGTGACAGTGGTGATTCAAAGGCCTCAGGCTCTCACTTACGAAAAGCTGAACTTCTTTTCATTTTGAATGCAGGGTTTAGCATTTATAAAATATTAAAACGCGTCAATAATTTAGATAGAAGCTGGTTATTGAACTTGGATGTTGAAAGTAGACCTTGAGGATACAAGGATCCAAAATTAACAGGCCAAAGATTAAACTACAAATGCCTTTCCTCACAGAACACTCAAGGCAAAGAATGGATTCCCGACCACAAATACAAGCCAGTGTTGCAGTAATTAACTGATTTAAAACTAAAAAGCTCAATAAATATTTGGCTTGTGGGCAGGTCAGGAATTATTAGGATCGGCTAGAGATGTCCAGTTGTTCTCTGCCGGAAATTGTTCTTCCCGTTTTGCTTCGGGCATAGCCAAGCCTTAGAAACATAGAAAGCTGAGACAAATAGAAAGTTCGGAGCGGGAGGAGGCCATTCAGCCCGTTGAGCTTGCTGTGCACCCATTCTGATCTTGGCTGATCATCCAACTCAATAGCCTGTTCCCAATACCTCCCCCTCCCCCCAATATCTATTCACTTTCCTTTTCCTGCACACTGTTAAGAATGAAAATGAAATGAAAATCGCTTATTGTCACGAGTGGGCTTCAATTAAGTTACTGTGAAAAGCCCCTAGTCGCCACATTCCGGCACCTGTCCGGGGAGGCTGGTACGGGAATTGAACTGTGCTGCTGGCCTGCTTGGTCTGCTTTAAAAGCCAGTGATTTAGCCCAGTGAGCTAAACCAGCATGGACTCCGACATTTGTTAGGATACGGGACCAAAACGGCAAACACGTTTTTTTTTTCATTTGTAAAACGGTAAGGAACGTTCATTCCAGGAGTGGTTTCACGGACAAAAGGGAACTGGTTAAATTATTATTAACTAGGATTAAGGCAGCACAGTGGTGCAGTGGTTAGCACTGCTGCCTCAAGGCACGAGGCCCCAGGTTCGATCCGTGCTCTGGGTCACTGTCCACATAGAAATTGCACATTCTCCCCGCGTTTGTGTGGGTTTCGCTCCCAGAACCCAAAGGTGTGCAGGGTAGGTGAATTGGCCATGCCAAATTGCCCCTTAATTGGAAAAAATGAATTGGGTACTCTAAAAAACTTTTTTTTGAAAACTAGTAATAAACTGCATTAACATTACGGAAAATATTTTACAGTTAACAGTGAAACAATTCTTAACAATAAAAAGAAACACTTTAACTTCTGACTGATACCTCCTCTATCTCCAATCCAGCAAAAACCAGCACAGGTCAAAAGCCACTTGAAAATACAATTAGCAAACACAGAGATACTTGCTGTATACTTGAACAGAGATTTCTTGGACATGCTCCCTGAAGAGCGAGAGAGAGAGATAGAGACAGACATCCTGTCAGGAAACAGCCTGCAGATTCCCTGTTTCTGTGTCAGGGGATGATTTTGCACAGGGCTAAATCGCTGGCTTTGAAAGCAGACCAAGGCAGGCCAGCAGCACGGTTCTATTCTCGTACCAGCCTCCCCGAACAGGCGCCGGAATGTGGCGACTAGGGACTTTTCACAGTAACTTCATTTGAAGCCTACTTGTGACAATAAACGATTTTAATTTCATTTCAGACTAGTCCTTTACCTGACAGTCTTTTGCAAAAGCAAAAGCTGTTTAGTTCAAAGCTCCCAGCAAAACTCCGTCCATACAGGAGTGTGGTTGAGCGGTGCTTCGGAGTCCTGAAGATGTGCTTCAGGTGCCTGGACCGCTCTGGACGGGCCCTCCAGTATGAGGCTGAGAGTGTTGCCCGCATCGTGGTGGCCTGATGCATCCTCCACAACATCGCAGCAGAGGGGCGATGTGCTGGAGGAGGAGGATGAGGAGGAAGGGCAGGCCTCGTCCGATGAGGCGGATGCGGGGGGGGGGGGGGGGGGGGGGGGGGGGGGTGGCGATGTGCAGGACATGAGGCAGGCAGGGGAGCCTGCACGATGTCATTGCCAGGGCAAGGGACACTCTGATCGCCTCCAGGTTCACTGCCTAGGAGTGAGGGGGTGGAAGGGGGTGTTGACAAGGGGCACGGACACCACATCCCAGACCAACATCCCCTCGCCCCCCCCCACCGCCAAACCACCCACTTGCACACCCCTCCATTATACATACCTGTGGAGCTACGAGCTGGGGGCCCAGGATTGGCAGTGACAGTGGGTCTGATCCATGGGATGGAGGATGATGACAACCCGCTCTGCGATGAGCTCTGGTGCTCCACATCGTATGATAATACCTGATTCATGACCAAAGTAGCACCTTCCACCTGGGTGGTCCCTGCATGTTAGCTGGCTAGTCCATTACACGGTCCCGTCGGATTCTTGGGGTGGGAGTGGTCCTCCCACAGGGCCAGCACTGGTCATTGTTCCCCGACCAGTTCGGACCAGCCCACCCCGACACCCATTAGACACAGCACGGAGGCGGGTTTTAACGGAGGTAACAGGTGTTTATTGTGCAGAAATAGATACACAGTCTGTGCCCTAGCCCCATGAACTCAACTATGCCCTGCACCCCAGCTAACTTAACTGGTATCTATCATTCTGGCGTGATTGGCCGTAATTCTACACCTAGGTGGTTCCCCAGACAGTACCGCAGGAGTGGAGGTGGCCTGCTGTGTCTCCTGTCCTGTCCTGAACATAGCATAGCAACGGAATCCGCCCCATTCTGATTCATTTCCAGGTGAATTGACCATGATAAATTGCCCTTAGTGTCCAAAAAGGTTGGGTGGGGTTACTGAGTTACAGGGATAGGGTGGAGATGTGGGCTTAAGTGGGATGCTCTTTCCAAGGGCTGGTACAGACATGATGGGCCGAATGGCCTCCTTCTGCTATGTGAATTTTATGATTCTAAATTCCATGATGAGACATTAACCTTCTAAGACAGGTACAGCTTCTTCATAGGTGGGATTAGCTGAGCTGGAGGTGTGATGACATCTGTGGTTTTAAAACTTTGAGACAGGCTCTATCTGAAACAGGAAACTGTGACAGGACTTCTAAGTTTGAGGGCTCATCCTCACCCCACAATGCAAATCCTGCCCCCCCGCCCCCACTGACAAGTCAAGGCATCCTCCCCTCCCCCACCACCACCATGGGAATTGCTGGGTCAACCGCCCCCCCCCCCCCCCCCCCCCCCCCCCACAGCATCACACATGAGGGTGATCCGATCCCCTCCCCCACCAGAACCCCATCAGTGATCCCCCTATCAGACCCCGTATCAGAGACCCACATCAGATACCCCTATCAGACCCTGTATCAGAGACCCACATCAGAGATCCCCCTATCAGACCCGTATCAGAGATCCACATCAGATACCCCCATCAGACCCCGTATCAGAGACCCACATCAGAGATCCCCATCAGACCCCGTATCAGAGACCCACATCAGATACCCCCATCAGACCCCGTATCAGAGACCCACATCAGATACCCCCATCAGACCCCGTATCAGAGACCCACATCAGACCCCGTATCAGAGACCCACATCAGAGATACCCCCATCAGACCCCGTATCAGAGACCCACATCAGAGATACCCCCATCAGACCCCGTATCAGAGACCCACATCAGAGATCCCCATATCAGACCCCGTATCAGAGATCCACATCAGATACCCCTATCAGACCCTGTATCAGAGACCCACATCAGGTACCCCTATCAGACCCTGTATCAGAGACCCACATCAGATACCCCCATCATATCTCCATAACAGACTCGCAGATCAGACTCCATCCTCAGACAACCATGAGAGACCCCCACCAGACCCCCATATTAGACCCCCTCATCAGACCCCCCAGCATAATCCCCCATATCAGAGACCTCCATATCAGACACCCCCTCCATCAAAATCCCCCCATCAGAGACCCATTAGAAACCCCCATCAGATCCCCCCATCAGAAACCCCCATATCAGAGAACCCCCTATCAGACACCCCCTCCATTATAATCCCCCAATCAGAGACACCCATATCAGAGACACCAATATCAGAGACCCCAATATCAGACACCTCCTCCATCAGAATCCCCCCATCAGAGACCCATTAGAGACCCCCATCAGATCCCCCCATCAGAAACCCCCATATCAGAGACCCCAATATCAGACACCTCCTCCATCAGAATCCCCCCATCAGAGACCCATTAGAGACCTGCATCAGATCCCCCATCAGAAACCCCTATATCAAAGACACCCATATCAGACACCCCCTCCATCAGAATCGCTCCATCAGAGACACCCATATCAGAGACACCCATATCAGAGACACCCATATCAGAGACACCCACGTCAGAGACCCCTCCCTATCAGAATCCCCCCATCAGAGACGCCCATTAGAGAGCCCTAGCAGATCCCCTCATCAGAGACCCCTATATCAGAAACCCCCATATCAGAGACCCCTATTAGAGACCCCCCCCCTATCAGAGATGGGGCGCCGATCCCGTCTTTTACTCAACGCGCGATCCTCTGCCGCATCGGGAACTCCACTCCAGGCAGCAAGCAGCAGAGAATCCAATTTCTGCAGCTTCTTTCTGGTACTTGAAGGTAACATAAAACATCCACACTCTCAAGCCTATCATAAGCAGAGCTACGGAGGTTGTGTTGAGGTGTGCCACTTTGGTCAAGTCTGTGCCTGGGGAATTCAGCTTCCTTCTGTGCTGCTGTAGCTGGGAATTAGGATAAACCCTTGAAGAAAAGGGAGCCGGAATTCTACCTCAGAAGATTTGATGCCTTGTCAGACTTTGTGGCAGCACAGTAGCATTGTGGATAGCACAATTGCTTCACAGCTCCAGGGTCCCAGGTTCGATTCCGGCTTGGGTCACTGTCTGTGCAGAGTCTGCACATCCTCCCCGTGTGTGCATGGGTTTCCTCCGGGTGCTCCGGTTTCCTCCCACAGTCCAAAGATGTGCAGGTTAGGTGGATTGGCCATGATAAATTGCCCTTAGTGTCCAAAATTGGCCTTAGTGTTGGGTGGGGTTACTGGGTTATGGGGATAGGGTGGAGGTGTTGACCTTGGGTAGGGTGCTCTTTCGAAGAGCCGGTGCAGACTCGATGGGCCGAATGGCCTCCTTCTGCACTGTAAATTCTATGATAATTCTATGAAATTGGTGCCACAGAGGCTGAATAGACTGCAGAATTAATATGTAAGATCTACGTTGGTCACAGCTACTACTTTATGCATAATTTATAGTGATGAAGCAAATTCAATTTGCCTGTTCATTCATGTTTAATTTATGTTGATTTTGGGTTTTTTGTGACAGTAAAAGTTTTAAAAATTGAAATCCTGTCCATCAGTTTTATTTTGGCCAGCATCGTGGAGAATACTTTCTTTTAGAAGTTATCGGTTTCTCAGGGGAATCAGAGGAGTGGCCTGACAAAATGAGGGTCAATGGCAGATTATATTCACTGGTTGGGCAGATTTCCTCTCATAGAATTTCTACAGCACAGAAGGAGGCCATTTGGCCCATTGCATCTGCACTGACTCTCCGAAAGAGCACTCTACTGAGGTCCACTCCCTCGCCCTATCTCGGTAACCCCGCAACCTAACGTACACACCCCTGGACACAAAGGGGCAATTTAGCACGGCTAGTCCATCTAACCTGCACATCTTTGGACTACGGGAGGAAACCGGAGCACCCGGAGGAAACCCACGCAGATAAGAGGAGAAAGTGCAAACCCTACACAGTCACCCAAGGCTGCAATTGAACCTGGATCCCTGGGGCTGTGAGGCAATAGTGCTAACCATCTTCAGAGACAGCTAGGGCCCATTGGCGCTTTAAAAATCCCAATGTTTGGTGTCAGTGTGTGCTTTTGCTCATTGAGAAACTGGAGAAAAGCAGAAATCATATTAATGATTTTGAAGGTGAGGAATGTAAGCACCTGAGTCGGCCATTTAATTAACCCCCACCCTCAATAACTATGTTTGGGAAGATGTTGCCGTGGTGGTAATGTCACTGAACTAATAATCCAGAGGCCCAGACTAATGCCCTGGGGACATTGGTCCAAATCCCACTATGGCAGTTGGCGAAATTTAAGTTCAGTTAATAAATATGGAATGTGTTAATAAATATAAATGTGGAAGAAGTCTTTCCCAGAACGGCTCAGCTCTAAGTTGAAGTTTACACTTCTTTTGTTTTCAATTCCCCACCAGAGGAAATAGTTTCTCTCTGCGCCCTGTCAAACCTTTAATCAATTTGCTTGTGTCAAGCCGATCGAAGTGTGGAAGTGATAGTTACAGACGTGTAGCTGTACGGTCGACTGACATCGTTGACAGTGAGGTAATTTCTGGCCATGTTATGTGAAGAGGGATTTCTTAAAAGGGTATTGTTCACCTCTTGAGAAGCAGAAGGCTTTGCGGTAAATTCAGTCGGACTTAAAAATAAGCTTTTGAAGGTTGGGAATGACCTCAGAAAGTTGAGAGCGGATTTATGAGCGTTACGACAGAAGGTTAAGGGGATTTAATTTATTCACTGTTTTCAGCATAATCAGCAGTGCAGTGGGGGGGGGGGGGGGGGGGGGGGGGGGGGGGGCAAAATGTAGGCAGGAAAATCAGCTTTCTTTAAAATAAATAATAATAATCGCTTATTGTCACAAGTGGGCTTCAATTAAGTTACTGTGGAAAGCCCCTAGTCGCCACATTCCAGCGCCTGTTCGGGGAGGCTCGTATGGGAATTGAACCGTGCTGCTGGCCTGCCTTGGTCTACTTTCAAAGCCAGTGATTTAGCCCAGTGTGCTAAACCAGCCTACTGGATTATAGATTATTGCTGGACAGATTCAACATTACTTTATTACTAGTTACAGCTCAGTAGCATGTGCGAACTTCATTTAATTAGTCATTATCCAATAAATTAGTTTTGATTCAATCTAAAGATTGCTGGTTTCTTTGTCAGCAGCTCAACAGACCATTCTGGATCAAAAGGCAAAGAACGACGTATTGCCACCAACGGTAATATAACAGGAAAGTCTGCAGATTTGAACGCTCCTCTGGGCAAGTAGTCTGGGTGTATACCCGCACCAGGAGAGCTGCAGAGGTTGTTACAATATGAGATGCTTGCACCTTTAAAACGGGTGTGATTGAAAATGGCAATAAAAATATTTTTTTTAAAAAATGGGTGTTCTTCCAACCAACCACACGAGCCCCAGGAACGGGTTACAGTACTCTATTCACGATTCCAACATGGCCTACCCCAGGGAAATCTCTGGAGAAGCACTCACCTCGAACCCGGCCATCGCAGGGAAAGCATTCCAATACCACCACCCCTCCCAAGTCGCAAATACAGACTGCTTATTTACATCATAGAATTTACAATGCAGAAGGGGGTCATTCGGCCCATCGAGTCTGCACCAGCTCTCGGAAAGAGCACCCTACCCAAGGTCAACACCTCCACCCTATTCCCATAACCCAGCAACCCCACCCAAACCTAAGGGCAATTTTGGACACTAAGGGCAATTTAGCATGGTCAATCCACCTAACCTGCACATCTTTGGACTGTGGGAGGAAACCGGAGCACCCGGAGGAAACCCACGCACACACGGGGAGGATGTGCAGACTCCGCACAGACAGTGACCCAAGCCAGAATCGAACCTGGGACCCTGGAGCTGTGAAGCATTTGTGCTATCCACAATGCTGCCGTGCTGCCCTGTAAGTCAGTACACAGAACAATGTTTCAAAATTCTGATTTTGCCGACGTCGGTCTATTATTAAACCTTCACCCTAAAGCTTGTTTGCAATTTTCCAGATTCAAATAGTTTGTTCTTCGAAAAGATAAACAACCTTGCTGGCAAGTTCTGCTGATATTCGGACCTTGAGATAGAGTATTTGGCTGACATGTGATTTTACTCTAATAACGGGGTACTAGATCTATTCCCACTTTTACTAAGTTTTTTTAAATTCACCCTTGCATTCCTCCCTTATGGCCCTTGTCCAACATCTCCTACTTCCTTTCCCTTTATGTTTCACTTCTCACAATTAATTTTTAGATATAATTGGAACAGTATAATTGCATATAAAGCAGTGATAACATATAATTGCAGTGTAATTGCACAGACTTAAAAGACTCGCAAGTTCTCCCTTCACCTTATCTATCTTGTCGTTAATTATCATTAAGTATTATTTCTCCCTCGCCTTCATTTGTCCCAAACCAAAATTCCTTTTACTTTTATTTTAATTTGGTCTTGAAGTCGGTTTCTCTCTGGAGTTTGTGTCCGAGCCTTGATCATTGAAAAGTCTTTTCCCTGAGCCATTTTAACCATTTCACGTCACACAGTTTGTCAAGTAGCTGAGCAAGTCCCATTCTTCAGCGCAGCTGCACCATGTATTTTCGTTTGTTAGTTCATTCACAAGATACAAACCACTGGCGTATATTGACGCTTGTCAATTATTACGCACATCGGCAGGATGTGAGTGGTTAGCACTGTTGCTTCATAATGCCAGGGTCCCAGGTCTGATTCCCGGTTTGGGTCACTGTCTGCGCGGAGCCTGCACGTTCTCCCCGTGCCTGTGTGTGTTTCCTCCGGGTGATCTGGTTTCCTCCCACAAGTCCTGAAAGTCGTGCTTGTTAGATAAATTGGACATTCTGAATTCTCCCTTTGTGCACCTGAACAGGTGCCGGAGTATGGCAATTAGGGGCTTTTCACAGTAACTTCATTGCAGTGTAAGTAAGCCTACTTGTGGCAATAAAGATTATTATAAGATTATTATTATTATGTGATGTATTAGTCCCATGACCTGTAGTCAGTTTACAAGCAGCATGTCTAGGAGTCAGGTGTTTATTGGAGGAAAGGACATTGGGAGATTGTCGTCTGCTGTCAGGAGTTCCATGTGGCTGAAAGGAAGATCCTAGTCCTGAGCGGCGCAGTGGCACAGTGGTTAGCACTGCTGCCTCACAGCACCAGGGACCCGGGTTCAATTCTGGCCTTGAGTCGCTCTCTGTGTGGCGTTTCAACACTTCCCCCATGTCTGCATGGGTTCCCTCTGGGTGCTCCGGTTTTTTCCCACAGTCCAAAGATGTGCAGGTTAGGTGGGTTGGCCATGCTAAGTTGCCCGTTAGTGTCCAGGGATGTGCAGGTTAGGTAATGGCGTTACAGGGATAGAGTGGGGTGGACGGAGGAGTTGACATTGGTAGGGAGCTCACTTGAAGGGTTGGTGCAGACCTGATGGGCTGAATGTTTCTTTTTCTATACTGTAGGGATTCTATGCTATTCTATCATTCTATGACCATCCTGGCACAATATATAGGCACAGAAATACAAGGCTCTCAGTGCCACTTAGCACTAAGTACAACTTTAACAGAATGCTGGGGATGGTTGAGTGAGGCAATTTGGTGGATAGAGGGAAGGGGTGTACTTAGCTTTTTATCACTTTATTACCCTGTAGGAATTGGTTCTTATTCTGCAACAAGAGAATAAGCCAGCCGTTAGGGTTGAGTGGCAAAGGTCTATTCTATTCCTAGGTTTAAAAATATTATAGGAACTAGGGTTAAAGTTAATAAAATATATAAAAAGACAATAACTAGGGCAGCACGGTGGCACAGTGGTTAGCATTGCTGCCTACGGCGCTGAGGACCCGGGTTCGAATCCCGGCCCTGGGTCACTGTCTGTGTGGAGTTTGCACATTCTCCCCGTGTTTGCGTGGGTTTCACCCCCACAACCCAAAAGATGTGCAGGGTAGGTGGATTGGCCACGCTAAATTGCCCCTTAATTGGAAAAAATTATTGAGTACTCTAAATTTATTTTTTTTAAAAGACAATAACTAATTGATCAAAATAATTAAGTAGTTAATTGAAATATATTCGGGATGGCAGTGGTGTGGCATGGCTGCAGCATATAGGAGCTCCTGGATGCTGGTGTGATCCAGCGACAGCACGTCTGCAGTAAGCCTCTACGGCTTGAGGAAGTTCGGCTCAGAGACATTGAGCTGGAGGCTAAGGTGCAGACAGTGCAATGCATCACGGATGGGGAAAGTTACCTGGACACTTTGGACCAGTAAGCGATCACAACCCCTGAGGATAAAGGCCTTCTGATTTGGCCAGTGGTCAGGGACGGGAGAGTGTGACTGCAAGCGAGTGCCCCAGAGGGCAGGAGTACAGGAGCCCCAGCCTTTGCAATTGCCCAACAGCTTTGAGGTTCTTTCATCGTGTTTGGATGAGAGTTTGGGGGCTGCAGGATGGATGAGCTGACAGAACATGCCACTGCGGTGCTGGAAGCCATTCAAGTGGTGACAGCAAATAAGAATGTCATGGCAATCGGGAACCGTGGATTGACACTGTTCTCAGGAGCAAATAGAATTTACAGTGCTGAAGGAGGCCATTCGGCCTATCAAGTCTACACCAAGCCCTTGGAAAGAGCACTCGACTTAAGCCCACACCACCCTATCCAAAATGAATGGCAAAAATCCAGAAGACTATGTTGCCTGCTCCGTGCCAAGGTTTGGGATATTTGCTCAGGGCTGGAGAAGAATTTGGAATGGAGGTGGGGACGATTCAGTCATCATGGTCCACGTAAGTACCAATGACTGAGGAAGGGCAAAGAATAATAGTTAGTTAGTATCAGGAACCACATTAAGAATCAGGACCCCAAAGGTAATAATCACAGGATTATTAGCTGAACCATGTGCAAATTGGCTTTGAGCAAATAAGATGAGAGAAATGAATACGTGGCTCAAAGATTGCTGTGGGAGTAGTGTGCTTCGCTTCAAGGGACATTGACACCTGAACTGGGGGCTGTACCATTCGGACTTGAACCATGCTGGGACCAGCGTTCTGGCGAGCCATATAACGGGCAAGTAGACAGGACTTTAAACTAAATAGTGGGGGCAAAGGTTCAAATTTGAGAAGATGTTGTAACTCAAAGGGTAAAGACAATGTAAGAGATAAAGGTGCTAATGTGGGAAATGATAAACAGACCATGACAGAAATGGACAGAGAGCACAAATCAAAGAGTATGTCAATGATCAGGCTAAAAGTTACAAAAAAGAATAAAAGGACAAACGTAAACGCACTGCATCTGAATGCGCATAGCATTCAAAACCAGACAGATGAACTGAGTATAACTAAATAGGTGGAATTTGATCGCCATTAAAGAGACATAGTTGCAGGATGACATGGACTGGGGCCTGGATATTGATGGAGACACGACATTTAAGAAGGACAGGAAGCTAGGAAAAGGTGGAGGGGTAGCTTTGTTAATTAGTATTGTATCAGCACAATAGTGAAAGATAATTAAATTCTAAATCGACCATGGCAGGCAGAGGCACAGAGTACAAATCTAAGAGTAAATCAACAGGTAAGGCTGGATACTACAAAAATAATAAAAGTATAAAATTTAAGACACTTTCGAAATGCACATAACATTAAAATAAGATAACTGATAGCGGAAATTGAAACTTCGAAGCATGCTCCGATAGCCACTATGGAGACATGGGGCGTGATTCAGTGGAAAAAAGGTAAATTCCACTTTTGGGCGTATTTGTGGCTTCAGCGCTGAGATTTGTCCCACTATTCAACAGCACTTTGTCTTTTATTGGGCCCCGGGAAGCTTTCCCCCCCCCTGAGGACACACTTTAGTTAATTTCCTACTGGTGAGCTCAGATCATAGAACATAGAAAATAGAACAGTACAGCATAGAACAGGCCCTTCAGCCCTCGATGTTGTGCCGAGCATTGTCCAAAACCAAGATCAAGCTATCCCACTCCCTGCCATTCTGGTGTGCTCCATGTGCCTATCCAATAACCGCTTGAAAGTTCCTAAAGTGTCCGACTCCACTATCACAGCAGGCAGTCCATTCCACACCCTAACCACTCTCTGAGTAATGAACCTACCTCGGACATCCCTCCGATATCTCCCACCCTGAATCTTATAGTTATGCCCCCTTGTAACCGCTACATCCACCCGAGGAAATAGTCTCTGAACGTCCACTCCATCTATCCCCCTCATCATCTTATAAACCTCTATTAAGTCACCTCTCATCCTCCTCCGCTCCAAAGTGAAAAGCCCTAGCTCCCTCACCCTTTCCTCATAAGACCTATCCTGCAAACCAGGCAGCATCCTGGTAAATCCCCTTTGCACCCTTTCCAATGCTTCCAAATCCTTCCTATAATGAGGTGACCAGAACTGCACACAATACTCCAAATGTGGTCTCACCAGGGTCATGTATATTTGCAGCATAACCCCACGGCTCTTAAATTCAAGCCCCCTGTTAATAAACGCTAACACACTATATGCCTTCTTCACGGCTCTATCCACTTGAGTGGCAACCTTCAGAGATCTGTGGACATGAACCCCAAGATCTCTCTGTTCCTCCACATTCCTCAGAACCCTGCCGTTTACCCTGTAATCTGCATTCAAATTTTTCTGACCAAATTGAATCACCTCGTGCTTATCAGGGTTAAACTCCATCTGCCATTTTTCGGCACAGCTCTGCATCCTGTCAATGTCTCTTTGCAGCCTACAACAGCCCTCCACCTCATCCACTACTCACCAATCTTGGTGTCATCAGCAAATTTACTGACCCACCCTTCAGCCCCCTCCTCCAAATCATTGATAAAAATCACAAATAGCAGAGGACCCAGCACTGATCCCTGTGGTACACCGCTGGTAACTGGTCTCCAGTCTGAAAATTTTCCATCCACCACCACCCTCTGTCTTCTATGTGATAGCCAGTTACTTATCCAATTGGCCAAATTTCCCTCTATCCCACACCTACTTACTTTCTTCATAAGCCAACCATGGGGAACCTTATCAAACGCCTTACTAAAATCCATGTATACAACATCAACTGCTCTACCTTCATCTGCACACTTAGCTACCTCCTCAAAGAATTCAATCAAATTTGTGAAGCAAGACTTACCCTTCACGAATCCGTGTTGACTATCCCGGATTAAGCTGCATCTTTCCAAATAATCATAAATCCTATCCTTCAGTACCTTTTCCATTAACTTACTGACCACCGAAGTAAAACTAACTGGCCTATAAGTACCAGGGTCATTTCTATTCCCTTTCTTAAACAGAAGAACAATATTCGCCACTCTCCAGTCCTCTGGCACCATCCCTGTGGACAGTGAGGACCCAAAGATCAAAGCCAAAGGCTCTGCAATCTCATCCCTTGCCTCCCAAAAAATACTTGGATATATCCCATCTGGCCCAGGGGACTAGTCGACACTCAGGTTTTTCAAAATTGCTTATACATCCTTCATCAGAACATCTACCTCCTCCAGCCTACCCGCCTGTATCACACTCTCATCCTCAAAAATATGGCCCCTCTCCTTGGTGAACACCGAAGAAATGTATTCATTAAACGCCTCTTCTATTTCTTCTGACTCCATGCACAAGTTCCCACTACTGTCCTTGACTGGCCCTACCCCCAGCCTGGTCATTCTTTTATTTCTCACATAAGAGTAGAAAGCCTTTTCCTTGATCCGACCCACCAAGGACTTCTCATGCCCCCTCCTAGCTCTCCTCAGCCCCTTTTTTTTTAGCTCATTCCTTGCTACCTTGTAACCCTCAAGCGACCCAACTCAACCTTGTTTTCTCATCCTTACGTACTCTTCTTTTTTCCTCTTGACAAGACATTCAACCTCTTTTGTGAACCATGGTTCCCTCACACGGCTATTTCCTCCCTTCCTGACAGGGACATACCTACCAAGGACACGCAGTATTTGTTCCTTGAACACGCTCCACTTTTCATTTGTGCCTTTCCCTGACAGTTTCTGTCCCCATCTTATGCTCCCTAATTCTTGCCTAATCGCATCATAATTACCCCTCCCCAATTATAAACCTTGCCCTGCTGTATGGCCCTATCCCTCTCCATTGCAACAGTGAAAGACACTGAATTGTGGTCACTATCTCCAAAGTGCTCTCCCACAAACAAATCTAACACTTGGCCCGGTTCATTACCCAGTACCAAATCCAATGTTCCCCCCCCCCCCCCCCCCCCCCCCCACCACCTCCTGTCGGCCTATCCACATATTGTGTCAGGAAACCCTCCTGCACACACTGTACAAAAACTGCCCCAATCGAACTGTTCGACCTATAGAGGTTCCAATCAATATTTTGAAAGTTAAAATCACCCATGACAATCCACACCTATCCATAATCTGTTTTGAAATTTCTTCCTCCACATCTCTAATACTATTTGGGGGCCTATAGAAAACTCCTAACAACATGGCCGCTCCTTTCCTATTTCTAACTTCGGCCCATATTACCTCAGTAGGTAGATCCCCTTCGAACTGCCTTTCTGCAGCCGTTAAACTATCCTTGATTAACAATGCTACTCCTCCACCTCTTTTACCACCTTCCCTACTCTTACTGAAACATCTATACCCCAGAACTTCCAACAACCATTCCTGTCCCTATTCTAACCATGTCTCCGTAATGGCCACAACATCATAGTCCCAAGTACCAATCCACGCTCCAAGTTCACCTACCTTATTTCGGATGCTCCTCGCATTGAAGAAGTCACACTTCAACCCACCTTTCTGTCTGCCGGTACACTCCTGCAACCTTGATACCCTCCTCAGTACCTCACTACTCTCAACACTGACTTCTGGACTGCAGCTCGTTTTCCCACCCCCTGACAAATTAGTTTAAAGCCAGGTTTCCCAGGGCATCATTTGTATAGCAGCTTAATCTCTGAACCCCCCCCCCCCCATTTTATTACCATAGAATAGAATTTACAGTGCAGAAGGAGGCCATTCGGCCCATCAAGTCTGCACCGGCTCTTGGAAAGAGCACCCTACCCAAGGTCAACACCTCCACCCTATCCCCATAACCCAATAACCCCACACAACACTAAGGGCAATTTTGGACACTAAGGGCAATTTTGGACACTAAGGGCAATTTATCATGGCCAATCCACCTAACCTGCACATCTTTGGACTGTGGGAGGAAACCGGAGCACCCGGAAGAAACCCACGCACACACGGGGAGGATGTGCAGACTCCGCACAGACAGTGACCCAAGCCGGAATCGAACCTAGGACCCTGGAGCTGTGAAGCAATTATGCTATCCACAATGCTACCGTGCTGCCCTATTGACCCCTCCTTCACCCCAACCTTGTCAAGGCTCCTGGAAACCTCCCTCACTGCCCCTCCAATGGGCAAGGAACCCCCAGGCCCGTCCCTTGGCATTGCCAACCTGGAAACTGGACACCTTGGCAGTGCTACATGGGCACCTGACGGGTCATTTAAATGTGCAGATCTGGATCACGCCCAGCAAGGCCGAGATCCTCATCTCTCCGAGTGGAGTGTGTCGGGTGATTTGCGATCAGCCCGGAGCTCAGCGCGTGATTTGGACGTCTCGCGTGATTCACTTGCTGCGTTCAGATCCGCGCCGGGGGGCAAAGCAGTAGTTGAATTGCGACCATGGTTACAGGACGACATTGAGTGGGACCTGAATATTTACGAGTATGTGACATTTAGAAAGGACAGAAAGTGAAGAAAAGGTTGAAGGATGGTTCTGTTAATTAACAACAGTATTAGAACATTCGACAGTGCTGACCCAAGTTCAGGAAACCTGGATGTGGAAGCAATTTGTGTAAAGATGAGAAATGATAAAGGTAAGAAGTCACTTGTGGGAGTGGTGTACAGTCTGCCAAACAGTAACCACACTATAGGATGGAGTATAAAGGAGAAAGAAAATAGGAGATGTGCAGAAAGGTACAGCGATAATCCTGGGGGTTTTAATCTGAATGTAGACTGGGAGAATCAAATGGGCAAAGAAAGCCTTGATGAGGAATTCATAGAATGTTTATGTGGTAATTTCTTGGAGCAGCACGTTCTAGATCCAACCAAAGTGCAGGCTGCACTGGCCCTAGTATTGTGCAATGAGATAGGATTAGTTAATGTCCTCATGCTGAAGGTGAATCCAGGTAGCAGCACCCATAATATGGTAACATTTCACATTCAGTTGGATGTCGAGAAGAGTGGGTCCAGGACAAGTATTTTATACTTAAAAAGAGAATATGGAGCAGAGCACGGTAGCAGATGGGTAGCACAGTTGCTTCACAGCTTCAAGGTCCCAGGTTCGATTCACGGTTTGGGTCACTGTGCGAAGTCTGCACGTTCTCCCCCGTGTCTGCGTGGGTTTCCTCCGGGTGCTCCGATTTCCTCCCACAAGCCCCGAAGGACGTGCTGTTAGGTAATTTGGACATTCTGAATTCTCCCTCTGTGTACCCGAACAGGGGCGGGAATATGGCGACTCAGGACTGCCCTGGCACAGGTTGGCACTACGTCAACCTAACTGTGACAATCTGTGACAGGCACTGCCCAGGCATGTCCCTCTCTCTCACCCGGAGCATAATTATATCTAAATCTATTCAAAAGTATTAAAATGGGGTCTCATCCTCAAAAGGCAGTGGAAGTCAAGTCTTTGAATATTTTTAAGGTGGAGCTGGATATTAATAATAATAATCTTCGTTAGTGGCTCAAGTGGGCTTACATTAACACGGCAATCATAGAATATCATAGAATTTACAGTGCAGAAGGAGGCCATTTGGCCCATTGAGTCTGCACCGGCTCTTGGAAAGAGCACCCTACCCAAGGTCAACACCTCCCCCTATTCCAATAACCCAGTAACCCCACCAACACTAAGGGCAATTTTGGACACTAAGGGCAATTTATCATGGCCAATCCACCTAACCTGCACATCTTTGGACTGTGGGAGGAAACCGGAGCACCCGGAGGAAACCCACGCACACACGGGGAGGATGTGCAGACTCCGCACAGACAGTGACCCAAGCCGGAATCGAACCTGGGACCCTGGAGCTGTGAAGCCATTGTGCTATCCACAAGGCTACCGTGCTGCCCATGCAATGATGTTACTGTGAAAAGCCCCTGGTTGCCACACTCCGGTACACTGAGGGAGAATTCAGAATGTCACATTCACCTAACAAGTTCATCATTCGGGACATGTGGGAGGAAATTGGAGCACCCGGAGGAAACCCACGCAGACACGGGGAGAATGTGCAGACTCCGCACAGACAGTGAATCAAACCCGGGTCCCTGGCACTGTGAAGCGATAGTGTCAACCACTGTGCTACCATGCCACCACAGATAATTGTGCAGTTGAGTTTCAAATCAAATCAACCATGATCTTATTGAATGGTAGAGCAGGCTTGAGGGGCCAAGTGGCCTACTCCTGCCTGGAATTCGTATGTACGTATGTTCAGATCCTTGATTTCCTTCACTCTATCATTGCCAACTGTACCTCCAGCACCCTTTCCCCCTAAGCTCTGGAATTCTTTCTCTGAAGCTCTCCACATTTCACCTCCCTATGTCCTTAAAATCTAACTTTTTAATAAACCTTTAGGTCAACTGTCCTAATATGCCCTAATATGGGTTTGTTGTCAAACAATGCACCTGTCAAGTGCCTTGGGATGGTTTTGTGAATGGAATCCAAGCCAGTTGGTGTAGTCCCAACCAAGACACAGAGCTGTTTTTTACTGAAAGTTTCTTGTCTTTGTTCAGTCTCATAACTTTCCCTTCACATGCCCAGTGTCCCAGCTGTCCCCTATTTATACTCTTTTTTAAGGTGTGAGGACATTCTGGTAAAACTTTTTGTCTATCCTGTGTTCCATTTTTATCCCCGTCCTACTGCATGCTTAACTCTACAGTCGTCAGGTTAGCTGCTACATTACTGCACCCTTTAGAATTTCTGTTTAAATTACAGTCTTTGAACACTGTACACCA
Source organism: Scyliorhinus canicula (assembly GCF_902713615.1). NCBI lineage: Eukaryota > Metazoa > Chordata > Chondrichthyes > Carcharhiniformes > Scyliorhinidae > Scyliorhinus > Scyliorhinus canicula. Next base: position 183,488,409 of record NC_052153.1, on the reverse strand, counting down.
CTGTTCTAATGGACCACGATGTCCCATTTGGGTTCTGTGGCAGAACCTATAATGTCGATTTGATTGACTTGTCAAGCAGCCAATCGGTGAAGGTAACATTTTCAGCCATCTCCTATTGTTGCCTGTGATTGGTGGACCTATTCAAAATCTTCTGGGGAGGAAGGCAGATCATGTGAAGAACTCCATTTTGTGTTCCGTTCTGAGGAAGTTTCAGCCAGACTATAGCTGGATGGAACTCACTGTTTCTGCTGCTCTCTCATCTCTCTTGGCCAGGCGATATGTAAAACCTCCAGGCCAGTTCTGTAAAGGTTCACCAAGTGTGAAGGCAGACAGCACTTAAGTGGAATGCTTCTGGAGTAAGGAAACAAGCAGTCTCTTACCAGGTCTGTAACCTTTTAATCCTCTCTCTGGAAGGTTGGGAACAGCACAAACTGAGAAAAGTCTTTAAAATAAAACCAGCATTTGTGGCTGAAATCAGGCAAACAAAAGGGCCGGGATTCTCTGAAACGGCGGCCAGGTGTTGACGTTGGCGTAAACACGGGAGCGTTTCATGCCAGCGTCAACGGGCTCCTTGGCCCAGCGATTCACTTACCTGAAAGGGGCCAGCAGGGTGCCGGAGTGCTCCGCGCTGCTCTGGCAGCTGATATGGGTCCCTGCACCTCTGGCCACTGTCCGCTCATGCGCATGGCGGCTGTCTGTGGCTGTGGCCCCGTGCAACATTGCTGACCCACACAGCAAGCCGGCCCCGACAAAATAGGCCCCCCACAGATCACACAACTTGCCGATCGGTGAGCCCCGATCGGAAACCTGGGCATCCTGGAGGACCCCCCCCTCGATGACAGATCCCTCCACCCCCCCACCAGTGGGGCCGCAGCAGCCACCACTCCGAGTGCCCACTGGTTGGAACCCCACCGGCGGTTGCTCGGCCAGCTGCCGGCGGAGAATCGCTGCGGGGGCCTCTTTCAATGGCCCCAAAAGGCGCCACGTTGACCATGTTCGCGCGACATGCGGCGATTCTCCGGTCCGCAGTGAATCGTGGGAAGGCGTCGGACCAGATCCGAAGTCTGACGCCCCATTCTCCGCTCCCGCGCCAAGCGTGATTTTGTGGTGGAGAGGTGGAATTGTACTGATTTTGAACTCTTGGGTAAACAACATCTGGTGGTCAAAGGACGGAATTATGCAAACCTAAACTATATTTCCCAAAGGCCGCAACGCAGCTGTGAAGAGATATCTCACACTTTACCCTTTAAGCCCTATCTTTCTAAACCTTTCTTACCCTTACCATGTGTAATGAAGTCCAATTAGCTTTATTGGTTGGCCAATTGGAGTATGAGCTCCCTCAATGATAGCTCATTGAGGAGGCCCATATAAGCACCTGTGTAGGCTTTGTGAGCCAGTCTTAAGTTGACTGGACTGCTAGCAGCACTGTTTGTAGCTGCTCCTGTAATATCGTTATTGTAAATAAATATTGGTGTGGTGACGGAACTCCTGTGGCGACGAGGGTGAGATATAAAGTAGACGAGTCAGGTTTACACCCATTAGAAGACAGAGTAAGGGCAATAAAAGAAGCCCCAGCTCCCACCACGGTCCAGGAGTTACGATCATTTCTAGGGTTGGTAACCTATTATGGAAAATTTATTGAAAATAGGGCGTCCATCCTAGGACCCCTCCACCAGCTACTAAAAAAGGGGCAAGAATGGAAATGGTCCGCCCGCCAAAACAGAGCATTTAGGGACATTAAGGAACAGCTGTCATCCGAAAATGTCCTAGAGCATTATGACCCAAGGAAGGAGTTGGTGGTCACTTGTGATGCATCCCCCTACGGGGTAGAGCCGTCTTAGCCCAGAGAGGAAGGAATGGGGAAGAACGGCCAATAGGCTATGCTTCGAGGATCTTGGCGATGGCTGAGAGGAACATAGAACATAGAACAGTACAGCACAGAACAGGCCCTTCGGCCCTCGATGTTGTGCCGAGCAAATGATCACCCTACTCAAACCCACGTATCCACCCTATACCCGTAACCCAACAACCCCCTCCCCCCTTAACCTTACTTTTTAGGACACTACGGGCAATTTAGCATGGCCAATCCACCTAACCCGCACATCTTTGGACTGTGGGAGGAAACTGGAGCACCCGGAGGAAACCCACGCACACACGGGGAGGACGTGCAGACTCCGCACAGACAGTGACCCAGCCAGGAACCGAACCTGGGATCCTGGAGCTGTGAAGCATTTATGCTAACCACCATGCTACCGTGCTGCCCAAGTACGCCAAAATCGAGAAGGAAGGACTGGCGGTGATATTCGCAGTAAAAAAATTTCACCAGTATCTGTACGGGCGGAAATTCACCATAGTGACGGACCATAAGCTGTTATTAGGGTTATTAAAAGAAGACAAGTCAATACCCCCGATTGCATCAGCTAGAATCAAACGCTGGCCGTTGCCACTGGCGGCGTATAGATACGTTCTGGAGCACAGACCGGGAACGCGAGTAGCAAATGCAGATGCTTTGAGCAGACTTCCCGTCCCGGACACTCCGCCGCAAATACCAAAAGTAGTGGAGACAGTAATGACTCTAAATTTTTTGGACACCCTACCAGTAGACGCATAACATATTCGGTTATGGACGCAAAAAGACCCAGTTTTAGCCAAGATGAAGCATTTACTGCTAACAGGGGAACTGGAAAGACCAGTGGAGCCCCAGATGCACCCATACTGGAGCAGAAGGGACCAAATAACCGTAGAAGACGGTATCCTATTATGGGGAGCCCGGGTAATAGTCCCAGCTCAGGGCCGTCAGGCAATCTTAACCGAGTTATATCACGGACACCCAGGGGTGTCTAAAATGAAGATGCTAGCTCGAAGCTACGTTTGGTGGCCAGGTTTGTACACAGACATAGCAGCCTTGGTACGTCAGTGCCAGGAGTGCCAACAGGGGCAAAGAGTGCCACCAGTAGCGCCATTGCACCCGTGGGAATGGCCAGGCAGACCGTGGACCCGCCTGCATATTGACCACGCCGGCCCTTTCATGGGCTCAATGTTTTTGGTGATAGTGGACGCCCACTCCAAATGGTTGGACGTCCACCGGGTAAACACGGCAAGCACAGCATCGACAATTGAAAAGCTCAGGGCCTCGTTTGCAACACATGGACTTCCGGAGGTATTGGTGTCGGACAATGGAATGGAATTCACAAGTGGGGAATTTGGAAAATTCCTGACGGAAAACGGAGTCCGTCATATCAAAACGGCCCCTTATCATCCAGCGACCAACAGCCTGGCAGAGAGAGCGGTCCAGACACTTAAAGCGGGACTCAAGAAGCAGCCGGCAGCGTCAATGGACACAAAGCTCTCCCGCTGGCTGTTTGATTACAGGACCACACCGCATTCCACAATGGGCATACCGCCAGCTGAACTCTTAATGGGAAGGCGGCTGCGAACGAGGCTGAGTCTCCTTTTCCCAAATTTTACGGGGAAAGTGGAGAAACAACAGGAGGCCCAACGCAGGGGGCATTATAATAGTCGGCAGCAGAGACATTTCCAGGTGGGGGCACTGGTTTGGGTCAAGAATTATGGGAATGGACCAACGTGGGTCAAAGGCACGGTAGAGTGCCAAACAGGGCCAATATCCTATGAGGTTTCGATCGGAGGTTAAGGTGCTGAAGAAACACCTAGACCAAATAAGGGCAGCGGAACCACACCTGGAGGCAGGCGAAGCAGGACCGCCTCAAGCTGGGATAGCCCAGACGGAAAGGACACCCACACCCCAGCCCCGAGCAATTTCTCCAGACCCCGTCATCCAGTCGTCAGAGTCGTTCGACGAGGCCGCCGCGACACCTCTCCCCAAGGAGGAGGAAGAACAACTTCCGAGGAGGTCGTCAAGGAAAAGACGGGCACCTATAAGGTACACCCCGCCCACTTCGGAGAACGACCCGGCAGACGACACAGAGGTGACAGACCCAGACATGAGGAGCAGGAAGAAGCTCAGAGGAATGCCAGCTGGCAGGAATTCCTCGGACCTTGGGGGGGGGGGGGGGGGGGGGGGGGGGGTGTAATGAACTCCAATTGGCTTTATTGGTTGGCCAATTGGAGTATGAGCTCCCTCAATGATAGCTCATTGAGGGGGCCCATATTAGCACCTGTGTAGGCTTTGTGAGCCAGTCTTAAGTTGACTGGACTGCTAGCAGCACTTTTTGTAGCTGCTCCTGTATTATCGTTATTGTAAATAAATATTGGTGTGGTGACGGAACTCCTGCCTCCCGTGGATTACTACACCATGTGTCTGCCTTGTGTGTGTCTGATTGGAGGGTGACAGGCGGTTTTGGGATTAGGTAGACTGGTAGGCCATTGTCCTGTTATTTCTTTATCTATAATATATTCATTTTTTTCTCTTTCAGAGATAGAATCTACAGTGCAGAAGGTGGCCATTTGGCCCATCGAGTCTGCACCAGCCCTTGGAAAGAGCACCCTACTTAAGCCCATGCCTCCACATATTCCGTAACCCAGTAACCCCACCAAACCATTGGGACACGAAGGGGCAATGTAGCATGGCCAATCCACCTAACCTGCACATCTTCGGACAGTGGGAGGAAACCGAAGCACCTGGTGGAAATCTGAGCATACACGGGGAGAAAGTGCAGGCACCACACAGGCAGTCACCTGAGGCCGGAACCGAACCCGGAACCCTGGAACTATGAGGCAGCAGTGCTAATCACTGTGCCACAGTGCCACTCCATGTTGTTATCAATAAACAGTTTGTTCATGTTTTACTTCTAAATCTGGTGCCTCTAAATCATTGGAGCAGTCAAGGGTTAAACATCTTTGGAAAACATGAATCATTCGTTAAGTCACTTTTGTTGGGACTCCAGGGTCCGTGGGGCTGGAATTGACTGCGCACTTGCCCAGGGTGAGGTAGCATTAGAAAACAACAATTAATAAATTAAACAAAAATTACACTGGTCACAGCCCCTGATGCGGCACTGTAAATAAAATAAATCAGCAACAGGAAATGGAATAAATGAAATCAAAATGAAATTCCAGGGGTTGGTGATGCACCCCACTCCCAGTGGTACCCACCGGTTGTGGAATTGTCCCCTATTTATATGTGCTCAAAGTGCTTAATTGGACATTGCCCTTCACCTCTGTATCCTAACAATATGATTAACATTCCATGTAAGGCAGCACGGTAGCATTGTGGATAGCACAATGGCTTCACAGCTCCAGGGTCCCAGGTTCGATTCCGGCTTGGGTCACTGTCTGTGCGGAGTCTGCACATCCTCCCCGTGTATGCATGGGTTTCCTCCGGGTGCTCTGGTTTCCTCCCACAGTCCAAAGAAGTGCAGGTTAGGTGGATTGGCCATGATAAATTGTCCAAAATTGCCCTTAGTGTTGGGTGGAGTTACTGGGTTATTGGGATAGGGTGGAGGTGTTGACCTTGGGTAGGGTGCTCTTTCCAAGAACGGGTGCAGACTCGATGGGCCGAATGGCCTCCTTCTGCACGGTAGATTCTACGATCTAACATGTTTCACTATTAAAGGTGTGAGAAAAAGACTTGTTGCAACTGCAATCATTGACATTGAATATAACTCTGGTCACTGCGTTGATAAGGAAACCCAGTGAGAGCTAAAATATTGACTTATGCTTACTTTTGTGCTCTTTAAAACATAATTTACCCTGTAGACTGATAGTAAGTAATTTTATTGTAATCAGAAAACATAACCTCCAGGCTGAAGAGGTCTTATTATTGGAGGTGTAGTTATATGAATTAATGTTAATTAATCCATCGGACTCAGTCTTCTATGCCTCCGGCAAGCAGATGTTAAATTACATTTCATTCAATGTTATACTGTGATTCCGCTGTGTATAGACATGCTATGACTAATGATCCGTTTTTTTGCACTGGAGAACATGGAACCATTCAAACTGAACTAATTTCGGCATTACCTATTATACAGGACTGGTAAATCCTAATATAAATCTCCAATATATATATGTATTAGTTAAGTGGGAGTAAGATTCATCTGTCACCATACAGTTGACATAAGTTGCATATTGGAATTTACATCTCAGATATTGCATTTCATTATCAGCGATAATGTTAAAATATCTTATTCACATGGTCATTTTAATTCCGCACATAAGTCTAACGTATAACTTTACCAAACCCCTTTGCTCGGAATTTCATTGGGAATTCTTCAGTGGAAGATGAAAGATTCCTGGAAAACTGTTTAAAGTTATGGGTTGGGATTCTCCATCCAGCGGCGGTGGAATTGCGAAATGCGATTGGACGGAGAATCGCGCATGAGCCGAAAATGGCGGCCGATGTCGGGCAGCCGACGGAATGCCATGCTCCGGTACCTTGGCAGCGGCGTCAATGCATTCTACTCCGCACGTACGATAAACACTGTTGGCATATCATTAATGGGCTATCCTGGTATTCTCTGGGGCTCCTGCGATGTTCCATCTGCCAGATAGAATTACCGAAGGCGAGTTTCACTTGTGGTTTTAAAGATCAGGAAACAGACGCTATGGCTGCTGAGGGAGAGAGCGGAGGTAGGACATGTTTCCAGAGGCACGGCGATGGGCTGCTGGTCCAGAAATTGGCAGAGCTGGCTGGGCGGGTGCGTCTTTCAGGGCAGGGGAGGAGTAGTGGGGGGGGGGGGGGGGGGGGCTCTGGACTGGGCCGAGGGGTCAGTAAGCATGCCCGGGACTCTGGGATGTCCGGGCACGGAATGCCATTGCTGCAGCCTGCAAGGCAGTCATCTTGCCCACCGTGGCCCATGGTTGCACAGAGTGACACTGGACGTATGGGTGTCCCCACCACCCGCACTGGCAGGGCATCACAAAGCTCACAGCAGCCCTTACATAAGGATGCTGGATGGGGCCTGCAGAGCATAACGCTGGTAGAGAAAGCCACCTGTTCCCCTGCGGGCAGGGAACAGATGCCAGGGCCAGGGGTCCCTGTGGTGCAGGGCACTGATGGGGCCAGAGGTGCAGTACAGAGAGCAGAGTGCCACGGGGAACGTTGGGGGTGATTGCGGGGATTTGGGAGGGGGGCACGTGGAGGACATGATAGGGGGCTGCAGTGCAGGCCGGGGTCACCCTACAGCACGGTGGACTTGGTTGGGCACGGGGGTAAGCACCATGCTAACATATCTGCCTTTCACCCCCTGCAGACTTTGATATCCCACCAGGAATGGTGACCTTCATCCTATCTTCCGCAGCCCTGAGGGATACACTGAGGTTGTACGAGCAGCAGCCACTCCTTCCCACCTTGGGGAACCTCTGCTCCACGGTGCCCAGCAGGGTCTCGACCTCTGTGAATAGGGGTGCCACTTTTCATGTTGCCATCTTGTTGGCTGGTGAAGAAAACACGTTATTTCTGATGGGTAAAAGGATTATATTTAGCCATTTTGTTATAAATATTACAACCCAGTTCAAAAATCATTTTAAAAGTGATGGGCAGCACGGTAGTATTGTGGATAGCACAATGGCTTCACAGCTCCAGTGCCCCAGGTTCGATTCCGGCTTGGGTCACTGTCTGTGTGGAGTCTGCACACCCTCCCCGTGTGTGCGTGAGTTTCCTCCAGGTGCTCCGGTTTCCTCCCACAGTCCAAAGATGTGCAGGTTAGGTGGATTGGCCATGATAAATTGCACTTAGTGTCCAAAATTGCCCTTAGTGTTGGGTGGGGTTACTGGGTTATGGGGATAGGGTGGAGGTGTTGACCTTGGGTAGGGTGCTCCTTCCAAGAGCCGGTGCAGACTCGATGGGCCAAATGGCCTCCTTCTGCACTGTAAATTCTATGACTATGACTAAAATGGATCCCATCAAAACACTGTAAATATAATCAAACATTACTTCAGTTTGCAGAAGCATATAGCTTACAGAAATAAAAGCACAGCATTTGAAACATTTGCAGTCGAACGAGAGGCAAATTCAACTTTTCTACTGAGGGTTAAATTGCCATTATAGTTCAGATAAACTCCCCATTGTTCAAAAGAAAGAAATTGCAGATTTCAGCACATACCAGTTCAATTATTTATTTTTTAAATTTTAGAGTGCCCAATTATTTTTTCCAATTAAGGGGCAATTTAGCGTGGCCAATCCACCTACCCTGCATATCTTTTGGGTTGTGGGGGTGAAACCCACGCAGACACGGGGAGAATGTGCTAACTCCACACGGACAATGACCCAGGGCTGGGATTCACCAGTTCAATGATAAGGGTGAAGTTTGCATTCCAATACACATTTAAGAATTCCACATACAACATTTATATTAACTTTAAAGTTCAACGAAATAATGTTGCACATTGAAGACTGACAACCCAAACATCGAATCAAATGTATTGGAAACTCACCCAAACCAATCAGCATGTTATAGGGGTAGGGACAGATTGACTCAGATTGATAACAAATTCCTTAAAAAATAGAGGTCCGGACAGCCATTTTCTATTCAGGAATCACTCTATACTGTACGCTTGACCATCTACTATCTTTAATTCGTATTTACACTCTAACTCTAAGTCTGCGCAAGCTGTTTTGCTTTGAGCAAGTAACCATTACTGTATTTTGAAGTTCAAGTCGTTTGTAAGCTACTAAGTTTAAATATATCTCTTAAAAGTCTTCTGCTGGCAGGGGCTTTCTTGAGAACATTTGATTTGTAACCATAAGAAGATTTCAAGCTCTCAATTATAATCAATAGACACCCAATAAAGATTTCATTTTGCATCTGAGACGTGTAGTGCAAATTTCTACTTAGTAAGGTGTATACCAGACTACACTTAACCATGGGTTGATTTCATCAACTAGGTGAGTGTGTGTGATGGGAGTGGAGTGCTAATACGCAGCTACAATTTGTCAGCCTTTCGTGTGCAATCCCAACCCCGTCGAATTGGACACCATTTTTCATTGGAATCCCTTGAGTTCTACGTGGCGCGGCTGCTCATTAACGGACTATGAATTGCTCCAGGACCGCTGCCAATTTAGCTATGGTAGAAGTCCACCATTCAGTCCCGGCGTCAATTTACGAAACAGAGAATCACGCCCCAGGTATGAGTTCAGAAAAAGCCTGCAGCTGTGAGGCGTTTAGGGACAGAATCAGACCATTCAGCCCCTCAAACCTGTTGCACCATTCAGTTCGTCATGGCTCATCTGTATTTTAAGTTTGGATTCTATGCCCCCCCCCCCCCCCCCCCCCCCCCCCCCTCCCCTCCTGCTGACGAGTTTGAAATTGGTGATGGTCTGGGGGAGGGAATTGTAAAATACAGCGGGTGACCCACCTCTGATCTGTCTGATATTTTACAGGGCACGGGGGAGGCATCAGACATGCCTTTGGGCATATTGAGTGATCAATTAATAGTCTCTTAAGTGCCTCATCCCACTGCCATTGGTATTTTACCCATGGCAGGTGAGACCCAGGCCAAGCCAGTGTCCTGGTAACTTTAACTGTGCAGGCAAGTGTTGGTCAAAGGGGTGAGGTGGTAACATCTGCTTCCTAGGGCCTGTGGAGCCCTCAGAGACAACACCCCACACCCCCCCCCTGCCAGGCTCACTGCCCCTTTAACTCCCCCTTTAACCCTCTCCCTGGCCCCATGTACCTGGTCACTCACCCCTTCAACACTGGGCTCCTGGACGTGCTGAAACTGCCTGTCATGCCAGCAATGGCCACTGTCCCCGGGCTGGCGCTACTGGTACTACAGAGATACTGGCCATCCAATTGGCTGGCAGATCTCTGAGGCAGGACTTCCCCATAAAAGTCTTGCCTGAAACCAATTAATGCTGCCCAGAGAGTTAAATAGCTGTAAGGCAGTTGTCAAGATGGACGGGCTCCCCATTGACTTTTTGGCGGGGGAGGGAGACAGGATTGGGGGGGGGGGGGGTTGGGTTGTAGTTTGGGGACCCTGGAATCTGGGAAATCTTAACTCCATCCACCTGCGTTGGTTCCATATCACTTGTTTAATAAAGATTATATGTGGTCTAGGGCAGCACGGTGGCCTAGTGGTTAGCATAACCGCCTCACGGCGCTGAGGTCCCAGGTTCGATCCCGGCTCTGGGTCACTGTCCGTGTGGAGTTTGCACATTCTCCCCGTGTCTGCGTGGGTTTCGCCCCCACAACCCAAAAATGTGCAGAGTAGGTGGATTGGCCACGCTAAATTGCCCCTTAATAGAAAAATAATTGGGTAATCTAAAAAAAAAAGAAAAAAAAATATGTGGTCTTAAATTTGGGGCCTCAACATCTTGTTTGGGGGCACCGAGTTCAATATTTCCACCATTAAACAGTCCAGTGCTAATTTTAATGTAAAAATCTCCCTTGTTCTGGACTCCCCTGCCAGAGGAAACTGTTTCCCTATCCTAACAACAATTCGGTCACAGCTTAATCTTCTATCCGCAAGGGATACAAGTCTGATGTAGGTAATCTGTTGTCATAATTTAGCTCATTTCACCTTGGTATCATTCTGCTCCCCCACCTTTCCATAAACCTGCCCCTAACCCTGTGCGTTGTGTTGGCTTTGAAGCAACTAAGTAGGTCCCATCAACCAGAGAGAAACAATTATGCTTGAAGTTCAATTACTTTGCATTTATTCAGCCATTAACCTCAAATTAATTACTTAATTCATCTTCAATCTACATGTTAATACCAGGCATCGACTTTAATGGTGCAGGAATGTGGAAAACAATTCTTCGACATGCAGTTGGAAGATTTTTACGTCCTTGACTAGCTCTTACCTGATGTGACTGTGCTCAGTCTGTTTCTGTTTCTTTGCGTGAAATGATAATTTAAATTCATTAGGCAGATAAACAAGCAAAGTTAACACAGCTAACAGGATTTACTTATTTTTAATCAAAACTGGTCAAAAATATATAACAGTTATAGTGATTGGAGTATCAACACCATCACTGTTGATAAAAAAGAATGTGAATAAATCAATTACAGTTTCAGCGTTCCCTGTATAATTTATTTATGTCTCTGTTTATGAACTTCATTTTGCAATCTAAGTTTGATTGATAAGGAGGAAAAATAAGAACATTGAAAAATAATATGCAGGGGCTCAGTCACTGAGCGCAAGCTTCAAGTGTTTTTTTTATTCGTTCATGCATTCAGTTGTCCTCGCGAAGGTGATGGTGAGTTGCCTTTCTTGAACCGCTGCAGTCCATAGTGATGTAGGTACACCCACAGTGCTGTTAGGGAGGGAGTACCAGGATTTTGACCCAGTGACAGAAACAGCGATATGTTTTCCAAGTCGGGATGGTGTGCGACTTGGAGGAGAACTTCCGGGTGGTGGCGTTCCCATGCATTTGCTGTCCTTGTCGTTCTAGGAGGTACAGGTCGTGGGTCAGTGCCAGAGAGATTGAATGTTGTAGGTAGTGGATGGGTTGCCAATCAAGCAGGCTGCTTTGTCCTGGATGGTGTCAAGCTTCTTGAGTGTTGTTGGAGCTTCCCGCATCCAGGCACTGGAGAGTATTCCATCACACTCCTGACTTGTGCCTCATAGATGGTGGACATGTTTAGGGGAGTCAGGAGGTGAGTTACTGTGCACAGAATTCCCAGCCTCTGACCTGCTCTTGTTGCCACAGTATTTATACAGCTGGTCCAGTTCAGATTCTGGTCAATAGTAAACCCCGGGATGTTGGTCGTGGAGTTTCAGCAATGGTATTCCATTGAATGTCAAGGGGCGATGGTTATATCCTCTGTTGTTGGAGATAGTCTTGGAGATAGGGGCGACACGGTGGTACAGTGATTGGCACTGCTGCCTCACAGTGCCAGGGACCCAGGTTCAATTCCGACCTTGGATGACTGTGTGGAGTTTGCACGTTCTCCCCATGTCTGCGTGGGTTTCCTCCGGGTGCTCCAATTTCCTTCCACAGTCTAAAGATGTGCAGGTTAGGTGGATTTGCCATGCTAAATTGCCCCTGAGTGTACAAAGGTTAGGGGAGGTTACGGAGATAGGACGGGGAAGTGGGCCTGGGTTGAGTGCTCTTTCAAAGGGTCACTGCAGACTAAATGGGTGCAGTTGATACAGCAAGTGGCTTGCTAGACCATTTCAGAGAGCACTTAAGAGTTAATCACATTGTTGTGGGTCTGGAGTTACATAACCAGGCCAGGCCAGGCAAGGATGGCAGATTTCCTTCCCAAAAGGACATTTTTTCTCTCGGCAGGTAATGAAACAGAAATGCAGAATGTTCCTTAAATGCTGAGCAGTTGGGAGTGAGTCACTGAAAGTTAAAATCCAGGTAGTCAAGCAATTAGGAAGGCAAAGTGCACATTGGCTTTCATCGCAAGATGATTTGAGTACAGGGAGAAAGATCTCTTGCTGAAATTGTATAGAGCCTTGGTGAGACCATACTTGGGAGTATTGTGTACTGCTTTGGTCTCCTTACCTAAAGAAGAATATATTATCCATTGAGGCAGTGTTATGGAGGTTCAGCAGACTAATCCCTGAGATGGTGAGATTGTCTTGTGAGATATTGAGGAGTTCGACCTATAGTCTCCATTTGAAGAATGAGAGGTGATCATATTGGAACTTATAAAATTCTTCGAGGATGTGACAGGGTTAGCCATGGATAGGACGTTTCCCCTGGCTGTTGACTCTAGAACGAGGGCGAGTCTCAGAATAAGCCGGGGGCCATTTAAGCTTGAGAGGGGAAAGAATTTCTTCACGCAGAGTGTGGTGAATCTTTGGAACTCCCCACCCCTGAGGGTTGCGGAAGATCAGTCGCTGAGCATGTTCAAGGCAAATATCAATAGATTTCTGGATACTAATGACATGAAGGGATTATGAGGATAATGGGAGAAGATGGTGTTGAGGTAGATGATCATCCATAATCGGTAGACTGACCTGGTCAGCACAGTAGCATTGTGGATAGCACAACTGCTTCACAGCTCCAGGGTCCCAGGTTCGATTCCCGGCTGGGTCACTGTCTGTGTGGAGTCTGCACGTTCTCCCCGTGTGTGCGTGGGTTTCCTACGGGTGCTCCGGTTTCCTCCCACAGTCCAACGATGTGCAGGTTAGGTGGAATGGCCATGATAAATTGCCCTTAGTGTCCACAATTGCCCTTAGTGTTGGGTGGGGTTACTGGGTTACGGGGAAAGGGTGGATGTGTTGACCTTGGGTAGGGTACTCTTTCCAAGAGCTGGTGCAGACTCGAATGGCCCCCTTCTGCACTGTAAATTCTATGATAATAATCTCTGACCTACTCTTGCTCCTAATTCCTACATTAAACAGGAGATTTATGGAACATAGCTCACTGATGTGGCTGCACGAGAGGGAGTAAATTATGAAATTGGGATGATGTCCCCAGTAATCTGATTAGCAAATTTAAAACAATGATTTAACCCTTTTGTTTTCCTTTTTTCATGGGATGTGGACATCGCTGGTCTGGGCCACCATTGCACACCCCATCCCTAATTGCTCTTGACCTGAGGGGCTTGCCACACCATTTCAGTGAGCAATTTGGGCAGCACGGTAGCATGGTGGTTAGCATAAATGCTTCACAGCTCCAGGGTCCCAGGTTCGATTCCCGGCTGGGTCACTGTCTGTGTGGAGTCTGCACGTCCTCCCCGTGTGTGCGTGGGTTTCCTCCGGGTGCTCCGCCCCTTCGGCCCTCGATGTTGTGCCTCCAGGTGCTCCGCCCCTCGATGTTGTGCCGAGCAATGATCACCCTACTCAAACCCACGTATCCACCCTATACCCGTAACCCAATAACCCCCCCCTAACCTTACTTTTTAGGACACTACGGGCAATTTAGCATGGCCAATCCACCTAACCCACACATCTTTGGACTGTGGGAGGAAACCGGAGCACCCGGAGGAAACCCACGCACCCACGCATGCGCGGCCATGGACCCGGCAATTCTCCGGGGCGTATCGGCAGCTAGAGCCAGGTACTCCACAGTGCCGTACTGCTAGCCCCCAGCAAAATTGGGAATCGGTGGCCGTTTTGCGCCAGTTTCTCTGGCATAAAATGCCAATGTTCCCATGCCAGTATGGGGACACAGCTCCAGAATCGGGAAATCCAGCCCTCTGCCTCAGAAGGGGCTGGAGGCGGAGTCACTGAATATTTAAGGTGGAGCTAGATATATTCTTATTCGGCAAAGGGATAAAAGCTTATCGGGGGGTAGATGGGGAATGTGGAACTCAACACAAACAGCTGAGTCGTAATCATATTGAGTGGTGCAGCAGACTCGAGGCACTGAATGGGCCTGCTCCTGCTCCTATTTTGTATGTCTGTACCTCTTTGTTGTACTGCTAAAGTTTAATTTGAAATAGTATTTCAAGAATATTCTTTCAAGGATGTTTCACTGGGCTGGATTCTCTGTTTCTGCGGCTAAGGACCGAGGCCAGCGTGGGAACTGTGGCGTTGTACGACGCCAAATTCGGCGCCGAATCCTCACCGATTCTGGGACCGGTGAGGGGCTAACAGTGGTGCTGGGTAAGACCCCCGGTTCCCGTGCCAAATACAGCCGGAGTATGGCCTGATCCGAGGCCGCGCATGAAATGAAATGAAAATGAAATCAGCTTATTGCCACGAGTAGGCTTCAATGAAGTTACTGTGAAAAGCCCCTAGTCGCCACATTCCGGCGCCTGTTCGGGGTGGCTGGTACGGGAATCGAACCGTGCTGCTGGCCTGCTTGGTCTGCTTTAAAAGCCAGCGATTTAGCCCAGTGAGCTAAACCAGCCCCTCTGCTGAGGAAGGATGTTCTTGCTCTACAAGGAGCGCAGCGAAGGTTTACCAGACTGATTCCTGGGATGGTTGGACTGATGTACGAGGAGAGAGTGAATCGGTTAGGATTGTATTCGCTGGAGTTCAGAAAAATGAGGGGGGAATCTCATAGAAACCGAGAAAATTCTAGCAGGGTCGATGCAGGAAGGATGTTCCAGATGGTGGGTGTGTCCAGTGCTTGGGGTCACAGTCTGAGGATACGGGGTGGACCATTTAGGACAGAGATGAGGAGAAATTTCTGAACAGAGTGTGGTCAGCCTGTGGAATTCATTACCACAGGACATAGTTGAGTTCGAAAAATTATATGATTTCAAGAAGTAGTTAGATATTGCAATTACGGTGAAGGGGATCAAAGGATATGGGGGAAAGTGGGATTATAATAATATAATCTTTATTAGTGTCAGAAGTAGCCTTACACTGCATTGAAGTTACTGTTAAAATCCCCTAGTCACCACACATCGGTGCCTGTTCAGGTACATTGAGGAAGAAGGACAGCACAGCAGTACAGTGGTCAGCACAGTTGCTTCCCAGCTCCAGGGTCCCAGGTTCGATTCTGGGCTTGGTTCTCTGTCTGCACTGTCATGATATGCAAACATGCAACCACTGAGCACTCAGAATAGGACACAGCCAATGGGCAGTCAGGACACTCAGAGGTGGCATCATCACAAGGGGGAATGACATAAACACTATAAAAGGGATGAGGCACTCACACCCTGCCTCTTTCCACAGACAGACATCGAGAGAGTTAGACAGGGTTGATCAGCAGCATCACATCCCAGCACGTGGCTTAGAGCAAGCTGGTACAGTTAGACTGAGTTACTACAGTTAGATTAGCAGAGAGTCAAACTCATTTGAGAACTGTGTTAATAGTTCAATAAACACGTTGAACTAATTTCAGAGTCTGGAGCATCCTTCAGTTAAGACTGCATCAAGTAGCAGCCTGTGTTATCTGAAGCAGCATAACACAACATGATACCAGGAGTGACTGTTCAATCTATTTAGCTCAACTCAGCAAGATCCGTGACAACCAGCTACTGAATACAGGCACAATGGGCAAGATTCAGGCTCCTCATCAGCTCAGGACCACCGGCAATCTTAATGCCGACTGGTGATCATTCTAGCAGAAATTTCAACTACATCCGACCTCAATGGCGTGACCGATGCGCGGAAGATTTGCTCTTCTACTCACCACTGCGGGTGGCCAGGCGATAGAGATCTTCAACTCCTTTCACTTTTCCAAAGGGCAGGGCAAAACAAAGTACCAAACCATCCTGGACAAATTCGACAACCACTGCTAGGTGGACACCAACGAAATCTTCGAGCGCTACATCTTCAAGCAGAGGATGCAAGGTAAAGACAAATCCTTCAACTCCTATCTAACTAACCTTAGACTGCGAGTGCAATCCTGCAACTTCGGTGATATCACTGACTTCATGATCAGAGACCAAATCGATTTGGAATCCACTCTGATCCTCTGCGAGAGCAATTGTTGAAAATCAAGCAGATGACCCTGCCAGTCGCTATTGAAATGCGTACTGTGCATGAGCACTCTAAATTAGGGAAGGGCAATAAATCCTGGCCCAGTGACGCCCACATCCCATGACTGAGTAAATATAACCCACATGCCCACCAACCCTCCCACAATGTGATGTATTGACATTGGCCAATACATCAAGGTTCAACTCCATCACTCCAAGGGTGTAACAAATATAATAGGAACGCAGCAGTATTACTAAATTGGTCAATCTACTTTGTTCAAAACTATTTACTGGTTACTATATATGCGTTTGGCAGTTTCTGGTCATTTTGCAAAATTGCAAAAGTGTTAATGTTCCAGCGCTGATTGCAGAGTTGCACAGCGCAATTTCCAAAAGGATAATATATCGAACGGACAACTGCTGCTGCGACACAATCAACAGAACAATGCCAGAGCTCTTCCTTCACTGCCACCAGCTTTTAGATAGCCTATTTTACAAAGACTGGTTCCCTGCTACTGCGCTGAAAAACCTCCAATCGAAACATCTCTGTGTCATGTTGCTCAAATCGGAGACCCCCCCAGTGAACACCACTCTCGGCCATTAGAGGAAAATTATTCCCCTCTGTTGTTAGAGAATTCAACAATTTGCCTCCCAGTGGGAAATCCAACAGCCCTTTACAAAGAGATGCTGCATCGGCTCAGTTTTCTGGAAATAACCAGTCTCTTTCGTGTCAGGTTTTTCCTTAGCTGCGCAGGCTTTGAGTGAACAGGTACCGTTTCCTGTAGTAATCCATTGCGGCCCTTTTGTCGCCTCTTAAGTGTCAGCTGGGGCTCAGTGGGCCATGCCCTCATTGCCTAAGTCAGAAGGTTGTAAGATCAAGTCCCGCTCCGGGGACTTGAGCACAATCTCTGGGCTGGTGCTCAAGCCCTGAGGGAGGGCCGCACTCTCAGCGGTGTTGTTTCTCAGATGTGACATGGCACGGAGGCCCTGCCTGCTTTCTGAAGTGGACATGGAAGATCCCATTGTGTTACTGAACAACAGCTGAGGAGTCCTCCTTGCCACTATTTATCCTCGATAACAATTTGCATTTATTTAGCACCTCAGCGTGGTCAATCATTCCAAGGTGTTCTCAGGAGTGGTATCAAACAAACGTGACACCGGGCCCCATGAGGAGATGTGGACCACGTGACCAAAAGCTTGGTCACACTGGTAGGTTGTAAGGAGCGTCTTAAGTGAGAATTGAGACAATCCCAGAGCCTTGGCTCCCGATTGTTGACTGATTAAAAGTGGGGAGGCTCAAGAAGCCAGTCTTTTCTTTTATTAATTCACGGCACATGCACATCACAGGCTGGGCCAGCGTTTTCGCTGGCGGAGATTATAGGGGAGGGAAGGGTTATTTAATAATAATAAAAACAATAATCTTTATTAGTGTCACAAGTAGGCTTACATTAACACTGCAATGAAGTTACTGTGAAAATCCCCTAGAGGATTTTCCACAGAGGGAAAATTCAGAATGTCTAATTTACCTAACAAGCACGTATTTCAGGACTTGTGGGAGGAAACCGGAGCACCCAGAGGAAACGCACGCAGGCACGGGGAGAACGTGCAGACTCTGTAGACAGTGACCGAACCGGGCCCCTGGCACTGTGAAACAACTATGCTAACTATTGTGCTGCCGTAGCGCCCGTATTTGGAACCAAAGATGAAAATTTTATTTGTCCATGGAATCTAGTGGACCCATTTTGGCAGCCTGAGAGGGATGGGAGAAGAAGTTCCCAGAGCTTGGCCTCCTTAAGTGACTCCCGGAATTTTTTCCTCAACTTTGATCCTCTCTCAGGAGATTGCAGGGCGATAGGGGAATGGGGCGGGGAGGGTGAGGGAGGGAAGGCTCTGACGGCCCAGCCGACATGCATATGGGGTAGTGTTGAAGAACCAGATGATCTATATCTGCTCATCACTTTTGAATGTTTGTATTTCCTTGAAACAAAAGTAAAATATGAATCAGAAGTTATGTAACTTTAAATTGCAAATAAGATAGGTGAGGGCTGATATTGCAAGTGAATGGGGCCTCTGTTTGTAGTTTACATAAACGATTTGGAGGAAAATGTAGTTGGTCTGATTAGTAAGTTTGTGGATGACACCAAGGTTGGTGGAGTGGCAGATAGTGTTGAGGATTGTCAGAGGATACAGCAGGACATAGATAGGTTGGAGACATGGGCAGAGAAATGGCAAATAGAGTTTAATGCTGCCAAATGTGAAGTAATGCATTTTGGTAGGTCTAACATAGAGGGGAAATGTACCGTAAATGGCAAAACTCTTAAGAATATAGCAAGTCAGAGAGATCTGAGCGTGCAGGTCCACAGCTCTTTGAAGCTGACAGCACAAGTGGACAAGGTAGTCAAGAAAGCGTACAGAATGCTTCCCTTCATTGGACGAGGCATTGAGTATAAAAACTGACAAGTCATGCTACAGTTATATAGAACCTTGGTAAGGCTGCATTCGGAATATTGTACATAATTCTGGTTGCCACACTACCAGAAGGATGTGGAGGCTTTGGAAAGGGTGCAAAGTGGTTTACAAGGATGGGCTGGAGTGTGTTAGCTATGTGGAGAGGTTGAATAGACTCAGACTGTTTTCATTAGAAAGACGGAGGTTGAGGGCTGGCCTGATAGATGGCTACAAGGTCATGAGGGGCATGGATAGAGAGGATGGGCAGGCACTCTTTCCTAGAGTGGAGGGGTCCGTGATCAGGGGACATAGGTTTAAGGTTCGTGGGACAAAGTTTAGAGGAGATGTGTGAGGCAGGTTTTTTACACAGAGGGCGGTGACTGCCTGGAACGCGTTGCCGGGGGGTTGTGGAAGCAGATACATTAACGGCGTTCAAAAAGCATCTCGACAAACACATGGATAGGATGGGTACAGAGGGATATGGCACAAGGAAAGTGCTGGGGGTTTTGACAAAGGTTGGTATCATGGCCAGTACAGGCTTGGAGAACTGCAGGGCCTGTTCCTGTGCTCTATCGTTCTTTGTTCTCGCTGTTCTTTGTTGACTGATACCCATGACCTCGTGACAATTTTAAGGAGCATTGCAAGAGGCGAAAGCAGAAATCATAGAACATAGAACATTGAACATTACAGCGCAGTACGGGCCCTTCAGCCCTCGATGTTGCGCTGACCTGTGAAACTATGTGACCTACACTATTCCATTTTCATCCATATGTCTATCCAGTGACCACTTAAATGCCCTTAAAGTTGGCGAGTCTACTACTGTTGCAGGCAGGGCGTTCCACACCCCTACTACTCTCTGAGTAAAGAAACTGCCTCTGACATCTGTCCTATATCTACTACCCCTCAATTTAAAGCTATGTTCCCTCGTGTTGGTCATCACCATCCGAGGAAAGAGACTCTCACTGTCCACCCTATCTAACCCTCTGACTATCTTATATGTTTCTATTAAGTCACCTCTCAGCCTTCTCCTCTCTAACGAAAACAACCTCAAGTCCCTGAGCCTTTCCTCGTAAGACCTTCCCTCCATACCAGGCAACATCCTAGTAAATTTCCTCTGAACCCTTTACAAAGCTTCCACATCCTTCCTATAATGTGGTGACCAGGACTGCACGCAGTACTACAGGAGCGGCCGCACCAGAGTTATGTACAGCTGCAGCATGACCTTGTGGCTCCGAAACTCAATCCCCCTACTGATAAAGGCTAGCACACCATATGCCTTCTTAACAGCCCTATTAACCTGGGTGGCAACTTTCAGGGATTTATGTACCTGGATGCCGAGATCTCTCTGTTCATCTACACTACCAAGAATCTTGCCATTAGCCCAGTATTCTGCATTCCTGTTACTCCTTCCAAAGTGAACCACCTCACACTTTTCCGCATTAAACTCCATCTTCCACCTCTCAGCCCAGCTCTTCAGCTTATCTATGTCCCTCTGTATCCTATAACATCCTTCAGCACTATCCACAACTCCACCGACCTTCGTGTTATCTGCAAATTTACTAACCCATCCTTCTACACCCTCTTCCAGGTCATTTATAAAAATGACAAACAGCAGTGGCCCCAAAACAGATCCTTGCGGTACACCACTAGTAACTGAACTCTAGGATGAACATTTGCCATCAACCACCACCCTCTGTCTTCTTTCAGCTAGCCAATTACTGATACAAACCGCTAAATCACCTTCAATCCCATACTTCCTTATTTTCTGCAATAGCCTACCGTGTGGAACCTTATCAAATGCCTTACTGAAATCCATATACACCACATCAACCGCTTTACCCTCATCCACCTGTTTGGTCACCTTCTCAAAAAACTCAATAAGGTTTGTGAGGCATGACCTACCCTTCACAAAACCGTGTTGAGTATCGCTAATCAACTTGTTCTTTTCAAGATGATTATAAACCCTATCTCTTATAACCTTTTCCAACACCGAAGTAAGGCTCACAGGTCTATAATTACCCGGTTTGTCTCTACTCCCCTTCTTGAACAAGGGGACAACATTTGTTATCCTCCAGTCTTCCGGCACTATTCATGTCGACAAAGCCGACATAAAGATCAAGGACAAAGGCTCTGCAATCTCCTGCCTGGCTTCCCAGAGAATCCTAGGATAAATCCCATCTGGCCCAGGGGACTTATCTATTTTTACACTTTCCAAAATTGCTAACACCTCCTCCTTGTGAACCTCAATTCCATCTAGCCTGGTCGACTGAACCTGAGTATTCTCCTCGACAACATTGTCTTTCTCCAGTGTAAACACTGACGAAAAATACCCAATTAACGCTTCCCCTATCTCCTCTGATTCCACACACAACTTTCCACTACTATCCTTGATTGGCCCTAATCTTAGAACATATAGAACACTACAGCGCAGTACGGGCCCTTCGGCCCTCGATGTTGCGCCGACCTGTGAAACCATCTGAAGCCTATCTGACCTACACTATTCCATTTTCATCCATATGTCTATCCAGTGACCACTTAAATGCCCTTAAAGTTGGCGAGTCTACTACTGTTGCAGGCAGGGCGTTCCACACCCCTACTACTCTCTGAGTAAAGAAACTGCCTCTGACATCTGTCCTATACTCTCATCCCCTCAATTTAAAGCTATGTCCCCTCGTGTTGGTCATCACCATCCGAGGAAAAAGACTCTCCACTGTCCACCCTATCTAACCCTCTGACTAGCTTATATGTCTCTATTAAGTCACCTCTCAGCCTTCTCCTCTCTAACGAAAAAACCTCAATTCCCTGAGCCTTTCCTCGTAAGACCTTCCCTCCTTACCAGGCAACATCCTAGTAATCTCCTCTGAACCCTTTTCAAAGCTTCCACATCCTTCCTATAATGTGGTGACCAGAACTGCACGCAGTACTCCAGGTGTCGGCCGCACCAGAGTTATTGTACAGCTGCAGCATGACCTTGTGGTTCCGAAACTCAATCCCCTGCTTTATAAAGGCTAGCACACCATATGCCTTCTTAATAGCCCTATTAACCTGGGTGGCAACTTTCAGGGATTTATGTACCTGGATGCCGAGATCTCTCTGTTCATCTACACTACCAAGAATCTTGCCATTAGCCCAGTACTCTGCATTCCTGTTACTCCTTCCAAAGTGAACCCACCTCACACTTTTTCCGCATTAAACTCCATCTGCCACCTCTCAGCCCAGCTCTGCAGCTTATCTATGTCCCTCTGTATCCTATAACATCCTTCAGCACTATCCACAACTCCACCGACCTTCGTGTCATCTGCAAATTTACTAACCCATCCTTCTACACCCTCTTCCAGGTCATTTATAAAAATTACAAACAGCAGTGGCCCTAAACAGATCCTTGCGGTACACCACTAGTAACTGAACTCCAGGATGAACATTCTTTTGTTCCTGATATACCTAGAGAAAGCCTTAGGGTTTTCCTTGATCCTATCCACCAATGACTTTTCGTGTCCTCTCCTCGCTCTTCTTAACTCTCCATTTAGGTCCTTCCTGGCTAACTTGTAACTCTCAAGTACCCTAACTGAGCCTTCATGTCTCATCCTAACATAAGCCTTCTTCTTCCTCTTGACAAGTGCTTCAACTTCCTTAGTAAACCACGGTTCCCTTGCTCGACAACTTCCTCCCTGCCTGACAGGTACATACTTATCAAGGAACACGCAGTAGCTGTTCCTTGAAAAAGCTCCACATTTCGATGTACCCATCCCCTGCCAGTTTCCTCCCCATCTTATACATCCTAAATCTTGCCGAATAGCATCATAATTGCCTCTCCCCCAGCTGTAATTCTTGCCTTGCGGTATATACCTATCCCTGCCCATTGCTAAAGTAAACATAACCGAGTTGTGATCACTATCACCAAAGTGCTCACCTACATCTAAATCTAACACCTGGCCGGGTTCATTACCCAGTACCAAATCCAATGTGGCCTCGTCCCTTGTTGGCCTGTCTACATACTGTGTCAGAAAACCCTCCTGCACACACTGTACAAAAACTGACCCATCTATAGTACTCGAACTATAGTATTTCCAGTCAATATTTGGAAAGTTAAAGTCCCCCATAACAACTACCCTGTTACTCTTGCTCCTGACGCAAATCATCTTTGCAATCCTTTCCTCTACATCTCTGGAACTATTCGGAGGTCTATAGACAACTCCCAATAGGGTGACCTCTCCTTTCCTGTTCCTAACCTCGGCCCATACTACCTCAGTAGACGAGTCCTCAAACGTCCTTTCTACCGCCGTAATACTTTCCTTGATTAACAATGCTACCCCCCCCCCCCCCCCCCCTCTTTTACCATCTTCTCTGTTCTTACAGAAACATCTAAATCCTGGAACCTGCAACACCCATTCCTGTCCCTGCTCTACCCATGTCTCCGAAATCGCCACAACATCGAGATCCCAGGTACCAACCCATGCTGCAAGCTCACCCACCTTATTCCGGATGCTCCTGGCATTGAAGTAGACACACTTCAAACCAGCGTCTTGCTTGCCAGTGCCCTCTTTTGAACTTTTAACCCTATCCCTGACCTCACTACTCTCAACATCCTGTACACTGGGACTACAATTTAAGTTCCCATCCCCCTGCTGAATTAGTTTAAACCCCCCCAAAGAGCACTGGCAAATCTCCCCCCCCCCCCCAGGATATTGGTACCCCTCTGGTTCAGGTGAAGACCATCCTGTTTGTAGAGGTCCCACCTACCCCAGAATGAGCCCCAATTATCCAGGAAACCAAAACCCTCCCTCCTGCACCATCCCTGTTGCCACGTGTTCAACTCCTCTCTCTCCTTATTTCTCACTTCGCTAGCACGTGGCACGGGTAACAACCCAGAGATAACAACTGTTTGTTCTAGCTCTCAGCTTCCACCCTAGCTCCCTGAATTTCTGTCTCAAATCCCCATCTCTCTTCCTACCTATGTCGTTGGTACCTATGTAGACCACGACTTGGGGCTGCTCCCCCTCCCCCTTAAGGATCCCAAAAACACGATCAGAGACATCACGAACCCTGGCACCTGGGAGGCAACACACCAACCGTGAGTCTCTTTCGTTCCCACAGAACCTCCTGTCTGTTCCTCTAACTATGGAGTCCCCAATGACAAGTGCTCTGTTCCTCTTCTCCCTTCCCTTCTGAGCAACAGGGACAGACTCTGTGCCAGAGACCTGTGCCCCATTGCTTACCCCAGGTACGTCGTCCCCCACAACAGTATCCAAAACGGTATACTTGTTATAGAGGGGAACGACCACAGGGGATCCCTGCATTGCCTGCCGGTTCCCTCTCCCTCCCCGACGGTAACCCATCTACCTTTTTACCTGAGGTGTGACTGCCCCCCCCTATAACTCCTCTCAATAACCCCCTCCGCCTCCCGAATGATCCGAAGTTCATCCAGCTCCAGCTCCAGGTCCCTAAAGCGGTTCTCGAGGAGCTGGAGTTGGGTGCACTTCCCGCAGATGTAGTCAGCAGGGACACTCGAGGTGACCCTTTCCTCCCACATTCTGCAGGAGGAACATTCAACTTCCCTAGCCTCCATTCCCACTGAACTAACTTCCCAACTACTGAAAACTAAAAAAAAATTGTTAGTTTAGCAATTAGACGGACAGAACTTTTTTTCTGGTTAGAGGAGGAGGATGGGTGGGAGACACTACGTAAGTAGTGTTTTGGGTAAAGCTGTCACTCGAGAACACCCCCTTCACAAACCACCTTCAACTTACGCTGACCGTACTGCACGTATGCAAATCTCCCCAGAACAGCCAATCAGAAGCTCTGCTCTGCTGCCCTCTGCTGGATGCTTGCCTTCCCTCGAACTCCTCGGGTTACTTGCGCAGGTACACCTTCAACTTACGCTGACCGCACTGCATGTATGCAAATCTCCCCGGAACAGCCAATCAGAAGCTCTGCTGTGCTGCCCTCTGCTGGATCAGAAGCACAGCTGGCCAAGAATAACACGGGAAGAGCCCGGAGGAAATAGAGGCCAGTTAATCGTACATTCTTTCGGCTCCTGGTGCAGGTGAGGCTTAACGCAGAGTTGACCACTATAGCACAGAGAAACAGCTTGCAACGCAAGATGCTGCCTCAGCTTTAACGCAATATGAATTAAATAGGTTCTGGAAGGACCGTTGGCAATTGAGCAGGTTATTTTAATGCTTTACGGTACACTTGATCAAAAAGAAATGTAACCAGTGTATAACAAGATCATTTGCAGCAGATACAGATTTCAGTCCTGCATGATTCAAAGTGATGCAAAATGAAATGGAATTTCATATCTCATTCATGCCTTATTATTGTGTGGCAGTGATGCACATGAGGAATGAGAGTTGAATGTAATTTTATTCACACCTTATTACAGTTGTTATCCATTTGAATGTCATTGTAATCCCTACCTTTGCAAGCGAATGTGTAAGTGCCAACATGCAATCCCCTGTTTAATTAAGAGAGAATGTTCCTTGTGTGATTTCATTACAAAAGGGGACAATAGAGATAAATAAAACTTATCAAAGCGCAGGATAATTTAACTGTCTCCATTGAAAAGGAGCTTCTAAAGAAAACTCTTAAACATTAAAATATTCCCAATGAAGAAAAACATAATTAGCTACTGACAGAACCACTGAAGGTCATTACTTTCTGATTCCTGAGGTATGTGGCTAAACTTTCATTCACCTTGTCAGGTGGGTGGAGTTGGCATTGACAGTAGAGTGGGGGGCATACAGGCTAGCATTCCCCCTCACTTGCAACAACTGCAATATTAAACGGGTGCCACGAATACCCATCCAAACTTGGTCCAACAGCAGATTAATCTGCGATGCCATCACGGAAGCTTTAATATCGCTAAAGCCCAGGCAAAACCTGTCAGGAAGTGGCTTCAGAGGCTCAGACTGCTTCTCACCTTTTTGCAGTTTCTTTGTTTCAGCCATCAGAATGTCAGGCGAGCAACAGTTAGCCTCCAACTGACCGTCACCTGTTACTATTTGCAGCAATTTGGCTCCAACTGACCTCGACATGCACTCAACATGGCAATTAAACTTTGTGGCCTTAAAGAGGTCAAATTAAATGCATTCCACTGGTGGCACAATAATCTAATGAGTTTGAACTTTGGGTCAGACAATAAGCCTAGATCGTACCATGACTTGGATTCAATTTGAATTGGTTTGTGGAACAAGGGTTTGGGGCTTGTCCTGTCCACTCTGTGCATTGGCTGAGAAAGGCATAATATTTGCTGAACTTCATGGAGTGGGATAGTTTACGATGTATCCTGACCAACATTCATCCCTCAACCAACAAGAGAATAGCAAAACAGATTTCATTGCTGCGTGTGCAATTTGGCTGTTTTCAAATTGGCTGCTATGCTTTCCTAGATGACAAAAGGTGGCTGCACTTTAAATGTGGTTCACCAGCTATTGAAGTGCTGCAGGGCTGCCTTAGGATGTGGAAGGTGCTATGTAAATGCAAGTACTTTCTCGACAAAACAGCAATGCTTTGGATAATTTGCAGCTATGATCAAATAATACTTGGATCAATGCTAGTCCGTACTCTGCCCATTTCCTTGACTGGACCTTTCATTGAAGAGATGGACTTGCGAGCATATTCAAGTGTGGAGAAACATATAGCAGTCCCCTGGGGGCTGAGCCAACGGCTTGAAAGAGCAGCTCACCCTTTGTGGAGAGTTAGCAGCATGATTTATCTCCTCCATCACTGCTTTTTATAATATTCAATATTTAATTATCAAAAGGCTCGTGTTGCCTCACTCTGTGCTTGCTGATTGCCAAACCATCTGCAACACTGGCACTGTTTAAGTAAACACCACTTTGATGCCTTTGAGCAATTTATTTGTGAAATGCTAGAAAGCATATTTGGAGTGACTTTGTTGTTGCACTCAAAATCTCAATGATTTATACACGCGCAGAGCGCGATTGATGTTTCATTTGATGCTAGAGAGCAGTCTAATGAAGAAAAGCATAAAACAGCTATTCTGCATAATTGTTCAGGTCAGAATGTCACTGTAAACTACAGCCATTATTTGTGTAGAAGTGTTTCAGAGACTGAGTATTGAGCTGGCTTTTACCTGGGGGTTCCCCCCACCTAATTGCAGTTCAACTAACACATAGACCTTCGGAGACAGCAACGCTGGTTAAGACGGCTTTGCTTTCCAAGCTTGATTCAACGTACAAGGGAGAGTGATTTGGATAAACGGCAAAACCTGCTTTACATTAAGAAAATAAGAACAAAAGAACTAGGAGCAGGAGTAGGACATCTGCTCCGCCATTCAGTCAGATCATGGCTGATCTTTTGTGGACTCAGCTCCACTTTCCGGCCTGAACACCATAACCCTTTATTCCTTTATTCTTCAAAAAACTATTTATCTTTATTGTAAAAACATTGAATGAAGGAGCCTCAGCTGCTTCACTGGGCAAGGAATTCCATAGATTTGCAACACTTTGGGTGAAGAAGTTCCTCCTAAACTCAGTCCTTATTGGTTCAGGTTCAGCACGGTAGCCTTGTGGATACCACAATCGCTTCACAGCTCCAGGGTCCCAAGTTCGATTCCGGCTTGGGTCACTATCTGTGTGGAGTCTGCACATCCTCCCCGTGTGTGCGTCGGTTTCCTCCGGGTGCTCCGGTTTCCTCCCACAGTCCAAAGATGTGCAGGTTAGGTGGATTGGCCATGATAAATTGCCCTTAGTTTCCAAAATTGCCCTTAGTGTTGGGTGGGGTTACTGGGTTATAGGGATAAGGTGGAGGTGTTGACCTTGGGTAGGGTGCTCTTTCCAAGAGCTGGTGCAGACTCGATGGGCCGAATGGCCTCCTTCTGCACTGTAAATTCTATGATATGAACAGTTATACAATTTCCAAAAATTAGTAGCCCACCCCAGTTGGACTCAATCTAATCCTTGTAGCTCTAGATTTTACTTTGACCGATTAATTTTACTTTAGGCAGCATGGTAACTGTGGTCAGCTCACGATTTAGCCCCATCCTGTTCCCTGACCATCTGTTGTTGTTCAAGACCCTTGAATCTGCTATCTCTTGCTCCCCCGTACTCCCATTTCTCTTATCTCATTTGGTTCTTGCCCGCCCCATGGTCTGTCTGAGCGCAGCATGCTGGAGCTGCTGATAAGAACTGCCTATTGAGCTGGCTGTGTTATTGCTGACCACATTATTTCTGTCTGAATCTGTCTGTCTTAGGAATGTGGTCAAGTTAGCGAGCTTAAATCCCATCATACATTGCAGCCACTGCTATTAGCAAGAGTTTAAATGCTTGTTGCTGCTATGTTCTAAGAATGCATGTTTAATGGGTAATAATGATCAGTGGATATACTTTTTATGATTAGTCTCAATCCTCCAAAAACTAACTTAAGTAGACCTGTCTAATGTTATCCTACCTATCCGGTTTTAAGGGGTCTCATCGCAGGACCCCCCCCCCCTCTCTTAAATTTGTTACCGTGGTTTTGACTTACCATCTTCTTTGGCTAGAGCATGGCCAGCCTTATTGCTGTTTGTCAGTACCCTGGAGTTTTGAACACAAAAACTAGGTTGATCACTGAGGGAATGCTGCACTGTGAGAAGTGCTGTCGCTCATTTGAGAAATTAAACTGAGGTCCCTGCGGATTGATGTTAAAAAACTCGTGGTTCTACTTCGAAGATCAGTGTGTGTTTCTTCCTAACTACTATTTGTCCCTCAGCCAACATGACTAAAATATATTGGGCGGGATTCTCCGTTTCTGAGAGTTTTGGTGCGATCTTCCGGAAATGTTTCCAAGTGCTGCAGCTCATCAGGCCCTAGGATTCACCTTGGGATAGAGGTCAGCTGGAGGACCTGCAGGAGAATGGACATGTGGTCAGTGGGATCGATCGGTCAGTCAATAAGGAAATAACAACTCCTGTTTGACAGGTCCTCCGGGTGGATCCTGGTGATCCCTCACTTCTGCGGCATCCGCCAGCCTCCGTGTGGTTGACTGATCTGTCCTCGGCCACACCAGTCACCTGCAGGTCCTGCTTCTCAAAGGAGGTGAGGATTCTCAAGTCCGGCACCCCTCCGCCAGTCCGGGCCTCTCCCCGTTGATTGTGGGGGAGCTTTGACTGAGAAGACACAGGGAGGGCATTGTTAGCCACACGCGTGATTCACAGTGGTGGGAGAGGGGGTATGAAGGCGGGTTTGGGGGAGAAGGGGGAGGGAGGGTGGGGGACATTTGGAGATTTGGGGGGTGGATGCTCCGTTGTGGTGGGGTGGGTGGGATGTTGGCATCTACTGACTCGTGCTACATGTTGTAGGTTGTTGACCTTCTTCCGACACTGGAGGCCAGTCCTCCTGGACACACTGTCCAAGCTGACAGCTGCCGCCATCTCATCCCAGGCAGCACTGGCTGCCCTGTTGGTGACCCTCTGAGACCCCCGAGGGAACAGGACATCCCTCCTGGCCTCCACCGCGCCCGGGAGCCTGCCCAGGTCAGCATCCCCGAATCCTGGGGCCGGTCTCCTCGGCGTCATTGTTGCGAGCTGGCTGGGGCTGGCTGAGTAAGTGCTGCTCGACGTTGTTACAGGGGGGCTGGCGAGCGCAGGCCCGGTGAATCAGCAGGAAATCCAGCATTCAGGGTGGGAAGACCGCGAGGCCTCACTGTGACTAATTAGCATTGAATAGTATTGCCGGACTCGTTGGGCCGAGAGCCGGGAAACTCGTGACAATTCCCACTCGCTAGCACATTCAGAGCTTTTTCCGGAGAATCGCACCCTGAGAATTGTTTTTAGCACAGGGGAGTTGAACTCCATGATCGCGCCGCCAATTTGAAAGGCTGCGCCAAACTCTAAGTGAACTTGTGGATCCCACACATGCCCCATCCTTGGGAAATGTCACCTCCACACACATGGGTACAACCATACGCCCGCCCAAGTCCCCTTACAGCACCCACTTCCTTCTAGTACCCCCAGCCATCACCTCGCCCTCCCCAACCTTGTACAGGGCCCTACTGTGCCCTGCACAACCCCACCCTTCAAACTTCCCCTGCCCTCCATGCATGGGCATGGCTCTTCTTGGGCCTTGACTATTGGCAGTGCCACCCTTGCACCCGGCCCAGGCACCTGAGTAGACGTGTTACCAGCTTGCAAGTACCACCTGGGCACCATCACAGTGCGCGGGTGCCAGCTGGGCAATGCCAAGGTGACTGCATTCCAGGAGGAGGACCAGGGGTCCATCCTGCTCTATTGCTGACCACACAATGGCCTTGGGTAGAGTTCCAATTCCGACACCTCACAGGACTTGGTTGTATCCCGTGAAGCACTGAGGCTGCCGGGCGGCCTGCGGGAGGCCTCGCTCGGGATTTATGGCCGTGGTGGGCTATCGCTCGAGCACAACGCGGCCACTGAATTGCACCCATTGTATTTTGTTCTTTCATCTAAATCATTAATATATATTGTGAATAGCAGAGCACTGATACCTGTGGTATCTCATTAGCCACTGCCTGACATTTTGAAAAAGACCCATTTATTCCTCCTCTTTTTCCTGTCTATTAATCAGTTTTCTATCTAGCTCAGGCCCTGGGGATTTATCGGCCTTCAAACCCATCAATTTCCCCAACACCAGTTCCCTACTAATACTGATTTCATTCCCTACTAATACTCTCTTTCATTGAGCCCTCTGTTCCCTAACATTTCTGGTACCTCATTTGTGTCACCCTTTGTGAAGACAGAACCAAAGTATGTATTTAGTTGGTCATTTCTTTGAACCCCATTATAAATTCCTCTGTTTCTGACTGTGGGACCCTCAATTCACCAATCCCTTCCTCTTCACATACATATCGAAGCTTTTATAGTCAGTTTTTATGTTCCCCATAAGCTTACTCCTGTCGTCTATTTTCCTCTTCTTAATCAATGCTTTTGTCCTCCTTTGCTGAATTCTAAATGGCTTCAAATGCTCAGGTCTGCTGTTTTTTCTGGCCAATTTGTACGCCTCTTCATTGGATCTAATACTATCTCTAATTTCCCTTGTGCTTCATGGATTAGCTACCATTGCCGTTTTATGTTTGCACCAGACAGAATAAACAATTGTTGCAGTTCACCCATGTGGTCTTTGAATGTTTGCCATTGCCTATCCACCATCATCCCTTTAAGTAACGTCCCCCTTTAAGTAACGTCCCCCAACTATCATAGCCAACTCAGAACTCATACCATCGTAGTTTCTTTTATTTAGATTCTGAAGCTTAGTCTCAGAATCAACTCTGTCACTCTTCACCTTGATGAAGAATTCTACCATATTATGGTCGCTCATTTCCAAGGGGCCAACTGGATTGCCAATTATTCCTTTCTCATTACACAATACCCAGTCTACGATGGCCTTTTCCCTCGTTGGTTCCTCAAGGTATTGGGACAGAAAATCATCCGGTACACACTCCATCAATTCCTCCTCTATGATATTGTTGCTAATTTGATTTCCCCAATCAAAATACAGATCAAAGTCATCCATATTTGCCGATGTTCCGTTATTGCATGTGTCTCTATTTTACTGTTTAATGCCATTTCTAACATCCTCGCTACAATTTGGGGGTCTATATACAACCCTCCCTAAAGTTATTTTCCCTTTATGTTTCTCAGCTCTACCCATACAGATTCCACATCATCGGAGCTAATATCCTTCCTGACGATTGCGTTAATTTCCTCTTTGATCAGAAATGAAATCCCATTTTTTTTTTCCTTTTTGTCTGTCCAAATATGTGCAGGTTACGTGGATTGGCCATTCTTCATTGCCCCTAGTGTCCTAAAAGTTAGGGTGGGGTTACTGGGTTGCGGGGATAAAGGGGGATAGGGCGAAGGCATGGGGCTTAAGTAGGGTGCTCTTTCCAAGTGCCGGTGAAGGCTCGATGGGCAGAATGGCCTCCTTCTGCATTGTAAATTCTATGATTCTTCCTAGATACTGAACCCCTGGGTGTTAAATTCTCATCCCTGGCCACCCTGTGGCCATGTCTCCGACACCCTAATGTGATGGATGCCTGGTTAGGTCCCAACAGTGACTCAGATGCTGGACCAGAATCGCAATGTTTAAACATTTTTTAAGACTGTGCGGAAAGATCGATTCGCTCGAGGAGTGATTGCGTAGGAAATAGGGCTTGGTTATTTTTTACAAACAAAACTTAATTGAAACAAAAGAAAAACAGTATTTAAACTTCTATCTTCAAACCTCACAAGAACAGCTTACATGTATCTCATAACCCTAATACATGACTTCCCATTAAACAACATGCAAAATGAACAGACAGCTCGCAACTCCACTTATGCAGGCAGGCAAAAATGATACTTGCATTTACAGAATATATTCCTGCTGTTAGTGCAGCTCCTTCAGACCCCTTTCTGGAAGCCTGTCTCTGTGGCAGCTTTTCATGACCTCTCCCGGTGGATTTCAAAATCCTTCCACTCCCCCCTGTTCGAACAGGATTCTTTTGTCTCTCTAAACTCCACTCAGCCCTTTAAACAATGGTTCTATACCGGGGTGTCCAGAATTGAACTCGCTATCATTCTATGGGCTTTTGATTGCCCACTCCCATTTACACAAAAGAACAGGGCTATGAAAAAACAATTAACCTCCAATTTATGGACATAATACGCCATCAGACTCTGTAATAGGCTAATAACTGGTCAGATTAGAGTGTCCCGGAGAGCAATGGATCTTTAGTGAATCACCTGGGCTGAACAGGGGTACCCTGTTTATTCCCATTAACGAGTTTAAGTCCAAATGGGACAATGTAACTCAGGCCAAGTGTGGGTGCATACCTCTGACTCAGGACTAGCAGTTTTACCCTCAGCCTGCTCACCCCTAAATTGCCCACTACTATTGTAACACCAACTATATTATACACTGTTAAATCTAATTTCGCTATTAGCTCATCCACTTTATTGAGAATGCACCATGTATTAAGGCACAAAGCCTTTAGGCTTGTCTTTTTAAATTCCCTTGCCCCGTTTCCATTATTTTTCACTGTGGCCCTGTTTGATTCTGGCTCTTGATTTCTCTCTCTATCACTTATTTCCCTTTCTGTCTTTTGTCCTTGTCCATATTTCCCCCTCCTCTGACTCCTTGCATTGGTTCCCACCCCCCTGCCATTTTAGTTTAAATGCTTCCCAGCCTCTCGAGCAAATGCTCCCCCTCGGACATGTGTTCCGGTGTAGCCCAGGTGTCACCCATCCAGTTTGTACTGGACCCACCTCCCCAAGAACCAGTCCTAATGTACAATGAATCTGAAACCCTACCCCTCGCACCATCTCTTCAGCCACATATTCATGACTGGGATTTTTTTTATTATCATGAAAGGTGCATTCGGATTTTGAACTTTATTTTATTTTGACTCAACATGGCTCCTGAGGCCTGCACATGGTGGACACCAGGTGAGTTGGCATGGAGGATTTAAATAAAAGGGTAGTACATACGGTGCATGGATTGGCATGAGTCGGCATTAAGTTGGCATGCTGGCTAACGTAAGTAAGCATGGGGGCATGCATCTGCTGACCTTTTCCTTCTAGGTGGTAGAGGTCATGACTTTGGAAGGTGCTGTCAAAGAACTTTTCGTAGTTGCTGCAGTGCATCTTGTAGACAGTACACACTGCTGCTACTGTGTGTGAGCAGTGAAGGAAGTGAATGTTGTTGGTGGAGGATGGGGTTCCAATCAAACAAGATGCTCTGTCCTGGATGGTGTTGAGTATCTTCAGTGTTGTTGGAGCTGCATTCATCCCAGTAAAGGCGAGTATTCCATCACACTCCTGACCCGTGTCTTGCAAATGATGGACAGCCTTTGAGGAGTTAGAAAATGAGTTACCACTGCAGAAATCCCAGATTCCGACCTGCTATTATAGCCACAGTATTTAAATGGCTAGTCCAGTTCAGTTTCTGGTCAATGATAATGCCCAGGGTATTGATATTACCTATATATGTAAGCATATTGCACTTGGGCAATGTAGGAGTCGAATGTTGTTTTCAAGTTAAGAAATGTTAAGTATCTGGGAGTACATTATTGCTGGTCCTGCGTCACGTGACATGTAGTGATGTTAGCAGAGTGTTTGCGCAGGCTTTGAGAAAATCACCACCTTTATTCTACTGAGCAGCATCGTTAATGAACCTGTTACTGTGTTCCATAAAAGTGTGGGCACCAACGTACCTTTTCTCTTTGCGGCAACAAAGAAATATAACAAAGGAGAAAACTGGCGACGAGGATTGAGGCAGAAAGAAATTGCTGGAAACAAGATTTTCTTCAACCAATTGTGGGGCGGCATCGGGAAAAATGGAAAATTCTTGGCACCGGACTCGCGCACACGCAGACATCGGGTGAAGCACTGCCGTCAAAGCAAATGTTGAACAAATGTTTTTGCCAGCAATTGGGAGGAAGAAGACTGACAGTCAGGGAAGACTTGCTAACCTCAAAGTGAGTAGAATCTGGACTACATGGACTGCACAAATGGCAAAGCTACATGGGTTGCGGGGACGGGGATTTTGAAGTCTGTTGACTCTGGATGGGCCACTACTTGGTAGAAAATTCAAAATAATCAGGCATGAAAGGGAAAGATTTCCTAGTTGCTTGTTCACTGGATTGTTTGTGCCATACTTTCCAAGATAGGCGTCAGAAGGGACAAAGTGTAGACCCTAGGACCCGGGATCCAAAAATGGTGGGAAAAACGGGTGCGATGGACATGTTTGATGAGGATTATGAAACATGTAATTATGAAAGATTTCAAATGTTTTTGATAGCTAATCAGACACCAGAGGACACAAGGGTCGCAACATTTCTCAGCTCATTTGGCCGTAAAATGTTGATGCTGCGACAGAATCTTGTTTCCCCCAGTAAAACCAAGAAACAAGTCCTTTAGCAAAATAATAAAAATCATAGAGGGAGATTCCTCTGCTCAACCGTTGCTGATTGCAGAAATTCTGGTTCCACTGCCATAGTCACGACAAAGGTGAAACCATTTTTACAGTTTATAACATCTTTAAAATCATTAGCTCGATATTGTGAATTTGGTGCAATAGTTGATGATACTCTCTGTGATCAGCTGGTTTGTGGATTATGTACTGAAGCAATTTAACGGAAGCTGCTTACTGTAAGTAATTTAATTTTTAAAGCCACTGTGGAAGCTGCCACATCTATGGAGCTTACAATGACAGAAGCTGCTCAGATAGGGGCTGGAGAGAAGATCCACAAAATGGATACCTTAAAGAACAGGGCTGCAAAGGTGCAACCACGTCATCGGTGTACACAGGTTGGACACTCAGTGGGGGAATGCCGAAGTAAACCAAATACATACAGGAATTGTGGCAAAAAGGACCATATTGCCAAAGCGTGTTGGACTCAGATAAATTCTTCTACATCAAGAAAGGGGAAGAAGAAAAATATAAGTAAACAATCTAGCTGTGTATTCAAATTTTTTTTTCTATAAATTTAGAGTACCCAATTCATTTTTTCCAATTAAGGGGCAATTTAGCGTGGCCAATCCACCTACCCTGCACATCTTTGGGTTGTGGGGGTGAAACCCACGCAAACACCGGGAGAATGTGCAAACTCCACACGGACAGTGACATGGAGCCGGGATCGAACCTGGGGCCTCGGCGCCATGAGGCAACAGGGCTAACCCAGTGCGCCACTGTGCTGCCTGCTGTGTATTCAAATTAATGGATGAAGCTCAAATTACTCAAAAGACAGATAAACTGAGCTGCAGCAAGTCTTGTCGATGCAGGGGGATGAACAATGTTTTTGGGCATATCCAAAACTTGACGGTAATGAAACTAAAATGGAAGTGGATTCAGGTACAGCAGTATTACTAATACCTGAGACAATTTATCATCAAAAGCTGAAGAATCTGCCTTTAGAATTGTCAAATGTGATGCTCAGGACGTACATTTAAGAAGTTGTACCACTAATAGGATGCATTATTGTGAAAGTAGAAGCAAATAGGCAGACAGCAAAGTCACCTCTTCATGTTGTCCATGGAACGTTTCCTGCTCTATTTGGCGGAGCAAGGTTGGCTAAGGTTAGGCTTAACTGGGAAATAATCAATCAATCAAAGAACAACTTGCAACAACTTCTGAAGAGGTACGAGGCTGTGTTTGATGATTCATCTATGATTGAAGTTAAATTACATTTAAAAATCAAGCCAGACAGCATACCCAAATGTTTCAGTTCTATAACTGTACAAGACACCATCAGACCTAAAGTTGATGAAGTAGTAGAAAGATTAGTACGAACAGGAGTCATTGAACCTGTGCAGCAAGTGATTGGGTGACAGCAATTGTTCCTGTATTAAAATGGAATGGCTCATTGAGAATTTGTGGAGATTTTAAAGAAACGATCAATGCAGTTTTTTGGGAGACCATTATCCACTGCCGTTGATAGAATACTTATTTGCTGGACATTCTGGAGGACGAAATTTCAGTAAAATTGACCGTTCACAGGCATTTCTGCAGATGGATCTGGCTATCAAATCACAGCCATAACTTACCATCATAAAGCACAAGGGTTTGTTTTGTTCCAACAAATTTTGTTTTGGAATAACATCTACACCCGCTCTTTTTCAAAGATTTATGGAACATATTCTCAGTGGATTGAATGGAGTGACATACTCATCACTGGTTCAAGTGAACAGGAACACTTGGAGAATTTGGAGGCTGCTCTGAAGTGGTTGCAAAGCCACAAACTGAGAGTTAAGAAGGAAAATTGTCACATTTTTAAGTGATCCATAAATTACCTTGGTTATATCATTGACAAGGACAATTTACGCAAAAAACCAAAGAAAATTTCTGCTATCATTCAGAAGCACCGTATCGTAAAAATGTGACACAATTAATGTTGATTTTACAATTGATTAATTATTATCGTTAGCAACACGTTGACAATACACATTGCTCTGTGTCAAACAGTA
Source organism: Scyliorhinus canicula (assembly GCF_902713615.1). NCBI lineage: Eukaryota > Metazoa > Chordata > Chondrichthyes > Carcharhiniformes > Scyliorhinidae > Scyliorhinus > Scyliorhinus canicula. The sequence goes on along the minus strand of NC_052153.1, from coordinate 183,451,848 downwards.
ATGGCACTGATCAGAAGGATGTGAAAATGTATACAATGAAATGAAAGAAGCTTGACTGAAGTCAAAGCTGTTGGTTCATTACAATCCAAAATTGAAGTTGCAATCAGCTTACGATGCCACACCCTAGGGGGTTAGTGCAGTCATCCTGCACATTGTGCATTCAGGAGAGGAAGAACCAAAACCATTTGCTTTTCGCACTGTTACTAGTGCAGAAATGAATTAGATTCTGCAGGAAAAAGAAGAATCATTTTACAGATTACTGGCTTTTGACTACAATATTTGGGCTGTATAAAGGTAAACCTTCTTTGGCAGCTAGTATATAGTCATTGATATTGCCGGCGCACGATATCCAGTATACTAACAATCTTTATTATTAGAACATAGAACAGTACAGCACAGAACAGGCCCTTCGGCCCTCGATGTTGTGCCGAGCAATGATCACCCTACTCAAACCCACGTATCCACCCTATACCCGTAACCCAACAACCACCTCCCTGAGCCTTACTTTTTAGGACACTACGGGCAATTTAGCATGGCCAATCCACCTAACCCGCACATCTTTGGACTGTGGGAGGAAACCGGAGCACCCGGAGGAAACCCACGCACACACGGGGAGGACGTGCAGACTCCGCACAGACAGTGACCCAGCCGGGAATACGAACCTGGGACCCTGGAGCTGTGAAGCATTTATGCTAACCACCATGCTACTGTGCTGCCCCAACTTATTGTCTCAAGTAGGCTGACATTAACACCACAATGAAGTGACTGTGAAAATCCCCTAGTTGCCACATTCCAGCGCCTGTTTGGGTACACTGAGGGAGAATTAAGAATGTCCAAATTACTGAACAACACGTCTTTTGGCATTTGTGGGAGGAAACCGGAGCACCCGGAGAAAACCACGCAGACACGGGGAGAACGTGCAGATTCCACACAGACAGTGAGCCAAGCCGGGAATCGAACTCGGGAACCAGGCGCTGTGAAGTGACAGTGCTAACCACTGTGCTGCCGTGCCGCCTATGTCACAAGTGTGAGCAGCATGCAAATGTTGCTTTCTCACGGTTGCTGTTGCAAGTCAAGCATGAACCTGCAGAACATTTAGTCGATATTTTGTATTTCTCACTCGTGGATAGTGTACCTGTGACTATATCTCAAGTTCAGAGATATACAAGAACTGATCCAGGGATGGGGAAGGTGAAGGACTTGGTTCAAAAATGAACGCTGTCAGACATTCATAGGAAAAATCCAGACCTCAAGCCTTACATCAAAGACTTGAGCTGACAAGACAGAATGGAGTTCTATTGTGGGGATTCCGTGTGATTATTCCTCCGTGCTTACATAATAGAGTCCTTGAACAACTGCAGGAGGGACATACAGGTGTTGTAAGGACAAAGGAATTGGCACAGAGTTTTTAGTGGTTCATGGGATTATGAACTCAAATTGAAGAGAAAGTTAGGCAATGCCAATCTTGTACAAAATTATGAAACACTCGACCATTACGATCATTACACCTGTGCGAATGTCCGACTCCGCCATGGTAGATAATATACATTGATTATGCTGGTCCAGTGGAGGGATACATTTTCTTAGTGATTGTTGATGGGTACTTAGAGAGGGTACAGAATGATTCCCGGAATGAAGTTTGGCGTAAGAGGAACGGTTGAGGACTCTGGGTCTGTATTCGTTGGAGTTTAGAAGGATGAGCGGGGATCTTATTGAAATCTACAGGACACTGTGAGGCCTGGATAGAGTGGATGTGGAGAGGATGTTTCCACTTGTAGGAAAAACTAGAAGCAGAGGACTAAATCTGAGACTAAAGGGACGATGCTTTTTAACAGAGATGAGGACATTGCTGCCTAAGGCGCTGAGGACCCAGGTTCGAATCCCGGCTCTGCGTCACTGTCCGTGAGGAGTTTGCACATTCTCCCCGTGTCTGCGTGGGTTTCACCCCCACAACCCAAAAGATGTGCAGGATAGGTGGATTGGCCATGCTAAATTGCCCCTTAATTGGAAAAATAATTGGGTACCCTAAATTTATTTTAAAAAACAGAGATGAGGAGAAATTTCTTCAGCTAGAGGGTAGTGAATCATGGAACTCATTGCTGCAGAAGGCTGTGGCTATCTTTATGACAGAGATAGATAGGTTCTTGATTAATAAGTGGATGAGGGGCTATGGGGAGAAGGCAGGAGAATGGAATATGAAACAAATCAGCGATGATAGAATGGCGGAGCAGACTTAATGGGCCGAAAGGCCTAGCTCTGCTCCAATGTCTTATGGTCTTGTATTCTAAGATGACCAGACGTCACAATAATTAAGTCATGGACAGCTGAGTAGACTATTACAAAACTAGATGAAGTATTTGCAAGATTTGGAACACCTGAGCAGATTGTCAATGATAATAGTAATAGTACACAGTTTACTTCGAAGGAGTTTAATGACTACTTGGAAGAGAATAATATACACCATATCTGGTCAACTCCATATCATCCAGCAAAGAATGGATTGGCTGAATAATGAAAGTATTCTATCAAAGCATCAAGCAGCGTAAACAAATTTCTAATATCTTATCCGAACACTGTAAATGCCACCACGCAGAGTTTACCGGCAATGCTGTCGGTCAAGAGGAAACTACAAACACAGTTTGGTTTTTTAACTCCACCTGATATTTCAGAAATTGTCAAATAAGAACAAAAAGCACAAATTGGTAGGAGGAAGAAAATCTCTAAAAAAAACGAGTGCTTACAAGGGAGATAGAGTGTTACCTCAGAGTTATACCATCAAAGAGAAATGGGTACTAACTATGTTCCGAGCAAAGACTTGCCCAATATCATACACCATACAGATGGACGCTGAAAGAGTTTGGTGATGTCATGCTGATCAGTTACTTGCTGCATGATGTGAGTTTCCAGAAACTTCTGAAGAGGTTCTACCTTTATACGATCCAGAGAGCAATACTTTGAAACGGAGACCAGAAAAAGTGACAAGTTCAGATTCTATTTCTGAGGGCTTTTCAATTCCAAGAGTGACAGATGCTGGAAATAACTACTCAAGAAGCACCATCTGCAGAAAGGAATGAGAACACTCCTGGGGTCACAAGTAGCCAAGTTCAAGAATGTCAAATTATACCAATAAGGTCTAGGTGTCCACCGCAAAGAGTGGCTTATTGAATTGTATGGACCTGTTGTGTAAATGTTCATTGTTGTCATTGCCCTAATGAAACAAAAAGAGAGGGTTGTTATATATCCGGGAATACAATCTTACTGGTTCTGCATCACACAATGTGTAGTGGCGTCATCAGAGTGTCTGCGTGGGCTTTGAGTAGATCACCACCTTGACTGTTTGAGAAGCACCCTTAAGAAACCATCTTTGGATCCTCACTGCCTTCAAGTGATGTCCCAGAGGACTGGAGAATAACAAATGTTATTCCTTTGTTTAAGAAGGATAGCAAGGAAAATCCAGGGAACTACAGGCTGGTGAGCCTTGCATCAGTGGTAGGGAAATTACTGGAGAGAATTCTTTGAGACAGGATCTACTCCCATTTGGAAGCAAGTGGACGTAGTAGCGAGAGGCAGCACCGTTTTGTGAAGGGGAGGACGTGTCTCACTAACTTGATAAAGTTTTTCGAAGAGGTCACAAAGATGATTGATGCAGGTAGGACAGTGGATGTTGTCGATATGGACTTCAGTAAGGCCTTGGACAAGGTCCCTCATGGCAAACTGGTACAAAAGGTGAAGTCACACGGGATCAGAGGTGGGCTGGCAAGGTGGATACAGAACTGGCTCGGTCATAGAAGGCAGAGAGTAGCAATGGAAGGGTACTTTTCTGATTGGAGGGCTGAGACTACTGGTGTTCTGCAGGGATCAGTGCTGAGACCTTTGTGTTCATAATATATATATAAATGATTTGGAGGAAAATGTAACTGGTCTGATTAGTAAGTTTGCGGACGATACAAAGGTTGGTGGAATTGAGGATAGCGATGAGGGCTTTCAGAGGATACAGCAGGATTTAGATCATTTGGAGACTTGGACAGAGAGGTGGCAGATGGAGTTTAATCCGGACAAATGTGAGGTAATGCATTTTGGAAGGTCTAATACAGGTAGGGAATATACAGTGAATGGTAGAACCTTCAAGAGTATTTACAGTCAGAGAGATCTAGGTGTACAGGCCCACAGGTCACTGAAAGGGGCAACACTGGCGGAGAAGGCAGTCAAGAAGGTAAACGGCATGCTTGCCTTCATTGGCCGGGGCATTGAGTATAAAAATTGGCAAGTCATGTTGCAGTTGTATAGAAACTTAGTTAGGCCATGCTTGGAGTATAGTGTTCAATTCAGGTCGCCACACTATCAGAAGGATGTGGAGGTTTTAGAGAGAGTGCAGAAGAGATTTACCAGGATGTTGCCTGGTATGGAGGGCATTGGCTATGAGGAGAGGCTGAATAAACTTGGTTTGTTCTCACTGGAATGACAGAGGTTGAGGATCAACCTTATAGAGGTCTACAAAATTATGAGGGGCACAGACAGAGTGGATAGTCAACGGCTTTTCCCCAGGGTAGAGGGGTCAATTACTAGGGGGCATAGGTTTAAGGTGCGAGGGCGAGGTTTAGAGGAGATGTACGAAGCACGTTTTTTTACACAGAGGGTAGTGGGTGCCTGGAACTCGCTGCTGGAGGAGGTGGTGGAAGCAGGGACGATAGTGACATTTAAGCAGCAGCTTGACAAATACAAAAATAGGACGGGAATAGAGGGATACGGACCCAGGAAGTGTAGAAGATTTTAGTTTAGACGGGCAGCATGGCCGGCGTAGGCTTGGAGGGCCGAAGGGCCTGTTCCTGTGCTGTACCTTTCTTTGTTCTTTGTTCTCATTGTGTTTTGCATGAATCCAGAGAGTGGGCACTTTTCTCTTTGCGGCAACAGAGGAATATAACATGCCTGAAACCAGATACATTTGTGACATAAAGTGAGCTCAGCGACACCATTTCCGTGATGTAAATGTGAATGGTTGTGGTACTGTGACCTATCTCCTGTTGAAGAATGAAGACGATCCGGCACATTGGGCTTGTGATAGTAAAGGCCAGAGCCGCCCCATTGGTGCAGATCACAATTCCAAGAACGCATATCACTACAGCTGCGGTTGCAAATCTTGTGGATAGAATAATGAGGACATTATTGCAGCACTGTCTTGATGGCTCAGTGTTCTGGTCCGATAGCATGTCTGGATTGAAGTATATTGAGAATGAGACAATGAGATTTTGCTCCTTCCTTGTCAACAGAATATCTATCATTCATGGGGATCTGAAGCACACAATGGAAGTATGTAAACTCTGCTTGGATCCAGCATGTGATGAATCGAGAGGACTAAGTGCAGAGGCCTTTTGGAGAACGGAAGACAAATGGCCACTTTGGCCTGGGGAATCAAGTCACATTTCTGGCTGAGGATCCAGAAGTTAGGAAATAACTCAAAATAAATAGGGGCGGCATGGTAGCACAGTGGTTAGCACTGTTGTTTCACAGTTCCAGGGACCCAGGTTCAGTCCCTGGCTTGGGTCACTGGCTGTGCAGAGTGTGCACGTTCTCCCCATGTCTGCACGGATTTTCTCCGGTTTCCTCCCACAAGTCCTGAAAGATGTGCTTGTTAGGTAATTTGGACATTCTGAATTCTCCCTCAGTGTACCTGAACAGGTGCCGGAGTGTGGCGACCAGGAAATTTTTACAGTAACTTCATTGCAGTGTTAATGTAAGCCTGCTTGTGACACTAATAAAGATTATTATAATGAACCTCTCGGTTAGGCCTGACAGCTCTAACACCATTAGCAAGCTGACCAATCACTTTTCAAAGTGGATTTCCTTGAAGAAGTTTGTAAATTGGATTCTCAAAATTAGAGAAGTATTTTTGAAAGTGAGAAGGAAAAGAGAAGACTTAAAAGAAGCTATAAGTCAGACTGAGAGCGGCCAAGGGAGATCAAATATCCTCCTAATGGAACAAATGAACAAATTTGAAGAAACGCTGTGATGTGGGACTGTTCCTCAAGAAGACATGGCTGCAGCTGTGTAAAAGATCCTTTGATTCAGCCAACTGAGAATGTTTCCGGGAGATATCACTGCTCGAAAGAAATATAGCGAATAACAGCTGCTCCCCAAGTCAGACCCTGTGTTGGAGGATGGACTTTGGAGAATAAGAGGACTATTGACTCAACGGGCTGTGGCAGTCGAAGCCAGACATCTGACCATTCTCTCAAAGTACCTGAAGTCTCGCTGTATTCATGAAGAATTGAGACATAGTGGAAGAAATCATGTGCTGTCACCCTTGCATCAGAGGTATTGGATCACAGGAGCTAACTCAGCAGCACGGACAGTGAGTTCTGAATTCATAATCTCGTTGACATCAATGCGACAGAGTCGAGGAAGAGAAATTATCAGATTTTCCAAAGGATTGTGTGCTGCCAGATGAACCCACATTTACAAATGTTGGAGTGGAGTACTTTGGTCCAGTTGAAGCCAAGCGACGCCGCAGGTTGGCTAAGAGATGTGGAGTGATATTCACATGCCTCGCCATAGGAGGAGTTCATGCCAAAATGACTTGTTCACTAATCTGTGTTGTTTCTGTTATTGAACCTGACAATGGCCTCAACTTTATCAGAACAGAATGTGAACTCCGGGAAGCGGTTGAACATTGGAATCAAGCTTGACCACAAGGGACTATGTTGAGTAAAGGAGTGACGTGGATTTTTCACCCACCAGCAGGGTCTCACCATGTTGGCATATTAGAAAGACAGATATGCAGCATGAGCAAGTTTCTCAAATGCTTGATGACGACGATCACCAGACAGTTCTACGCGAAGCAGAAGCCATCATGAGTGATTGTCCATTAACAGCAATCTCAGATAAACCTAATGACTTGGAAGCTCCCACACCTAATCATCTGCTCCTGATGAAGCCTAAACCTTTTCTGCCCCTGACATGTTCAGAAAAGATGTGTAAACATCAAAACTAGGAACAGGAGTAGGTCATTTGGCCCACCGAACCTGCTTTGCAATGCATTGTGATCGCAGCTGACCCTCTATCTCAATGCCATATTCCTGCTTTCGCCCCACACCCCTTGGTACAATTAAAATCTAAAAAATGATCTATCTCTATTTTTAATATATCCAGTGACAATCTCCATAGCCTACCATGGTAGGGAATTGTACAGGTTCACTACCCTTTGAATGAAGACATCTTTCCTCATCTCCATCCCAAGTGGTCTATCCTATATCCTGAGACTATGTTCCCAGGTTCTAGATTCCCCAAGCAGGGAAAACATCTTCCCTGCACCTCCTCTGTTCAACCCTGTTGGAATTTTATACCTGTCAATCAGATCTTCTCTCACCCTTCCGAACTCTAGTGAATACATGCTCATCACAGGTTGAATCAAGTTCAGTAAATGACGGATTGGTTTAGGAAAAGATGAACACGTGAGTGCCTTCCGTTGGAGCAGGAATGTCAGAAGTGGTTGCGCATGAGAAGGAATTGCATTGTGGGAGATATCATCCTGAGAGTTGAAGACAAGGAACCCACATGATGGATGGATGATGGGAAGAGGTGTGGAGACCATGCCAGATCAGACAGGAATCATCTGACGTGTTTGCATGTGGACCTAAAGCAGGATTCTCGTCAGGCCCACAGGCAATCTTTGTCCACTTCTTGAAGACAAGGGCGAGCGACTCTTCTAGAACTGTAAGCCGCACTGATCATCTGCGTAATGAAGGACTTTAATACATGTTCTCTATTTTACCATGTAAACATGCAAGTTCATTTCACCTCGACTGGGGGAACAACGCATCCGATTAGACATGTTACAGCCTTCTGGTCTTCGCATTGAGTGCATCAACTTCAGACTGTGAACTCTCTCCTCCACCTTCACCCCATTTTTATTTCTATCAATTTATTTTCATTTCTTCCATCAATGAATTTTTCCCTCACCATTGTCTCCCCACCCAACCAGGGCCATCTCTTCCCCGTTCCCAGTTGTGCTTTGACACACTGAATACCCCTGTTCTGGCATTAACACATTCTGATCTCTCATTGTGCCATTATCAACACCCTTCTTAGTCATTATCAGCACCGTTTACATTCCCTTTGTCTTTTTGTCCGCAGCATCTTTGTCAATCTCCACTTATCGATGGCCCTCTATCCAGCCCCACTGCTTCACATACCACCCCCACCCCCCCCCCCCCCCCACCCCGCACAACAGTACAAATCTGACCCTATTTCCAGTTCCCTCCAACTTTGCCGAAAGAGTCATCCACACTCGAAACGTTAGTTCCCTTTTCTCTCCTCAGATGCCATCAGAACTACTGAGATTGTCCAGCATTTTCTGTTTGTTTTAACTCGGCTCCATGTACACGACGTGACTGTTACACTTTACGCTGATAACAACTGGGGGCTCCGTGGAAGGTAAGAGCCTTTATTGTCGTTTTCAAGTTTACAAAGGAAGGAACTGATAACATTAGCTTGTAATCGCTGCATGTTCCGAAGTTGAAACTTAATTGCTTATTTATTGCATGCTGTGCTACCCACTCCGGTTCCTTTGATTTTCTTTTTCCCCACAATCTGTTGCTCCGAAATTGTAAGGAAAGGAGATCAGTCAAAAACACGATGGCTTTTCAGAAGCATCTCGTTTATGCCCATGAAGCAATTGCAGATTTTTGACCACGTAAACCAGTTACCCATAGTTTTACGAAGCAATGCAGAAATCCTTCCGAGATAACCAATGTTCGGATTCATGGATGAAACTGCATGAAGCTAATGTCGCAGAACATATTACTGTGTGCCTGCTGTGGATGTGAATATTCAATATTAAGAAAGTTTTCTCACCTAGATTTATTCTTTTCAGTTTTCTGAGGTTGAATTTCTATGACAACTGGATAAAGATTGGTAGAAATCAGGGCAGGACGGTAGCATGGTGGTTAGCATAAATGCTTCACAGCTCCAAGGTCCCAGGTTCGATTCTCGGCTGGGTCACTGTCTGTGCGGAGTCTGCACGTCCTCCCCGTGTGTGCGTGGGTTTCCTCCGGGTGCTCCGGTTTCCTCCCACAGTCCAAAGATGTGCGGGTTAGGTGGATTGGCCATGCTAAATTGCCCGTAGTGTCCTAAAAAGTAAGGTTAGGGGGGGGTTGTTGGGTTACGGGTATAGGGTGGATACGTGGGTTTGAGTAGAGTGATCATGGCTCGGCACAGCATCGAGGGCTGAAGGGCCTGTTCTGTGCTGTACTGTTCTATGTTCTATGTTCTAAATATAAGCTGGAGGAGTTCAAACCAGCTGAGGAGTGGTACAATTGTTTAGTTTTATGAAGCCACCTGGGGTAATTCTATGAATTTGGCAAAGAGAAACACTGAGCGAAACTGTCCATTCTCTGCTCAGAGTGCTGGCTGAGGCAAGACAACCCACACTGCAGTTCACAGGCTGCCCAGCTGGGTGTTCCCTCCAGATAATCCAGCACTCCGTAAGTGCTGATCTGAAAAGGTTTCGGGGCAGGGAAGGGCTGGGCGGGAATGCTTTTTCAAGGGCGCCCCGAACTCCGATATAAAACACAGGAAGCCCACCTCAAGCACGCAGAGACATTCCCCCAGTGCACTCGGGGTACCCACCCCCCCAACCTATAAGGGAAACCTCCACCCCCAATTGGAGCTCCCTAGAGGGTCTCCCTGGCACTTCCCCCTGGCACCCTGGCATTGCCCCCAAGAACCTTGGCACTGTCCTCTTCATGGCATTGAAGCACTCTTCCTGATATAACTGGAGCGCTATTGGCCAATGAGATTGGCTGACAGCTCTCCAAGGCGAGACTCCCTCCTGGTGCTGGGTGGAAGCCGCACCTTCTGTCAGTCAACGATCATCAGAGCGTGAAATGGCATCAGGGCTTCTGGAGTCGGCAGAGATGTGTTCCCGCCAACTCTTCGGACGGGGGCCTTTAAAGCTCTGGCCCATCTTTCAACTTCTGCTCTATCAAGCTCCTTCAGAATCTTCAAGGTTGTCTCTCTTTCTTCTAAACTCCAGAGAATACAGGTGCAACTTACTCAACGTCCCCATGGGCCCCGTATCTATGAAAGGATGGGCTGGCTTTGAAAAGGGTCCAGAGGAGGTTCACAAGAATTATCCCTGGGATAAAGAGCTTGTCGTATGAGGAACGGTTGAGGACTCTGAGTCTGTACTCGTTGCAGTTTAGAAGGATGAGAGGGGATCTCATTGAAACTTACAGGATACAGCGAGGCCTGAATAGAGTGGATGTGGAGAGGGTGTTTTCACTTGTCGGAAGAACTAGAACCAGAGGACACAATCTCAGACTAAAGGGACGATCCTTTAAAACAGAGATGAGGAGGAATTTCTTCAGCAAGTGGTTGGTGAATCTGTGGAACTCTTTGCATTAGAAGGTTGTGGAGGCCAAATCACTGAGTGTCTTTAAGACAGCGATAGATAGGTTCTTGATTAATAAGGGGATCAGGCTTAATGGGAAAAGGCAGGATAATGTGGATGAGAAAAATATCAGCCATGATTGAATGGCGGAGCAGACTCGATGGGCCGAGCGACCTAATTCTGCTCCTATGTCTTATGGCCTTATGGTCTAACCTCTCATCCGAGGGGTCAACTTTGTGAACTTTCATTGGACCGCCTCCAATACAAGTACATCTTTTCTTAAGTGTGGAGACCAGAACTGCACCCGATATTCCATCTCTAGTCTTACCAAAACACTGTACAATTGTAGCAAGACTTCTTTATTCTGGTATTCCTATCGTCTGCCAATAATAGCCAACATGCCATTTGTCTTCCTAACTTCTTGCTGCTAACTTTCAGTGTTCCTAATACAATCACGCTCTCTTTGAACATCAACGCTAACAAGTTTCTCGCCTTTTAAAAAATATTCTTATTTTTATTCTTTTGACCAAAGTGAATAACTTCACACTTCTCTGTGTTATACTCCATCTGACATCTTGCTGCCCATTCACCTAACCTACCTGTATCTCTTTGCAGCCTCACTCTGTCTTCCCCGCCATTTACTGTTCCACCCATTTTGGTATCAGCAGCAAACTTTGATACATTTCTCTCTCTCTCTACATCTGAGTCCTTAATATAGATTGTAAATAGCTGAGGTCTCAGCACTGATCCTTGAGGCGCTCCACAACTCACTGCCTGGCAAGTTGGAAAAAAGCCCCAAATGCCCACTCTCTGTTCTCTATCCATTAACCAATCATCCATCCATGCTAATATATTACCCTCAACTCCTTGAACCCTTTGCTTAATAACCTTTTGCGTGGCACCTGATCAAATACCTTTTGAAAACCAGGTATACTACATCTACTATTTCTCCTTTATCTACCCTATTGTTTGCATTCTCAAAAAACTCTAATAAAATTGTTAAACAGGATTTTCCCTTCAGTAAAACTATGGTGACTTTTTTTACGTTAATTTTTCAGACTTAATGATAGATTCCAGCATTTTCCCAACAACTGATATTTGGCAAACTGGCCTATAGATATCTGTTTTCTCTCTCCCTTCTTTCTTGAAAAGTGATGTAACATTTGTTTGGTGGGAACATTCCTGAATATAAGGAATTTTGGAAAATTATAGCCAACGCATCCACTATCCATGCAGCTATCTCTTTTAGAAACTCGTGGTGTAGGCCGCCAAGTCACGGGGATGTATTGAATTTTATTCCCTTAAATTTCTCCTGTTACAATCCCAGATAGTGTTACAACTGGACAGGAAGATCCCAGAATAGAATCCTGGCTCAAAAGACCATGGGCTGAATTCTCCGACCCCCTGCCGGGTCGGGGAATCGCCTGGGACCGGAATTCTCCGCCACCCGGGAATCGGCGAGAGCAGGAATCACGCCGTGCCGATCGGCGTGCCTTCCGTACCGCCGCTGACAGGCCTCTCCCGCCGGCGGGAATTAGAGCACCTCAGGTGCCGGCGGGATTGGCGGCGCGAGCGGGCCCCCGGGGTCCTGGGGGGGGGGATGGGCGCGGGGCGATCGGACCCCGGGGGGTGCCCCCACTGTGGCCTGGCCTGCCCCAAAAAAATACTAAAACATGAAAACTTGGATTATTATACGATACTCCTTTACTCCCCTCTTAGCTGAACAATTCCACAGATTTGAGGATTAACATGGATTACAATGTACATCTTAATCCACATTTGTATTATTAAAACAAGGTCCTTTTTAAGCACACAGAGTGGCTGCAGTCATACACATACTCCAATCTGAACCCAATGTTGTATTTGTCATTTTCTCCTCAGAATACTCCCAGAAGGGGCTGGTTTAGCTCAATGGGCTAGACAGCTGGTTTGTGATGCAGAACAAGGCCAGCAGTGCGGCTTCCATTCCTGTAGCAGCTTAGAATTCTGAATTCTGCCTCCGTGTACCTGAACAGGCTCTGGAATGTGGCAACTAGAGGCTTTTCGCAATAACTTCATTGCAGTGTTAATGTAAGCCTACTTGTGACAATAAAGGTTATTTATATATTTTATATCTTTAGATGATTACATGAGAGTTTCCAAGCTCCACTCCCATAAACACATTTTAAAATCTTCTCTCATAATTATAATGCTTCCCCTTGATGGTTTGCATTCCAAAATCCAAATGACACGTTTAAACAAAACTTCTGCTCCATTTTTAACAGTCCAGTCTAGAATTTCAACCCTTTAGGATTTCTTTGTCTTGACTGCTGTGCAAACTGCTCACAGTTACTTTAAGTCGCGATTCCCAGACTATTAAAATGGCATCAGATCTTTGTTTTAACTTTGAAGGCTGTCGTCCCACTTTAAATGTGGTAATTGCAATTATCTCTTTAACTGAGAACACTTGTTTACTCTTCCTTGAGAACAATACCTCTCTGTTCCATTAACTCCAGTCGTCTTAGACAATCTTTCAGTCCCACGTCCCTGGTTATCTGGACTGTATCTTGTTCCTTAGGACGCCTGCATCTTTGCTACTACCTTGTCCTGTTGGGACTTAACCAACCCCCACACATACAAACACCTTTGTCCAGCATGAATCTAACTCTAAGTTTTAACCTTCCAAACACAGAAACATTAAATTAAACCCATTTAAAACGATACCTTCTTTCTAATGTTTACCAATACAAATATAAATCCCTTAAAACTTTGTTTTCCGAACACTCCAATGTTTTACCTCTGCTTATATTAATTTCCCTAATTTCCTCACTCTTTCTAGCCTCTAGATTGTAGTTTATTTCTGGCATGGGACTTGTGTCTTCCATTATGAAGACAGACACAAGGGGCAGAGTTTTACGTCAGTGGATGGGTTAATTGTATATAGGTTATACAGTCCCACCAAAGTCAATGGACTTTTGAATTGCTTGCCATATTTTCCAACCCAACCCTTACGTCACAGGATCCTAAAGCTCCGTGCCAAATATTTGCTCAATGCGCCCACCATTTCCTCTATCACCATGACATTTCCCCGTCTCTGCTTCTGAGTGACCAGCGCTTATTTTAGCCACTCACTGAGTTTTTATATATTTATTTATTAAAGATCCTGGCTAGTTTAATCTCATCCTAATTTTCCCTTTTTATCAACATTTTAATAGCCCTCTGCTGGCTTCTAAAACATTCCCAATCCTCAGACTTGCTGCTCTTTTGTGACACATTGGTAGCCTCTTCTTTTAATCTAACACACCGTCCTTAACTTGCTGAGTAAACCACTTTCTTAAAGAAAGATCTTTCCTGCTGATTTTTTTGTTTTTCAATGTAATGCGTTTTTGCTGAAGGATTTGAATTGTTTCCCACTGTTCATTTACCTCCATACCTTTTAGTCTCTTTACGCAATTAACCTCAGCCCATTCTTCTCTTATATCTCTGTAATTGGCTTCACCAATATATTCCAATTAAGCAAATCAATATAGTTCAAATACCACTCATGAATAAAGTTAACTGCCAGGTTTTTAACTTGCTTTTCTCTGTGCGGAACCTTTGGAGAGAGAAACTTCAGGACCAAAATAAAAACAACTCTGTTCCAATTAAAATCCTAGGAAGGACTAACTGCTTCTTGAAAACAAAGAGCCACCCAGACCAATGGCTGGCCATCTCCTCCATCACGAAACACGCGGCGGGAGGCTAGAAAATCCCGCCCAATGTATTTGTGACAGTTTCTTAGTCTTAGTTCCTCCCTTTAATTACATCATGTGTACTCAAAGCATAAGGCATTCTTCTGTCTCCTCCCACAAGATGTTCCATGGCCTGTTTAGCCAGGACCAAACATAATCATAGAATTTACAGTGCAGAAGGAGGCCATTTAGCCCATCGAGTCTGCACTGACCCTTGGAAAGAGCACCCTACCCGAGCCCACACCTCCACCTTATCTCCATAACCCAGTGACCCCACCTAACCTTTTTCTTTTGGACACAAAGGGCAATTTAGCATGACCAATCCACCTAACCTGCGCATCTTTGGACTGTGGGAGGAAACCGGAGCACCTGGAGGAAACCCACGCAGACACAGGGAGAACGTGCAGACTCCGCACAGCCAGTGACCCAAGCTGGGAATCGAACCTGGGACCCTGGAGCTGTGAAGTACCGTGCGGCCCAGAATAAACCAAATACATGATCTACACCCTGAAAATGAAATGGTCCTGAAAATGAAAATGAAAATCGCTTATTGTCACAAGTAGGCTTCAATGAAGTTACTGTGAAAAGCCCCTAGTCGCCACATTCCGGCGCCTGTCCGGGGAGGCTGGTACGGGAATCGAACCGTGCTGCTGACCCGCTTGGTCTGCTTTAAAAGCCAGCGATTTAGCCTTGTGAGCTAAACCAGCCCCTGTTGACCTTTAAGAGTAAACAATATTCCATTAGCTAGCTAGCTCTAAACAAGTAAGTGGTTCTCAAAGCTATACGCAGCACACTTTGCCTGCAAAATCAATGATTATCTCACCCTGATGACCGCTTCAGCAGCCACACTGACCTCATGCATCATAATCCGGGTTTTAACGGCATTACTGCAAACAAAGTATAAAATATGACAATTCCTTACATTCATCATGTACATCACTTTCAATCTTAAACATGGATATTATGGTTACTATTTCCCAGTGAATTTTTAGTCAGGACATTGGGCGAGGTTTGCCTGCCACATTGCATCTGAAAAGCAGCATGCTGTGGCCGGTAGATGCCGGGAGTTCTCTCATCCGGGACCTACCCGGCTCGCCACGCATCGTAGGATCTAAAGTGATCATAGATCATAGAAGTTACTGTGCAGAATGATCTAACAGTGATCTTGCGAAGCGTCATGATGCCCATTGTGGTCGGGGATCACTTTCTTACAAATCTGCATATTAGAGTGAGATAGCTGCTCTCACTCTAATATGCATTCCCGAGTACTGACCAAGGCGTGGATTCTAACCCCCTCCCCTTGGAGAACCTGGGTGAGCGCCAATCAGTGCCGGTCTCCACAAGAAGGGACCAGACGGAATGGCACTCATGCGGGTCTCCCATGGTATTGGAGGCCTATGGATGCTTTCCCTGTGGGAGATGTGGCACTCTGGCACTGCTGGTGCCACATGGGCACCCTGGAATTGGCAGCCTGGCACCCTGGCAGCGCCAGGTGGGTACCAGACTGGCAGTTCCCAGGTGGCATTGCAACATGGCAGGGGCACTTCCAGTGTGCCCGGCTGGCACTCCCAAGGTGGCAAGCCAGTATCACAGGGATTGAGCCTGGGGGTGCCCGTCTTGGCTGTAGGAGAACCGAGGATCTCTTAATAGGTCATTTGGAGCTTGGGGAGGAGTTCAGGTGTCATGTCAGGAGTGTGAGAGATCAGAACGCCATTTAAAGTGGCATCCTGATCTCTCCCTGCACTGAGGAGTTCCAGTTAATCGCGCTTTGGGACTCTGTCCTCATTTGGGTAGATAGCTCCCATTGCTAATTAACCTTGCTTCATTACACAATGCTAAATCTACGACAGTTTTAGTCTGGTCAGCCAGATGATGTATTGCTCTAAGGAACTGTCAGTGTGACATTGGGCAGGATTTTCTAGCATCCTGTCACATGTTTCATTGTGGAGAAGGTGGCCCGCCATTCGTCCCGCCAGATCTTCTGGTCCCCGCCACTGTCAATGGGGTTTCCCGTTTTATGAATCCCAGCCTTCGGGAAACCTGCGGAGGGGCTTCGGCATTGGTGGGACCGGAATGTAATGGTGGCAGAATGGCTTAAAAATTCCAGCCATTATATAAACTCATCTTCCAGACTAGTCCGGCCAATTTAATTATCCTAGCCTGTGTGATGAATAAAGTCCCCCATAATTCTTATACTTCCTTGTCACAGGCTCTGATAATTATTTTAGTTTCATATTGCTAATGGTATAACTACTGTTACGAGACTTATAAAAAACTCTCCCCGGTGTTTTCCCAAGTCATGATACAAATACCTGGCTGGCTCGGCACTGCGGATGGGCAATCAAGGGTCAACTAAGTTGATGTGAGACTCAAATTATACATAGGATAGAATCTTCGTGAAATAGTTCGACAGAGTGGTCGACATGTGGAATTGGTTGCCACAGGAAGTAGTTGAAGCCAAAACAATGCGTGTTTTCAAGACCAAAACAGGAAATAGTGCACAACCTCAGCAGGTCCGACAATATCTGTGCAGAGAGAAGCGAGCTAACGTTTTGAGTCTGGATGACTCTTTGTTTTCAAGAAGCGGTTAGATATGGCACTTGGGGCAAAGGGGATCAAAGGATATGGGGTGGGGGGAAGTGGGATCAGGTTATTGAGTTGGATGATCTGCCATGACCATAATGAATGGTGGAACAGGCTCGGAAGGCCGAATGGCCTCTTCTGCTGCTATCTTCGATGTTTCAATGTTACTACACTTGTGACAGCTTCATGGTTTTATTTGCTTCAAACCGAATTCAGGAATCCTCCCATGTTCTCATGCTCCACTGAACTAATCGCCCAGAAGCTCTGGACTACCTGACTAGTGACTGAACAACTCCACTTCAATATCCAGAACCACATCACCACAAATCCCTTTACTGTTACATGATCAGAGGCTGCACAAACTAAGCAAATTTGAGACTCTGAGGCGTAATTATTTATTACCACACATATCAAACCTTTGAACTCTTGTCCTATGACTTCCAGCTCAGCTGAAGTTTGTTTAGGATGGAAGATTTTCTTCCATAAAGGGAATTAGGATATAGATGCGTTTTTGTGACAGTCAATAGTAGCTCCACAGTTACTATTTCCCAGACTAACTTAATGCTCCAGATTGAATTTAAGTTCCACCAGCTGCCATGGTAGGCTTTTAACCCATCTCCCCAAGGTATTAGCTAGGATTATTAGTCCATTGACATTATCGTTACTCCCCCCAAGATTGAATGCGAGTTTGGATTCAGGAGCAGATGCTGGACATGAGCATGTTGGTGGCATCGGTGTGTACCATCACCAAGGCTCCTTCGACCGTGCTTTCCAATCCCACAGCTTCTATCATCTTGAAAGCAGATGCGTGGGAACACCACCACCCAGAAGATCCCCTCCAGGTCACTCACCGTCCTGATTTAGAAATACATCACAGTTCCTTCAGTATCGCTGGGTTAAAATCCTGGAACTCCCTCCCTAGCAGCACCCCCATCCCATTATTAGTCCATTGACATGACCGTTACTCCTCCCAAGATTGACGGCGAGTTTGGATTCAGGAGCAGATGCTGGACATGAGCATATTGGTGGTATCGGTGTCTACCCACAGAACGTGGACTGTAACGGTTCAAGACGGGAGCTCACTGCCACCTTCTCAAGGGCATTTAGGGATGGGCAACAAATGTCGGCCGAGCCAGAGAACCCACATCCCATAGATGAATTGTAAAAAAAAAATCTGGTGGGCAAGTTTTGTAAAAGCAGACATGCGATGAATAAGAACAACAAAGCTTACTTTTAACTTGTTGAGACCAATCAAAGTTGGCGGATGTATCTGAAAACAAGATAGAACTAACTTGAAATCTAGCTGTTAAAGAAGAAATGAAATACACCTACAACTGCAATATTAGCTTTGCAGGTCACTGGGTTTTTGGTATAATTCCTTTTTGGAAAATTTATACTTTTCATGCCTGACTAGTCCCCAGTTTCATTTATTTCACTCTGAAATGGATATTGATTGAAGTAGTCACTAGGTTCAATCATCATCAGATTTTTCTCTTATCAAAATAGAACAGAAACAAAATTCAATCATTCTTTCTGGCTCACATTGGTAAAATGAAGGGACATGAGATGGGATGGGGGTAGCTGGTGGGGGGAGGGGGGGCTGGTGGTGAGAGAAAAGTTTTGCAGGTTGAGAGGCAAAATAACAGAATGACTGGCAGTGAATTTATTTATTGGTGGGCAGCGATAGCGGAACGCCTGAGCAGAAATATCACAGGGACGATCCACACGTGGCCACCAATGGTCACATAAAGCAATTCAAGTTCAAGAAGACTGGGAATGGATTAACCAAATTTCCCAGGCTATTCTCCTGCTTGGTCTGAGTTCTGGAGCACAGTTCATTGGGTCATTCAGAACAGAAGAAGGAGTCCAATAAGTCCCACTCTGCCTACTCTTTCCCCATAGTCCTACAGCTTTTCCATTTTCGGGTAAATATTCATTTTCTCATTGTAATACAGAGGCACCACCCTGACTTTTCCCGTTTCTGTCTCGTTCTTCTAGGAGATATGGGCATTGTTGGCATGGCCAGCATTTGTTGCCCTAGTCTCTCTTGAACTGAGTGGCTTGATGGCCCATTTCAGAAGGGGCTGGCAGTTAAGAGGACAGCATCGCGGACAGCACAGTAGCACAGTAGTTAGCACAATTGCTTCACAGCTCCAGGGTCCCAGGTTCGATTCCCGACTTGGGTCACTGTCTGTGCGGAGTCTGCACGTTCTCCCCGGGTCTGCGTGGGTTTCCTTCAGGTGCTCCGGTTTCCTCCCACAGTCCAAAGACGTGCAGGTTAGGTGGATTGGCCACGCTAAATTGCCCCTTAGTGTCCAAAAAAGGTTAGGTGGGGTAACTGGGTTACGGGGATGGGGTGGAGATCTGGGTTTGGTCGGAGTGCTCTTTCCAAGGTCCGGTGCAGACTTGATGGGCCGAATGGCCTCCTTCTGCCCTGTAAATTCTATGATTCTATGATCTGTTGAGAAAGAAGGGAGCTAACGTTTCGAGTCTGGCTGACCCTTTGCCAAAGTTGGAGAGAACTGGAAATAGAGTCAGAGTTATACTGTAGGGGGGCCGGATAGAAATAGGTGGCGATTGACAAAGATGTCGTGGACAGAAAGACATAGGGGTGATTAAGACTAAGAAGGGCGCTGATAGTGGCAGATAAAGAGATTAGAATGTGTAAATGGCAGAACAAAGGTGAACAGTGTGTCAAGGGCAACGAAGAACAAGGGACAGATGGCACAAGTGGGGTGGGGAGGATGGGGAACAATGATCAGGGATAAACAGATCTATGGAAGAAAAGAAGATAAACGGAGGGAAATAAGAATGGGATGAAGGTGGAGGAGTGAGTTCACAGTCACAAGTTGTTGAACTCAATGTTAAGTCCGGAAGGCTGGAACATGCCGAATCTCCTTTGTTTTCCATTCACACGTTCTAATCTCCAGTAGGTTCTCTGACGGTAGTAGGTCAGCTGATTCGGTTGGCAGGGGTCTATTCTGGATTTGGTTGAAATGTTCTACACATCTCCTGAGCTGATCCTTTGTAAAAATGAAAGGTTTCCCATCTAGGTCCCTAATTTGGGCGTTTGACTGTTTCAATTTTCCTGACAACAGTTTAGTTGTTTCGTAGAGCTTTATCAGTTCAACGATGTGTTGGTTTAGGTGACTTTGGCCATGTTAAATTGTCCCTTCATGTCCAAACGTTTAGGTGGGTTTACTGGGTTACGGAGATAGAGTGGGAAGGTGGGCTTAAGTAGAGTGCTCGTTCCAAGGGCTGGTGCAGACTCGATGCTCCGAATGGCCTCTTTCTGCACTGTACATTCTAAGACCTATGACCTAAGATCTATCAGGTGATGCTGACCTGCTGCTGTTTCTGCTTCTGCAAGATGTTCAACGTATCTCCTCTAATCTGCACTTATACTAGCTTTAACTTCTCTGTTAGCCTCTGTGTTTTTCCCTTGTGCACTTACTTTTCGACCTATGGTGCTTTTTGTTCTCCTTCTGAATTCAATTTTTTTCAAGAGGCCCATTTGTAATCCAAGACTTGTATTGGCAGTTCTTCCGTCCCAATACATCCTCACATGTTCTCTTCCAAGCAGACTTTAGTTGTTGCCATTGATTCTCTATTGATGTTTCAACATCCTGTAAATCTGTGTGCTGGGAAACGCAAGGCTAAACGCGCTATCTCGTGGATTTTGTTCCTTGTTGGGAAGGTTGCGACCTGAGCCTTTAATTGAAAATGTAATCTGAGTTCAACTTCAACTGGCAAAAGCTTCTTGAAAATAGAATCATGAGGTGACCTCTCAAACACCGTGGCAGTTCTGTCCCGTTGGCAGAGCTCTCCAATTAACCCCACTCCTCTGCTCATTCCCCCTTGCCCCTTTAATACTTCCCCTTCAAGTCTATATCCCATTTCCTTTTGAAAAAACTTGACGATTCAAACTGCCTTTGCCACCCTTTCATAGAATGAACAGTGCAGAAGGAGGCCATTCGGCCCATCGAGTCTGGACCGGCTCTCGGAAAGAGCACCTGACCCAAGCCCACACCTCCACCCTATCCCCATAACCCAGTAACCCCGACCCAACACTAAGGGCAATTTTGGACACTAAGGGCAATTTATCATGGCCAATCCACCGAACCTGCACATCTTTGGACTGTGGGAGGAAACCGGAGCACCCGGAGGAAACCCACGCACACACGGGGAGAACGTGCAGACTCCGCACAGACAGTGACCCAAGCCGGGAATCGAACCTGGGACCCTGGAGCTGTGAAGCAATTGTGCTAACCATTATGCTACCGCGCTGGCAGAACATTGCAGACCGTAATAACTTGCTGAACTAAAAATTATACTCTTCTCAGCTCACCTCTGTTTCTTTTTACCAATCACTTCACATCTCTGCCCTCTGCCCTCCCGCCAGGAGTTTCTGCAGATACACTTCGCCACCAGCTTTCAGGACTCCGAACATGCCTCTTGGTTTTCGACAGGCACTGCAGGTGGCTCGAGCATCAAGATTCATAATCGAAGACAAGAGCACTTGAGCGAGACAAGGGAGGCCAACTGATACCTGTGGATGCAGACTTCCACATGGGGTTAATCCTTTCTGAAGGAAGGTGCAAGTAATAATAGAGAAGTAAAACGATTTTATAGAATTTGAGAACTAGGCTGTGTTGGGACTTTCCGAAGAAAAAGTTGTGCGTTTGTTATGAAAAGATTTCACAGGAACATCCTCGTGTTCCTGTTTAACTCCAGTGATATAGTTGGTTAGAAGTTAAATAATACATATATATTTCTTCCTCTAACCATCTCTTGCATTCCTCTGGCGATTTTCTTTTTTTAGTATTTAAATAATTCACGGCATTCAGACTTTGACAGCTCACAAGTTGAAACCCCTCTCGAGGTTCAGTGTAGTGTCTGCTGTTTGTAAATTGCTAAATTACGGTCCTTGGTACTGGAAACTGAAAACGCAGTTCTCCTCATAAATCTATCAACTATTAATAAGGGAAAGCTAATAAGAGGAGAAAGAAAACGTAAATTATGCATAGTCACCTCTTTCATGATCTGGCGAGGAGTGAGTTATTTCCTTGAAGACCGGGCTTTGCAACCAATTAAAATTCCGAGGGAATCTCAGGTACCACTTCCCCAGGATGTTGCGTAATTGCCAGCTTTGTCCCTGGGGTAGGTTTTTCACTGATCAAGACGTATTTGGCCCTGCGTTGCGACATTGCGAAGAAGAGCAGTCAAGTGAAAATGGAGGAAGCGCGCCGCTTTGCTTCTGAGGTCTCTTGAATCTATCTTCATTAGTCTCAGAGAATTGCGGAAATTTTCATCAACCGCTGCCTTGCGAAGAAGCTAAATTGGCGTTGAACTGGCCCAGATAGCCAATACTTTATTGATCCAAGAACCGAAGAAAGACTTACCACTTAATCTCTCAGGGCATTTATATCCCACAGTGCACTGTGACTTGAACATGGCATCCTGTGAGTCTGAGGCCAGACTGCCAGTAATTAAGCTGACACAGACAAAAAACGCAACAATGATTTTACCCTTGAGGCAGCATTTGATCAAGTATGGCATCAAGGAGCCCGAGTAAAACAGGAGTCAGTGGGAATCAAGGAGAAAGCTCTCCGCTGGTTGGAGTCATACCTGGCATAAAGGAAAGTGGTTGAGGTGGTTGGAGGTCAATCAGTTCAGCTCTAAGACATCACTGCAGTAGTTCCTCAGGATAGTTTCCCAGGCCCAATCATCTTCAGCTGCTTCATCAATGGCCTTCCTTCCATCATGAGATCAGAAGTGGTCATGTTGGCTGATGACTGCACAATATGCAGCACCATTCACGACTCATAGAATCCCTACAGCACAGAAGGAGTCCACTGGACCCATCGGGTCTGCACTGACCATCCGAAAGAGCACCCAATACTCCGCCCCAACCCCTTAATCCCACCTAGCGGCAATTTAACATGGCCATCTTTGGACTGTGGGACGAAACCGGAGCACCTGGAGGAATCCCACACAGACACTGGAAGAATGTGCAAACTCTACACAGACAGTCACCCGAGGTTGGAATATATCGCTGTTCCTTCTCTGTCCTGGGTCAAAATCCTGGAACTCCCTTCCTAATAGCACTGTGGGTGTACCTACACCACATGGACTGCAGCGGTTCAAGAAAGCGTGTATGGGTGTATACACAAGAAAACCTTGGTGTCCTCGTTCATTAGTCGCTGAAAGTAGGCTCGCAGGTATAACAGGCAGTAAAGAAGGCAAGTGGTATGTTGGCCTTCATAGCGAGAGGATTTGCGTATCGGAATAGAAATGTTTTACTGCATTGGTGAGGGCATTGGTGAGGCCACACCTGGAGTATTGTGTACAGTGTTGGCGTCCTTTTCTAAGGAAGGATATTCTCGCCATGGATGGAGTGCAGCAAAGGTTTACTAGGCTGATTCCTGGGATGGCGGAATTGCGATATGAGGCGAGACTAAATCGGTTGGGATTATATTCATTGGCGTTTAGAAAAATGAGGAGGGATCTGATAGAAACTTATGAAATTCTAACAGGTTTAGACAGGGTAGATTCAGAAAGAATGGGCGGGATTCTCGGACCCCCCCGCCGGGTCGGAGAATCGTCGGGAGTTGGCGTGATTCCCGCCGCCGCCGTCCTCCGAATTCTCCGACCCCCCCCAAAAGTCAGCGAGGCGTTAATTGCGCCGCCCACCTGAGAGAATGGCGGGGACTGGTACCACTCAATGGGCCCCGGGGCTGCCCGAATTCTCCAGCCCGCGATGGGCCGAAGTCCCGCCCGTATTTGCCAGTCCCGCCGGAGTGAATTGGAGTAGGTCCCTTACCGGCGGGACCTGGCGGCGCGGCTGGCCTCCGGGGTTCTTGGGGGGGCGCAGGGGTATCTGGCGCCTGGAGGTGCGCCCACGCTGGCCTGGCCCGCGATCGGGGCCCACCGATCCGCTGGCGGGCCTGTGCCGTGGGGTCACTCTTTTCCTACGTGTCGGCCATGTCAGCCTCCGCGATGGCCGACGCGTAGGTGACCCCCCCCTGCGCATGCGTGGGGATGACGTCAGCAGCCGCTGATGCTCCGCCGCATGCGCGGACTCTCAGCGGCCGGCGGAGTCCCTTTTGGCCGCGGCTGGCGCGCTGCCAAAGGCCTTCCACGCCAACCGGCGGGGCGCAAACAACTCCGGTGCCGGCCTAGCCCCTGGAGGTGCGGAGGATTCTTAAGAAGGAAATAGATATAGCTCTTGGGCTAAAGGGATCAAGGGATACTGGGAGCAGGCTCGAAGGGCCGAATGGTCTCCCCCGCTTCAATTTTCTATGTATGTTTCGAAGGCAATTCACCACCACCTTCACAAGGGCAACTGGTCTGCCCAGCTTCACCCACATCCCATAAAAACATTTAAGAAAGGAAAATATTCATTTGTGGTAGATTTATTTTTTAATCTTTCACAGGATGTGATGGGTTAGGCGAGCATTTATTGCCCTTGAACTGAGTGGTTTGCTAGGTAAGACTCAACCATATTTCTGTTAGTCTGGAGTCACATAAACACCAGACATGTAGGCTTAGATGGGAACTTGCGGTTGATGACTTTCCTGCGTTTCTGTTGACAAATAGAATCGTAGAATTTACAGTGCAAAAGGAGG
This sequence comes from Scyliorhinus canicula, assembly GCF_902713615.1. Taxonomy (NCBI): domain Eukaryota; kingdom Metazoa; phylum Chordata; class Chondrichthyes; order Carcharhiniformes; family Scyliorhinidae; genus Scyliorhinus; species Scyliorhinus canicula. The sequence goes on along the minus strand of NC_052153.1, from coordinate 183,427,540 downwards.
CCATTCGGCCTATCGAGTTTGCACCAGCTCTTGGAAAGACCACCCTACTGAAACCCATGCCTCCACCCTATCCCCGTAATGTAGTAACCCTGGCTAACCTTTTTTTTGGACACTAAGGGCAATTTATCATGACCAATCCACCTAACCTGCACATTTTTGGATTGTGGGAGGAAACCGGAGCACCCAGAGGAAACCCACGCACACATGGGGAGAACATGCAGACTCTGCACGGAGTGACCCAAGCCGGAAATCGAATCATGGGACCCTGGAGCTGTGAAGCAGCAGTACCTACCACTGTGCTACCATGCTGCCCTAGGTATTAGGGGTTTAGAAGGTGGCGTTGAAGGAAATTAGATGAGTTGCTGCTTTGCATCTTCTCAGTGGGACCTGCTGCTACCACTGTGCAGCAATGATGAAGGCAGTGATTATTTAGGGTGGTGGGTAGGGTGCCTCTCAAAGGGGCTGCTTTGTCCTGGATAGCGTCATGTTCTTTGTGTGTCACTGGAACTGCACTCATTCAGGAAACTGGGGAGTATTCCATCACACTCCTGATTTCTGCCTTAAAATGGTGGGGAGTGAGGAGGTGGGTTATTTGTCACAGGATTCCTGGCCTCTGACCTGCTTTTGTAGTCACACATTGCGTCTGGTCCAGTCATGTATTCTGGCCAATGGTAACCCCCAGGATGTTGACATTGGGGATCAGTGTTGCTGTACACCAAGGGGAGATGGCTAGTTTGTCTCTTGTTGGAGATGGCCATTCTCTAATACTTGTGTTGTGCAAATGTTACTTGCTATTCATTAGCTCACACTGTCATGTTATCCAGCTCTTGCTGCATATTGACACAGACTGCTTCAGCATCTGAGGAACGGTGACTGGTTAATGAACATTATGAATCATCAGCGAATGATGGAGGGAAGGTCATTGACAAAGCAGCTGAAGGTAGTTGGGCCTGATCCTGTGGCGATGACCTGGAACTATGATAATTGGCCTCCCAACAACCACAACTATCTTTCTTTGGGTTTGGTATGACTCCAACCAGTGGAGAGTTTTCTCCCTGAATCCTATTGACCCCAGTTTTGCTGGGGCTCCTTGATGCCCTACTTGGCCAAATGTTACCCTGATGTCAAGGACAGTCACTCCCACCTCAGCTCTGGACTTCAGCTCTTTTGTCACATGTATGAACCAAGGCCATAATGAGGGCAGAAGCTGAGGGATTAAGGACACCTGTGAGAAGGTCATTGCTGAGTGAGTGCCATTTGATAGCACTGTCAATGACGCTGTCCACCACTTTGCAGATAATCAAGAGTAGTGTCATGAGACTGTCACTTTAAGAAATGTTTGTCTGCTCATGTTACTGCAGTGATGTCAGAGTTTAGGTGGAGCAGGGCTCTGGCTCTGCTTTTTAGTTTCACATTGACAAAAGCTTGGGTGTGTGTGTTTTTTTGGTTTTGTTTCAGTGTTGGAGCTGCAGTCAGTCGCATCAGATGTACTGTTGTTCTCTCTGCCATGTAAAGACCATCTCTTGATCATTTGGGGAATTCAGAGAGATAACTGTTCTCAGTAGTAAATTTAAACCCGATGTGCTTCTGTTAGAAGTTTTTTTAAAGTTTTATGGCTGTTAAAAGGACAGCTTAAGCATTACTTAGTGTTGTATTCTATGGGGGTTGTATTTGAATTAAAGGTTGCTGAGATGTTCACTGTATGTTTTAAAAAGATTAACTTGAATTCATAGAATAAACATTGTTTTGCTTTTACAAATACTGTGAGATGTCTGCTGCACCACATCTGTAGAGTGGGCCGTGTGCTCCCCATATCACAATCTATTAAACGTTGTGAGTCAGGTGAACTCCATGACACACTTCCCATGACACACAGGGTCTCAAAACCCTGGCCCAAAACAAACTGGGGGGCTAGTCCGGGATGAAAGCCTATCTATTGGATTGGCTTAGTGAACTTAAAGACAGTGAGAGGTGAGAATATTGTGTGATTGCTTTTCAGGTGTGGTATTTTAGTTTAAGTGGGGAGTGTGTTGTAGACAATGGCTCTTTCAGAGGCTCTGAAGTTTTTTGCAGTGGAGTCGGTCACACGCAGAGGCTAAAAGCAGACTGTTAGATTTGGCAAAAACATTGCAGTGAACATTACCTGACAAAATGCGAAAAGATGAGGTTATTATGGCGGTGGCTAAGCATGTACAGTTGCCTGAGATATAGTCTGACTTAATGGAAATGGCAAAAATTCAGTTACAAATTAAATAAATGGAACATGAGAAATAATTAAATCAGCTTGAATACGGAAGAGAGAGAGAGGAAAAAGAAAGAGAGAGAGAGGAAAAAGAAAGAGAGAGAGTTTGAACTTCGGAAAATGGCCATGAAACGTGAGTCAGTTAAAATTGGCGGATTTAAAGGGAAATGTGCAGTTTGAAGATAGTGATGCGGATAAAGAGAAAGAGCATCAAAGTCGAAGGTTTGGTGGGCATCTATTTAAATATGTCCAAGCATTGCCAAGGTTTGACGAGAAGGAGGTAGAAGCCTTTTTCATTTCATTTGAGAAGGCGGCTAATCAAATGAAATGGCCACAGGACATGTGGGTATCACTGATTCAAACAAAGCTGGTAGGTAGGGCTAGTTAAGTGTTTACATCACTACTGGAGGAGGTATCTGGGACGTATGGGGAGGTGAAGAAATCCATCTTAGGTCTATATGAACTAGTGCCTGCAGCCTACAGACAAAGGTGTAGAAATTTAAGGAAAGAAGTTGGTCAAACATACATGGAGTTTGAAAGGATCAAACAGAGTTATTTTGATAGGTGGCTAAGGGCTTTGAAAGGAGACCAAACGTATGAAGCTCTCAGAGAAATTATATTTTTGGAGGAGTTTAAAAATTCAATTCCTGATGTAGTGAGAACTCGTGTGGAAGAGCAGAAGGTTAAAACTGCGAGATTTGCAGCAAAAATGGCAGATGATTATGAATTAGTTCATAAATCAAAGCTTGGTTTCCGACATCAGTTTCAGCCTGTGAGGGATAGAAACTGGGGACATGAGAAATACTCAAATGGTAAAGGTAAAGGTGATCTGATGAAAGATAGTAAGGAGACTATACCTCCGATAAAAAAAAAAATCCAGGAGGGTGGAAAAGAAATGAAAAGTTTCAAATGTTTTAACTGGAATAAATGAGGCCTTGTAAAGTCAGTGTTGGTGGCTGAAATAAAGCACTGGAAAGGTTGATGTGATAAAACAGGATAAGAGAGTGAGATTTGATAGTGGTAAAGGAAAGCCCAAGTGAAGTGAAGGAGGTGCAAAAGATTGTACAGCCTGATCAAGAGGAGATTGATAAAAAGGTGCCTGATGTCTTACAAAAATTACTTGTGTAGGTAAAGGTTACTCATGTGTATCAGGAGGAGTAGGTAAAGAAGTCACAATTTTAAGAGTTACGGGAGCTAGTCAATCTTTAATGGTAAGAGATGAGGAGTTATGTAGTTTGGGAAGAATATTGCCAGAAAAGGTGGTAATATGTGGATTTCAGAGTGAGAGGAGCAGCGTTCCATTGTATAAGGTAAGGTTGTAAAGTCCAGTGAAGAGTGGTTAAGTGGTAGTAGGAGTAATAGAGAGACTATCTTGTCCAGGAATACAGTTTATCTTGGGTAATGATATAGCTGGGTCGCAGGTGGGAGTGATGCCTACTGTGGTTGATAAGCCAGTAGAAAATCAGACAACTGAAGTGTTGAAGGACAAATATCCTGGGATTTTTCTGGATTGTGTAGTAGCAACTTCGCAAAGTCACAGGTTAAGACAAGAGGAGAAATCAAAGAGTGAAGATGAAGTTGAAGTGCCATTATCAGAAATGATTTTTGATCAGATGGTTGAAAAAGAACAAGACCAGGTGGAGGATGAGGTGGATATGTTTAGTTCAGGAAAATTGGCGGAGTTGCAACAGAAGGATGTAGAAATAAAACGGATGTATCAGAAAGCATATACGGAAGAGGAATCTGAGTGTATACCAGAGTGTTATTACCGTAAACGTGATGTCTTGATGAGAAAATGGAGACCTTTACATATGCAAGCGGATGAAAAGTGGGCAGAATATCATCAAGTAGTATTGCCGGTAGGGTATAGAAAGGAGGTGTTGCGAGTTGCACATGAGGTACCAATGGCAGGGCAGCACGGTAGCATTGTGGATAGCACAATTGCTCACAGCTGCAGGGTCCCAGGTTCAATTCCGGCTTGGGTCACTGTCTGTGCGGAGTCTGCATATCCTTCCCGTTTGTGCGTGGGTTTCCTCCGGGTGCTCCGGTTTCCTCCCACAGTCCAAAGATGTGCAGGTTAGGTGGATTGGCCATGATAAATTGCCCTTAGTGTCCAAAATTGCCCTTAGTGTTGGGTGGGATTACTGGGTGGTGGGGATGGGGTGGGGGCATTGGCCTCAGGTAGGGCGCTCTTTCCGGGAGCCAGTGCAGACTCGATGGGCCGAATGGCGTCCTTCTGCGCTGTAAATTCTATGATAATCTATGATTTGGGAATAAGGAAAACTCAAACTAAAGTCCAAAAACATTTGTATTGGCCTGGACAACATAAAGATGTAGTTAGATTTTGTTGATCGTGTCACACATGTCAAGTGATAGGGAAACCTCAAGCAGTGATAAAACTAGTGCCCTTGAAACCCATTCCAGCATTTGAGGAACCTTTCACAAGGGTCTTAATTGTTTGCGTAGGACTGCTTCCTAAAACAAAAAGTTGGAATCAATATCTTTTGATGATAATGGATGTGTCTACCAGGTTTCCAGAGGCCATTCCAGTACGTAATATTACAGCTAAAAGGATTGTGGAGGAGTTACTTAAATTCTTTACTAGATATGGACTACCCACAGAAATACAATTGGATCAAGTATCAAATTTCACCTCAAGGTTATTCAAAGAAGTAATGGATAGCTTAGGAATAAAACAATTTAAATCTGCAGCGGACCATCTAGAATCGCAGGGAGCATTAGAAAGGTGGCATCAGACACTAAAGACAATGTTGAGGGCTTATTGTCAAGATTATCCAGAGGATTGGGATAAAGGAATTCCATTCGTACTGTTTGCAATTAGTGATGCGCCAAATGAATCAACCAAATTCAGTCCTTTCAAACTAATTTTTGGTCATGAGGTAAGAGGACCAGTTAAATTGATTAAGGAAAAATTGGTGAGTGAAAAATCGGAAATTACATTATTGGATTACGTGTCAAATTTTAGGGAACGATTATAGAGCAGATGAATTGGCCAGACCGCATTTAAAAGTTGCACAAAATGTGATGAAATGGGTAGTGGACAAGAAATCCAAAGTTCGTTATTTTGCCAGTGGAGATAAAGTTTTAGTGTTGTTACCAGTGGTAGGTGAACGTTTAAAAGCAAGGTTCTGTGGACCTTATCAGATTGCAAGGAAATTAAGTGAGGTGAATTATGTGGCAAAAACACCAGATAGAAGGAAGACTCACTGAGTGTGTCATGTGAATATGCTTAAAAGGTACTTTGAAAGGGAAGGAGAGAAAAAGGAGGAGGTTTTAATGATTCTAACTCAAAGTGACGAACCAAATCCAGATGACTGTGAATTTGACATACCTCAAATTAAATTGGAAAAAGAGGATGTTCTTAAAAATTGGGATACATTGTTGAGTTACCTTCCAGAGGAAAAATGGACTGACCTGAAAGAGTTATTGATATCATGTCGGCAAGTTTGTAGAGATAAATTAGGAAGTACTAAAATGGCTATACATGATGTAGATGTGGGAAATGCTGTTTCAATCAAACAACATCCATAAAGACTTAACCATTTAAAATTGGCACAGGTTAACAAAGAGATTGAGAGTCTGCTTAAAAATGGCATAATTGAAGTGGGTTGTAGCCAATGGAGCTCACCCATAGTGATGGTACCTAAACCAGACGGTACCCAATGGTTGTGTGTGGATGATTGAAAGGTTAATGCGTTACAATAACAGACTCTTATCCTCTCCCACGTTTGGAGGATTGCATTGAGAAAGTGGGACAATCAGCTTTTATTTCCAAACTGGATTTACTTAAAGGTTACTGGCAGGTACCTTTATCCGAAAGGGCGAAGGAGATTTCAGCTTTTGTGACTCCAGATGGTATATACCAATTCAAAGTTATGCCATTTGGCATGAAAAACGCCCCAGCCACATTTCAACGGTAAACTAACAAAGTTGTTTCAGGATTACCCAATTGTGCAGTATACATCGACGATCTGGTAATTTTTTTAGCCAGACACGGAAAGAACATTTGAAACATCTGAGGGAGTTATTCGATCGACTTCAGGAGGCGGGTTTGGTGATCAACCTAGCCAAAAGTGAATTTGGAAAAGTCCAAGTCACTTTCCTTGGCCATACAATCGGACAGGGTCGAATGGTCACATGGGATGTGAAAACAAAAGTTATTGGGGAGTTTCTGATACACTCGGCACAACGGGAAATAATGCAATTTTTTGTCATGAGTGAATTTGATCTAACATTTGTGCCAAATTTTAGCAATGTGGTTGCTCCACTGACGGACTTGCTGAAGAAGCGTAACAAATTCCAGTGGACATCGGAGTGTCAACAGGCATTTGACGGCCTGAAGGCTGTGTTAACCACTGATCCTGTGTTAGCCATCCCAAATTACACCAAACCATTCAAAGTGGCGGTTGATGCGAGTGATGTGGGCGTATGTGCGGTGCTTCTCCAAGATGACGACGAAGGGCTCATGGCCTGTTGGTTATTTTTCAAAGAAACTGAATTTGCACTGGAAAAAATATTCAACCAGAAGGAGAGTTTGAGTTTGATGTTGGCTTTGCAACATTTTCACATTTATGTGACCAGCAATCTGTCTGACACCATTATATGTACTGATCATAATCCGTTGCCGTTTTTGGAGCGATTCCGGAATAACAATGCAAGGTTGTTTCTCTGGAGTTTATTGGTGGAGCAATTTCATTTAAAAATAGTACATGTGGCAGGACGAAAAAACATGATAGCCGATGCTTTGTCACGGATGTGATGAACAGAAGCAGGTTCAGTTGGAGGAAGAAGAACAAAAAAAATGGACTATGTTAGCATACCTGTTTGCGTGTGTTGTTTTTTGAAACAAAAAAGTATATGTACTGTGTGCATTTCTTAAAGGATAGTGACAAGGTGAAAAATGAAACCATCTTGAAGTTTATGGTATTTTTTTTTCTTGGGGGGGGGGAGGTGTCATGGTGGGAATGTCACTTTGAGAAATGTTTGTCTGCTCATGTTATTCCAGTGATGTCAGAGTGTGAGTGGAGCTGAGCTCTGGCTCTGCTTTTTAGTTTCACTTTGAGAAAAGGTTGGGTGTGTCTGTGTTTTTTTTGTTTTTGTTTCAGTGTTGGAGCTGCAGTCAGCCGCAGCAGGTGTACTGTTGTTCTCTCTGCCATGTAAATACCATCTCTTGATAATTTGAGGAATTCAGAGGGATAACTGTTCGCAGTCGTGAACTTAAACCTGATGTGCTTCTGTTAAAAGTTTTTTGAAGTCTTATGGATCTTAAAAGGACAGCTTAAGCATTACTTCGTGTTGTATTCTTTGGGGGTTGTATTTGAATTAATGGTTGCGAAGATGTTCACTGGATGTTTCAAAAAGGTTAACTTGAGTTCATAGTATAAACTTTGTTTTGCTTTAACAAATACTGTTTGATGTCTGCTGCACCACACCTGTAGAGTGGGCCGTGTGCTCCCCATACCACAATCTATTAAACGTTGTGGGTCAGGTGAACTCCATGATACACTTTGGGTTCTCTAAACCCTGGCCCCTAACAGTAGACAAATGGACGGCAATTGGCCGGGCACATTTGTCTTGCTTTTTGTGGACAGGACATACCTGGGCAATTTTCCACATTGCCCAGTGGATGTCAATGTTGTAGCTGTACTGGAACAATTTAGCTCGATGCATGACTAGTTCCGGAGCACAAGTCTCCAGCTCTACTGCTGGAATATTGTCAGGGCCCATAGTCTTTGCTAGTTTGGGGTAAAGGGAAGAAAACAGAAGAGAAAATTGGCAATAATCTTTGAGAGATAGAGTAAAACTCTTTTCCTTGATGTCTACTTTGAAGATTATACCCAATGACTGGGTTCCAGTGCATGATTGTCTAACTTTCATCGGGAAAAGGCCTGCTTAGTTGTCTCATAACCCAAGGAGGTCAAAGGATGTTTACTGGAGTTTGTGCATTTGTTGTTTATGATATATTCTATTGAATAGCCTCATAAATTTACTTCATAAATATTTGATCCAAATCTTTGGCTGGGTTCATACAGTGGAAAGATCGGCAAAGCTTCCGGTTCAATGGGTTATCACAATAATGGAAGAAGCAGCCATTAGGAATGTCAACAGTTTTGCCACTGCTCAGCACATTCTCATAATACAACTGTAAATGCTCGCTAGCAACGTAAAAGACCACTTTATCTAATCACCAGGGTGGATCCAATTATAGTGCAAATGATGCATTATAAGTCACACTTAAACTTCATTTTAATATCATTGACAAACTTAATGCAGTGTTACTGAATTCGCTACATGAATGGGCGCGATTCTCCGCTCCCCACGGCGGGTGGGAGAATCGCGGGAGGGCCCCCTGACTAATTTCACGACCCCCTGGCGCCCCCTGCGATTCTCTCACCCCCCGCTCGGAAGAATCGGCGCTCGCCGTTTTATCACGGCGACCGGCGATTCTCCGACCCGGATGGGCCGAGCGGCCTGCGGTTCGAGACCGTTTCACAACGGCGGCAACGACACCTGGTCGCTGCCGTCATGAAATCGCCGTGAGATGCCCGTTTTGGGGCTTGTAGGGGGCCTGGTGGGGAATGAGCACCACGACTGTACTCGGGAGGGGACAGGCCCGCGATCGGTGCCCAACGATCGTCGGGCTGGCGTCTCAATCGGACGCACTATTTCCCCTCCGCCGCACCGCAAGATCAAGCCGCCACGTCTTGCAGGACGGCTGAGGGGAAAGACGGCCACCGCACATGCGTGGGTTCAAGCTGTCAGCCATCGTGACGTCAGCCGCGCATGCATGGGTTGGAGGCAGCCAGCCTGCGCCTGCTTGGCTGACGTCACATAGGCGCCGCCGTCGCGTCACTCTCGGCGCACCACCCGGCGGCCGAGAGTTACGGAGCGCCGCTCCTAGCCAATCCAGGAGGGGAGAATAGGGGGCGAGGAGCGGCCTCCGAGGCCATCGGGAAACTCGGCCAAGTTCACGTCACAACGGCTGACAGCTCGAACCCGCGCATGCGCGGTGGCCGCCTTTCCCCTCAGCCGCCCCGCAAGACGTGGCGGCTTGATCTTGCGGGGCAGCGGAAGGGAAATAGTGCGTCTGATTGAGACGCCAGCCCGACGATCGGTGGGCACCGATCGCGGGCCTGTCCCCCCCAGAGCACAGTCGTGGTGTATTCATGTATTTGTCAAGATGCCCCTTAAATGTCACTATCGGCCCTGCATCCACCACCTCCTCCGGCAGCGTGTTCCAGGCACCCACTACCCTCTGTGTTAAAAACGTGCCTCGTACATCTCCTCTATACCTTGCCCCTCGCACCTTAAACTTATGCCCCCTTGTAATTGACCCCTCTACCCTGGGAAAAAGCCTCTGACTATCTACTCTGTCTATGCCCCTCATAATTTTGTAGACCTCTATCAGGTCACCCTTCAATCTCCGTTGTTCCGTTATTCAACCGCTCCTCATAGCTAATGCCCTCCATACCAGGCAACATCCTGGTAAATCTCTTCTGCACCCTCTCTGAAGCCTCTGCATCCTTCTGGTAGTGTGATGACCAGAATTGAACACTATACTCCAAGTGTGGCCTAACTAAGGTTCTATACAGCTGCAACATGACTTGCCAATTCTTATACTCAATGCCCTGGCCAAAGAAAGGCAAGCATGCCGTATGCCTTCTTGACTACCTTCTCCAACTGTGTTGCCCCTTTTAGTGGACCTGTGGACATGTATACCGAAGTCACTCCACCATCTAGAAGGACAATACCCGGGAACACCACCACCTGGAGGTTCCCCTCCACCTCACTGATCCAACCTGCCTTGGAAATATCGCGCTGTACCTTTACTGTTGCTGGTGAAAATCCTGGAACTCCCCAACAGCACTGTTGGTGTTTTTACATGACAGATACTGCAAGGTTTCAAGAAGGCAGCTCACCACCAACTTTTCAAGGGCAATTAAGGACGGCAAAAAATGTTGGCCTTGGTAGAGATCCCCATAACCCATGGCAGAATAAATAGAAAAGGTTATAGCTTCCCACTATCTGTTGTGTGAAGAAATGCTTCTTGGGAAGTTCAGAGATCGCAGAGTTATACATTTCTTCTTGGTGCAAAAAACAGAACAAGAAATGCAGCCCAACCATGATCAACAAAAGAAGTTAAGGTTAGTATTAGATCCAAAGAGAAGTCCTATAAAGTTGCTAGAAAAAGTAACAAACCTGAGGATTGGGAGAAATTCAGAATTCAGCAAAGGAGGACAAAGAGATTGATTAAGAGGGTAAAAATAGAGTATAGACTTGCAAGTAGCATAAAAGCGGACTGTAAGAGCTTCTGTAATGTGCAAAAAGAAAAGGATTTGTCGTCTAATGTGCAGTCTGAAATGGGAGAATTTATATTGGAGAACGAGGAAATGGCAGAGCAATTAAACAACGACTTTAATTCTGTCTTCACGGAGGAAGTCACAAATAACTTCCCAGAAATGCTAAGCTCTAGGGAGAAGGAGGAATTGAAGGAATTTAGTATTGCTAAAAAAGTGGAGCTGGAGAAATTAATGGGACTGAAAGCTGATAAATCCCCAGGGTCTGATAATCTACATCCCAGAGGTGGCCATGGAAATAGTGGATGCGTGGTAGTCATCTTCAAAAGTTCTGTAGATTGTGAAACAGTATCAGCAGATTGGAGTCTGGCATGTATATCTCCGCTTTTTAAAAAAGGAGGGAGGGAGAAAACAGGGAATTATAGACCGGTTAGCCTAAAATCAGTAGAAGGGAAAATGCTCGAGTCTATTATCAAAGATGTGATAACAGGACATCTGGAAAATATCAACAGGATTAGACAAAGTGAACATGGGTTAATGAAAGGGAAATCATGTTTGATAACCTAATGGACTTTTTTGAGGGTGGACCTAGTAGAATTGATGAGAGTGAACCAGTAGATCTGGTGCATTTGGATTTTCAGAAAACTTTTGAACAAGTCCCACATAAAGAGGTTGGTGTGTAAAATTAAAGCGCATGGGATTGGGGTTAATATGTTGGCATGGGTTGAGAAGTGGTTAGCAGAAACAGAGAGTGGGAATAAATGGGTCTTTCATGAAGTGGAAGGCTGGGTCAAGTAGGGTTCCAGAGGGATCAGTGCTTGAACCCCAGCTATTCACAATATCCATCAATGATTTGGATGATGGAACTAAAAGTATGCCAACCAAGCAATTCGCAACCTGGTGTTGTGGGAACCGGAAGGCCAACAGCTCCTAGCAGCGCCACGGGATATGATGGCCACCACTGGGACTGCATCCAGTCAGAAGCAGCAACATGGAACTGAGGTATGTAGTGTCGGGGCCACCAGGGTCAATTAGACAGAGTGCCCAGTGAGGAGGGCTTGGAAAGTGTAAGGAGGCTCACAGATGTTTAACCCATGGCTGTTGGTAAAAGAGCAGAGACAGCAAAAAGAAGCCCTGAAATGCCCTCATATTGTGCTTCAATTAGCCTTTGGAAGGGAAGGCCATGCTCTACCTTCCTCACCACTGGGAACAACACATGGTGTCTGGAAGGCAACGGGCACTCCAACACAGCCTTCCCTCCTGATTCCTCGGTCCCCCACACCTCCCATCTCTGGAGATCAGGAGAATGAGAGGTGACCTTATTAAAACATGTAACATTCTGAAGTGGCTCGACAGCTAGGGCGTTCTCTTGAATGTCGGGTTTCCCTTGGCTGGGACACGCTCTGCCTTCTGCCAGTCAGCCAATCCTCTATCCATGCCAATATCTTACCCTTAACACCATGGGCACTTATCTTATTTAACAGCCTCCTAAACGGCACTTTATGAAAGGCCTTCTGGAAATCTAAATAGATATTGTCCACTGGTTCTCCTTTGTCTAACTTACTTGTTACCTCCTCAAAGAACTCTAACAGATTTGTCAGACATGACCTCCCCTTGACAAAGCCGTGCTGACACAGTCCTATTTTATCACACACTTCCAGGTACTCTGCAATCTCATCTTTAATAATGGACACTAAAATCCTACCAATGACGAAGTCAGGCTAACTGGCCTATAATTTCCCATCTTCTGCCCCATCCCTTCTTAAACAGGGATGTTACATTCGCCAATTTCGAGTCCTCTGGGACCCTCCCTGCCTCCTGTGATTCCTGAAAGATCACCATCACTGCCTTCACAATCTCCTCAGCTATTTCTTTTACAACCCTGGGGTGTTGTCCATCCAGTCCAGGTGATTTATCCACCTTCAGACCTTTCAGTTTCCCCAGAACCTTCTCCTTAGGTTCTGCACTCCCCTCTGCCCCCTGATTCCCCTGGAGTTCTGGCATCCCACTGGTGTCTTCCACCATGAAGACTGATGCAAAGTAACTACTCAGTTCATCTGCCATTTCTTTGTTTCCTATTACTAGTTCAAGCACAAGGATTCACAAGATGTCGACTGATACTCGAACGCAAACTCAGACTTTCACTTGCCAGAAGTGTGCAAAAACTGTGTAATCAGCAGCCGATTGTTGATGCAGAAATTGTGGCAGAAAGGGCCACATTGCACACGCTTGTTGGAAGGAAAAACAAGCTTGAGGCAAAAGTTGCAGAAAGTAAGAGCTGAATAAAGCAAATGGCAAGCTGAATCAAAGTGTCCCCATGGTTCCTTGTCTGAACGCTTGAGTCAATTCCTGCTCATGTACAGGAATACTGCGCACTCAACAACCCAAGATTCTCCAACTTGCTAACGGCTAAACGTCAACTGTGCGCAGCATTCAATTTGCTAAAACCACCCAAAACAAAATAAATTGTTGAGAAAAAGCAGCAGGATCAGATCATACGGCATGAAGAGAAGGCGGAATGTTGTATTTTTCACCAAGTTCTGGCAAGAAATTATATCACAAGTGAAACGTGGATTCTGCCAGCATCTTAGCACAGACACACCTACACCGTACAAACCCGAGACACTGTTATGGAAAAGGCATGTGGACCGACCTTTGGTCAGTCCACCAGAAGCATAACCAACTGAGAGTCCAAATCCCCAGCTGTGCCAAGAGAAGACCGGGACCTTCCCAAGATCCTGACACGAACCGAACCAATTGGGGCAAAGAGCACCTTGGTGGTGAATCAAACACTGGGTCAACCTCAGATCGCTCTGCCAACTCCGGTTGAGATAACCATTGGCGATGCAGGCGCCAAGCCAAAGACACCAGCTGCGACAGAGCAGACGCCTGAGGTTTGGCAACAACCACACAGAGAACGACGTCCTCCGGAACGTCTGATGTGGTGACTGTTTTTGTTGATTGATTGTTCACGTTGCTCGCTGATTGTTAATGTTATGCTGTTTATTCTGTCAGGGGCCTGTGATTTAAAGAGGGATGAAATGCGGTGTGTTCAGAGTGTTTTTAGTGTTCCCCCACAAGCAGCCTTGTAGCTGAACTTTAAGAGAACAATTGCGCGATGTCGTCGGGTGACATCATTGGTCGCTTGTGTGGGCAAACGGGCAGTCTAACATCGCAGCCTATAGTGTCAACATCTTCTAAATAAACCTCTACGTTTTGGTTGAAACTCCAAGGACTGCAGACTCAATTTGAAAACCATCACAAAGCTGCTAAATGATAGCAGAGAGAAATACAACAGCAATCGTGGAATTCAGTGACAGAGATATTATTATTGCAATCTAGATTATATTTGTGATGTTGAGCACTAAAGGTTAAAACTGCAGTAATGAATCAATTCCTGACATCTGCATTGTTTTATTACTGTAATATTTATATCACTCCGAACACTGCAGAAAATATAAAAAGATGATTGGTCCAGAGAGACAGCACTTTTCCCAAAACCATGAATATTAATCGCTTTGCGAAGCAGCACATCAAATGCACCAGTCCCTGTTTTCAAATCAATTCTTTGAAATCAAACTACAAACATCCAAAAGCAGGTTCCTTCTTCAGAACAACAAAAGCGGCAACATTAGCCTGGAAGTTACTTGGTAGAGTCACAGCAAACTAATGTTTAACACCTTTGCATCCACTCGGTGAGCAGACGAATTTTTTTAAAATTTTAAATTTTAAAATTTTTTAAAATTTATAGTACCCAATTATTTTTTCTAATTAAGGGGCAATTTAGCGTGGCCACTCCACCTACTCTGCACATTTTTGGGCTGTGGGGGCGAAACCCACGCAGACACGGGGAGAATGTGCAAACTCCACACGGACAGTGACCCAGAGCCAGAATCGAACCTGGGACCTCAGCGCCGTGAGGCAACTGTGCTAACCACTAGGCCACCGTGCTGCCCTTGTGAGCAGACGAATTAACCTGCTGATTGGGAATGGCTTATTGCGATGACTGACATAATGAATGGAGCACTGGAAAGCAACAACAACTTGCATTTCTGTAGTGCCTTTGACATAGCAACACGCCCCAAGGCACTTGGCACGAGTATTGTCAAACAAAACTTGACAGCATGATACGTAGAATCATAGAATTTACACTGCAGAAGGAGGCCATTCAGCCCATCGAGTTTCCACCGGCCCCTGAAAGAGCACCCTACCTAAGCCCACACCTCCACCCTATTCCAGTAACCCAGCAAACCCACGTAACATTTGAACACTACAGGGCAATTTAGCATGACCAATCCACCAACCCGCACCTCTTCGGACTGTGGGAAGAAATCGGAGCACCTGGAGGAAACCCACGCAGAGATGGGGAGAACGTGCAGACTCCTCACAGACTGTGACCTAAGCTGGGAATCGAACCTGGTGCTGTGAAGCAACAGTGCTAACCACTGTACTACCGTGCCGTCCTCAGATGGAGGCATGAGGACTTGTGGCCACAAACGTCATCAGAACGGACGGTCTTAGATCACATTTAAAGGCGAAGGGTGATGTGGAGAGAGAGTTTCAGAGCCCAGACATTGAAGACATAGCAGCCAAAGGTAGAATGGCTCAAAGCGGGCAAGAGGCCAGAATTTGAGGAGTGTAGTTATCTCAGAGGGTTACAGGGCATGAAGTGAAGACACAGATTGTGTGGGGTGGAGCCATGGAGGGATATGTAAACCAGGGTGATGATTTCAAAACTGAGGCAATTGCTGGATCAGGAGACAAGAGTATAGGGGTGAAGTGTGAACAGGAACCTGGTGTGAGTGGTCATGTGATGGTCCCTTTAAGAAAACTGTGTTTTATTAAATGGCTGCAGTGATGTCACTGTGTGGGTGGAGCTGGGCTGTGATTCTGTCTTTGACTTTCGTTTTGAGCTGGAAGCTGCTATATGGCTATGAGTCTTTAAGTTGGCAGCTGCATTGAAACAAAGAAGGCATTTGGTCTCTCTCTCTCTGCATGCTAAAGAATGTCTCCAGACCACTTGATAACTTCAAAGTAATACCTGTTGTCTGTAAGGAATTCAAACCTACTATTTTTGTAGAAAAAGGGTGTTTGGCTTATGGATGTTGTTAGGAAAGTTATTAAGGATTACCAATAGAGTGCTGTATCTTTGTGTTGGTTGTTGATAAGATGTTTACTGTATGTTTTTAAAATGTTAACTGGATTCATAGAATAAATATTGTTTTGTTTAAAAATACTTAAGATCTCTGTTGCATAACACCTGGAAAGTAGTGTTCTCCACAACCAAAATCTATTAAAAGTTATAGGTCAGATGAACTCCATGATATACTTTGGTGTTCTCTAAACCCTGGCCCATAACAGAGACAGCAGAGATTTGGTTGAGCTCAGCCATCTGGAGGGAGGAAGGTGGGAGTCTAGCCAAGAGAGCATTAGAACAGTCAGATCTTCATAACCAAATAGAGGCAGAGATTGTTGAAACAGAGCATCTCGTGGCAATCCTAGTTAGTTAGACATTTCCCGAGACCATTCAGTGCAAAATTTCTGCTCTTTGAGATGTTGGAAGTGCAAGTAGATAATGGCATGGTGAGACCAAAAGTGTATCTCCTCACTCATTGACTATAAAGGTTGAGAAATAAACAGTGGAAGGACTTCGAAGGGAAATTAAAGGGGATGAATTATATTTCAGATCAGGTGCAGAAAGAGAAATAAAGAGAATGAAAATTTGGATTAAGAGAGGGAGAAAAAGCCTTGATGGAAACATAAGGAAAATATTAAAAATTGAATTTGACATTTGTGAAATCTCCAACAACAATTCATTGTTCAAAGAAATGAGTCCCCACAGCAATGAGCCTCCGCAGCTTATAATTGTTAACTTCCTGCAACAAGGAGGTTGATTCACAATTATCATGTCTTCAAAATGGAACTTACAGTGGTAATAACTAGACTTAACTTTTGTGGTGTATTTGAAGGGAAATGAATACCTAAATGCCACAGTTTTTTGGAACTTATGGGGACACAGCTTGGAACTAAGTAAAAAGATGTGGGAACCAGGTGGAACTACATTCTGTTGGAATTCTTTGAAGAGGTAACCAGTACAGTTACAGGAGCCAGTCGATGTGGTATATTTGGACTTTCAGAAGGTGTTTGACAAAGTCCCACAAAATAGATTATTGTGCTAAATTAAAGCACATAGGATTGAGGGGAATGTATTGAGATGGATAGAAAACTGGTTGGCAGAGAGGATTAATGGGTCCTTTTCAAATTGGCAGCTGCAGTAACCAGTGGGGTACCACAGGAATCGGTGCTGGGACCCCAGCTATTCACAACATATGTTAATGATTTGGATGAGGGAACAAAATATAACATCTCAAAGTTTGCAGATGATACTAAGTCGGGTGGGAGGGTGAACTGTGACGAGGATGCAGATATCCGACAGCAAGATCGGGACAGGTTGAGTGAGTGGGCAAATCAATGGCGGATATAGTATAATTTGTATAAGTGAGAGGTTATTCACTTTGGAAGCAAGAACAGGAAGGCAGATTACTATCTGAATGGTTGAAAATTGGGAGAGGGGTGTGTGCAGCGGGACCTGGGTGTCCTTGTGCACCATTCGCTGAAGGTAAGCATGCAGGTGCAGCAGGCGGTAAAGAAGGCTAATGGTATGTTGGCCTTCATTGAGAGAGTTTTCGAGTATAGAAGTAGGGATGTGTTGCTGCAGTTGTGCAGGGCCTTGGTGAGGCCACACTTGGAGTATTGTGTGCAGTTTTGGTCTCATTCTCTGAGGAAGGATGTTCTTGCTCTCGAGGGAGTGCAGCGAAGGTTTACCAGACTGATTCCAGGGATGGCGGGACTGTCATATGAGGAGAGATTGATTAGGTTGCGATTGTTCTTGCTGGAGTTCAGAAGAATAAGGGGGGATCTCATAGAGACTTATAAAATTCTAACAGTTCGAGACAGGATAGATGCAGGAAAGATGTTACCAATGATAGGTGTGTCCAGAACCAGGGGTCACAGTCTGAGGATTCAGGGTAAACCATTTCGGACAGAGATAAGGAGATATTTCTTCACACGAAGAGTGGTGAGCCTGTGGAATTCTTTACCACAGGAAGTAATTGATGCTAAAACTTTGAATATATTCAAGAGGTAGCTAGATGTAACACTTGGGGAGAATGGGATCAAAGGCTATGGGGAGAAAGCAGGATTAGGCGATTGAGTTCGATGATCAGCCATGAGAGTGATGAATGGCGGAACAGGCTTGAAGGCCCGAAAGGCCTCCTCCTGCTCCTATCTTCTATGTATCTATGTATCAGGTGCACCTCAGCACTTCCCTTTACCGCAAGCCGACAGATAACCTCACGATGTTCCACTTCAGCTTTCACCCGAAATCCATTAAAGAAGCCATCCCCTATGGACAAGCCCTCCGTATACACAGGATCTGCTCAGACGAGGAGGAGCGTAACTGATACCTACAGATGCTGAAAGATGCCCTCGTACAAACGGGATATGGCGCTCGACTCATCGATCGACAGTTCCAACGCGCCACAGCAAAAAACCGCACCGACCTCCTCAGAAGACAAACACGGGACACAACTGACAGAGTACCCTTCGTCGTCCAGTACTTTCCTGCGAGAAACTACAACATCTTCTTCGCAGCCTTCAACACATCATAAATGAAGATAAACATCTTGCCAAGGTCATCCCCACACCCCCACTACTTGCCTTCAAACAACCGCGCAACCTCAAACAAACCATTGTTTGCAGCAAATTACCCAGCCTTCAGAACAGCGACCACGGCATCACACAACACTGCCAGGGCAATCTCTGCAAGACATGCCATATCATCGACATGGATATCACCATTACACACGGAAACACCACCCACCAGGTACGCGGCACATACTCGTACGACTCGACCAATGTAGTAGTTTACCTCATACGCTGCAGGAAAGGATGTCCCGAAGCATGGTACATTGGCGAGACCATGCAGACACTGCGACAACAAATGAACGGGCATCGTGCGACAATCACCAGGCAGGAATGTTCCCTTCCAGTCGGGGAACACTTCAGCAGTCAAGGGCATTCAGCCTCGGATCTCCGGGTAAGCGTTCTTCAAGGCGGTCTTCAGGACACGCGACAACGCAGAAATGCCGAGCCAAAACTTATAGCTAAGCTCCGCACGCATGAGTGCGGCCTCAACCGGGATCTTGGATTCATGTCGCATTACATTCACCCCCCACCATCTGGCCTGGACTTGCAAAATCCTACCAACTGTCCTGGCTTGAGACAATTCACACCTCTTTAACCTGGGGTTACCCCTATCTCTGGATCTGTAACGATTTGATTACCCGCAAATGCTCGCATTCCAAGCATTGTCCGGCATCTTTGACTTTGTCCATATAAATGTTTCTGGAACATACCTCTCCATTCACCTGAGGAAGGAGCAGTGCTCCGAAAGCTAGTGTTTGAAACAAACCTGTTGGACTTTAACCTGGTGTTGTAAGACTTCTTACTGTGCTCACCCCAGTCCAACGCCGGCATCTCCACATCATAAGAGAGGAATACCAAGGTGCACAGAATACTGGGAGAGAGGGACAGCATTTGGGTTGTAAACAGGTGAGGTCAGAGTAAGGGAGAAAGTAATAAAGTCTAACACAGGGTTCTGTGCTTAATGTGAGTGCAGAGAGTGTAGTTAATAAGATTGGTGGAGATTGCCATGTGAAAATATCATGTTGTAACCAGAGCAGAGACCTGGCTCAAGGGCAGGACTGGGTACTAAGTGTTCAGGAAAGATTGAAATGGGAAAAAAGGTGGAGGACTTGATTACGGAGAGCATTGCAATGCCAGAATCTGGAGCTAAGGAATAAATAAGGTGCAATTTCATTGCTCGGTGTAATCGATAGGTCATCAACTAGTGGAAACGATCTAGTGGGACACATTTGCAAGAGGTATGGGAATTATAGAGTATTATAAAGTGGAACTTTAGTTATAGACTGGGACAGGAGTCGTGTAATGGACAAAGAGGAGTAAGCACTCCTAAAGTGGGCAGCACGATAGCACCGTGGTTAGCACAGTTGCTTCACTACTCCAGGGTCCCAGGTTCGATTCGCGGCTTGGGTAACTGTCTATGCGGAGTCTGTATGTTCTCCCCGTGTCCGCATAGGTTTCCTCCGGGTGGTCCAGTTTCCTCCCACAATCCAAAGAAATGCAGGTGAGGTGGATTGGCCATGCTAAATTGCCCTCAGTGTCCAAACAAAAAAGGTTAGGTGCGGTTACGGGGATAGGGTGGAGGTGTGGAGATAGGGTGGAGGTATGGGCTTTGGTAGGGTGCTCTTTCCAAGGGCTGGTCCAGGCTCGATTGGCTGAATAGCCACCTTCAGCACTGTAAATTATATGATTCTATGTGTTCACAAAAATGTTCTACAGCAGTGTGTTTCCAGTTCAATGAGAGGGGAGTTCTGAACTCCAGCGAGAACAATCCCAACCAATGGAGTTCACCTGACCTACAGCTATTTATTTATTTTGGTTACGATGAGCACAAGGGCCTGCCTTTCAGGTGTTATTCAACAGAGACCTTTAGCACTTTTAATGAAAAAAAAACTTTATTCTACGAATTTAGTTAACATTTTTATAAACACAGACAGTAAGCATTTTTATTAATTATGAACAGAAATATCCCACACAGCTGCAGTAATCTATGTATAACCTTTAATAAATCCCCCCTTTAACTGTTCCAATTTAATAACATGATCCCATAAACCAGAAACCCCTTTTCAAAGTTGTGGCCCAGTACATGTCACTCTTACTACCTTTAAGACTTGGTATGGATACACCTGTTTCCTTTCCAAAACAGCAGCTTTGGATTCCTTCCAGAAAACCGTTATCACTTTTAAGTTATCAAGTAATCTGGAAACAGCTTTTAAACTTACAAAAGCAGGTCAAACTCTAAGCGAAAGTTAAACTCAGAGCCACAGCCAACTCCCACCTCAAAAACCAAGAACCACAGCCGACCGGCGCTGCCCATTCCGAGAACTGTACTGGTCTGATAATGCCGTCGCGCCGTAACCTTTCTATTTCGTCATCTACTTTCTTCCTTAATGAAAAAGGTACCGGCTTGGCCTTACAAAATTTCGGAAGGGCTTCTGGGTCCACGTGCAAAGTTGCTTTGGTGCCTATGATTTCTCCCAAACCTTCCTGGAATACCTCCGGGTATTTTTGGAGTACTCCACTCAACGTCCCGCTTCCACTCTGGAAAATTTTCATCCAATCTAATTTTAGGTCTTTCAGCCAGTTCCGTCCAATTAAGCTCGGTCCGGAGCCATCTACTATAGTCAACGGTAATCTGAGTAATTGTTTCTCATATTCCATGGGTACATGAGTCGTGCCTAGAACTTCCAGGGGTTCCCCCGTGTAGGTTTTAAGTTTCGTCAATGTTTTTGTTCGGGTTAGTGGCTGGAGTCCATCTTTGATTTTTCTAAATGCTGCCACTCCCATTACTGATATGGCCGCACCCGTGTCTATTTCCATTATTTTTGGCCGCCCGTTCACCCGTGGGGTAATCCTAGTGGGTTCTGCTTTCTTCGTTGCAATATTATATAATTGTTCCCCTTCGGAGGAGGATGGGGCATCTAGGTTGTGTACTTCCCTGCGTCCCCACCTGCTATTCCTCTTTTGCCACCTCCTTCTAGGGTTTCTGTCGTTGTTACCCCACTCTGTCTGGTGCCAGAAACGGTCCTTCTCTGTTGGGGGAGCCTCAGCCGGTACTTCCCTCTGTCTCCAGTTAGTCCTGGCAGGCTTGGGGGCAGTTCTGGGGTTTTCCTTTTCCCCTCTATTCCTCAGGTTTTTCCTGAGGGCGGCTATCTGGTAGCAGGACCCGTTGTGGTAGTCCCTCTCACAGGTATCTACCTCCATTGGCGTGCCCTGTAGTTCCTGCGCCCCACTTGCTGCCTTTTCTACGGACAGTGCGAGCTGTAACGCCTGCCTGAAGTCTAGCTCCGTTTCCGCCAAAAGGCATTTCTGTATTGTGAGGTTGTTTATACCACACACTAACCGGTCCCGAAGCATTTCATTTAGCGTCGGGCCGAACACACATTTTTCCGCCAGCCTTCTCAGGCGGGTCAAGAAATTCGTGACTGACTCCCTGTCTTCCCGCTTCGCTGTGTAGAATCTGTACCTACGCAAAATGAGGGGTGGTTTTGGGTCGTAGTGCTCTTTCACCAATTCCGTTACTTCTTGGAAAGTTTTCGTGTCCGGCGCATCGGGATAAGTCAGACTACGTATAATGGCGAAAGCTGAGGGTCCGCACGCCGACAGCAGGATAAGCCGTCTCCTTTCGTCCGTCAGTATATCATTTGCTCGGGAGAAGTAACACATTCTCTCCACATACTGGGACCAGTCCTCAATAGCCGGGTCGAATGCCTCTAACCTCCCAAAAAACGGCATTTTTAAAATGGCAAGGCTTACCCTCCGAGTGCGGCAGCTGGTCTCCGCAAAATTCTTAGTTTACCTCGTCGCCATTGTAGTAATCCACGGGAGGCAGGAGTTCCATCACCACACCAATATTTATTTACAATAACGATATTACAGGAGCAGCTACAAACAGTGCTGCTAGCAGTCCAGTCAACTTAAGACTGGCTCACAAAGCCTACACAGGTGCTTATATGGGCCCCCTCAATGAGCTATCATTGAGGGAGCTCATACTCCAATTGGCCAACCAATAAAGCCAATTGGAGTTCATTACAAGTGAAAAGAAGAAACTCCCTCCCACCCCCACCCCATCCTACGGCCATGGAGAATCCCCTCCCCCCACTAACATCAGGGTGATCCCCCACCGAGGGTTCACTCACCCCCTTCTCCTCCCACCCCGTTCGTTCGCCAGCACACATCCCTCTCTCCCCCCACCTCCCGCCCCGCCAACCACGCATAAGGGGAACCCTCTCCCTCCCAATGGAGAAGGGTTACCTTCCTGGAAGTACCCCCCTGGCATTTTCGAAAACCAGGAGTGAATAACACCGGTAGGATGTCATGCCGCCGGGGGGGGGGGGGGGGGGGGGGGGCAACATTCTGTGGCGTTGGACGCTGTTTAATGATATTAAAATCCAAATCTATAGGACAGCACGGTGAAGCAGTGGGTTAGCACTGCTGCCTCACGGTGCCGAGGTCCCAGGTTCGATACCGGCTCTGGGTCACTGTCCGTGTGGAGTTTGCACATTCTCCCCGTGTTTGTGTGCGTTTCGCCCCCACAACCCAAAGATGTGCAGGGTAGGTGGATTGGCCACGCTAAATTGCCTCTTAATTGGAAAAATGAATTGGGTACTCGAAATTTATACAAAGAAAAATCCAACTCCATGGTAAATAGGTTCAAGCTCTTTCTGGGTGTGAACCTGATCATGTCACCAGCAGAGGGGGCGAGCAAAATCTCAAACCGAGATCTCCCTGGCACAAATACCGTTATGCCACTTTCGCGAGATTTAGCTGCCATAGCGGGATCAGCGCCCCACGGCAAATGGACCTGAAAAATCACACCCTGAATGTCGGCAGATGTTAGGTGAATAATACAATGGAGAACCATGCCGACAGAAAGTTTATAAGAAGATAGATTTAAGAGCAGAAGTAGGCCATTCAGCTCAAGGAATCCTTCTCCACCATTCAGTAAGATCGTGCCTGATTTAGTTCTCCTCTCAACTTAATTTCCTGTCTTCCCCTCATAACCTTTGACTCCCTTGTCTGTCCAAAATCTGCCTAACTCAGCCTTGAGTAAATTCAGTGACCCAGCCTCCACCGCTTTCTAGCAATGAGAATTCCACATATTAACAATCAATCCTCTGAGATAAAATAGATTCTCCGCATCGCAGTCTTAAAGGGGAGGCCTCTTATCCTTAAACTGTGTTGCCTAGTTCTAGTCTCCTCCACAAGTGGAAACATCCTCCTGGTAATTAACCGATCAAGTCCCGTAAAGATCTTATGGGCGGGATTCTCCGTTGCCCGACGACGCAATTGTAATCGGCGGTCGGGAGGAGAATCGATTCCGATGCCAGAATTAGGGCTAGGACCACTTTGATGCCAGTTTGCGATTCTCCACCCCCTCCAAACCGGCGTCATTATGAGGCACGTCGCGCGCAGTCGCAATGCCATTGGCTTATCATCGGCCGGCCCACTCGCGATGCTCCGCCCCCGATGAGTTGAGCCCCAGACGGCGCAGGACACGTGTGGTCTGAGCTGGCGTGCCGGCTGCGGACTGTGTCCCGCGCCGCCACTCTCGGCCGGGATCCATGCCGCTGGCCGGGGTGGCATCTGTTAGGGCTGGAGGGACAGTTGGGGGTGGCCGGGGGAAAAGGGGGGTGGCCATGGGATGGGCTAGGGGGTGGCAGTTGGCAGGTTTGCTCTAGTGCTCGGCTGGCACCATGTTGTATGGCGCGGCCGGTGCAGGTCGTCAGCTGTGCGCATGTGCGGCCCAGGACCTGGCCATTCTCTGATCGGTGAGGGGTCGATGCCGAATTTCCTGTCGTGAAACTCGACACATTCCACGCTGGCGTCAGCACTTATTCTTCAGAAAGGAGAATCCAGCATTATATGTTTCAATAACAACACGCCTCATTCTTCTAAATTCCAATGGCTATGGGCCAACCTGTTTAACCATTCTTAATATGATAAGCCCTTTATCCCTGGAATCAGTAGAGTGAACCGCCTCTGACCTGCTACGAATGCAATTGTGGCCTTTTTCAAATAAGGAGATCAAAACTGTGCAGATAATTCCAGATGTGGTCTCACCAAGGCCCTGTGCAGCTGCAGTAAAACTTCCCTACTTTTATAGTCCATTTTCCTTGCAATAAATGCCAACATTCCATTCGCCTTCTAAACCACTTGCAGTACTTGCAAACTAATTGTGATTTTTGTGCCAGGACACCCATATCCCCCTGTACCACTGAGTTCTGCAATCTCTCTCCACTTAAATAATATACTGCTTTTCTATATTTCCTGGCAAAGTGAACAATATAATTGTCCCACATAACTCCATCTGCCAAATTTCTGTCCACTCACTTAATCTGTCCATATCGTCTGTTCGGGTACACGGAGGGAAAATTCAGAATGTCCAATTCACCTAACAAGCACGTCTTTCAGGACTTGTGGGGCAAAACCGGAGCACCCGGAAGAAACCCGCGCAGACACGGGGAGAATGTGCAAATTCCCCAAGGACGGTGACCCAGAGCCGGGATCGAACCTGGGACTTCGGCGCCGTGAGGCAGCATTGCTGACCACTGCGCCACCGTGGTGCCCTTGAGGGATAAATATCGGTCAGCACAGCAAGAGTAACTCCGCTGCTCTCCAGGTAGTGTTTCATATCAACCTGAGAGGGAATTATGGACTTTCTCAAGACAATACAATAAATGCTGGCCTTGCCAGCGATGCTTGCGTCCTGAGAACAAATAAAAAGTGTTGGGAGCCTCCGTTCAATGCCACATCTGAAAGTTGGCACCTCATCTTTCAGTGTTCCCTCAGCACTGTGATGCTGCAGCCTTTGTACTGGAGAATGGAGAAGACGGGGGGCCGAGCAAAGGTCAGCCTGCGCTCCATTTGTCACTCCATTAAGGAGGTCACTAATACTCTGTTTCAGCACATGCCCATATACGCACTGCAATAATGGAGGATACGGCAACAATTTATCACTATTGCAGGGACAGGCAATAGTTCCCAGCAGGGATAAAGCACTAAGTCCTGCTTAAATGGGTAGGACTCCTACTCCATCAACATCTAAGTGATAAGCAATCACCAGCGTAAAATAATTCTCAGGAATCCCAAATAACGATTCTCAGGAATCCCAAATAATTTTTATATTCTGAGGCAATCAGAAATGTCTCGAAACTTCAAAAGACAGGAGGAGAAAAAAAAGGATGAAC
This sequence comes from Scyliorhinus canicula, assembly GCF_902713615.1. Taxonomy (NCBI): domain Eukaryota; kingdom Metazoa; phylum Chordata; class Chondrichthyes; order Carcharhiniformes; family Scyliorhinidae; genus Scyliorhinus; species Scyliorhinus canicula. The sequence goes on along the minus strand of NC_052153.1, from coordinate 183,402,086 downwards.
AGCGGACTCCATAAAGAGTGAGGATTATGCATGCCCATTAAACCGCAATGCAACTCTTACACTTTGCCCATGAGGAACCGGCGTCTTGAAGCACAGGGTCAAGTTTCTTGGGCCACGCTGACAATTCAAAAGGGGGTTGCGTGCCTTCTAATGCTGTGTTTCTTTCTCACGACGTTGCTGAGGGGAGAGGGGTTTACCCTTGTGGATTTATGTTATGATCAGCTTTGAACCGTGGAAAATCGAGAGCGATGCCACTTGTACAAACATCTGGAATAGAACAGTCAATGCATCCACCGACACGGGAGGGCGGAAATATTGTCACCCAATACTTTTTTTTATCAATACTTTGGTGGCAATTCAGGTGGTGCAGGTGCAAACACAGTACAGTTCAGTAGGGAGTTTTCAGAGTTTTACCAAATTATGATGATAGAGGGACAATATTTGTTCAAGTCAGGGTAGTGTGTGACTTGGAGGTGATGGTATTCAGTTGTTTTTCCCTGGATAATGCAGATCTTCTGAAATGTTGTTGCAGCTACATACATCCTGGTATGTCAAGGGCAGTCACTCTCGCCTCACCTCTGGAATCTAACTCTTGTGTGCAGATTAGGGACAAGGCTATAATGTGGTTATAAACATAGAAACATAGTAAATAGGAGAAGGGGAGGCCATTCCGCCCATCGAGTCTGCTCCGATATTCAATATGGCTGATCCTCTATCTCGACACCAGTCTCCAGAATCCTCCCCACGCCCCTTGACACCTCAAGACTTGAGAAATCTATCTATTTCCTCCTGAAATATATTCAGTGATTTGGCCTCTCTAGTCTTCTGCGGTCGAGATTTTCACCCTCTGATTGAAGAAATTTCTCCTCATCTCGGTCCGAAATGGTCTATCCCATATCCTGAGACTCGGCCGCCCCTGACTCAAGATCGCCATGGACGGGACCGGGACCATGTCAAGGTCCGTTGACCTCAGGCGGGAATTTACGGTTGCCAGTTAGGCGTGGCTGAAAAAGTCCGCCTTGTGACCCTTTGTTCTAGAACCCCCCAGCCAGAGGAAGCAACATTCCTGTGTCTAGTCTCTCCACCCCTGCAGAATTGTGCATGTTTCTTTGTATGTCTCCTTTCTACTAGCAGGGCCTAAACTGAGAATCAATGAGCTGGCCGTTGGGTGAGTTAATAGTACTGTTTACTGCACTTTCCCTCACTTTACTGATGAATGAGTGCAGGATGAAAGGATTATAATTTGGCGAGTTGAATTTGTTAGATTTGTCCTGCTTTTCATGGACGGTTTTCCATATTCTTGAGTCAATGTCGTTGTTGCATCTGTCCTAAAACAGCTAGGTTAGAGGCGCGACTGTTTCTGAAACACAGGCCTTTCAGCATGACAGGCATGTTACTGGCAGACCCCATCCAGTAATCTGCTCTGTTACTGCTCCAGTTTACAAGGACATAGAAGCAAAAATGCAAAACAGTTTTAAATATGAACATTTAAATTAAGAGGAGGAGGCCACTCGATCTTGCCCCGCCATTCAATGAGATCATGGCTGATGGAATTGGAGCCTAAATCCCTTATTCCTGCCTACCCTGACAACCTTTCACCCCCTTGCTCATCAAGAAATTTCTAGTTCTGCCTTCAAAATATTCAACGCCTTTGCTTGCACTGCCTTTTGAGGAAGAGAGTCCCAGAGACTCACGACCCTCTGAGTGAAGACATTTTTCCTCATCTCTGTGTTAAATGAGTGGCCCCCTGTTTGTAAACAGTTACCTCCTAGTTCTAGATTCTCCCACAAGAGGAAACATCCTCTCCATGTCCACCCTGTCAAGACCCCACAGGATCTTCAAGGTTTCAACCAAGTCACCGCTTACTCTTACTCTTCTATACTCTAGTGGATTTCCAAGGATGATATCAGAAATGGTAGGTTAAAACTTTCAGAAGCAACTGAACAACTGGCCACTCTTTTCCCTAGAAAAGGGAAGATCAGAAATTGTAGGTTAAAACTTTCAAAAGCAACTGAACAACTGGCCACTCTTTTCCCTAGAAAAGGGAAGACTGAGATGTGGTCTGTAATTAAAATTGAGGACATGTTTGTTGGGAAGAAGATGTTTAAAATCCAACGGCGGCATGGTGGTACAGTGGTTAGCACTGCTGCCTCACTGCGTCAGGGACCCGGGTTCTATTCCGACCTTGGGTGACCTCTGTGTGGAGTTTGCACGTTCTCCCTGTGTCTGCGTGGGTTACTTCTGGGTGCTCCGGTTTCCTCCCACAGTCGAAAGATGTGCAGGTTAGGTGGATTGGATATGCTAAGTTGCCTCTTAGTGTCTTAGGGATGTGCAGTTTAGGTTATGGGGATAGGGCGGGGTGGATGGGGGAGTGAACACGGATAGAGTTCTCTTTCGAAGGGTTGGCGCAGCCTCGATGGGCTGAATGGCCTCCTTCTGTACCGTAGGGATTCTGTGAAAAAACTGGGGCTCATCTTTTTTTCCTCACAAATGGTCATTAGTCTGTGAATTTCTCTTCGGAGGAGGCTAGGTCATTGGACTTATTCAAGGTAGAGTTCGATGGATTTTTGATGGTCAAGGGAGTCAAGGGTTATGGGATGGGGAGAGACAGGAAAATGGAACTGAGACCACAGCCAGGTCAGCCATGATCGTATTGAATGACGGCGCAGGTCTGAAGGGTCTGTCTTCTTATATCCAACACAACAAGTGACCAGACTGTTTCTGAGCTGAAAATTATACGCAATAGTTGTTATAATTAGTTTATCACGAAGATTGGACACGCTGTAACAAAATGCCTGTTTGTACCATCTGCAGGGTTGGCACCTGAATCAACGTGGGGGCTTCCACTTCCATTGTCTTACGAGGACTAAAGTCCGTCCGCCTGCCGCAGGTCGACTTAAGGATCTCAGCGGAAAACATAATTAACTTTGGTAACCTTTTCTGTGGCTCGGAGCCACAAGTGAGCATCTGGCCATGGCCTCCAGTGACATCACTGATCTTTACACAAATGTCAAGTTATTTCACAAATGTTCGCGGATAATTTATTCCAGGTTCCAGCCATGCCTCCCTGAAAGAGGAGAGGAAATTGAAATTCCATAGCTTGTTTTTACAGATAGGGGACAGTCGCTGTGGTACTGACTATCAAATTTCACGGGAAGTAACTGGGGATAGGCGATAAACAATTTTTATCTCTAACTCCCAGTTACTAAAATTAATTTAAGTAAGTGTAAATAGATTTTCATGTTGCGTTGCACTAATATAAATAGAAATCAGAGATGTTTAAATGTTCCACGTTATTTTATTGCGGTGCCCTTTTGCAATTTATTATTGCTCAAGGCAGATAAGGACATCAGTTTCACATTCAGATCTCATTACACAGATTATCGTCAAATGCATTGTTCCTTCCTCTATCCCAATATAGCTGTGGAAACCCTGAACATTAAGAGATTAGACACACAGCACTTGCCTAAAAGCCTGAGTGGCCAGAGTTGAAAAAGGCTGCTTGACACTGAAGGACAGATGTAGGTGAGACATTGGCAGGTGTTCCTTCATGTGGGGCATCGTCAATTTCTGGACAAGAGTTGCCAGGAAGAATAAGCAAGGCCGTTCGAGAAACAACTGGCTTCCGCAAGAGGAGGGGGACATTCTGCAACACGAACGGGCATCGAGGCCTTGGGCAAGGGGCAAGCGCAGTAGCTGAAATGGTACTCAAGGTGAGGGGAGATTGGGAGGTCTGGATTTTCTCCTTAAGGAGAGAGAATTCAGACTGTCGAATTCACCTAACAAGCACATCTTTCGGGACTTCTGAGAGGAAACGAGCACCCGGAGGAAACCCATGCAGACGTGCAGACTCCGCACAGACAGTATCCAAGTGGGAATCGAACCAGGAACCCTGGCATTGTGAAGCAACAGTGCTAAACACTGCTACCATTGCGCCCATATGCGGGCACATTTTTAGGAATCCGAGTGCACATAGTTTGAACCAATCGCTGGCTTTCATGCAACAATCATGGAACATAGAACAGTACAACACAGAACAGGCCCTTCGGCCCTCGATGTTGTGCCGAACAATGATCACCCCACTTAAACCCACGTAACCCGTATACCCGTAACCCAACAATCCCCTCATTAACCTTACACTACGGGCAATTTAGCATGGCCAATCCACCTAACCCGCACATCTTTGGACTGTGGGAGGAAACCGGAGCACCAGGAGGAAACCCACGCGCACACGGGGAGGACGTGCAGACTCCACACAGACAGTGACCCAGCCGGGAATCGAACCTGGGACCCTGGAGCTGTGAAGCATTGATGCTAACCAACATGCTACCGTGAGGCCCAATCTTCAACCTTTTATTCAGCTTTCAGAAGCGACGAGGGACTGGCAATCAGTCGGATAATGACTCCCGACACCAAAATCGTGGCAGGCTCTGGTTTGATGCTGGGTTGCGATGCTCCACCCCTCCAACTCTGTGTCATCAAGACGCGCGGCGCACGCAGTTGCAACCCCGTTTTAATCTCATTATCGGACCCACCCGTGATGCTCCACTTCCGATGGGCCGGGTTTCTGACGGTGCAGGCTTGTGTGGTCTCAGCGGCCATGAGCCTGGCGTGGCGGCTGTGAAGAGAGAGAGAGAATGCATGTGGACAGTGTTCAGAACCGCCACATACTTCCAAGAGCCATACCGCTGGCTGGGGGAGGCTTCTGCCAGGGCTGGGGAGAGAAGTGGAGGGTGGTCAGGAGGTGGGCTGTGGGGTCGGGGTAGACATGTGTGCGGTCCAGCACACCCAATGCCACCTTCTCCAGAGCGATCAGTGCGTTTGTGAGGGATGCAGGCGCACGCGCGGCTGCAGCTTGTCAGCCCTGCGCATGTCCAGGACGGACCTGGCGATTCTCCCACCATTTTTCACGCGTACTGCAGGTGTTTCACGCAGCGCCAATGCTCGCCCCTCACTCATCGTGCAATTGGTGCGGGTGTGGCACTGATATTTCCGCCGTGAAACACCACGGATCCTCCGTTGGCATCAGCACTTAATTGCAGGAATGGACAATGCAGCCCAAGGATTTTCCGCTCTGGAGTTTGTCACACGTCACACTCTTTGACACAGCAGTGGGTGATCTGGCTATGGCAGCTTTCCCTGAAGATGATTCCTCTTCAGAAGCTTCTCCTCAGAGTCCTTCAAGAGAGCAACAAGTTTCTCAGACACTTGAGTTTCTCTCTTCTGGTCCCAGAGCGTCCAAAGGTTGATTCTCTTCCATCTTCTCTCTTGGATCAGTTTTTCCTTGATAGGTCTTCATTGTCCTTGCTGTTCAAACAACCTGAAACCCGCACTCTGCTTCCCAGTCACACAGACAGCTGGTTATGCTGTCTGTGGTTTAACACTATGCTGCTAAAGTGTTGTCCTATTCTGCAGATAATTTCTTAACAGATGCAGAGAAAAGCCTCGATTTCACCGAGACAACTTCCCTAAGGATCGAGGTTACAACAGGAGATTGAATGCCCCCCAGGACCGTGACGTCTCAGACCTGGGACATGACTGCAGGAGTTAAGGGGCAGCACGGTTGCACAGTGGTTCGTACGACTGCCTCTGGGCACGGAGGTCCCAGGTTCGATCCCGGCCCTGGGTTACTGTCTGTGTGGAGTTTGCACATTCTCCCCGTGTTTGCGTGGGTTTCGCCACCCACAACCCAAAGATGTGCAGGATAGGTGGATTGGCCACGCTAAATTGCCCCTTAATAAAAAAGAAATGACTGCAGGAGTTCCTCAGGGGAGTTTCTTTGACCCAACCATCTTCAGCTGCCTCAGCAATGACCTGCCTTCCATCTTAAGATCAACCAACTCCCCCCCCCCCTACCAGCAGAGTGACCGGCTCAGTTATTTCAAAGGGTGTCGCTCCCATATTTGACTGCCTCTGAGCTTGCCATCCTATTGAGGAGTCCACATGCACGCTCAATCAGGGGGCCAGAAGTTCTGGAGCTTTCGCACGCAACCCACCCTCTCCAAAACCTGGGCAGGAAGATGCGGGAGCTGCTGTGGCAACTTGGCGGCCACAAAGGCATCTCAGATGGAGGTAACTTGGCTGTACTGCACAGGGATGCTGACTGGTAGGTGTGGAGATTTGTGGTGATTGTCCCTTTGAGGGCAACACAGCAGAGTAAGGGTCACCTGACCTTTGGGACCAATTGGGAGCCAGAGTGGGTGAGCGGAGTCCTCTCTTTGGCAGGAGACATGTAGGGGACTAAGTGCCTCTGTGGGGCTGTTGTACAGCTGTACAGTGCTTCTTATTAATCAATAATTTTTGCATTTCTAATGAAGTTTGTGAAAATGCATTTGGCAATGAGGAAAAAATTATCATGGCACTGGGTGGAATCTTACCAGAATTTGGCAAAGTGTCTGGCTCCGACAGAAAACTGGGAGTGACTCTCCAGTTGCACAGATCAGTTTTCTTGTGTAACCTAGACCCTCATAGACAAAAAAAAAATGAGTGAGCATTGTTTATGCCGTCACTCTGGTGGGGGGGGGGGGGGGGGGGGGGGGAACCTCGTCTAGCTGACAACCGGCTCCAAAGAGATGGGGGCACCATCTTCAAAGGGCGTTGCATTCAGTGCTGCTGTCAAACGGCTCCAGGACCCATCATGGAGATAACGGGGGCAACCCCACCCCTGACAATCCAGTCCCCTCCCCACCATCAACTGTTGGCATTACATGGAACATACAGTGCAGAAGGAGGCCATTCGGCCCATCGAGTCTGCACCGATGAACCCACGTTCCAACAGCGCAGAGGTAGAGCCAGCACCCTTACCACACCCCACATCAATACACCCCCCCCCACCCCACCCACCATGGGGCCCCCACTAGGATCCACCCCTCACACTGTTCCCTGCACAGGTTGACACTACCCGGTTAACACTGTGCCAGAACTGCTCAAGTATGCCCCTCTACTTCCCCCCACCCCCCCCCCAACCCCCAGGGAGGGGGGCGCTATACTTACCTCCGCGCCTCTTGACTGCCTCATGCCTGTCCAAACCTGCTGTAGAACAGCAACTGTTCAGATCATTTGACTGGGTGTTGGGGGGTTGCTAATAACATCAAGCTCAATGTGAACGTCTAGAAATGAGGTTGTGGGTGTGAGTCTTGTGACATCTCCACAAAAAGAGTGCAAAAGACAGACCCCAGATGGAGGGTAACTCCCAACAAAAATCCATCGCTGGCAAAGACCTCAAAGAGGTGGACAACATAGGACCCCAGATAGCGGGCAATGAAATACCCCAAGGGGGGGGGGGGCACTGAAAGACCCCAGGAGCAGGGCAAATCGGAAAACATGATCTCTCCGCCGAGTATTGTGTGTCCCCGATTCCCGCGATAATTCCCGCCCGCGCCGACGATCCTGTGGCGGGTGGAATGCGGGCTCAAGATCGCGCCCACTGCCTCTGGCCCGGCTCCTGTGGGTATCCGGTTTCAATCCAAGACCGAGAACACGTGGTCACCAGAATGCCTCACTTTGGCCAAATACACCCATTTGAGATACTGATTCCCAGAGCAAATGTAGAACCAGAAAAGATAAACAGTTACAAGATGCTCGGTGCATTAAAGAATGCGAAAGACAGACGTAGCAAAACAAACCTGTAAAATCGGCCGGAAGAGTCAAAATTTTAAAAGAGGAACATACAGAGTTTTTTAAAAAAACAAAGAAGCTGGCCGTGAGCAGTTTGCAGCACGAAGAGCTATGGTTTCAAATTTAAAAAGAAGGAATTTGGATAAAAGGCAAAGAATCGCTGCAGTTAAAAAAAGTGCAAAAAGCAATTTTTAAAAACCGGCTAGCTCGAGGAAGCAATGCTGCAGTTTTAAGAATATACAAAAAAGAAACAGCTCGGAACACTCTGTACCTGCATCGATTTGTTTGTTAAAAATACACCTGAACAGGGAAACCGATTGCATCAGAGCAACTACAGCCTTTGTGGGGAATAAAGATTACGACACAGTCTTAAAGCGGTAATACCTTTAAAGATGTAATACATTTAAAGTGGCAATCCACTTCCAGAAGAAACTGCAAGAAAAAAACAAATGTTTATGGACAGGAAAATTGGAAGAGACCCCAGATGGCGGGCAATTCTCAAAAAAGGTCTACAAGCATTTAAGACCTCAAGGAAGAGGCAATGGAAGACCTCAAAGAGGAGGCAACAAAGACCACAAATAGGAGGCCCAGAAAAAGGGCAAGGAAAGACCTCAGATAAGGGGCAACAGAAGACACAAAAAAGAGTGCAAAAGGTAGACCCCAGATAGAGGGTAACTCCCAACAAAAATCCATAGCTGGCAAAGACCTCAAAGAGGGGATAACATAGGACCCCCCAGATAGTGCGCAATGAAATACCCCAAGGGGGGGGGGGGGGGGGGGGGGGGCACTGAAAGACCCCAGAAGGCGGGCATTGAAAGACCCCAGAATTTGGGCACTGAAAGATCCTAGAAGGACGGCGATAAAACATCCCAGAAAAAGGGCAATGGAATACACTAAATGACCAAATGAAGGACAACAAGAGAATTGCAGAATATAAATAAGTCAATACTTCATAGGAGATAGGAGATCCAATTCAGGTGGGAGCTATAAAAGAAATGGCAGAACCATCAGGTGCACAGAGACACAGAGAGATCTGGGCGTGCAGGTCAACAGATGGTTAAAAGTGGCAGCACAGGTGGAAATGGTGGTAAAGAAAGCATAGCATGCCTGCTTTCATAGGCCGCGGTATCGAGTATAAAAGCTCAAAAATGATGTTACAATCATAGAATCATAGAATTTACAGTGCAAAAGGAGGCCATTCGGCCCATCGAGTCTGCACCGGCTCTTGTAAAGAGCACCCTACCCAAGGTCAACACCTCCACCCTATCCCCATAATCCAGTAACCCCACCCAACACTAAAGACAATTTTGGACACTAAGGGCAATTTATCATGGCCAATCCACCTAACCTGCACATCTTTGTGACTGTGGGAGGAAACCGGAGCACCCGGATGAAACCCACGCACACACGGGGAGGATGTGCAGACTCCGCACAGACAGTGACCCAAGCCGGAATCGAACCTGGGACCCTGGAGCTGTGAAGCGATTGTGCTATCCACAATGCTACCGCTCTGCTCTCATATAGAACATTGGTTAGGCCACATTTGGAATACTGCATAAAATTCTGATCACTGCACTACCAGAAGGACATGGAGGCTTTGGAGAGAGTACAGAAAAGATTTACCAGGATGTTGCGTGGTATGGAGGGTGTTAGCTATGAGGAGAGATTGACTAAACTGGGATTGTTCTCCCTAGAGAGATGTAGGCTAAAGGGCGACCTGATGGAAGTTTATAAAATTATTAGGGGTATAGATAGGGTGAACAGTTGGAGGCTTTTTCCCAGGGTGGAAATGACAATTACAAGTCGGCACAAGTACAAGGTGAGGGGGAAAGGTTCAGTGGAGATGTGCAGGGGAAGTTTTTTTACACAGAGGGTGATGGTGGCCTGGAATGCACTGCCAAGTGAGGTAGTTGAGGCAGATATGTTAGCAATCTCTCAGACCTACCTGGATAGGCACATGAACAGACTGGGTATAGAAGGATACAGGCGGTTAGTCTAGATAGGACACGTGATCGGCGCAGACTTGGAGGGACGAAGGGCCTATTCCTGTACTGTACTGTTCTTTGAGACAGACTTGACCAACAAGGAAGCCAAAAAGAGTTTGGTTGTAGTTAAGACAAGTGGAAATCAAGGTTCCATTTATAAGATCATGATGGATTCCCCTTGGAAGAAACACAGAAATTAAAGACCGTAAAAGAAAGTAGGAACTATTAAACGTAAAGGAGATTTAGCAAAAAGAATTCAAGCTCTGGAGAAGACATTTAAATAAAAAGATAAAATGACTGACAGCAAACTGGGAAAAAAAGGTTGCGAAAATTTACAAAATGAGGTAAAGGGAGGAACGGTGACACAGCGGTTAGCACTACTGCCTCACAGCGGCATGGACCCGTGTTCAATTCCGGCCTTGGGTCATTGTCTGCGTGGATATCCTCCACGTGCTCCAATTTCCTCCCACAGTCGAAAAATGCGCAGATTAGGTGGATTAACCACGCTAAAATAATCCTGAGTGTCCAAGGTGGAGTTATGGGGACACGGCAGGGGAGTGGGCCTAGGTGGTATACACAAACGTGGACAGGTATAACAGAACATTGGGGGTTGTCTCTAAGGCTATTAGAGACCCTGGGTGGTCGGCGACAGGGTAGGGTTTCAGAGGATCGGTGCAGACTTGATGGGCCAAACGGCCTCATTCTGCGCTTTAGAAAGTCTATGATTCGAGGAGAACTCAATGAGACAGCGTAGAATAAACTGGGCTCCGTGAAAAACAATCAGAAAATAAGAACATGCCCTGTGAAGAATTGACTCGGGAGAATAAGAGATTGAAGAAGGGAAGTTTGAGAAATTAACCGAAGAGGTAAAACATTGAATCATCAATTCAGACAGAGAAGGAAACTGAGATTACATACCAGAATAAGATTACTGAAATGGTCAGCGAATAGAAAGGCACAAGAGCCAATATGATAAAGTGATTGATGAAAAAGATGCTGAGTTGAAATGCTGGAGAGAGAAGAAACTCCACTAGTGGATCAAGTTGGATTCCCGGAATTATTGTCACTCAGAGCGAACTCCCGTCGTACTAAATTGACGTGGAGGGACGGATTGTTCCTAAACATGTCGATTATGTGAGGAGTAGAGAGTCAATGTTGCCATTAAGATATGTTTGTGAACCTGTATTGACCTGTAATTGAGATAACAGAGTTATCCATGGAAACAAGTAGCAATGAACTTCCTGAGCCAGAAGAGGTAGCCGTTTTTTCACTTCCTTTTGATGTCGATCCTGTGGAAACATCACAGACAACAGAATTACACCACTGTGCAAAATCAGGAAAAACCCATCAAAGACTCGATTTATAATTGTCCAAAGCATGTATGTAATGTTTTGTTCGAATTTGGGACCGAGTAACTTGAAGATTTCACAAAGGAGTTAAAAGGGAGAGATGAGCTGATTTGTGGTGATTATCCCTTTCAGGGCAACACAGCAGAGTATGGGTCATCTGGCTTGGAGGTCCAATTGGGAATGAGAGTGTGTAATCACCCCCGATGGTGGAACTCTGTTAGGCAGGAGACATGTAGGGGAAGAGGTGCAGCCGCGTGTCTGCTATACTGCTGCACAGTTCTTATTTAGAAATCCTTTTTGTGTTTGCAATGAAGTCTGTGAAAGTGCATCATTACATTTGTCAATCAGGGTGGAGAGGAAACCCTTTTGATGGATCGGTCTCAGCCATGGTTATGGCCTTTCATGAACGCAGACCCCTCTTGGCAGCATGGAGCCTCCAGCCGCACCTGCCTCCTGAGCCTGTCGCAGGAAGCCCACCTCCATACAGATGCCAGCCCCCCGAGCTGGACAGGGGGCTGCTCTGCTGCTGGGTAAGTGCCACCGGCATTGCAAAAGTGCCAGAATTGGGCACCAGACTAATTAGTTTCTCACCGTGGGTAGCCCACCCTCTACCCAGGGTGAGCCTGGGAAAGTTCCCCGGTCGGTGAAGAGTCCTGTCCCATCGTGGATCCCCCATTTTCTAATGACCTGTCATCTAATGTATGGACATAGATGAGGTGGACACAAAATGAAGGCTGACACTCCAGTGCAGCACTGAGGGAGTCCTTCACCATTGAAGCCGCCGTCATTCAGGTGAGATAACAGACTGAAGTGAGATAAAAGGTCCCATTTCACTAGTTTGAAGAAGAGCAGGGTAGATCTCCCTGGTACCTTCGACAATGTTTACCCCTCAATAAATGTCAAGAAAACATATTCTCTGATTGTTATCATGTTGCTGTTTGTGGGAGCTTGATGCATTACATTTCAAAAATACTTCAACGATTGTAAAACAACTTACTATGTCCTGAATTGTTTCTTCCTTATCATTGAATTGTGGAAGAGGTTTTGACTTCAGACAGGTTAAATGAGGTCATGCATTTAGGGAGCTCAAACAGTTATAGAAAGTACACAATAAATGGGAATATACTAAGGGGTAGATGAAGCGAGAGATCTTGGTGTACAAGTCGACAGGTCCCAAAAGGCAGAAAATCAAATAGACAAGGTTGTTAAGAAATCATATGGAATGTTCTCCCTCATTGGCAGAGGTATTAATAGAAAAGAAAGGATATAACGTTGGAATTGTATGAAACACTGGTGAGGCTACAACTGGGATTTGGTGTGCAGTTCTGGTCGCCACATTTCAGGAAGGATGTTATTACCCTGGAGAGAGTGCAGCGGAGTTTACAAGAAAGTTGCCCGGACTAGAAAAGTGTAGCTACGAGGAGAGATTGGATAGGTTGGGGAACAAAGAAGGCTGAGGGGTGACTTAATTGAGGTGTATGCAATTATTATAAGGGGAAGAGAGAGTGTGGGCAGAATAAAATTGTTTCCCCTGGTGGAGAATTCTAGAATCAGGGGACATAGATTCAAGATAAGTGGCAGAGGGTGTCGAGGGGACATGAGGAAGAACCTTTTCACGCAGAGGGTAGTGGGAGTCTGGAATTTGCTGCCAAGTTGGTAGTGGAGGCTGGGACCTTAAAATCTTTAAAAAAGTACCTGGATCTGCACCTTAAATGCTGTAAACTGAAGAGCTATGGATTGGCTGCAGGAAGGTGGGATTAGAAAGGGCACCTGAGTGTCCTCGGGCTGGCATGAACAAGGTGGGCCAAATGGCCTCCTTCTGTGCTGTAACTTTTCTATGCTTCCATGATTCTAAGCTCATTAATCTTTCGATCGTCAATTTTAAGGTGATTTTAATCGAACAGAATCACAAAATTATTACGGTGCAGAAGGAAGCCATTCAGCCATCATGTCAGCAACCAAAGAGAAAATGCTGGAAAATCTCAGCAGGTCTGGCAGCATCTGTAGGGAGAGAAAAGAGCTAACGTTTCGAGTCCAGATGACCCTTTGTCAAAGCTAACAGACAGAGAAAGTGGGAAATATTTATACTGTGGAGTCAGAATTAAAGATGAGTCATAGCACGGCACAGACCCACCCGCAGATCGGTAAAGCCCGATCACGGGCGCCACCGTGGGGGCGCCCCCGTCGGGGCCGGATCCCCCCTCCTGAGGACCCCGCCAACCGCCCTCAGAGCCAGGTCCCGCCGGTATGGACCTTGTGTATTTCACGCCGGTGAGACCGGCCAAAACCGGCTGGCCGCTCGGCCCATCGGGGCCCAGAGAATCGTCGGGGGGGGGGGGGGCACTGCCAACGGCTCCCGACGGGTGTGCCATGATCTCCGTATTATGTAGTTACATTGTATAATCTTGTGTTGCCCTATTATGTATTCTCATGTATTTTCTTGAATTTTGTTTAATTCCCTTTTCTTCCCATGTACTGAATGATCTGTTGAGCTGCTTGCAGAAAAATACTTTTCACTGTACCTCGGTACACGTGACAATAAACAAATCCAATCCAATCCATTGTATCAATTAGTGTTAACTTGTGTCTTTTGTGCCTGGGGATCGCCCGGTATCGCCTCATTAATATGCTAACTGTTTCTTTTCATAGCGTTGTCTGGTTTCAGCAACAGCCAAACTGGTTTCTGCAGCAGTCCAAATATACAAGCGCTCTGCAGGCTGCTTGCTTTTTACAACATGTCCATTTTCCCTGCATTTCTTGCAATCTTCCATTTTGTGTTTGGGCAGTGGTCACCCCAGGTGGCTACAACTTGGAGGCAGAATGTTGGAGGCACATGAAAGGATCAGTGGGATGGGGGGAGGATTCTTGCCCAAAGAAGTGGGCACGGAGGTGAAGGCGACGAAAGAAGAGTTCAACATCATGTCGAGCCCGGATTTCATTGAGGTGGGGACGTAAGGGTACAAAGCTGAGTCCTTTGCTGAGAACAGCACGCTCAGCCTCAGAGAGGGGAAGGTCAGAGGGTATGGTGAACACGCGGCAAGGACTGGGGCTGGGAGAAATGGGGTACGAGGGATTGGGACTGGTGGAGGGCCTGGGATGGGCAGTGGTGTTGATAAGTTGTTGAAGCTTGCGTTCCTTAACATCTGTAAGAAGCAGGAAAAGGTTCTCATTGAGGCGTCGAATGTTGTGAAGGATGAAATGAAACTGGGGACAGGGACAGCTTTGAGAGAGAGTTAGATGGTGCTGCTGGAGAAAGATGTTGAGTGTCTTCATGTGGCGGCGCATGGCACTAAGTGTGGCTTTCAGGATGCGGCGAGAGCAGCAGTTGGCAGACTGTTGTACATCCTGGAGGTACCTGTACATGCAGGGTGGAATTTAAGTTCAAATCCCCGTGGGGTCAGTCGGAGACGAAGACAGTCACTGAGGAAGGAAATGCGGCTGTGGAAGCGAGTCTTGGTAAGCGAGTCTTGGTAAGAGAGAAATGGAAAGCAGTGAAGGTGGATAGTGGGGGAGGGACATATGTAAATCCTGTCAGGGAGGCGAGCAGTACTTCTTCAGGGCAGGCATTCCTGGTAGAGAAGTTGCAGTGATTTAAACACTGGATAAAAGCAAATTACTGAGAATGCTGGAATCTGAAACAAAAGAGAAAATGCTGGAAAATCTCAGCAGGTCTGGCAGCATCTGTAGGGATGTCTGTAAAGGCTCTCCAAATGAGCTTTATGATTTAGTGCCTTTCTCCTGCTTTTTCCCCATATCCCTGCACATTGTATCTACTCAAATGCCCTCTTGAATGCCTCGATTGATTCTGTCTCCTCCACGCTTCCAAACAGTGAATTCCAGACACGAACCACTCGTGTACAAACATTCTTTTCTCGCATCACATTTATTTCCTTTGAAAATGGCTTTGAATCTGTGCCCGCTTGTCCGTGATCATTTTACGAGCGGGAACAGTTTCTCCCCGTCTACTCTGTCCAGCCCCCTCGTGACTTTGAACACCTCTGTCAAATCTCCTCTTCATCTTCTTACTTCCAAAGAGAAAAAGCCCCTCCTCCAATCTATCCTCATAACTGAAGTTCCTCATCCCTGAACCATCCTTATAAACCTCTCCTGCACTCTGTCCAATGTGCTTCCATCCTTCCTATAGTGTGGTACCCAGAACTGTACACAAAATTCCAGCTGAGGTCTAACAAGTGTATTTTATAAGCTCAGCACAACCCTCCTTACTCTTGTAGTCTTTGCTCCTATTAATAAAGCCCAGAATACTATATACTTTATTAACTTCTCTCTCCACGTGTCCAGCACCTTCAATGATTTTTGCACACATATGCACCCAGATCCGTCTGCTCCTCCACCCCCTTAAGAATTGTACTCCTTATTTTATATTGTCCATCCATGCTCGTCCTGCTAAAATGCATCATATTACACTTCTGAACTTTATCTGCTACCTATCTGCCCACTTAACCGACTTGTCTATGTCCAATACATAAGTTTTGAAGGAGGCCATTCAGCCCATCACATTTGCGCCAGCTCTCAGTGAGCAATGCACCCAGTACCATTCCCCTACCTTTGCCACGTAACCCTATACATTCTTCCTTTGCAGATAATAATCAAATTCCCTCCTGGAAGCCTCAGTCAAACCTGCCTTCGCCACATTCTCTGGCAGTGAATTCCAGACCCAACCCATCTGCTGCATGAGGAGGTTTCCCCTCATATCTCCATTGCCTCTTGTGCCAATTGTATCAGATCTATTCCTCTACTTTCTCGCTTCTTCCACCAACGGAAGTAATTTTTCCCTATCTTAATTTTGAAAATCTATGTCAAATCTCCTCTTTACTTTCTCTTCTCAAATTTGATTGGGATATTTTATCCCCTGCTTCACTCCTTGGTTCATCTTATTTGTTTCTTCTTCTTACATCTCTTCGGTTGATTGGCAATATCCTATCGTTGTGACATTTGGATACTTGAGGTCCCTGTGGGATAAAAACAGAGCACCCGGAGAGCAGACACGGGAGAACATGCAAACTCCACACAGTCACCCAAAAGGCTTGAACCCCAGTCCAGGCGCAGTGAGCGGCTGTATCATTGTTCTCCCCAAAAGTGCATTAGTGAACCAGATAGATTTCACAATTGACAATGGTTTCATGGTCATCGTTAGATGTTTAATTCCAGATTTCTATTGAATTCAAATGTCACGCTCTGCCATGGTGGGATTTGAACTCAGAGCATTCTCCTTTGCCTCTCGATTACCAGTCCAGTGGCAATACCACTACGCCACCGCCTCCCTATTCATAGATGTTCAGTTTTAAGTTTGAGGGAAAACAAATCTCAATGAAGGCCTGTTACATGCTGAAAGCCTCATGACCTCTAACCTTTACATCTGCTATCCAGCCTCTCAGATTGTACCCTCTGTAAAGCTGATGCCATCAAGAACTCTGATGCTCATCACATCCCTTTCACCTCTCACCTCTTTGCTTGTTGACCTACATTCCTACATTCCCCCCCCCCCCCCCCCCCCCCCCCACCCCGGTCCAGCAGCGCTTCAGTCTAAAGCTTTCAATTTGTTATCCCTGCAATCTCCTCTAGCTCCACAGTGCTCCAAGACGCCACCACTCATCAAACTTTGGCCGAGGATGGCAAATGTTAATTGCCGCGCCATTGTGGCCATGCCTTCAGCTGCCAAGTCCCCAGGCTCCGCAGTCATCTTCGTAAACCTCTGCACTTCTCTTTCTTTACATTATTCCTTAAAACCTTACTCTTTGACAAAGCTATTCGGCATCTGCTCATAACAACGTCTCCTGCGGCACAGTGTCTGATTTTGCTTCCTGACGCCCATGTGAAGTATCTTGGGATGTTTTATGATGTTACGATGCCATAAAAATATAATTGCTGTCACGTTCAGAGTGCAACTTGGTCAGAAGAACTGGGCCAAAAGTTCCGATTGTGCCATGTCTGTTTTGCAAACACAAAGCGGGTGTATAAGCATCCCATAAGGCGGCAGAGATAACACAGTCATTACGCGCCAGATGTGTGCCGCCCACACCACATTAGTGAAAGGCAAAAGAGAGACATCGCTTGTTCCCTATCCTCAAGTCGCACTGACATGCTGACGCAAATGTTGCAATGAATTTAGGAATAATTGGAATGAGATCTTATTCCTGTGCAATCGAACTGATGATAACTTAGCCTCAACAATGAAACTGTTAAAGGGGAACACATTCTTTCATTAAACTATCACTATGAATGAATGAACATCAGTTGAGTAAACAAGTTACCTTTGCCGGCAAGGAAACACGCGTGCACACAGACACATGCACACACATGCTTGAACTCGCACATGCACGCACGCACACATGAGCACATAGATGCACATGTGCGTGCACGCACACACACACACACACACAGAGCAATGAGATGATGAGCAGATAGTCCTTTTTTCCAGTCATGTTGATTAAAGGACAGAAATTGATCACAGAACTGGCGTGAATTTCTAAATAGTATCTGATGTTCACCTGAGCGAGCAATTGAGGTCTCGGTTTAATATCTCACGCAAAGCTCACCACCTCCGACAGTGCCGTGCTCCCTTTTTACTGCACTGGGATTGTCAGCCTCGATGTTAAGATACGGTGATATAGACTTTTGTAATCAGCTTGCCATCACTTCCTATCCAAGCCCAGCATTTACAAATTGCCCTTCCTGTCAGTCAGGGTTTCCACACTCAAACCTCTCCAGCCCCTCAAAGTCAAAGCTCAGCTTAAGATACACAGGCTGGCAGCTTAGTTGCTTCACTAAAATCTCCACTCTCAACAAAGCCACATGAGCATCTGCTGGGAACCCTGCAGGATTGCAAATCATCCCCTCAGCCACATTACTCATCATTACCTCCTTCTACAGAGAAAATCTTGGCTTGTCAAGTGTCCACACTTTTTAATCCACCACCAGGCCTTGTCCTTCACCCTGAGCCTTTCCTGGGCATCCAACAAAGTCTTGACAGGAGTCAACTTTTATTCAGTGAACTGTGGGAATGATAGAAATTAACCTTGTCAAATGAATCCATTAGTCCAACAGAGCTGCCAGCATTAGCTCCTCATTTTGAACTATCTCCCACCATCCCATTTCCCTGCCCTTTCCCATATAGACTTGTGACATAATTGAAGCTTTCGACTGGAAACCACACCGAGGAAAGCCAGTGGGTCTCGACCAGCTTAGCCCCTTCCCCAGTGTCACCTTTACCAATTCAGCAAATCGTGTGTCCCCCTCATTATCCTGATTGATATGTAAATAGGAAAGGAATCCTTCCAAATATGCAAATCATCTGTAAACGTTTATCACTCGACCAACATCGCAAAATCAGATTATCTGGTCATTATCTCATCTGGGCATTTATAGAATCATAAAATTTACAGTGCAGAAGGAGGCCATTCGACCCCTCGAGTCTGCACCGGCCCTTGGAAAGAACACCGTGCTTAAACCCACACCTCCACCCTATCCCCGTAACCCAATCCACCTAACCTGCACATCTTTGGACTGTGGGAGGAAACCGGAGCACCTGGAGGAAACCCACGCAGACTAGGGGAGAACGTGCAGACTCCGCACAGACAGTGACCCAAGCCGGGAATGGAACCTGGGACCCTGGAGCTGTGAAGCACCTGTGCTACCCAATGTGCTACCGTGCTGTTATTTAGGCTTTGCCGTGTGAGAATTCTCACAGGGGCCAGTGCCAGGCAGGAGTGGAAAATCCAGGCCTCTGTCCTTTTGAAATTCCACGCCATCCTCCTCACAGTTCGCGATGCTTCCAGGCTTTGTAACGTCCACAAATTTTGTAATTTTCCCCGTACACCAAGATCCAGATCATTAATGTGCATCAGGAAAAACAAGCGTTCCAATACTAAGCCCAGGGGAACACCACTACAAACCTTCCTCCAGCCCGAGAAACATCCATTAACCATTGCTCTCATTCTCCTGTTTACTCAGCCAACCAGCTACCACATCTCCTACAGTACAACAGTAACAACACTTAATAATTACTTCAATGGCTATAAAGAGCCTTGGGTTACCCTGAGGTTGTGAGGGGCTCTATATAACTGGAAATTACTTTGTCGATATAAGTGAAGATTAAGAGGGGGCTTGCAGGATAGATGTTGAGAGGCCGTTTATTCTGGCAGGGAAGTGGTTCACTCAGAGGCTCCGAATCATAGATGCATTGAATGGTTACAGCACAGGATGAGGCCCTTCGACCATCATGTTCGTGCTGGCTCTCTTTAAGAGCAGCACAGCGAGTCTCACTCTCTCGTCTTGTTCCCCAGAGCCCTGTAAATTTTTATCTTTTCAGATAACTATCCAATTTTCTCTTCAAGGCCTCGGCTGACCATCGAGGACAGATAGGAGGAGAAATCTCCTCACTCAGGGGATAGTAAATGGTTGGAGTTCTCTATCCATGAGAGCTGAGGATGGTCAATCACTGAATATATTCATTACTGAAATTGGTATTGGCCTCAAAGTGAACCGAGGGATATGGGGATCGAGCACAAAGGTGAGGTTGAGGTCAACGATCAGACGTTATCCTGTTGAATTGTGGAGTGGGCTTGGGAGGCAGCGTGGCCTACTTCTGTTCATGATGATCTTCAGGCAGTTCCCAAGTAATCCATCCACATAAGCAATGAGCATCTGCTCAAGTCAGCAATAAATGAAGGAAAAGAACTGACTGCGCACAGCTCTACCTGTAGGGAAAACAAGTTCCGTCAGCTTCTCCATGAATAAGCTGCTCCTCCACATGATGGAAACATCTGTTTCATGTTGTGTCGCCTCGATGCATTATGGTGAGCTGGAGAGGTACAGACAGCTCCATTCTGGCCTTGGGCACATTTGCTTCAATAACATAAGAAATGAGAGACTGGGATAAAGAACTATATATATATAGGCCAGGGCTCCCAGAAGGTCACTTTCTACACTCTTGTTTTCTGTATGATTGATCTGAACCCAGCTACACACATTCACGCCACGTCTCTCCATCATATCGACTAGGGAACCATTTACTTCTGCTTGCACTTTAAATGTGAAGAAAAAAAGAAAGAACCTGTATTTGTACGGTACCTTTCACGACCTCATCATGTCCCAAAACTCTCTCCAACCAATTAACCATCTTGGCACTGCAGTCATTGTTGGTGTAAAAGACTTGCATTTATATACAATGCACATTCATGATCAAAGGACCTCCCAAAGCAGTTTACAGCCAAGGGAATACTTTGGAGTGCAGTTACTGTCACAATGTAGGAAACGGGACAGTTAATTTGCGCACAGCAAGATTCCACAAACCGCAATGTGATAATGGGCAGATATTCTGTTTCCAACGGTGACGGTTCTGGGATAAATAAGACCATAAGACCATGAGACACAGAGCAGAATTAGGCCACTCGGTCCATCAAGTCTGCTCCGCCATTCAATCATGGCTAATATTCTTCTCATCCCATTCTCCTGCCTTCTCCCCATAACCCAGGGGCGGCATGGTAGCACAGTGGTTAGCACAGGTGCTTTACAGCTCCAGGCTCCCAGGTTCGATTCGCGGCTTAGGTCACTGTGCGGAGTCTGCACGCTCTCCCTGTGTCTGCGTGGGTTTCCTCCGGATGCTCCGGTTTCCTCCCACAGTCCAAAGATGTGCAGGTTAGGTGGGTTGACCATGTTAAATTGTCCTTAGTGTCCAAAAAAAAAAGTCTTACACCACGTTAAAGTCCAACAGGATTGTTTCAAACACTAGCTTTTGGAGCGCTGCTCCTTCCTCAGACCTGAGGAAGGAGCAGCGCTTTGAAAGTTAGTGTTTGAAACAAACCTGTTGGACTTTAACCTGGTGTTGTAAGTCTTACTGTGCTCACCCCAGTCCAACACCGACATCTCCACATCCAAAAAAAAAGGTTAGACCATAAGACCATAAGACATAGGAGTGGAAGTAAGGCCATTCGGCCCATCGAGTCCACTCCACCATTCAATCATGGTTGATTTCAACTCCATTTACCCGCTCTCTCCCCATAGCCCTTAATTCCTCGAGAAATCAAGAATTTATCAATTTCTGTCTTAAAGACACTCAATGTCCCGGCCTCCACCGCCCTCTGTGGCAATGAATTCCACAGACCTACCACTCTCTGGCTGAAGAAATTTCTCCTCATCTCTGTTCTAAAGTGACTCCCTTTTATTCTAAGGCTGTGCCCCCGCGTCCTAGTCTCCCCTGCTAATGGAAATAACTTCCCTACGTCCATCCTATCCAAGCCATTCATTATCTTGTACGTTTCTATTAGATCTCCCCTCAACCTCCTAAACTCCAATGAATATAATCCCACGATCCTCAGACGTTCATCGTATGTTAGGCCTACCATTCCTGGGATCATCCGTGTGAATCTCCGCTGGACCCGCTCCAGTGCCAGTATGTCCTTCCTGAGGTATGGGGCCCAAAATTGCTCACAGTATTCTAAATGGGGCCTAACTAGTGCTTTATAAAGCCTCAGAAGTACATCCCTGCTTTTATATTCCAAGCCTCTTGAGATAAATGACAACATTACATTTGCTTTCTTAATTACAGACTCAACCTGCAAGTTTACCTTTAGAGAATCCTGGACTAGGACTCCCAAGTCCCTTTGCACTTTAGCATTATGAATTTTGTCACCGTTTAGAAAATAGTCCATGCCTCTATTCTTTTTTCCAAAGTGCAAGACCTCGCCCTTGCCCACGTTGAATTTCATCAGCCACTTCTTGGACCATTCTCCTAAACTGTCTAAATCTTTCTGCAGCCTCCCCACCTCCTCAATACTACCTGCCCCTCCACCTATCTTTGTATCATCGGCAAACTTGGCCAGAATGCCCCCAGTCCCGTCATCTAGATCGTTAATATATAAAGAGAACAGCTGTGGCCCCAACACTGAACCCTGCGGGACACCACTTGTCACCGGTTGCCATTCCGAAAAAGAACCTTTTATCCCAACTCTCTGCCTTCTGTCTGACAGCCAATCGTCAATCCATGTTAGTACCTTGCCTCGAATACCATGGGCCCTTATTTTACTCAGCAGTCTCCCGTGAGGCACCTTGTCAAAGGCCTTTTGGAAGTCAAGATAGATAACATCCATTGGCTCTCCTTGGTCTAACCTATTTGTTATCTCTTCAAAGAACTCTAACAGGTTTGTCAGGCACGACCTCCCCTTACTAAATCCATGCTGACTTGTCCTAATCCGACCCTGCACTTCCAAGAATTTAGAAATCTCATCCTTAACGATGGATTCTAGAATTTTGCCAACAACCGAGGTTAGGCTAATTGGCCTATAATTTTCCATCTTTTTTCTTGTTCCCTTCTTGAACAGGGGGGTTACAACAGCGATTTTCCAATCCTCTGGGACTTTCCCTGATTCCAGTGACTTTTGAAAGATCATAACTAACGCCTCCATTATTTCTTCAGCTATCTCCTTTAGAACTCTAGGATGTAGCCCATCTGGGCCCGGAGATTTATCAATTTTCAGACCTTTTAGTTTCTCTAGCACCTTCTCCTTTGTGATGGCAACCATATTCAACTCTGCCCCCTGACTTTCCTGAATTGTTGGGATATTACTCATGTCTTCTACTGTGAAGACTGACGCAAAGTACTTATTAAGTTCCTCAGCTATTTCCTTGTCTCCCATCACTAGATTACCAGCGTCATTTTGTAGCGGCCCAATGTCTACTTTTGCCTCCCGTTTGTTTTTAATGTATTTAAAGAAACTTTTACTATCATTCCTAATGTTACTGGCTAGCCTACCTTCATATTTGATCCTCTCCTTCCTTATTTCTCTCTTTGTTATCCTCTGTTTGTTTTTGTAGCCTTCCCAATCTTCTGACTTCCCACTACTCTTTGCCACATTATAGGCTCTCTCTTTTGCCTTGATGCATTCCCTGACTTCCTTTGTCAGCCATGGCTGCCTAATCCTCCCTCTGATAACCTTTCTTTTCTTTGGGATGAACCTCTGCACTGTGTCCTCAATTACTCCCAGAAACTCCTGCCATTGCTGTTCTACTGTCTTTCCCACTAGGCTCTGCTTCCAGTCGATTTTCGTCAGTTCCTCCCTCATGCGCCTGTAATTACCTTTATTTAACTGTAAAACCTTTACATCTGATTCTACCTTCTTTCTTTCAAATTGCAGACTGAATTCTACCATATTATGATCACTGCTTCCTAAGTGTTCCCTTACTTTAAGGTCTTTTATCAATTCTGGCTCATTACATAACACTAAGTCCAGAATAGCCTGTTCCCTCGTGGGCTCCATCACAAGCTGTTCCAAAAATCATCCTGTAAACATTCAATGAATTCCCTTTCTTTGGGTCCACTGGCAACATTATTTACCCAGTCCACCTGCATATTGAAGTCCCCCATGATCACTGTGACCTTGCCTTTCTGACATGCCCTTTCTATTTCGTGGTGCATTTTGTGCCCCTGGTCCTGACCACTGTCAGGAGGCCTGTACATAACTCCCATTATGGTTTTTTTGCCTTTGTGGTTCCTCAACTCTACCCACACAGACTCCACATCGTCTGACCCTATGTCGTTTAGTGCTATTGATTTAATTTCATTTCTAATTAACAAGGCAACCCCGCCCCCTCTACCCACCTCTCTGTCTTTTCGATAGGTTGTAAATCCCTGGATGTTTAACTGCCGGTCCTGAACCCCCTGCAACCACGTCTCTGTGATGCCTACCACATCATACCTGCCAGTCACAATCTGGGCCACAAGCTCATCTACCTTGTTCCGTACACTGCGGGCATTTAAATATAGCACCTTTAATTCCCTATTGACTGTCCCTTTTTGTTTTCTTAGTGTGGTGGACCTTGGTTTACTGAGCCTTTCCATACACTGTGTCATATTTTGTGAGATGGGGACTATCGTAACCTCTCCTGAGCTCTGTCTTTTCGTGATTTTTTGTAATCCTAAGCAGCTACGCTTCCCACTGATTCCTTCACCTCTTGGTTCCCTGACTTTCCCTTCCCTTCCCAGTCACCTAGGTGTGGTTAGGTGTGGTTGCTGTGTTGCGCGGATGGGGTGGAGGTCTAGACTTAAGTAGGGTGCTCTTTCCAAGGGCTGGTGCAGACTCGCTGGGCCAAATGGCCTCCTTTAGCACTGTTAATTCTATGGTACTATGAACCCCTGATCTTATTAATCAAGAATTATCTCTGTGTTAAAGACACTCACACAGTGGCAAAGAGTTCCACAGATTCACCACCCTCTGGCTGAAGGAATTCCTCCTCATCTCTGTTTTAAAGGACCGTCCCTTTAGTCTAAGATTGTGTCCTCTGGTTCTAGTTTTTCCTGCAAGTGGAAACATCCTCTCCATGTATTGGCCAAAACACCAGAGAGAGATCCCCGAAGGGGGCCTTTGACATACCACCCAAAAGACGACACCTGTGACTCGAGAGTCAGTTTAGACCTTACATTCAAATTTTTTTTTTCCCTCCCGGTTGGTTCATGGGATGTGAACATCACCGACTGGGATGGCATTTATTGCCCATCTCCAATGACCCTTCAATCGGCGATTGCAGAGTCATCCACATTGCTGTGGGGGTGGAGTCACATATCGGCCAGACCCAGTATGGATGACAGATTTCCTTCCCTCAAAGACATGTGTGAACCAGATGGATTTTTACAACAGGCGACTATGGTTTTGTGGTCATCATTGCCCTTTTAATTCCAGATTTCTTTACCGAATTCAGATTTCATGCGGTGGTGGGGTTCGAACCCGGGTTCCCAGAGCAATCCCCAAAATCCCGTGAGTGTGACTTGAAAACTCAATGTAATAAATGAGAAGTGAGAGCGTTATAACAAAGTGATTGATTGAATTATAAAGAATGTAACCTGGTGGCTGATGAAGGTGGATTGGCATCATAAATGTGCTGACAAAGATTATCAGGTAGTGATCCCCTGGGACACAAACTTGGTGGAGAAAGATGGTTCTCATATTTAAATGTGAATGACGGGTGCCACCATCAGCATGGGCATGTACCCACCCAATGAGCGATGCCCCAGATCCTGATGGAATGGCAACAATTTCTATCAGAGTTAAATTCTTGTTTGCTGACATCCGGTTTTCTTTTTCAGACCTTTTGGTGGGTGAAGTCCATAAGACCATAAGACATAGGAGCAGAATTAGGCCACTCAGCCCATCGGGTCTGCTCCGCCAGTCAATCATAGCTGATATTTTTCTCATCCCTATTCTCCTGCCTTCTCCCCATAACCCCTGAACCCCTTATTAACCAAGATCCACTCTATCCACTCTATCCAGGCCTCGCAGAATCCTCGAACTTTCAATGAGATATCCCCACATCCTTCTAAACTCTAATGAGTACAGATCCAGAGCCCTCAATCGTTCCTCATACACCAAGCTCTTCATTCTTGGGAACCTCCTCTGGATCCTTTCCGAGGCCAGCACATCATTCATTAGACACAGGGCCCAAAACTGCTCACAATACTCCATATGGGTTCTGACCAGAACCTTATAAAAGTACATAAAAGATATAAAACAACAGCCAGTGAGGGTGGAGAGTTTTCTGGTGCTACGAATTGTAGCAAGACCGGCTCATTTTGGTTTGGTCTGTAGCGGTGTGTGGGAAGGTCACGGGGAACCTGGAAGGACACTGTTGTCAAGCAGAATTTCCTCCCTGGAGTGCCAGCAGTTTTTCTCATTGTTCAAAGACCTGCCTTTCCATTGTATATTCAGGACATCGATGGTCACGATGAAAGAAAACATTTTAAAGGAACCTCTGTTGGGAGGTACATCCAGAAGTACATCCCTGGTCTTATATTCTAGCCCTTTCGATATGAATGCTAACATTGCATTAGCCTTCCTAACTGCCTACTGAACCTGCACGTTAACCTTAAGAGAATCGTGAACAAGGACTCATAAGTCCCTTTGTGCTTCTGATTTCCTAAGCATTTCACTATTTAGAAAATACTCTATGCCTCCATTCCTCCTTCCAAAATGCATAACCTCACAATTTTACACATTGTATTTCATCTGCCACTTCATTGCCCACTCTCCTACCATGTCCAAATCCTTTTGCAGCCTCCCTGCTTCCTCAATACTACCTGTCCCTCTACAGATCTTTGTTTCATCTGCAAACTTAGCAATGGTGCCTTCAGTTCCTTCTTCCAGTTCATTCATGTATAGTGTGAAAAGTTGTGGTCCCAGCACCCACCCCTGAGGCATACCACTAGTCACCGGCTGTCATCCTAAAAAAGACCCCTTTATCCCCACTCTCTGCCTTCTGCCAGTCAGCCAATCCTCTATCCATGCCAGGATCCTAACACCATGGGCTCTTAACTTATTTAACTGTCTCCGATGTGGCACCTTGTCAAAGGCCTTCTGGAAATCTAAATTAATCATGTCAACTGGTTCTCTGGGGCTGGTTTAGCACAGGGCTAAATAGCTGACTTTTAAAGCAGACCAAGGCAGGCCAGCAGCACGGGTTCAATTCCCGTACCAGCCTCCCCGAACAGGCACCAGATTGTGGTGACTCGGGGCTTTTCACAGTAACTTCATTTGAAGCCTACTTGTGACATTAAGCGATTTTCATTTCATTTCCTTTGTCGAACTTCCTTGTTACCTTCCCAAAGAACTCTAACAGATTTGTAAGACATGACCTCCTTTTGACAAAGCCGTGATGACTCAATCCTATTTTACCATGCACCTCCAAGTACTCACCTTTAATAGTGGACTCTAAAAAATCTTACCAATGACCGAAGTCAGGCTAACCAGCCTATAACGTTCCGTCTTCTGCCTCCCTTCCTTCTTAAACAGGGGTGTTACATTAGCCACTGTCCAGTCCTCTGTGACCCTTCTTACCTCCAGTGATTCCCGAAAGATCACCACTAATGCCTCCACAATCTCCTCAGCTGTCTCCTTCAAAACTCTGGGTTGTCGTCCATCCGGTCCAGGTGATTTATCTAGAGAATTCAGAATGTCCAAGTCACCTTAAATCATGTCTTTCGGGACTTGTGAGAGGAAATCAGAGCAGCCGGAGGAAACCCACGCAGAGACAGGGAGAACTTGCAGACTCCGCACAGGCAGTGTCACAAGCCGGGAATCGAACCTGGGACCCTGGCACTGTGAAGCAACCATTCTACCCTTGAATGTGCCTACAAAATCAAAATGAGCTCGCAACCAAGGCCGAACTGGCCATTCCCAAGGGTGAGTTGGGGCTGCAGTTAGCAATTTCTTTTGGAGTTGGCATCGACATACTGCTTTACCATTCCTTTGATATCTATATCAATCCTGGGCCATCAACTTCATCTTTGACATTGAAGCCAGGCCGCTGTCTGGGACGAGCAATCCTGTGCTTCACAGGAAGATACCATCCTACAAAGTTTATCCTTCCTTGTTTAATAAGGCTTCATCTGTTCTGACGTCCCGTAATGACGTCAACCATGTCCTGTCATATGGTTGACTTTTGACACTGTTGGATCTCTGGTCGAGTACTTTCTCTGTTGTGCAGACACAGGTAACATATCAAGAAAATTTAAGGCGAAGGCAATTTCTTCAGGGACTGATGGGGGTGGTATACGTTCTGGTAATGGAAGATCACTTAAGGCGTCTGCGTTGGTGATGCATGCCCCTGGTCGGGGTTGGAAAGTGTATCCTCGAAGATGCAATTAGGGGGATTGTTTTGTCTTCCTTGAAAAGTTCAAGTAAAGGCTTATGATCGGTGATGACTGTGAAGTGCCTCCCATAAACTTACCGGTGAAATTTTCTAATCCCAAAGATGACAGCTGGGTCCCTTTTTATTTAATTGTCGAATTTACAGTGCAAAAGGAGGCCATTCGGCGCATCAAGTCTGCACCAGCCCTTACAAAGAGCACCCTACTTCAGCCCACATCTCTACCCGATCCCCGTAACCCGGTAACCTCCACTTAACCTTTTTTGGATACTCTGGGCAATTTAGCATGGCCAATCCACCTAACCCGCACGTCTTTGGACTGTGGGAGGAAACCGGAGCACCCGAAGGAAACCACACGCACACGGGGAGAAAGTGCAGACTCCACACAGACTGTGACCCAAGCGGGAATTGAACCTGGGATCCTGGAGCGGTGAAGCAACTGTGCTCACCACAATGCCACCGTGCTGCCCGTACTTGCTTGAATGTTTCCTTCCGCTGTGCTTTCCGATACCATTTTTGGCATTTTGTTCATAGTTTAGGGGTGCTAGCATTGATGATAAGTTGGGAATGCTCAAGATGCTGGAAGTAGATGAGTGCAGAACAATCTGAACAGAGAGGTCCTGAAATGGAGTGGCATCTGAAGAGCATGGTTCAAATGAGAATTTGGAGGAAGGGCGCGGAGGCGATTCACCAGGATGTAGGTTGGGCTGGAACGTTTCAGTTATGAAGAGAGGCTGGGGTTGTCTTACCTGGAGCAGAGAAGGCTGAGGGGGGGACACCTGATTGAGGTGTACAAAATTATGAGGGACATGGATGGTGTGGGTGGGAAGGAGCTTTTGCCCTTAGTAGAGGGTGTAGTAATCTGCAAATCTGTAAGTGCACAAGGGGTTAATGTATCGTCATAACAGCTAAGTGATCACTAGATGGCAGCACTAGAAAGGCGTATAAAAGACAGACTCAAGCCGTGTTCCCGCCTCTTCGTGTGTATAGTGACTAGTGACCAGAGGTAAAGAGAGACGGCTCAGAATGCAGGTGCAGTTAATCATAGTTTAATCTTATTCAATCTTGTTTATTTAATATCTAATATAAATATTGGAGAGAGAACAAACTCACAGTTTATTTGTTTAAGTTACTCAACAAGTTATTTATTTGGAAGACTATGAGTGTTAATCAACATCGACTTGACGAGTATCTTGATAAGAAGCAAATGAGTAACGTATAAATCCGGAACTTACTGCCTGAAAGGGTGGAGGAGGCGGCAACCCTCACGACATTTAAGAAGTATTTAGATGAGCACTTGACATGCCAGAGCATTCACTGCGACAGGCCGAGTTCTGGAAAACGGGATTGGAGTAAATAAGTGCTTGATGGCCGGCATACACACGATGGGCTGAAGGGCCCTTGCCATGCTGTAAAATCTATGGTTCTATGGTAAGAAAGGCATGAATTAGAGCAAGAGCAATAGATGAGCTGAGGTGGGGGAGGAGTCAAGC
This sequence comes from Scyliorhinus canicula, assembly GCF_902713615.1. Classification (NCBI taxonomy): domain Eukaryota; kingdom Metazoa; phylum Chordata; class Chondrichthyes; order Carcharhiniformes; family Scyliorhinidae; genus Scyliorhinus; species Scyliorhinus canicula. The sequence goes on along the minus strand of NC_052153.1, from coordinate 183,372,989 downwards.
AATTCTGCAGAGATGAAAATAGGCGGTCACAGTGATGACACAGATATATATATTCAAAAGCTCAAGTCGAGGTCAAATATGACACTAATGTTGTGAACAGTCTGGTTCAGTCTTGCACTGTTGCGAGGGAGAGGGATAGAGTCAGTGACAAATCAGTGGATATTGTGGCGGGGACTAAGGACAGTGGCTTTGCCGTTCCCAATATCTAAATGGAAGGATTGTCTGCTTATCCCAGTACTGGGTGTCAGTTGAGCAAGCCGATAATTTAGCAACAATACAGGCGTCACAAGCGGTGGTGGGGAGGTAGAACATGGTGTGGGTCAGGGCACAGGTGGAAATTGACACTGTGAAAGTGCCAAGGGTGAGCATGGAGGTGAGATATAAAAGGAGGCAAAGGATAGATCACAGGGAGAACAGAGATTTAGAGGGATGAGGTCATGGAGGGATTTGAAAACAATAATGAGGATTTTCAAATTGAGGCAGTGTTCAACAGGTGCAGGTGTGGTGGTTGGACAGAAACAGTTTATCAGAAGTCAGGATGCAGGAGCAAGAAGAGAAGTTACCGCAAGGAATGCTGTGGATATGATCAGGTCGGTAAGAATGGAACCAGGCGAGAGCAGTCCCACCCAGCTAGAGGATGGTGGAGAGGCGTTGGAGGAGGATAATGGTCAACCACATCAAAGGCCTCAGGCAGTTTGAGAAGGACGGGGAGGGAATGTTTGCATTTGTCACAGACACATCCGATGTCATTTGCGGATTTGACAAGAGCCCTTACATGGGGCAGAAACCTGGGGCTGGATTCTCCGCAGCCCCGCGCCAAAATCGTATTTGACACGGGGACGGATACTCCAATTTCATGTCAAAATCGGGTCCGGCGATTCTCCGGGACCCGAGAATCGGCGTGTTCGTGGAGTAGTCTGCGCAGTTGGGGGGGCCATTGCCAGAGGCCCGCCCAGCGATCCTCCGCTCCTGACCGGCCGACCTCCCGAGATTGTGGTTCTAACTACCTATCGCCGTTCGGCAAGCTGGTGGGGGGAACCAGACACCGGGTGAGGGGTCCTATAGGTGGTCGGGGGACAGATTGGGGTGGTCAAATCTTTGGGCGTGTGGCCGATCGGACAGGCCGACATTCTTTATCTGCCTCTGCGGTCAGAGTCTGCCATGGTGGTTAGCGCTGCCGATGGAGACCGCCCCCGTGCGCATGCGTGGACTCAAAACCGGAAGTGCGGGTGGCCATATCCGCTGCTAAAGCTGCGTGATTTACTCTGGGTCCCTGCTAGCCCCTTGCAGATCAGTGAATTGGCTCATCTTTTTCCAAGGAATCTTGAGAATGAAACGCCAGCGTTTTTACACTGGCATGGGGCACAGTCCCATCTTCAGAGAATCCAGCCTCTGATCGGTGGGATTCAAGCATGGTCTTCCGGGAAAGGTGTGTGTAAATTTGAGAGTTGCAAGCGCTTTCAAGAACTTTGGAACGGAATGAGAGATGGGGTGGTAGTTTGCAGTCAACGTAAGGTCAGTGGTTACTTTTGTCAGGAACTCCAGCAGAATGGAAGGAGAAAGGGATAGAATCTTCCGAGAGAGAAAGATATTGGGCGGTATCCTCTGCTCCCGGGACTAAGTGCCTGCGCCATCATGAACGCCGCCGCGTTTCACGACGGCGTGAACAGGTCCCGGGCACGACCTATTCAGCACGGTGCTGGAGTGGTTCACGCCACTCCAGCGTCCCTATGCGGCACCAAATGGGCAATGCCGCCAAGCCGCTCATGCGCAATTAGGGCAGCTCATTCCTGCGCATGCGCGGGGAACCTCTAACGTGTGCCGGCCCCTCACCAACATGGCGCCAGTGTTCTGGGGCCGGCCGCAGAAGGAGGTAGGCCTGGGGGGGGAGAGAGGCCGGCCCGCCGATCAGTGGGCCCCGATCGCGGGCCAGACCCCATCGGAGGTCCCCCCCGGTGAAGGAGCCCCCCTCATAGGCCGCCCCCCCTAGCATTCCCGCACAGTTCCAGCCGACTGGTGGGAACCTGTCGTGTCGGAGTGGCCGCTCGGCCCATTCGGGCCGGAGAATCGCCGCTCGCCATTTTCGCCGATGCTCCGAGCAGCCTGGCGCGATTCGCGTGGCGCTGGTTTCAGGGGGATGGGAGAGTCGCGTGCGGGGGTCGGTGCAGTGTGTCGCGATTCGGGCGGCGCCCCGGCGATTCTCCCGGGGTGGGGGGGGGGGGGGACAATACCGCCCACAATTAATTAACTGCGGTTACCAGGGCTGAGAGGGATTATTAAGGGGTGGGGTGAGAGAAATTGGGACTCTGTTTCTAATCAGAACAGAATCCCTACAGTGCAGGAGGAGGCCATTCGGCCCATCGAGTCTGCACTGTCCCTCTGAAAGAGCACCCCACCTAAGCCCACCCCATCCCTCTAAACTCACCTAATCTTTGGACACTAAGGGGAAATTTAGCATGGCCAATCATCCTTACTTGCATATCTATGGACTATGGACTATGGGAAGAAACCGGAGCACCCGGAGGAAACCCGCAGAGACACAGGGAGAAAGTGCAAACTCCACACAGACAGTCATCCGAGGCCTGCGTTGAACCCGGGTCCCTGGCTCTGTAAGGCAGCAGTGATAACCACTGTGCCACCATGCCGCCCCTGAAGAAAGAAGGTTAAGAGAAGATCTTATGAATGTGGCGAAATTATACGGTTTCGATAACATAAATGGGAGACATTATATCCACTGGCCAGTCAGTTGACAACCAAAGGGCATAACTTTAGCATCAATAGCAAAACAGCAAAGGAATAATTAAGATTTGCAGTTACGCAGAGGGTTTCTGAGGACATCACACATTGGCTGCACTTTGTTGGGTGTCCAACATTTCTGATGGTGGGAGATTGAGAAAAGAGGTGGGCGAATGCAAGCTCTATTTTCTCTCCTTCACTCAAGCAGGACTGACCCCAACCACAGTTCATCAGCAGCTTTAGAACTGTATTTGGAACGGACGGCATAGGCTCCGCAGAAAATGTAATGCTTGGCGACACCACATTACACTACTTTGGGAACTAGAAAGTCGCAGCCGCTAATGAATGACAAAATTGAGTAGCTTTTGGTTCAAGACAGAAATCGCTCGGGCTTGTCACGATGCTGTTACAAAGCTGTGAGAGTATGAAGTTACGGAGCGCCTCACTGTGTTAACAGCTCAGATGTAATATCTGGCCACATCTGTTCCACTGCCGAGTAATTTAAAGCACAGACACATATTTCTGAGGGAATGTAAAATGGTTGTCAAATTCCGTTAGGATTTCCTATCGTTGGAAAATAATAGGTGACAGATTACATATCATGTCAGAGGCATATTTGCATGGTACCAACTGGGAAGAGCCTGCTTCTATTAACTTCTGCAAAAATGAAACCGCGTGTTCATTTTTTGTGAAAGGTACGAATGCTCACATCAGTGGGTGTCGAAGAAAGTATTCATTTGCATTTCTATAGCGCCTTTCGTGACTGCAGGATGCCCCAATTGCTTTGCCGCCAATTAAGTAATTCTCACCGTTGCGATGTACTGTTTCCTCAGTCAATTCTCATTCAGCAGTTACGTCGTTATGGAAGGCAAAGCCATTGCCACGGATTTGTAGACCAGGCTTTGCTGTTAGAGCGTACATAAGAACTGTGGTAGTATGACTAGAGGTACTACGGTACCTGGGAATGTGAGCTACCATTGGTGGAGAAGGCTCGCTGCTCATTGGCCCAAGTGTTTGCCTTTTCATTGGTCGAGATGTAAGGTAGCTCCGCCCAATGAGACGGGGTATAAGAACCCTTGTTTCCCAGCAGCCATCCTTCTTTCTGTACTCAAGCTGCTGAGGAAACATCTTGTAGATTAAAGCCTTAAATTCGGACTACTCCTTCGCTTCAGTAGTTATTGATCGCGCATCAATAACGTCGGAAATAAGAACAGGACTGGTCATTCAGCCCATCGAAACTGCTCCACCATTCAATAAGGTCAGAGCCAATCTGCTTGTGGTCTGAACCCCACTTGCCTGCTTGCCCATCCCACTGCCACCTGCCCCAGCACCACCCACCCACCTAAAATCTGCCTAATTTTCCTTGTATATATTTCACGAACCAAGTTGGTCACTGGGGAAAACAATTCCAATCACTGCATCACAGAATTGGTACTTTGCAGTCGGAGGCCATTTGGCCCATCATGTCTGCACCAGCCCTCCAAACGGGCAGCACGGCTTGATGCTTGCAGAGGATTGTTTTTTTAAACTTGAGGCCTGTGAATAGCGGTGTGCCTCAGGGATCAGTGCTGGGTCCACCGCTATTTGTTATTTATATGAATGATTTGGATGAGAAATTAGGATGCATGATTTGTACGTTTGCAGATGACACCAAGATTGGTGGCATAGTCGACAATGAAGAAAGTTATCTAGGATTGCAACGGGATCTTGATCAATTGGGTCAGTGGGTCAATAAATGGCAGATGGAGTTTAATTTCGATAAATGTGAGGTGATGCATTTTGGTAGATCGAATCGGGGCAGGACCGACTCAGTTAATGGTAGGAAGTTGGGTGAGTTAATAACAAAGAGATCTAGGGGTACAGGTTCATAGCTCCATGAATGTGGAGTCATGGGTGGACAGGGTGGTGGAGACCGCATTTGGAGTGCTTCGTTTCATTGGTCAGAACATTGAATACAGGAGTTGGGATGTCTTGCTGGGATAATGCAAAACATTAGTAAGGCCAGACTTGGAGTACTGTGTTCAGTTCTGGTCACCCTATTATAGAAAGGATATTATTAGAAAGAGTGCAGAAAAGGTTTACTGGGAAGCTTCTGGGATTTGATGGTTTGAGTTATAAGGAGAGGCTGGATAGACTGGAACTTTTTTCCTTGGAATGTAGGATGCTTAGGGATGATCTTATAGAGGTCTATCAAATAATGAAGGGCATACACGAGGTAGATGGTCAACATCTTTTTCCAAAGGTAGGGGAGTCTAAAGCTAGAGGGCATAGGTTTAAGGTGAGAGGGGAGCGATACAAAAGGGTCTAGAGGGGCAATTTTTTCACACGGAAGGTGGTGAGTGTCTGGAACGAGATACCAGAGGCAATAGTAGAGGCCAGTACAATTTTGCCTTTTAAAAAGCATTTAGACAGTTATATGGGAAAGCTGGGTAGAGAGAGACATCGGCCAAATTCGGGCGATTGGGACTAGCTTTGTGGTTAAAAACTGAGCGGCATGGACAGGTTTGTCCAAAGGGCCTGTTTCCATGCTGTAAACCTCTATGACTCTAGGTGTGGACTCACCAAGACTCTGAATAACTGCAATAAGTGATCCCCACTTCTGAACTCAAATCCTCTTGCAATGAACGCCAACATACTGTCTGCCTTCCTAATTGCTTGCTTTACCGACCTCCCCACTTACATAGGCTGGACGCTTCCCAATATATTACCACTTGAATGATTCTCTTCCTTTCTGTTTTTCGCACTAAGTGCACAACTTAGCATTGAGCCACATTGTACGGCACCTGCCATGTCCCCGGACAGGCGCCGGAATGTGGCGACTAGGGGCTTTTCACAGTAACTTCATTGAAGCCTACTCGTGACAATAAGCGATTTTCATTTCATATGTTTTGGTGGTTAGCATAAATGCTTCACAGCTCCAGGGTCCCAGGTTCGGTTCCCAGCTGGGTCACTGTCTGTGCGGAGTCTGCACGTCCTCCCCGTGTGTGCGTGGGTTTCCTCCGGGTGCTCCGGTTTCCTCCCACTGTCCAAAGATGTGCGGGTTAGGTGGATTGACCATGCTAAATTGCCCGTAGTGCCCTTAATAAGTAAGGTTGGGGGGGGGGGGTTGTTGGGTTACGGGTATAGGGTGGATATGTGGGTTTGAGTAGGGTGATCATTGCTCGGCACAACATCAAGGGCCGAAGGGCCTGTTCTGTGCTGTACTGTTCTATGTTCTATGTTCTATTTATTCAACTTGTCCAAATCACCTTGAATCCTCCTTGCATCCTCTTCACAACTCAAAATTCGCCTAGTTTTTTGTCACCAGCACACTTGGAGATAGATGATCTATTTGGCTTCCTCATGCGGGTTATTTGTATATATCATGAACAGCTGGGGCCCAAACAGTGATCCTTGCAGGACCCACTAGTCACTGCCTGTCACTCGGAAAAATACCCATTTATTTCCACTCTCAGTTCCTGTTTTGTCAACCAATCCTCGATCCATGCCAATTCTTTACCCCCTATCCCATGTTTTTTAATTTTTACCACTAAGCTCTTGTGAGGGACCTCAACAGAACCTTCTGAAATTCCAAATACAGCGTATGCAATGGTTCTCACTTATCTGGGTGGCAGGATAGCACAGTGGTTAGCACCGATGCTTCGCAGCTCCAGGATCCCAGGTTCAATTCCCAGCTTGGGTTGCTAGCTGTGTGGAGTCTGCGCGTTCTCCCCGTGTCTGCATGGGGTTTCCTCCGGGTGCTCCGGTTTCCTCCCCCAGTCCAAAGATGTGCATGTTAGGTGGATTGGCTATGCTAAATTGCCCTTAGTGTCCAAAACTTTTCGCTGGGTTACAGAGATAGGGTGGAGAGTTGGGCTCAAGTAGGGTGCTCTTTCCAAGGGCTGCTGCAGACTTGATGGGCCGAATGGCCTCCTGCTGCATTGTAGATTCTATGATTCTATTCAACTAGTTGCATCCTCAATGAACTCCAGTGGATTTGTTAAGAATGATCTGCCTTTCATAAACCCATGCTGTCCTTGTCCAATCCTATTAATGTTTTCCACATGTTTTGTTATCATGTCTTTAATAATAGACTCGAGCATCTTCCCCACTGCTGATATTAGGCTACCTGGTCTGTAATTCTCCCTTTTCTCTCTCCTTCCCTTTTTATATAATGGGGTTACATTTCCCACCCTCCAATCTATCGGAACTGCTCTCGAGTCTATAGATTTTTGGAAGATGCCCACCAATGATCCAATATTTCCAGGACCACTTCCTTTAATACTCTGGGATGTAGATTATCAGGCCCTGGAGATTTGTCAGCCTTTAACCCCATTAATTTCACCGGCACCATTTTCTTACTAACACTGATTTTCTTCAATTCCGCCCTCTCACTCGCCTTTTGGTTCCTTAACATTTCTGGGAGGTTATTTGTGCGATCATTTGTGAAGACAGAACCAAAGTAAGTGCTCAATTATTCTGCCATTTCTTTGGCCCCCATTATAATTTCCGTGGCTTCTGACTGTGAGCGACCCACAATTGTCTTTACTTATCTTTTTGTCCACCAATTATAAAAGCTTTTATGGTCAGTTGGTATGTTATTTGCCATTTTACTCTCATACCCCATTTTCCCCCTCCTGACCAAATTTTATGTATTCTTCTGTTGAATTCTAAAATACTCCCATCCTCAGGCTTACTGCTTTTACTGGCAACTTTACATGTCTCCTCCTCGGATTCAATATTATCCCTCATTTCTTTTGGAAGCCATGATTGAGCCTCCTCTCTTTTATTTTCATGCCAGATAGGAATGACTAATTGTTGTAATTCTTGTACACATTCTTAAAATATGTACCATCGTCAAACCCGTTCATAACGTTCCCCAACCGATCCTTGCCAATTCGTGCCTCGTACCCTCATAGTTCCCCTGATTCAGAAAGTCTTTGACAAGGTGCCACACAAAAGGTTGCTGCATAAGATAAAGATGCATGGCATTAAGGGTAAAGTAGTAGCATGGATAGAGGATTGGTTAATTAATAGAAAGTAAAGAGTGGGGATTAATGGGTGTTTCTCTGGTTGGCAATCAGTAGCTAGTGGTGTCCCCTAGGGATCAGTGTTGGGCCCACAATTGTTCACAATTTACATAGATGATTTGGAGTTGGGGACCAAGGGCAATGTGTCCAAGTTTTCAGACAGCACTAAGATGAATGGTAAAGCAAAAAGTGCAGAGGATACTGGAAGTCTGCAGAGGGATTTGGATAGGTTAAGTGAATGGGCTAGGGTCTGGCAGATGGAATACAATGTTGACAAATGTGAGGTTATCCATTTTGGTAGGAATAACAGTGAAAGGGATTATTATTTAAATGATAAAATATTAAAACATGCTGTTGTGCAGAGAGACATGGGTGTGCTCGTGCATGAGTCGCAAATGTTGGTTAACAGGTGCAACAGGTGATTAAGAAGACAAATGGAGTTTTGTCCTTCATTGCTCGAGGCATGGAGTTTAAGACTAGGGAGGTTATGCAGCAATTGTATAAGGTGTTCGTGAGGCCACACCTGGAGTATTGTGTTCAGTTTTGGTCTCCTTACCTGACAAAGGACGAACTGGCGCTGGAGGGTGTGCAGAGGAGATTCACTAGGTTAATCCCAGAGTTGAGGGGGTTGGATTACGAGGAGAGGTTGAATAGACTGGGACTGTACTCATTGGAATTTAGAAGTTAGAAGGACGCGGGGGGATCTTATAGAAACATACAAAATTATGAAGGGAATAGATAGGATAGATGTGGGCAGGTTTTTTCCACTGCTCCGGGTGACAGCAGAACTAGGGGGGGCATAGCCTCAAAATAAGGGGAAGTAGATTAAGGACTGAGCTGAGGAAGCACTTCTTCATCCAAAGGGTTGTGAATCTATGGAATTCCTTGCCCACTGAAGCAGTTGAGGCTCCTTCATTAAATGTTTTTAAGATAAAGATAGATAGTTTTTTGAAGAATAAAGGGATTAAGGGTTATGGTGTTCGGGCCGGAAAGTGGAGCTGAGTCCACAAAAGATCAGCCATGATCTCATTGAATGGCGGAGCAGGCTCGAGGGGCCAGATGGCCTACTCCTGCTTCTAGTTCTTATGTTCTTATGATTCAGGTTCAGGACCTGACTACTTCATTCTCCATCTTAATGAAGAATTCTACCAGCTTATAGTTGGTTTTCCCTAAGGGACCATGCAGAACAAGATGGTTAATTAATTATTTCTCATTGCACAGTACCCAGTCTAGAATAGCCTGTTCTCTGCTTGGCTCCTCAATGTATTGGTCTAAAGAAACGCTCAGGTACACACTCCAGGAACTTATCCTCCAATACATCATTGCTAGTTTGGTGTGTGAAATCAATACACGGTGCAATTTATAGGCAGTGGTGTAGTGGTATTGTCATTGGACTAGGAATCTAAAGACACAGAGTAATTCTCTGGGGACCTGGTTCGAATCCCACCGTGGCAGCTGGCGAAACTTGTATTTGATAAAAATTTAATCTGGAATTAAAAGTCTAATAGAACATAGAACAGTACAGCACAGAACAGGCCCTTCGGCCCTCAATGTTGTGCCGAGCCATGATCACCCTACTCAAACCCACGTATCCACCCTATACCTGTAACCCAACAACCCCCCCTTAACCTTACTTTTATTAGGACACTACGGGCAATTTAGCATGGCCAATCCACCTAACCCGCACATCTTTGGACTGTGGGAGGAAACCGGAGCACCCGGAGGAAACCCACGCAAACAGGGGGAGGACGTGCAGACTCCACACAGACAGTGACCCAGCCGGGAATCGAACCTGGGACCCTGGAGCTGTGAAGCATTTATGCTAACCACCATGCTACCCTGCTGCCCCCAATTAATGATTAATTATAATGATGACCATTGTCACTTGTTGTAAAAACCCATCCGGTTGACTAATATTGTTTAGGGAAGGAAATCTGTCATCCTTGCCTGGTCTGGCCCACATGTGATTCAAAATCCACAGCAATGTGGTTGACTCTTAAATGCCTTCAGCGATCGGCAAGAATGATGGCCCAGACAGCGAAGCCCACATCCAACATGAACAACTAAACCACTCCCCTTTCCCATTTTTGTCTGTCTTTCCTAAATGATGAATACATCTGGATGTTCGCTTCCCATCCTTGGGAATCTTGCAGCCATGTCTCTGCAATTGCAACTTTATCACAACCATTCCTATCTATTTGCGCTGCTTATTCATCTCCCTTATTGCTAATGCTCCGCACATTCAGACAAAAAGCCTGTAGACTTGCCCCTTTAACTTCATTAGTCATCTTGGGCAGGATTCTCCCCTGCCCGGCGGGGCGGACCGTACCGGCACCGAGGAGCGGCGTGAACCACTCCGGCGTCGGGCCGCCCAGAGGGTGCGGAATCCTCCGCACCTTCAGGGGCTAGGCCGGGGCTGGCGTTGCTGGCGCTGTGCCAGCTGGCGCCGAAGGGCCTCCGCCGGCCGGCGCGAGTTGGTGCATGCACGGGAGAGCCATATCATCCCAGCGCAAGCGCAGGAGGGTTCTTCTCCTCGCCGGCTATGGCGGACCGTTACACTGGCTGGCGCAGAGGGAAAGAGTGCCCCCACAGCACAGGCCTGCCCGTGGATTGGTGGGCCCCGATCATGGGCCAGGCAACTGTGGGGGGTCCCCCTGGAGCCAGATGCCCCCGCGCCCTTGTGTACGGACCTTGTGTATTTTACACCGGCGGAACCCGCCGAAAACGGGCGGCCACTCGGCCCATCGCGGGCCGGAGTATCACCGGGGTGGGGGGGGGGGGGCTGTTGGCAACGGCCCCCGACCGGCGCGGTGCGATTCCCGCCTCCGCTGAAAACCCGGCGCCATCCGGCAGCCGGCGTCAGGGCAGCGGGGCAGGATTCACGCCGCCACCCGCCCCCCCCCCCCCCCCCGGTCGATTCTACGGCCTAGCGGGGGGTCAGCGAATCCCGCCCCTTAACTTTATTTTGCATTATGGCCACATTTGTTCGGTGCCCTTGTTTTTGTCTGCCTGCCACTTTTGCATATTACTTATCTGCCTTTTGTCTCTATCTTTGTTTCTCCCTCCACTGCCTCCCTGCTCAGGTTCCCATACACCTGCCATTATAGTTTGAAACTCCCCAAGACAGCACGAGCAAACAGCACCCCCCTCCCCCCTTCCCGAGGACATCAGTCCATGTTCTGCCCGGATGTAACCCGTCCGGCTTGTGCTGGTCCCATCTTCCCAAGAAACAGTCACAGTGTCCCGGTAATCTGGGCTGGTTTAGCTCAGTGGGCTAGACAGTTGATTTGTAATGCAGAACAAGGCCAGCAGCGCAGGTTCAATTCCTATACCAGCTTTTCCGAACAGGCGGCGGAAAATGGTGACTAGGTGCTTTTCACAGTAACTTCATAGTTGTGACAATGAAAGATTATTATTAATCTGAATTCCTCCCTCTTACACCATTTTTCCAGCCACGTATTCATCTGGTATTTTTCTGTTATTTCTTTCTTGGCACATGGCACTTGGGGTAATCCTGAGATCTTTGTGTCATAATATACACATCAGTATATCATGGTGCAGACACACACACTGATTGACACACAGCAAGACCAATCAACACACACAACACTGCAGCCAATCACCAGTTAGAGCACACTTACTATAAAGACAGAGGGCATCAGTTTTCCCGCTCATTCGGGATGCAGCCTCTCAGAAGGACAGAGCTCACAGCTTGCAGCACAGATCTTCACCATGTGCTGAGTGCATAGACTGGTTAGGATAGACATAGGTCTTTAGTTTAATCTAACATAGTGTCGACCCACAGTGAAAGTATGTTCAACAGTTTCTAGCTTAATAAAATAGTGTTGTACTCTTTCAAGTGTTGGTAGCCTGTGTGTGTTACTGCTGAGTTAAACACAGTCTCCACGGATCCAGAGTACCCAACACATCACTTTGAGGTTCTACTTTTTAATTTAATGGGTGGCATGGTGGCACAGTGGTTACCCCTGTTGCCTCAAAAGCGGCAGGGACCCGGGTTTGATTCCCGGCTTGGGTCACTGTCTGTGTGGACGCTGCATGTTCTCCCCGTGGCTGGGTGGGTTTCCTCCAGGTGCTCCGGTTTCCTCCCACGAATCCCGAAAGACGTGCTTGTTAGGTAATTTGGGAATTCTGAATTCTCCCTCAGTGTACACGAACAGGTGCCAGAAAGTGGCGACGAGGGGATTTTCACAGTAACTTCATTGCAGTGTTCATATAACCCTACTTGTGACAATAATAAATGTTATTATTAATTTATATCCTAACTCCCTATTTTCTTTTCATTGTCTAATTTATTTATTTTTATTCTGAAATTGAAGTTGTATAAGTTTACCTAAGGTTTAAGACATGGCAGGAGATCCCAGACCCGTGTCATGCTCCTCGTGTGCGATGTGGGAGCTCAGGGACACGTCCACTGTCCCTGGCTCTTTCACGTGCAAAAAGTGTGTTCAGTTGCAGCTCCTGTTAGACCGCTTCACGGCTCTGGAGCTGCGGATGGACTCACTTTGGAGCATCTGCGATGCTGAGGAGGTCGTGGATAGCACGTTTAGCGAGTTGGTCACACCACAGGTGAAAGTTACTGAGGGAGATAGCAAATGGGTGACCAAAAGAGTAGGAAGGCAGTGCAGGTGTCCTCTGCGGTCATCTCCCTGCAAAACAGATATACCGCTTTGGATACTGTTGGGGGAGATGGCTCACCAGGGGAAGGCAGCAGCAGCCAGGTTCATGGCACCGTGGCTGGCTCTGCTACACAGCAGGGCAGGAAGAAAAATGGCAGGGCTATAGTGATAGGGGACTCGATCTTAAGGGGAATAGACAGGCAGTTCTGTGGACGCAATCGAGACTCCAGGATTGTATGTTGCCTCCCTGGTGCAAGGGTCAAGGATGTCTCGGAGCGGCTGCAGGACATTCTGGGGGGGGGGGGAGGGTGAACAGCCAGCTGTCGTGGTGCACATAGGCACCAACGATATAGGTAAAAAACAGGATGAGTTCCTACAAGCTGAATTCAGGGATTTAGGAGTTAAACTAAAAAGTAGAATCTCAAAGGTAGTAATCTCAGGATTGATACCAGTGCCACAAGCTAGTCAGAGTAGGAATGTCAGGATAGATAGGATGAATGCGTGGCTCGAGAAATGGTGCAAGAGGGAGGGAATCAAATTCCTGGGGCATTGAGACCGGTTCTGGGGGAGGTGGGACCAGTACAAACCGGACAGTCTGCACCTGGGCAGGACTGGAACCGATGTCCAAGGGGGGGTGTTTGCTCGAGCTGTTGGGGAGGGTTTAAACTAATGTGGCAGGGGGATGGGAACCGATGCAGGAAGTTGGAAGGTAGTAAAACAGGAACAAAAGCAAAAGGAAGTAAGGAGGAAAGTGCAAGGCAGAGAAGGGAGGGGCTGGTTTAGCTCACTGGGTTAAATCGCTGGCTTTTAAAGCAGACCAAGCAGGCCAGCAGCACGGTTCGATTCCCGTACCAGCCTCCCCGGACAGGCGTCGGAATATGGCGACTAGGGGCTTTTCACAGTAACTTCATTGAAGCCTACTCGTGACAATAAGCAATTTTCATTTTTCATTTTCATATCACATAGTCAAAAATCAAAAAGGGCGACAGTACAAGGTACAGTGACTGAGGGGAGCTCAGTGAATAGGCCCAGTAATACTAAAAGGATTAAAACTAGAGATGTTAAGATTCAAAACAGAGGTAAAAAAACCAACATAAGTGTACTTTACCTGAATGCTCGTAGTATGCGGAATAAAGTAAATGAGTTGATGGCGCAAATCATCGTGAATGACTATGATTTAGTGGCCATTACTGAAACATGGTAAAAGGATGGTCACGACTGGGAGTTAAATATCCGAGGGTATCAAACTATTCGGAAGGTTAGAGTGGATGGTAAGGGAGGTGGTGTTGCTCTGTTATTTAAGGATGACATCCGGGCAATAGTAAGGGATGACATCGGTGCTATGGAGGATAAGGTTGAATCCATTTGGGTGGAAATCAGGAATAGTAAGGCAAAAAAGTCACTGATAGGAGTAGTCTATTGGCCACCAAACAGTAACGTTATGGTGGGGCAGGCAATAAACAAAGAAATAACTGATGCATGTAGAAATGGTACAGCAGTTATCATGGGGGATTTTAATCTACATGTCGATTGGTTTAACCAGGTCGGTCAAGGCAACCGTGAGGAGTTTATAGAATCCGCGATAGTTTCCTAGAACAGTATACAATGGAACCTACGAGGGAACAAGCGGTCCTAGATCTTGTCCTGTGTAATGAGACAGGATTGATTCATGATCTCATAGTTAGGGATTATCTCGGAAGGAGCGATCACAATATGGTGGAATTTAAAATACAGATGGAGGGTGAGAAGGTAAAATCAAATACTAATGTGTTTAAACAATGGAGATTACAATGGGATGAGAGAAGAACTAGCTAAGGTAGACTGGGAGCAAAGACTTTACGGTGGAACAGTTGAGGAACAGTGGAGAACCTTCCAAGCGATTTTTCACAGTGCTCAGCAAAGGTTTATACCAACAAAAAGGAAGGACGGTAGAAAGAGGGAAAATCGAACGTGGATATCTAAGGAAATACGGGAGAGTATCAAATTGAAGGAAAAAGCACTCAAAGTGGCAAAGATTGGTGGGAGATTAGAGGACTGGGAAATCTTTAGGGGGCAACAGAAAGCTACTAAAAAAGCTATAAAGAAGAGTAAGATAGAGTATGAGAGTAAACTTGCTCAGAATATAAAAACAGACAGTGAAAGTTTTTACAAATATATAAAACAAAAAAGAGTGGCTAAGGTAAATAATGGTCCTTTAGAGGATGTGAAGGGAGATTTAATAATGGGAGATGAGGAAATGGCTGAGGAACTGAACAGGCTTTTTGGGTCGGTCTTCATAGTGGAAGACACAAATAACATGCCAGCGACTGATAGAAATGAGGCTATGACAGCTGAGGACCTTGAGAGGATTGTTATCACTAAGGAGGTACTGATGGGCAAGCTAATGGGGCTAAAGGTAGACAAGTCTCCTAGCCCTGATGGAATGCATCCCAGAGTGCTAAACGAGATGGTTAGGGAAATTGCAGATGCACTAGTGATGATTTACCAAAATTCACTAGACTCTGGGGTGGTCCCGGTGGATTGGAAATTAGCAAACGTGACACCACTGTTTAAAAAAGGAGGTAGGCAGAGAGCAGGAAATTATAGGCCCGTGAGCTTAACTTCGGTAGCAGGGAAGATGCTGGAATCTATCATCAAGGAAGAAATAGCGAGGCATCTGGATAGAAATTGTCCCATTGGGCAGACGCAGCATGGGTTCATAAAGGGCAGGTCGTGCCTAACTAATTTAGTGGAATTTTTTGAGGACATTACCAGTGCAGTAGATAATAAGGAGCCAATGGATATGGTATGTCTGGATTTCCAGAAAGCCTTTGACAAAGTGCCACACAAAAGGTTGCTGCATAAGGTAAAGATGCATGGCATTAAGGGTAAAGTAGTAGCATGGATAGAGGATCGGTTAATTAATAGAAAGCAAAGAGTGGGAATTAATGGGTCTTTCTCTGGTTGGCAATCAGTAGCTAGTGGTGTCCCTCAGGGATCCGTGTTGGGCCCACAATTGTTCACAATTTACATAGATGATTTGGAGTTGGGGACCAAGGGCAATGTGTCCAAGTTTGCAGATGACACTAAGATGAGTGGTAAAGCGAAAAGTGAAGAGGATACTGGAAGTCTGTAGAGGGATTTGGATAGGTTAAGTGAATGGGCTAGAGTCTGGCAGATGGAATACAATGTTGGCAAATGTGAGGTTATCCATTTTGGTAGAAATAACAGCAAACGGGATTATTATTTAAACGATAAAATATCGTGCTGCTGTGCAGAGACCTGGGTGTACAAGTGCATGAGTCACAGAAAGTTGGTTTACAGGTGCAACAGGTGATTAAGAAGGCAAATGGAATTTTGTCCTTCATTGCTAGAGTGATAGAGTTTAAGACTAAGGAGGTTATGTTGCAATTGTATAAGGTGTTCGTGAGGCCACACCTGGAGTATTGTGTTCAGTTTTGGTCTCCTTACCTGAGAAAGGACGTTCTGGCACTGGAGGGTGTGCAGAGGAGATTCACTAGGTTAATCCCAGAGCTGAAGGGGTTGGATTATGAGGAGAGGTTGAGTAGACTGGGACTGTACTCGTTGGAATTTAGAAGGATGAGGGGGGATCTTATGGAAACATTTAAAATTATGAAGGGAATAGATAGGATAAATGTGAGCAGGTTGTTTCCACTGGCGGGTGAAAGCAGAACTAGGGGACATAGCCTCAAAATACGGGGAAGTAGATTTAGGACTGAGTTTAGGAGGAACTTCTTCACCCAAAGGGTTGTGAATCTATGGAATTCCTTGCCCACTGAAGCAGTTGAGGCTCCTTCATTAAATGTTTTTAAGGTAAAGATAGATAGTTTTTTGAAGAATAAAGGGATTAAAGGTTATGGTGTTCGGGCCGGAAAGTGGAGCTGAGTCCACAAAAGATCAGCCATGATCTAATTGAATGGCGGAGCAGGCTCGAGGGGCCAGATGGCCTACTCCTGCTCCTAGTTCTTATGTTCTTATGTCTGCTTGTCAGGCCTCGGCCCTTTTTTTAGACCGATTCTATTTGTACCAATATGTACCATGACCACTGACTATTCATTCTCCCCCTCGAGAATGCTATCTACTGGTTCGCTTTATTCCACT
Source organism: Scyliorhinus canicula (assembly GCF_902713615.1). Lineage (NCBI taxonomy): Eukaryota > Metazoa > Chordata > Chondrichthyes > Carcharhiniformes > Scyliorhinidae > Scyliorhinus > Scyliorhinus canicula. Next base: position 183,356,506 of record NC_052153.1, on the reverse strand, counting down.
CTGCTTTTTATATCCTCAAAGAACTCAAATAATTATTTTCAAATACAGTTTTCCTTTCATAAAACTACCTTCACTCTGTCTGACAGTATTATGATTTTCTAAATGACCTACTACTACCTCCTCAATAATGGATTCTAACATTTTCCTCGTTCTAGACATTCGACTAACTGGCCCTACAGTTTTCTGAACAAAGAAAAGAATAACGAAAAGTACAGCACAGGAACAGGCCCTTGGGCCCTCCAAGCCTGTGCCAAGCATGCTGTCCGTCTGAACTACAATCTTCTACACGTCCTGGCTCCGTACCCCTCTATTCCCATCCTATTCATGTATTTGTCAAGATGTTCCTTAAACGTCACTATCGTCCCTGCTTCCACCACGTCCTCCGGCAGCGAGTTCCAGGCACCCATTACCCTCTGTGTAAAAAACTTGCCTCGTACATCTACTCTAAACCTTGCCCCTCGCACCTTAAACCTATGCCCCCTAGTAATTGACCCCTCTACCCTGGGAAAAAGCCTGCTTTCCATCCCCTGCCTTTCTTGAACAGAGGTGTTACATTTGTGATTTTCCAATCACTGATGACCTTTCCAGAATCTAGAGAATTTTGGAAGATTACCACCACTGTTTCCACTATCTGCCCAATTCAGATACTTCAACCAGTCTGTTCACTGAAAGGTATTACCCAGATGTCTAATAGTGAGGAGAACAAAGGACAAAGCAAGTACAAAATACAACCAATTTCACTGAGCAAACACAACATGTACCCCTTAAATTAAGCCACATAAAATATAAGAGATACCCAAGATTAAGTCATACTACCCGTAAAGATGGCTTCGTCGGACCGTGTGTCTGATTCCCGAGTCTCTCTTGTTCGTTATAATAATGGTGAGTCTCGCCGGCATCCTCCTTGTTCCTTCTCTGGCCAGTCTTTTCTCTGGTTGGCAATCAGTAGCTAGTGGTGTCCCTCAGGGATCCGTGTTGGGCCCACAATTGTTCACAATTTACACAGATGATTTGGAGTTGGGGACCAAGGGCAATGTGTCCAAGTTTGCGGATGACACTAAGATGAGTGGTAAAGCGAAAAGTGCAGAGGATACTGGAAGTTTGCAGAGGGATTTGGATAGGTTAAGTGAATGGGCTAGGGTCTGGCAGATGGAATACAATGTTGACAAATGTGAGGTTATCCATTTTGGTAGGAATAACAGCAAACGGGATTATTATTTAAGCGATAAAATATTAAAGCATGCCGCTGTTCAGAGAGACTTGGGTGTGCTAGTGCATGAGTCACAGAAGGTTGGTTTACAAGTGCAACAGGTGATTAAGAAGGCAAATGGAATTTTGTCCTTCATTGCTAGAGGGATGGAGTTTAAGACTAGGGAGGTTATGTTGCAATTGTATAAGGTGTTAGTGCGGCCACACCTGGAGTATTGTGTTAAGTTTTGGTCTCCTTACTTGAGAAAGGACGTACTGGCGCTGGAGGGTGTGCAGAGGAGATTCACTAGGTTAATCCCAGAGCTGAAGGGGTTGGATTATGAGGAGAGGTTGAGTAGACTGGGACTGTACTCGTTGGAATTTAGAAGGATGAGGGGGGATCTTATAGAAACATTTAAAATTATGAAGGGAATAGATAGGATAGATGCGGGCAGGTTGTTTCCACTGGCGGGTGACAGCAGAACTAGGGGACATAGCCTCAAAATAAGGGGAAGTAGATTTAGGACTGAGTTTAGGAGGAACTTCTTCACCCAAAGGGTTGTGAATCTATGGAATTCCTTGCCCAGTGAAGCAGTTGAGGCTCCTTCATTACATGTTTTTAAGGTAAAGATAGATAGTTTTTTGAAGAATAAAGGGATTAAGGGTTATGGTGTTCGGGCTGGAAAGTGGAGCTGAGTCCACAAAAGATCAGCCATGATCTAATTGAATGGCGGAGCAGGCTCGAGGGGCCAGATGGCCTACTCCTGCTCCTAGTTCTTATGTTCTTATGTTCTGGATGATTAAGATCACCTCCCACGCCAAGCCTACGCCCCGAGGTTTCTTGGCCGTCTACCTTTATCCCCTTCCTTTTGCGCCTTACTGGAAGCGTCATTGGCTTTCTGCCAATGAGTCTTCGGAAGGGGTGTTCCAACACTCAATGAATTTGGTGATGACCATTTGACAGGGCACCAGAAGCCCGCCCCAGGAGTCTATCTCTGGAGGTGTAGTTTGCACGTACCTTGTTGCCATATAAGGTAACAACAGGAACTGGAGAGTCTGTTTCGATCTGGGATACCCAAAGCAAAGTTGGTGCATAACAATTGAAACGATGATCTGCTGATTAGTGAGTGATGGGGCAGGCCCAGATATGTTCTGGCAGTTTGCCTGGGTGTTGTGCATTTGACTTTTGGTCAAGTCCGAATACCCATCAGCCTGCCTGAAATGTGACTACAATTTGATTCAAAGTGCCCAATTCTTTAATTTAAAATATCAAATTGAATCGGGCCTAAAACTAGTCTGCACCAGGTTACCACTGCACCATCTCAACAGACGCTTTTTAAGACCCGAGAATGGAAGTGGTCAGCTCCAGGCGAATTGTCAGCCCTAAGTTCCATGAGTTTACCCTTTTGCCTCTTGACTTTCTACTATTCTTGGAATGCACTTTGTCTCTTCTATTGTGAAGACAGGCACACAATACTGGTCAAGGCCTCTGCCGTTTCCTCCTTCCCCATTAATTTCCCACTCTCACTCTCCAAGGTATCAATGCTTACTTTCGATACTCTTTTCCTTTTTATATACTTGTAGAAAGTTTTCATGTCCACTTTTATAAATCTTGCTGGTTTTCTCTCATGTCCCAATGCTGCTTGAATATGTGTAAAAAATCACATTAGTTTAACTGAGGAGGTGGAAGGTTGCACATAAATGCAAATCCTTTCTTTCTTTCTTTGAAGTTGAACCGATCAGTCGAATACAAATATATTTTTGAACATCTAAACCCTCTATCTTCTGGCCATTCTTACTGATTATACTCTTGCAAGTATTGTTTCCCTGTGAGCACTGCTACCTCACAGTGCCAGAGACTTGCGTTCGATTCTGGCCTTGGGTGACTGTCTGTGTGGAGGTTGCACTTAATCCCCGTGTCTGCGTGGGTTTCCACCGGGTGCTCCAGTTTCCTCCCACAGTCCAAAGATGTGCAGGTTAGGTGGATTGGCCAGACTAAATTTCCCCTCATCATCCAAAGGTGTGCAGGTTAGGTGGGGCTATGGTGATGGAGCGGGAGAGTGGACCTGGGTAGGGTGCTTTTTCAGAGAGTGGGGGCTGAAGGCCTCCTTCTACATTGGAGGAATTCTATGAATTCTATGTGACCCTGTTGGGTACCAAAACTTTTATTTAGTGCTGCATGTTTAAAAATTTTTTATTCCCTATTTGCAATTATTTGCCATTTCTGCATTATATTTTGATTGCAAATTGCTTGACATAACAGACCACTAGTCCGTTAGTGTTCAGCAACTGTAATCATATTGGCTATTTGTTTTTTTTCTACATCACAACAGTGGCAACTTTACAGGATAGCATTGTTATGGGTCCATGCCAGAACCCCAATTTTGGTTAAGATCCCAGACTAGATTTGCATTTAGTAAAACTGTGAATAAATGTTACTTCCCCACAGGAGTGATAAGACTGATCAGGAGACAGCTTTTTATATTAAAACAAACTTTAATTTGAACACAGAATTAAGCGCATCAGCAACAAAGAAATTGCTTTACAACTAACAATTTCGACACCGTAACTTGCTTTTTGAAACCTGCCTTTCCATTCCAGTTAAACAAACCATATATTTCAAATACCACTTACGTACAAAGTTAGCAACCAGGTTTTACTTGCTTATTTTGGTGCAGAGTCCTTGCGGAGGAAAATCATTTATTGGGACCAAGCTGAAAACCTTCTGCTCAGCTTAGAGTCCTGAAAGCAACTTCTTTGTCCAGGCAGACCTGGCCCCTACCATTAGCTCCACCAGCTGCACACAAAGCACACAACACTTCTTTTGTCTCGTGTTACAAATGTGCCTTGATTTGTTTAACCAGGTTTAAACTATTACAATATTACACCAGCTCTCTATCTGCAAACGGGTGAAATAGCTTTTACAATCTATAAACAAAACACTTCCCAACCTCACATTTAATCACTGCTCAAGCAGCCATGCTGCATGTAAACATTCGAACATAGGTTTTAATAATATTACTGCAAAAACGCAAAACTATAAAGTATGACAATTTCTTATATTGTAAAGTGTTTTGGGCTGTCCTGAGACCCTGAAAGGTTGCTCTTTGAAATGTAAGTCTTTCATAGGAACATAAGAAATAAGAACAGGTGAAGATCACATGGCCCATCAAGCCTACTCCGCCATTTAATACGACCATGGATGATCTTGAGTCTCAACTCGCTCCCCATTTCCCTTTATTCCCTGAGAGACCAAAAATCTATCTCAGCCTTAAATATAAAATATATATTTAATGACAGCACATCCACAATTCCGTGGAGTAGAGAATTCCAAAGATTCACAATAATTTGGGGTCAGGGCTGATACAACAGTACGGATAGAGGATTAGTTAATGGACAGAAAGCAGATACATATCACCCTTAATATATCACCACCACCACCCCTCCCGAATTGAGGGAAGTAATTTCTCTGCATCTCGGTGTCTTATTCTAAAACTGCCCCCCAACCTGGGGAAACAACGTCTTGGTATGTACCCTGTCCATTCCCTTCATAAAATTGAATGTTTCAATGAGATCCCACTTCTCAATCTCCCAAGCTCCAGAAAATATAGACTCTCATCACAGGACAGCTCTCATCCCAAGGAGCAATCTACTGAAGCTCGCTGATTTTACGGCTGCTGGATTGTCTCCAATGCAAGTTTATCCTTCCTTAAATATGGAGACCAGACCCAGTATCACAAAAGCCCTGTGCAATTTTAGCAAGATTTCTTTATTCTTGCACTCCACTCCCTTTGTAATGAAGGCCAAGATGCCATTTGAGTTCCTAATTGCTTGATGTACCTGCATGTTAACTTTTTCTGTTCCTTGTATGAGTTCAGTTTCTCTGAACATGAACATTTACAAGTTTCATGCCTTTTAAAAAAGCATTCTGCTATTCTATTCTTATGGTCAAAGTGAATAATTTTATACGTCTTTGTATTATACCCCATTCGCCAGCATGGTGTCCATGCACTCAACTTGTCTATAACTGCTTACAGCCAGTTGTGTCCTCCCCATCATTTGCATTGTCATGTAGCTTTGCGTTGTCAGAAAATGTAGATACATTGGGCGCGATTCTCCCCAACGGCCGCCGCGACGAAAGTGCTGCAACGAAAACGGCCGTGTTTTACGGCCGCCTCCGCCCCCCCGACCGGGAACCGATTCTGGTCCCCGGTCGGGGCTAGCATCCCGCGGCCGTGAACTCCGGCATCGCGGGCTTAATGAAATTCGCTAGCCAGAGTTAGCGACGGCTGACGCGTCAGATGACGTCAGGCGCGCTTGCGCCAATTGGATGACTCCAACCCGCGTATGCGCGGATGACGTCATCACGCATATGCGTGAAACCCGTGCATGCGCGGGCCGGTATGCCCCTCAGCCGCCCCACGAATGGATACAGCGGGGCGGCGGAAGGATAAAGGGTGCGCGGGGTAAGTACCCGCTGCCCGCGATCGGTGCCCACCGATCGCGGGCCCATGGCACCCTTGGCACGGCCGTGGTACTGCCGTGCCAATCGGTGCCATGGTTCCCCAGATCGGGACTTTACGGCCGTTTTTACGAACGGCCAGACCAGGTGTGATTTACGTTCATAAAAATGGCCGTAAAGGCCTTGGAAATCGGCCCATCGGCCAGCTGAGAATCGCTGCTCGCCGTAAAAAAATGGCGAGCAGCGATTCGTGTCGGGAGGCGGCCGTGGGGAGGGGGGGGAGAATAGCGGGAGGGCGTCGGACCAGCGTGGCCGTAAAAATTTACGCCGCCCGCTATTCTCCGCCCCGTCGTGAGTGCGGAGAATTCCGCCCGTTACATTCTGTCCCTTTAAGTTTCCGCCTGCCAACTTGAAAATCCCCCATTCATACCAATCCTCTATGCTAATACATCGCCCCAGCTCCAGGAGTCCTTAAACTGTATGTTAACTTGCCAACTTCTTGAATGCCTTTTGGATATCTGAGGATATCTGAGCCGACTCGCTACATTCTCAAAAAACTTGTCAAACAGGATTTCCGTTCCTTAAAACCATGTTGACTTGTTCTAAATCTTTGTGTGCTTTTCGCTGTGTCAAGGCTTCCTTGGTAATAGTTTTCAGCACTTTTCTGATGACTGACCAACTGGCCTGGAGTTACCTGCTTTCGTTCTCCCTACTTTCATTCTGTAACTCTCTGTTTCATATGTATCATGTCATGTATGACAGCCAAAATATGACATGCATGTGTGAACCTGCAACGTTCCAAGCATATTGAAGTACTCTTTTTTTTGACCAAAAGGAAAAATCACATTGGTAACATGACAAATTGAATAGGGAGAAGTTTTGATGAACTAAGCAAGGAGAAAGTCGGGTTAGACGGGTCAGTGATCAGGGTACACAAATGTAAGATAATTGACCGAAGAACATGAGGCGATTTGAGGAGATTTGTTTTTGATTCGTTGAGTCATTATGATGTGGAACGCACAGACTTTCTATAATCATATTGAGAAAGGAATTGGATAAAGACTTGAAAAGGGAAAGAGCGCATATCTCTGAGGGAATCTAGAATACCGTGAACAGTTTTGGTCCCTTTATCTAAGGAAAGAATCACCTTAATTTGAAGCAGTCCAGAGAAGGTTCACTCGGTTGATCCCGGTATGGAAGGATTTTCTTATGAGGAGGGGTTGAGTAGGTTGGGCCTGTGCTCATTGGAGTTTACAAGAATGAGAAACGACCTTATTGAGACATGCGTGATTTTCAAGGGGTTTGACGGTGTAGATACTGAGAGGCTGTTTTCCCTTGTGGGAGAGTCTATGACCAGAGGGCATAATCTCAGAGTAAGGGTTCACCCAGTTAAGACAGAGATGAGGAGAAATTTCTTCTCTCTGAGGGTAGTGAATCAGTGGAATCCTTTACCTCTGCGAGCTGTAGAGGTTGGGTCATGAGGTATGTTCAAGGCTGAGGTAGACATTTTTAATCAGTGAAGGAATCAAAGGTTATGGGGATAAGGCGGGAAAGTGTAGTTGAGGATTATATTAGATCAGTCATGATCAAATTGAATGGCGGTGCAGACTCGGTAGGCTGAATGGCCTACTTCTGCTCCTACAATTTAAGGTTTTATGCTTCAAGCAGTCGAGTCAAAGATCAGCACGGACAACGTGGCCAAATGGCCTCAATCTGTGCTGTATCAATCCATGATTTTTAACAATTACTCTTTAATCGGATGTAGATGTCACTGCCAAGGACAACGTTTATTGCCCACCTGTAACTGTTACGACTTGGTAGGCCATTTCAGAGGGCAGTTAAGAATCAATCACATTGCTGTGGGTCTGGAGTCACGTGTAGGCCAGGCCAGGTAAGGACAGTAGATTTCCCTCACTCGAGGGCATGAGTGAACCAGATGAGTTTTTACAACAATCAGTGATAGTTTCATGGTCGCCATGACTGAGACTGGTACCAGATTTTTATTAATTGAATTTAAACTTCACCAGCTGTCATTTGAACCCATATCCCCAATGCACTGGCCTGGGCTTCTACCTTACTCATCCAGTGACATTACCACAACATCAGCTATTGTATTAAATGGGCTAAGGCCTGTGTTAAAAGACGGGACCGAGTGAAGCTGACATCAATATTTTAAATGGGCTGCTCAATATTATTGTCAACTGTAGTTTCTAGGCTGATTGAAGACTAAGTATGACTAGAAATAGTTGAGTTTAATTGGCAGCCTGGGGATTGCTTTCGAGCAGCAAGTTCAGAATTAAAACCCTGCAGCTTGTTCTCAATGCAAGCCTGTTCCCCAACACTTCATTGCTGGAAGTCTTGCCTGCCTGTCCAGGTGGGTACTAAAATACGAGTAAGGGGAATTTTAATGCCAATGGTGTATGTCAGATGAGATGCAGAAATTTTACAAATCTCAAATCCAAATCTGACACACCTCGCACCGGCCCACATCCAGTTTTCAGGGAGGTGGTATACCCGTTTAAATACTTTTAACCTGATACTGTGTGCCTGATGGTTTGCCTTGCTTCCAGTGGAACGACAGAGGTTGAGGGGCGACATGATAGAGGTTTGTAAAATTATGAATGGCATGGACAGAGTGGACAGTCCGATGCTTTTTCCCAGGGTAGAAAAGTCAATTATTAGGGCACATAGGTTTACGTTTGAGGGGCAAGGTTTAAAGGAGATGTACGAGGCAAATGTTTTACACAGAGGGTGGTGGGTACCTAGAACGTGCTGCCAAGGGGGGGGGGGGAGGGGGGTGAAAGCAGATCCGATAGCAATGTTTAAGAGGCACCTTGACGAATACATGAATAGGCAGGGAATAAAGAGATATGGATCCCAGAAGTGCAGACGGTTTTAGTTCAGGCAATGTGGTGAATGTGATTCACACCGGATTATAATCTGTATATACATGTGCCTATATTGTAAGTGCAGTTGCACTACCTGACCACCAGGGGGAGTAGCTCTGGGAATGCTCGAGAATTGTACTGGGCTTCTCCCTTGGTTCCGACCAGGACTCCTCCCCCTGGAGCTGCTGTATAAAGATCAGTGCCACATGGTCAGCCGGCCAGTTCACCGAAAGTTCAATGGCTAACCGGCTGGCTCTGTTGTGAGTATATTAAAACCGCTATTCTAATCCTACAAGCACGTGTCCGTAGAATTGTTGGTTCCAACAGGCATCATGATTGACGCAGGCTTGGAATGCCGAAGGCCCTGTTCTTGTGCTGTACTGTTCTTTGTTCCAGTTTTAACCCTTGCCAATTTAATTGCGCGAACGTCAAGACACTGGCAGGTTAATGGGGTTGCCGCATGATAGGAACTTTTTTCTTCAACACAGCGTGTGGTTCAAGAGGGCCAAAAATGCTTCTTTCCAGCCCTCAAGCCCACCCACTTTCCTTCCCACAGTCATACCCCTCGCCATGATTGGTCCCCTCTTTATGACCAAACCCTGACCACCACCTCCCACCCCCACCAGCAAGAATGGAACCATCCTGACACGACAGGACGCCACCTATAATGTCACCAATCGTACCACCCGATCACCATCCTCCCCTCCAAGACCCAGTTGGACCCCGGAAAAGCTATCAATCTGCAATCACAGATCACGAGTGGGCCACGTGAGAACCCAGCCAATGTGGAATTCCCACCCAGTTAAAGATCGGAGGCCTGTGATTGAGAATGTTGACATGCAGAGACGAGGAGGTGAAATAGGATTTTGCTATGGGCTAGGGTTTAGAGAACCCCGAAGTGTATCATGGAGTTCACTTGACCCACAACTTTTAATAGATTGTGGTTATGGGGAGCACACGGCCCACTCTACAGGTGTGGTACAGCAGAAATGGAAATGTATTTTTTAAAGCAAAACAATGTTTATTCAATGAACTCAAGTTAACCTTTTCAAAACATACAGCGAACATCTTCGCAACCATTAATTCAAATACAACCCCCAAAGACTACAACACAAAGTAATCCTTTAAGCTTTCCTTTTAACATCCATACGACTTAAAAATAAAACCTTTAACAGAAGCACATCAGGTTAAAGTCACTACTGAAAACATTTATAATTCTGAATTCACCAAATGATCAAGAGATAGTCTTTTGATGGCAGAGAGAACAGCAGTACACCTGCAGAGAACAGCAACACACCCTGCAGCAAACAGCCTAAAATGAAAGTTAAAAGCTGGCAGACAGCCCAGCTCCATCCACTCTCTGACATCACTGCAGTAATAAACACCCAATTCTTAAAGGTACTCTCACTACAGATATTTATATACCCAGCCACTTATACACACCCATTTCTTAAAATTATTCTCACATGACGCTAATCACAGCCCTCCTGTGACGTCCCTCCTCAGTTTCTCCCCTGTCTAACCCTCAGATTCACCGTCTTACCGTGTCCTAACCTCTGACCTGATGGTCTGAATGTTCTTGGGCTGAGTGGCCATTTTCTGTGCCAGAAATATTTGGTGACTCTTCTTCATGTGAAAGAAGTAGAAATTTGGAACTCTCCTCCACCAAATATCTGTTGTGGCTGGTAGGGCTTGGGGGCCAGAGGGAGGTCAACTGATAAATTCAAAACTGAGATTTTTGTGAGGTAAAGTGATTAACAGCCACAGAACAGAGGTGGGAGGATGGAGGTAAGACACAGGCGAGCTATGATTTAATTGAATAGTGGAGCACGCTCAATGGGCCGAATGATCTAATCCTGTTTCGATGTCCAATTGAGGATTTTCTCAGCCCTTCAGCTGTAATCATTAGGGATATTCTCATCAATGCTTATACTGGAACTCACGATCCCTGAGGGTGGTGGAAGCACAATCAATAAATTCGAAGGGAAATTAGATAGAGAGTGGGCATGGGATTTACAGGGTGACTCTACAGAGAGCTAGCATTGACTCACTGAGCCAAATGGCCTTTCTGTGCCATCCATGGCTCTGTGACTCTTGCTCTCTATGATCCAATTCCCTTTGCCTCTGTCACCTTTGGTTCTTTTGCCAATTCCCTTTAATCTCTAGGGCGGCATGTGGTGCAGTGGTTAGCACTGGGACCGCAGCGCTGAGGACCCGGGTTCGATTCCCGGCCCTGGGTCACTGTCCGTGTGGAGTTTGCACATTCTCCCCTTGTCTGCGTGGGTTTCACCCTCACAACCCAAAGATGTGCAGGTTTGGTGGATTAGCCATGCTAAATCGCCCCTTAATTGGAAAATAAAATAATTGGGTACTCTAAATTTATAAAAAAAACAAATCTCTGTCTTCTGTCTATTAGAAAACATAGAAAATAGGTGCGGCAGTAGGTCGTTTGGCCCTTCGAGCCTGCACCACCATTCAATATGATCATGGCTGATCATGCAAATTGAAGTATCCCACTCTCACTTTCTCTACATACCCATTAATCCCTTTAGCCGCAAGGGCCACGTCCAGCTCCCTCTTGAATATATCCAACGAACTGGCCCAACAGCTTTCTGAGGCAGAGAATTCCACAAGTTCACAACTCTCTGAGAGAAGAAGTTCTTCCTCATCTCAGTCCTGAATGTCTTACCCCTTATTCTTATGCTGTGACCCCTAGTTTTGGACGTTCCCAACGTCGGGAACATTCTTACCACATCTAACCTCTCCAGTCCCATCTATGTTTCTATGATATCCCCTCTCATTCTTCTAAACTCCAGTGAGTACAAGCCCAGTCGATCCAGTCTTTCTTCATATGTCAGTCCGGCAATCCCGGGAATTAGTCTTGGTGAACCTTCGCTGGACACCCTCAATAGCAAGAATGTCCTTCCTCACACTAGGAGACCACAACTGCACACAGTACTCAAGGTGTGGCTTCACCAAGGCCCTATATTAACCCATCTGGCAGCAGAAGCAGTTTATCCTTTTTTACCTCATCAAAACGCTTGGGTTGCCAACTCAGGAATGGCGTATTCCTGGAGTTTTCATCACACGTTTTCCTGCCTCCAGTCCCCCATCCATTCAAATCCCCTCTCCATCCCCCAGTCCAGCCATCTCCAAATCTTTTCCAATGGGTATTGAATGGAAAGCACACACAAATATGTAGTGATCTGCATATCTGTATATATACACAAGTGGTGAAATGAAAAAAAATGAAATGAAAATCGCTTATTGTCACGAGTCGGCTTCAATGAAGTTACTGTGAAAAGCCCCTAGTCGCCACATTCCTGCGCCTGTCGGGGGAGGCTAGTACGGGAATCGAACCGTGCTGCTGGCCTTCTTAAAAAGCCAGCTATTTAACTGAGTGAGCGAAACCAGCCCCTGTATAGATGTAATAATCAAATAATCACTAGAGGGCAGCACTAGAGACACGTATAAATAGACAGACTGAAGCCAGGATCAGTCTCTTCAAATGAACTGGGTCAAGTAACCACAAGCATACAAGGACAGCTCAGTACAGGTGTAGATAATCATAAGTATTTCTTAATCAATCATGTTCATGCAACATCTAGTTTAAGCATTGGAGAGAGAACGAACTCACAGTTAATTAGTCAATGTTATTCAATAAAGTACTTGCTCTAATTGGAAGACTACGAGTGTTAATCAACATCGAGTTAAAGATCATCCTGGAAGAAGCAAGTGAGTAACACATGTTGCGCAAAGCAATACAACACATTACTATTAGAAATAGTAATATAATAAAATATTTATTCACGGTTTTGTTTTACACTATTGCTGTGAACTTGACCAATTTCTGCTTTTATTGTCTGCTAATTCACAGTGGATATTTCTCTTAGATTTTAAAATTCATTTTTATAAGAACCTTTGATGGAGGCCGCTTTTGCACAGTGGGCTGGACAGCTGGTTTGTGATGCAGAACAAGGCCAGCAGAACGGGTGCAATTTCTGTACCGGCTGACATTATTCATGAAGGCCCCACCTTCTCTACCTTAGGTGTGGTGATCCTCAGGTTAAATCACCAGCAGTCAGCTCTCCCTCTCAAAGTGGAAAGCAGACAATGGTCATCTGGGACTATGGCAACTTTACATTACATATAAGGACACAGGATCATGAGGAATAGGAGCTATAGCAGGCTATTTGCCCCTTTGCGCCTGTTCCACTATTCAACAGGGAATCATGGCTAACTGTCTTCCACGCCGTCACCTTTCCACACTCCCCACACAACCTTTAATTACATCCGAACATGTGAATTAGGGACAGGAGTAGGACATTCCACCATTCCACAGAACCATTGCTAATCTGACTCTAACCTCAACTCCACCAACCCCCGACGGCACCCAATATCCTTTCACCTCCTTGATTATCAACAATCAACCTTCTATCAAGCTCTGCCATAAAAAAATTCAAAGCCTTTGCTTCCATCGCCTTTTGAGGAAGAGAGTTCCGGAGACTCATGGCCCTCTGAGAGAATAAAGCGTTCTCCTCACCTTAAACAAATTAAACACAGTGACCCCTAGTTCTAGATTCCCTTCAGTGCTCCAAAATCAATCAACCTCTGTCTTGAACATGTTTGGTGATTGTGCAGCAACAGCCCTTTAGGGTGGAGAATTCTAACAGTGAGTGAAGACATTTATCCTCAAATGGCCAATTCCGTATTGTGAGATAAAGATAGAAAATGCTGGATGAACACAGAAGGTCTGGCAGCACCTGGAGAGAGATAAACAGAGAAAGGTTTCGAGTTCATATGACGCTTCCTCAGTTCACTGAAGAGGAATGAAACTCTAATGAATTATATGGTTGGATAGTCTCATAGAACATGCAGTGCAGAAGGAGGCCTTTCGGCCCATCGAGTCTGCATCCACCCACTTAAGCCCTCACTTCCACCCTATCCCCGAAACCCAATAACCCCTCCTCACCTTTTTGGACACTAAGGGCAATTTATCATGACCAATCCACCTAACCTTTGGACTGTGGGAGGAAACCGGAGCACCCGGAGGAAACCCACGCAGACACGGAGAGAACGTACAGACTCCACACAGACAGTGACCCAGCAGGGAATCGAACCTGGGACCCTGGCGCTGTGAAGCCCCAGTGTTCTCCACTTGTGCTACTGTGCTGCCCAATAGAGGGGGAGTGGGGAAGAATAGAAGGCCAGGGCACTAAGGAGAAACTGACAAAGATGCCATGGACACAAGACAAAGGGGAGGTGTTAATGATGCCATAAAGGTAAGATAGCAGAATGTGTTAACAGGAGAACAAAGGTCGCTACTCAAAAACCAGGGACAGATTTCCCTGTGGGGGAAGGGCGCTGCTTGTATTGGGACAAATCTCAAAAACCAAAAAAACAATAACGGGGTTAAGCTGGTGATGTACCATCAATTGGACACGAGACACGATGAAGGTCCAAACTTAGGCTTTAATCAGCTAGATGTTAGCCCGGTGGTCGACTACAGTGAAAGGCTGACCGCCGGAAACTCTGGGTACTTATACCCCGCCTCGGAGGCGGGGTCTACTTGCCTCTCGACCAATTGGTGAGCAGTCACATGACTAGTCCCAGCCAATCAGACGAGAGGCACATGACCAGCCAGAGCCAATGGGAAACCAGTGCTCTGCACCAATGGCAGTGCTCCTATTCATACCACCACAGCTGGAGGGGAAACTTCACGGCTTAAAGTTGTTCAACCCAGCGTTGAGTCCAGACGGCAACTGACCAAAAAGGGTGCGGATGGAGCGAAGGTGTTCTGCAAAGCGGTCGCCCAGTCTGCGTTTAGTCTCCCGAATGTAGAGGAGACCACTCTGGGGACAGCGAATTCAGTCAACCAAATTGAAGGAGATGCAAGTGAAACACTGCTTCACCTGAATGGAGCGTTGGGGCCTTTGGGCAGTGAGGAGGGAGGAGGCAGGTGCTGCACCTTCTGCTATTGCAAGGAAAGGTGCTGTGGGATTTGGATGATGGATTGGGGGCGATGTAAGAGTGGACCAGGGTATCACAGAGGGAGTGGTACCTGCGGAATGCTGACAGGGGATGGGCTGAGGGGGAGATGTGTTTACTGGTGGCATATTATGAGAGTGTGACCCCATGTTTTCGATTCCCAAACCAAGGAAAACATCTTCTCGGCATCTCCTCTGTATGTTTTAATCCATCTCCCTGAAGATTTGCATAATGAGGTTTTAAATTCATTTAAAGCAAGGGGAATAATTTCATCCTTTGCTCACTGCAAACTGAACCCATGTAATAAGTGGTTTGATTTTCAGTCATACGTTTGGACTTGTAGAGAAGAGGGGGCATTTTGAAAATTGCACTGCCAGATGGTGCATCAGGGTCCCAACACCTCCGGGACGTCCTGCCATTTTCAAAGTAGTTGCTGGGTGGGAGGGAAACCCGCGGAGCTCCATTTAAATACTCTTTAAGCATCTTGGAAAGTTTATTGATGAGCTGAGACTCAGGTCAGCAGGAAATTTTCAAAGTACAAAGTGCAATGCTGGGAGATCTGAAGTCATCTTTCTGCTGAAGAAAAACATTGTTCTGATAGAATGAGTCTAATACCTCTTCTCATTCCTGAGTTTGCCACCTTGCCGTGATGGAGAGGCTTGGCCGCCCTGTTGGATCTTATTTATTTGGATTTTGATTTTGTTTATTATCACGTGTACCGAAGTACAGTGAAAAGTATTTTTCTGCAAGCAGCTAAACAGATCATTAAGTACATGAAAATAAAATAAAAGAAAATGCATAATAGGGCAACACAAGGTACCACAATGTAACACCGGCATCGGGTGAAGCATCCATGGATGTAGTGTTCATGAGGTCAGTCCATAAGAGGTCGTTTAGGAGTCTGGTAACTGTTCAAGCGTGTTCTCAGACTTCTGTATCTCCTGCCCGATGGAAGAAGTTGGAAGAGTGAGTAAGCCGGGTGGGAGGAGTCTTTGATTATGTTGCCCGCTTTCCCCAGGCAGTGGGAGGTGTAGATGGAGTCAATAGATGGGCGACAAGTTCGTGTGATAGACTGGGCTGTGTTCACAAGTCTCTGAAGTTTCTTGCGGTTGATCCCGAGAGCGATGACGCCGCGAGTCTTAAACCCCTGGTAGGGTCACCCATGACGGTACGGTCTGAGGGGGGGAAACAGACAAAGTACAATCCAAAACAAGTCCTCAACGGTGGATCAGACGGAAGATACTCGCATGATATCAATGTCAGCAATAGCGGACAAAGACTGCAGCAGTAGGGAGGTCCCCACCCGTCGAAGTTCCCTTGCTACTGGAACTGGACCTAGCCTCTGTCAAGGAACATGAGTTATCTGGTGTGCAATGGCATGCCGGGTTAAAAGATGTCATGCACCAGGCGTCTACCGAGAGGAAACAAGCAACCGCACCCCCCCCCCCCCCACCCCCCACACACACACACACAGAGACAAGCCCTGCGGCGATCGGCGAGAGATAACAGGGAAATCCCTAACGTCAGACCAGCACGAAGGCAGTGACGTTTGAGTCAGTCGTCTTGTTCTTGGAATAGGAACAGGAGAGCATTTCAGCAGATTTCTTCACAACTAAACGGCCCTCCTCAGAATCCACTCTGCTCATCCATCATGGGAAAAGGGCTTGAAAAGGTGCCCTTAAAATAATCTGTTCTATCCTCAAACTGGCTGGAAACCACATCCAGAAAATCAAAGTTGAACTCAATTTCAGAACCTGGAATGTATGAACCCTCATGGATAAGGAGCAAAATAATCGACCGAAATGGAGAACTGCCTTTGTTACCCATGAACTCAGGCACTTCAACATTGACATGAACCCTGCAAGAGACCCAAAGGGCAGCTGAGGGCAGATCCCGAGACCAAAAGGATGCCGTCATCACCAAAGCGATGAGCAATGCACATGACTGCTGGACAGACCACCAGATTATCCATTCATCTATGTCCATCAATCTCCACCAGAAGCAGTGGAAGATGAAGAAACAGTTCAGAAATAAGGTTAACGTTGAGTGGCTTCAAGAGCCAAGATTGAAAGTGAACTTCCAACAATATCTTTCCCCAAATCTTCAATGTGTCCATTCTCATGGAGTGGAGGCAAAGTGGAAAGAGCTGAGGACAGCCATCATCCCAAGCTGCAAAATACCATTGTCTACAAGGTCAGGATATGCCAAGACTGGTTCGACGTGAATGACCACACCATCCAAGACCTCAACGACAAGAAGAGCAAAGTGCGCGTGGCAAAACGATGTAACCAGCAAAGCAAAGAAGAGAGCTCATCAATCAACCAAGGCGGAGGTACAAAGAAGAACTTCGGAAATAAAGAATCAATGGTGGACTGAGAAAGCTAAGGAACTGCAACTCCTCACTGACAAGCACGAAACCCGGAGCTTTTTCAGTGTCACTAAAGCAATATATGGGCACAATACCCTATGTCACAAATCGGTGCAGCGTAAGGATGGGACGCTCTGGAGAGACAAAGAAAACATCAGCCTTCAATGGAGAGAAAACTTCAAAACCATGATACAATTATAAATGATGACTTGTTTGAGTAAATCCCCCAACTCCCCACCAAAGATGATCCTGAACTTGCACCAAGCGTGGACAAATCGAAGCCGCCATTAATCATGTGAAGAATGGAAAAGCCGCAGAAATGAGTGGGATTCCAGTGAAAATTTTTGAACTTGGAAGGGAGGTGATCACCCATCACCTCCATCTGAACATCTGTGAAGGAGAAGAAATTCCTGCCAACCATAGGAATGCCGTCATCGCCACCATCTTCAAGAAAGGAGACAAAGCAGACTGTGGGAACTACCAAGGAATCTCTCTACCCTCTGTCGCCGGGAAGATCAGAGCCTGAATCCTCACTGCCTGCCTTCTCCCAGTCTCTGAATAAATTCTTCCAGAAAGCCAGTGTGACTTCTGACCAAACCGTGGAACAATGGACATGATTTTCACTGCTCAGCAACTCAAGAGAAACCAGGAGCAACATCAACCACTCTACATGGCCTTCATCGATCTGACCAAGGCTTTTGAATCAGTGAATTGGGAAGAGCTATGGAAGACTCTGTCAAACGCAGACTGTCCAGAGAAATTCCTCAACATCCTCCAACTCCTCCACAACAAGAGATCAGTGACAGTCCTCACGGACAGAAATAAGGCAAAAACCTTTAAGGTCAAGACTGGGGTCAAGCAGGGTTAGAGATAGAGATAGAGAAATACAGCACAGAACAGGCCCTTCGGCCCACGATGTTGCACCGAACTCTTGTCCTAGGTTAATCATAGAATTTTGGACAATTTTTCATGGCCAATCCACCCAACCTGCACATCTTTGGATTGTGGGAGGAAACTGGAGTACCCGGAGGAAACCCACGCACACACGTGGAGGATGTGCAGACTCCACACAGACAGTAGCCCAAGTCGAAATCGAACTTGGGACCCTGGAGCTGTGAAGCAATTATGCTATCCACAATGCTACCGTGCTGCCCTTATGAAGCTAACCTACACTCCATCATTCTACCCTAATCCATGTACCTATCCAATAGCCGCTTGAAGGTCCCTAACGTTTCCGACTCAACTACTTCCACAGGCAGTGCATTCCATGCCCCCACTACTCTCTGGGTAAAGAACCTACCTCTGACATCCCCTCTATATCTTCCACCATTTATCTTAAATTTATGTCCCCTTGTAATGGTGTGTTCCACCCGGGGAAAAAGTCTCTGACTGTCTACTCCATCTATTCCCCTAATCATCTTATAAACCTCTATCAAGTCACCCCTCATCCTTCTCCATTCTAATGAGAAAAGGCCTAGCACCCTCAACCTTTCCTCGTATGACCTACTCTCCATTCCAGGCAACATCCTGGTAAATCTCCTTTGCACCTTTTCCAAAGCTTCCACATCCTTCCTAAAATGAGGCGACCAGAACTGCACACAGTACTCCAAATGTGGCCTGACCAAGGTTTTGTACAGCTGCATCATCACCTTACGGCTCTTAAATTCAATCCCTCTGGTTGTGTCATCATCCCATCCTTTTCTCCATCTTCACCACCACCATTCCTACCTTGTCAAGAACAAGGTTCACAATGGAGTGGACATCATCTACAGGCTAACTATCTGCGCACTGGATATTATTATTACATTCCTAGAAGTTTTGAAGACAATTGTGGAGCATTGGCAACTTTCTTTGTGAACAGCCCACCAGCAAATGGCTTGTAGTAACCCTTGCCCACAGTAAATGGCTGCGAGTAATACCATGTAATAGCTGATCTCACTCTAAGTGAGGAAACCCGAGTGTGCGACCAGCTATGGTTAATCTTACAGATCAGTTTGCTTTATGTCGGACACTCTAAGGTACATTTGATTAATTTAACACCAGCATCTTGATTAGTATGCAGCTAGGCAAACTCATTACCATTTTAAAAGAAATACATTAAATTACAAATAAATCTTACAAGACAAAAAAGCACAGGGCTAAGCAGTTTGGATCTTATCTGACAATGGTCACAGAATCTGACATAATTAGGATTTCTTTCATCACAATTATTTTCTCTCCTCTCCTTACTTGACATCATTGGCTCTTAGATGCTCACTGGTGGCCTTTTAGTTCCTTTGCCATTTCTAATCCTGCCAGATATAAGCTTGTGAGTATTGGAAAGCTACAGGCAAGTTTCACTGTCTCCACTGTGAACACATGAACATTGACAGCTGCTCCAGAAGATGTCCACTGTCTGTTTGGTAGATATTCACTGGGCCTGAGGCAGTGGCATGCTGGTGTAGTCACTGGTCTAATGCTCCAAAGACCCAGAGTAATGCTCTGGGAACCCAGATTCAAATCCCACCATGGCAGATGGTGAAATTCGAATTCAATAAAAATCTGGAATTGAAAGAGTAATGATCATGAAGCCATTCATCAAGTCATTGCCAAGAAAGCCTATCTGCTTCACTAAAGTCCTTTCGGGAAGGAAAGATGCTGTATTATCCTGATCTGCCGACACGTGGCTGCAGATCCACAGCAATGCGATTGACTCTTAAATGGCCGAGCCAGTCATTCAGTTCAAGGGCAAATTAGAGGTGGACAATAAATGAACAAATAAATATTCGCCCAGATCTGGTGTTGCACTGCAGTTTCTAGTGTGGCCTTGTAGGTTTGTAGCCTCCACTCATTGACGACGGAGGATATTGGCAGAGGATGGGTCTCTCCCGCCAGTTGCTGCCAAACCTGCTGAGATTTTCTCTTTGGTAGGAGGATGGGTATAATGGTCTAAGAACTTCCCAAAATGGGAATTCCAATTCCTCCCATCTTCAAAGGATCACCACGGGGGGCAAACTCGGGTTTGCCGAGTACACCCATCCCACCACTTATAGAACACCAAATCTTATTAGAAGTCCCTGGAATCCAGCTGGAACAGTTAAAACATTTTTTATGGAGATGCCTTTGACCAATTCCACCAGTTCCAACTGAGGTCAGTCTTACTCAAGGCAGCACTAATTTGTAACTGTCGTTTAACATCATAAAATGCACCCAGGGTGTGTTAGCAAACAAAATTTGACACAAGCTCAGAAGACATTAGGGAAGGGAACTAAATGCTTGGTCAAGTGGTAGGTTTAAAGGGGCAGCACGGTGGCACAGTGGTTAGCACTGCTATCTCACAGCACCGAGGTCCCATGTTCGATCCCGGCTCTGGGTCACTGTCTGTGTGGAGTTTGCACATTCTCCCTGGGTTTGCGGGGGTTTCGCCCCCACAACCGAAAAGATGTGCAAGGTAGGTAAATTGGCCACACTATATTGCCCCTTAATTGGAAAAAATGAATTGGGTACTCTAAATTTTTTTTAAATGGTACGTTTCAGAAGCTTAGGGAAGGGGAGTGAGATGGAGAAGAGGAAAGGTTTACGAGAGGAATTCCAAAGCTTAGAGCCCAGATCACAAAAGGAACAACCAACAATAGCGATTAAAATCAGGAATGTGCAATAGGCTGGTGTTTGAGGAGCTGAGTCTTCTCGCAGGGGAGCAAGACAGGAGGAGATTACAGAGATAGGGAGGGCATGAGGCCATCAAGGGATGTGAACACGAGGATTATGGTTTTAAAATTGTTCTGGTGAATTGTACAGCTAAGGCAGTAGAGAGGGCTTTAAATTGACTAATGGGGACAAGGGATCAAGTTTGGGGAGATGTGATAAATGAAACAATGAAAACAATAATGAAAACAATGAGGAAAATGTTGATCAGAGATTGGCAAGGAGGGACAGCATATATAAGATTGCCCCAGCAGACAAGGCTACAAGTTGCAAAAATATTAAATAGACAGAACCAACGGCTCTCTATCTGAATGCACGTAGCTTTCATAAGGAGGGAGGTGAATTGCCAATGCAAATAGAAATAAATATGGGATCTGATCATTATTACAGAGAGAGGTTTGCAAGATGTCAAATGCTGGGACATAATATTCAAACTTACATGACGTATAAGAAAGACAGGAAGCTAGAAAAAGATGGAGGGGTAGCTTGGTTAGTTAGGGATAATTTCGGTACAATATAAAGAGATGACCTCAATTCTGGAATTCAAGATGTAGAATCAGTTTGGGTGGAGATGATCGCTAACTGTAACCATATGTCTGGCCATACCGTGGGACAGGGTAATGAGAAGAAACAATGGGTGCTTGTGAGAAAAGGACAGTGATCTTAAAGGTATGGGCGATTCCAATCTGCATGCAGACTGGATTAATCAGATTGGGAAAGGTAGCCTGGATGATAAATTCAGAGAGTGTATTCTTATCATAGAATTTACAGTGCAGAAGGAGGCCATTTGCCCATCGAGTCTACATGGGCTCTTTGAAAGAGGACCCTACCCAAGCCCACACCTCCACCCTATCTCCATAACCCAGTAACCCCACCCAACACTAAGGGCAATTTTGGATACTAAGGGCAATTTAGCATGGTCAATCCACCTAACCTGCACATCTTTGGACTGTGGGAGGAAACCGGAGCACCCGGAGGAAATCCATGCACACACGGGGAGAACGTGCAGATTCCGCACAGACAGTGACCCAAGCCGGGAATCGAACCTGGGGCCCAGCAGCTGTGAAGCAACAGTGCTAACCACTATGCTACCGTGGTGCGGCATTCAGGACAGTTTCTTAATGCAGCATGTTATAAAACCAACCCTCGGCAGGCTAAACTAGATATGGCAATGTGCAATGAGGCAGGATTAGTTAATGATCTCACAGTGAAAGGGCCCCTAGGTAGCAGTGATCCTAATATGATTGAATTTCACATTCAGTTTGAGGGAAAGAATAGTGGATATGAGACAAGCATTTTAAACATGAATAAGGGCAATTATAAGGGCATGAAAACGGAGCCGGCTAAAGTGAACTGGAAAATGAGGTAATGGATAGGACAGTGCAGTAGTAGACATTTAAGCGATGTTTCAAAATACTCAGGAAAGATACATTCCAGTGACAAAGAAAGGCTGTAGTTAACTGGCATCAAATTGAAATAAAAGCACAGCATTCTACGAAGGTGGCTTGCAGGTCAGAAGAGTGGACAGAATATAAAGATCAGCAAAGTAGGGCTAAAAGATTAATAATGAGGGAGAAATTAGAATAGGAGAGAAAACTAACCAGGGATGTAAAAATGGATATTAAGAGTTTATCCAGGTATTTAAAAAGGAAAAGTGTAAGCAATATGAAGATTGATCCTCTAAAGGGAGAGTCTGGGGAATTAATGATGGGAAAAAAAGACATGGCGGATGAATTGAACAGATATTTTGCATCTGCCATCACTGTAGAGGATAAAATGACATCCCAGAAATAGGCATGAATCAGGAGGAGAAAAGGAGGGAAAAAATTAAAAGAAATATAATCAACAGGCAAATGGTACTGAGAAAACTATTGGAACTAAAACCTGACAAGGCCCTTGGGTCTTGATAGACCTCATCCAAAGAGCCAAAACGAAGTGGCTGCTGAAAGAATAGATGCATTGGTTTTAATTGTCGGTGTTATCAGGGGCTGTTTAGCACATCAGGGGCTGTTTAGCACATCAGCGGCTGTTTAGCACACTGGGCTAAATTGCTGGCTTTGAAAGCAGACCAAGCAGGCCTGCAGCACGGTTCGATTCCCATAACAGCCTCCCCGAACAGGCGCTGGAATGTGGCGACTCGGGGCTTTTCACAGTAACTTCATTTGAAGCCTACTTGTGACAATAAGCGATTTTCATTTTCATAACATGGACATAAGGAGCCTGCAATGGGGTTATCGGCAGGTTAAGTGAGTGGGGAAAAAATTAGCAGATGGAATATAATGTGGGAAAATGCAAACTTGTTCATAAAGGCAGGAAGAATAGAAGAGCAGATTATTTATGTTATTTCGATGCAGGGAGATTGCAGAACTCTGAGGGATTGGGTGTTCTGGAACGTGAATTACAAATGGTTAGCGTTCAGGCACGGTGAGTGATTAGGAAGGAGAATGGAATGTTGTTGTTTATTGCAGGAGGAATGTAATATAAAAAAAGGAAGGTTTTGCTACATCTGTGCAGGGCATTGGCAAGACCACATCTGGAGTATGGTGTACAGTTTTGGTCCATTTAAGAGAATGCATGAGAAGCAGCTCAGAGAAGGTTCACTCAACTGGTACCTGGGATGAGGGGAGGTTTTGACTTATGAGGAAAGGTTAGCGAGGCAAGGCCGGAATCCGTTGGGAGTCTAGATGATTGAGAGATGATCTTATGGAAACATAAGATCCTAAGGGGACTTGTCAGAGTGGATGCTGGAAAGATATTCCTCCTTGTGGGAGAGACTAGAACTAGAAGACATATGTCTTCCATTGAAGATGAGAAGAATTTTTTTTCCCACAGGTGGTCATGAATTTTTGGAACTTTCTTCCCCAGAGACCCGGAGAACGGTGGAGGCCAGGTGGCTATTTTTAAGGCAGAGATAGATAGATTCTTGACTAACAAGGGAGACAAAGGTTATTGGGTAGGGAATGTGGAGGCCACAATCAGATCACCCATGATCTTATTGAATGCAAGAGCAAACTCGAGGGGCCGAATGGTATGCTCCTAATTGTATCTATGTATGTTCATATGAGACAAATAAAATTCAGAACTAGGCTTCATCTGCATCCTTAATCATCCAAACCATCAGACTGGAGAGGAAGAGGGCTATCTAATGAACAATTTTGAACGCTGAGCATTCATTCAAACCCATCAGTCGATATTTGCCAGCCAGATGCTGAATAACCCTCTGGACATTGTTAGCGTTTTTCCACTTTCCTCCATAATTGCTGCCAATGGTGAGAGCCCTTACTGAGGAGACAGATCCAGTAGCAGTCAGCTGCTGTCAGCTTCCTCGATATTTCAAATTTGCTGATCCGGTGACATGTGCATCGCAAACATCCCCCGGAAATGTATTTGCGCCAAGGACGTCAACATCTGTCAGTGGCATGCGAGTGTCCTGTTCTCAATATGCTGCGGTTGCCTGGCAGCTGTAGCGTGCGCTTAGAATCCTCAGAGAAAGTAAAACAAGCCAACACATCTGACCTTATTTCCTTGCATTCATAACAGCAGAAACCAGCAGCTTTCACTCACACTGTAAAGTAGCACATAAGGGTATAGTTCACATGGTCATTTTATTGTGCCCCAGGTCAGCCTCCCTGTTATGTACAGTTACAACCTGTCGGCAAAACTGAAATCAAATGTTCTCATTTATATTGCAATGTAGGATTGGCCAGACTAACTAAAGACCAAGATCTAGCTAGTTAACCTTCTAGCATCCAGATAGTAGCATTTTTAAAATTCTTTCACGAGATGTGGGTGTCACTGGCTAGGTCAGCATTTATTGTCCATCCCTAATCACTCTTGAGAAGGTGGTGGTGAGATGCCTTCTTGAACCGCAGTAGTCCATGTGGCATAGGTACACCCACAGTGCTATTAGAACATACAGTGCAGAAGGAGGCCATTCACCCCATCGAGTCTTCACTGGCCCACTTAAGCCCTCACTTCCACCCTATCCCCTTGACCCAATGACCCCTCCTAACCTTTTTGGACACTAAGGGCAATTTAGCATGGCCAATCCACCTAACCTGCACATCTATGCATTGGGAGGAAACCCGGAGGAAACCCACGCAGACACTGGAAGAACATGCAGACTTCACACAGACAGTAATCCAGCGGGAAATCGAACCTGGGACCCTGGCGCTTTGAAGCCACAGTGCTATTTACTTGTGCTACCGTGCTGCGGTAGGGGGGATGTTCCAGGATTTTGACCCAGTGACAATGTAACAATATCGTTCTAAGTAAGGAGGTTGATAGTGGAGGGTTCGCAACGGTAATGCCATTGAATGTCATGGGGAGATGGCTAGATTCTCTCTTACTGGAGACGATCATTGTCTGGCACAGGTGTGGCGTGAATGATGCTTGCCACTAATTCTGAGCCTGCATGTTGTCCAGGTCTTGCTGCACATGGACACAGACTGCTTCAATAGCTGAGGAGTCACAAACGGTGCTTAATATTGTATAAACATCATCAGCAAACACCCCCACTTCTGACTTTATGATGGAGGGAATTTCATTGATGAACCAACTGCGAATGGATGGGTCTCGGACACTACCCTGAGGAACTCCTGCAGTGATATGCTGGGACTGAGAGGATTGACGACCAGCATCTGCAGCCATATTTCTTTCTGCAATACCTGACTCCAGCTTGTGGTGAGGTATTCCCCCGATTCCCACTGACTTCAGTTTTGCTAGGGATCCTTGATGCCTGACTTCGTCAAATGCTGCCTTGATGTCATGGCCAGTCACTTGTGCTTCATCTCGTTAGTTCAGCTTTTTATTCCCTGTTTATATCAAAGCTGCAATGACGTCAGTGTGGTATTATCATAAATGTAAAAACGGCAAGGGTTAATGAAATATTTAGATCGGCCACTAGAGGGAGCTATTGTTACAATTATATAAGACATTGATGCTGAGCCTTGTGGGAGAGAGAAGTGAAGGAGTTAGCTGGAGTACAGACAGAGGGAAAGGTAGTGTGAGTGAGAGCAGATCATAGTTTATAATAATATAGAGATTAGTTGTAGGTGAGTGTAGATTATATGTTAATTATCAACTGTGTATTATTTAAGAGTGCGTGTCGAATCCAAATTAGTAGTGTTAATAAATTTATAGCTTTGTTCAAGTTTAAAGCTATTTTGTGGTCTTTGTGAACACTACGCCAACCAACCTGAGTTTAGCAACACAAAGAACAGCACATTCAGGAGCTGAGTGACCCCGGCAGAAACCAAGTTGAGCGTCAGTGAGCAAGTTATTGCTGAGTACGTGCTGTTTGATACCACTGGTGCCAATCCCTTCTATTACTTTGCTGATGATTGAGAGTAGACTGTTACAGTGGTAATTGGCCAGGTTGGTCCTGTCTTTTGTGGACAGCATATGCCTGGCCAACTTTGTGTTTGCTGGGTTGATACCAGTGTTTGAGCTGCACTGGCTAGACGCATGGCTAGTTCTGGAGCACATGTCTTCAGTACCATGGCCTTCACAGTAGCCAGTGCCTTCGGACGTTTTTTGATATCACATGGAGTGAATCAAGTTGGCCAAAGACTGGCGTCCATGATGCTGGGGAGTTAGCAGGAGGCTGAGATGAAGCATCCACTCGGCACTTCTGGCTGAAGATAGCCCCCAATACTTCAGCCTTGCCTTTTGCACTGATGTGCTGGGCTTCACCCACTATTGAGGGTCGGGATATTTGTGTCACCTCTACCTCCAGTGAATTGTTTAATTGTCCACCACCATTCCCATCTGGAACTGGAAGTATTTCAGAGCCTTGATCTGATCTGTTTATGTGGGATCACTTAGGTCTGTTTATCACACGTTACATCCGCTGTTTGACGTGCAAATAGTGCTGCGTATTATGCAACTGACATTGACGATGGAGTTGTTGACAAATCATTGCAATCAATCTCTTTAATTGGGCTGAATTTTGGTTTTGTACAGCATTGGCATGTTTTACATCTCTCTCTGGCTTTTAGTTCAATTGAATTCAGTCCCAATAATAAAATCTTCACCAATTAGCCTAAAACAGAGTCAGATAGGAGAGTTCACAATGGCGAGCTCTGGGAACCACCACTCCAAAGACACCGGGCAGGATTCTCTGGCCACCATAGCCGAATTGTATTCGGCGGCCGGCAGAGAATAGCCGTTTACGACCAATTCGGGGGCGTCGCCACTTTCGCGATGCTCCGCCGCCCCCCCCCCCCCCCCCCCCCCCCCCCCCCCACAAAGTGCCATATGCCATATTCACAGAGGACACTGCGCGCCATATCGACTGCCTCATGACATTGCCTGAGGCCCGCCCCCGGTGCTCTGCCCCCGACCAGCTGAGTTGCCGACGGTGTCGGTCGCGTGTGGTATCATCCGTCGGGAACTCGGTGTGGCGGCTGCGGACCCAGTCCAGCGCCGCCACAGTTGGGGGAGGGCCGATCCGGGGGCAGGGGGGACTCTGTCAGGGACAGGGGGCACTGTTGGCGGGTGGTCCGGAGCTCGCGAGCCGGCCAAAGTGGGGGCACTATTTTGCAGGCCAGGTGTGGGGACACAGCCTCGAAATCGGAGAATACAGCCCTTTACCCTCTGAATCTGCACAATGACCATGGACCAATTGGCCTTCTGTGCTGCTTGATTCTAATGTATCATGTGCAGATTATAACTTTCCCATGTTGCTTGGGGATTTTAATACTTGGAATGAAATATCCATTTGTGGCAAATACACTGGGGTTAAATGCTTGGGTGGTACCTGGCTGAATTGATCACACACCGTTTAAAATCTCGACTCATTCACCCTCCGCTGGAATATAAATCGAGCAGGGTTTAAACCAATCAGGTCTCCAGGTTACTTGCCCAGGTGGGGAAGGTGAAAATTTGCTCCGTCAGGAAAATTTCAAATGACCCCTTTCACAAGGGGCCCAGGTGAATCCTCTAGGGACAAAGGTTCAAATCCCACCACGGCTGCTGGTGGAACTTGAACTGGATTATTAAAAATACGGGCGGCACGGTGGCACAGTTGTTAGCACTGTTGCTTCAAAGCACAAGGGACCCGGGCTCAATTCCCACTGCCTGTGCAGAGTCTGAACTTTCTCCCCGTGTCTGCGTGGGTTTCCTCCCGGCGCTCCGAAGAAATGAAATGAAAATGGCTTATTGTCCCAAGTAGGCTTCAAATGAAGTTACTGTGAAAAGCCCTTAGTCGCCGCATACCAGCGCCTGTTCGGGGAGGCTGGTCTGGGAATTGAACCGTGCTGCTGGTCTGACTTGGTCTGCTTTAAAAGCCAGCGATTTAGCCCTGTGCTAAACCAGCCCCAATTTGTTCTCTCAAGGTTGTTAATATGAGGAATTCGATCCCCAGAGGTCACTGATTCTGTTCAAGGCAGAGTTAAACGGACTTTTGATAGACAAAGGAGCCAAGAGGGCAGATGGCAAGCTGGAATTTAGACTTGCCTGAGGCCTGCCCTGTGATGCTCCGTCCCCGACCTGCTGAGTTCCTGACGGTGTGGGACGCGCGTGGTCTCACCTGTCGTGAATTTAGCGTGGTGGCTGCGGACTCAGTCTGATGTTGCCAGTTGGGGGAAGGCCAATCCGCGTGCATGGGGGTTTTAATTGGGGCTGAGGGCACTGTGGGCGGGTGGTCTAGGGCGCGCAGGTAGCAGAAGGGGGGTACTATTTTTGCGGTCTGGGCCCGTGGGCTGAGTCTGCCATGAAGGCTGCCGCCGTGCGCGACCGCAGATCCGGAAATGCTCGCTGTTGTATCGGCAGCTACAGCTGTGAGCTCTAGGTTGCCTCACTGCTCACCCCCAGCAAAATGGTGAATCGGTGGTCGTTTTGCACCAGTTTTCCTGACGTAAAACACCACCGTTTTCACACCGGCGTGGGGACTTAGTCACCCAAATGGAGAATCAAGCCCGTGCTTGGTGGTATTCTCATAATCCCCATCATTACAAGGGTCAATGTAGGACTGAGAATAGCTACCAGAGGGAGGTGAATGGGATAGGATATAGTGACGCCAGCCCTGAGGGCAGTGCAACCGGGGAGCAGAGAGAGCGCAACAGGAGTAGTTAGTGTGAGAAGGTGAGAGCATCGTTGAAAGCAGTGAGTTAGATTCACAGTAGCTGAGTGTAGTTTAAGCTATTGATCTATTCTGTATTCGTGAGGGACAAGTGTCAAAACCAGTTTTAGTAGTATAAATAAAATCATAGCTTTTGTTTTAATTAAAAGCTATACTGTGGTCTTTGTGGAACACTATGGGCGGAGGGCCTTCCCGACTTTTTTGGCGCCCTCCCGCTATTCTCCCCCCCCCCCCCCCCCGCCGAAATCCCGACACGAATCGCTGCCGCCGTTTTTTTACGGCCGGCAGCGATTCACAGCTGTTAGAAGGGCCGAAGTCCCAGCCCTTTACGACCTTTTTACAAACGGCAAACACACCTGGTCCTGCCGTTCGTAAAAACGTCGTGACCACCTGGAAAAAAATAACCATGGCACCGATTGGCACGGCAGTACCACGGCCGTGCCAAGGGTGCCATGGGCCCGCGATCGGTGCCCACCGATCGCGGGCAGCGGGCCCGATGCCCGCGCACTATTTGTCCTTCCGCCGCCCCGCAGTATCAATACGCGGGGCGGCTGAGGGGCAACCCGGACCGCGCATGCGCGGGTTTCGCGAAAAACGCGATGACGTCACCCGCGCATGCGCGGGTGGAGTCTTCCCACCTGCGCATGCGCGGCTGACGTCATATGACGCGTCAGCCGGCGCTAAGTCCGACAAGCGGGCTTAACGATCGTTAAGCCCGACTTGTCGGAGCCTCCGACGTCGGGCTGCTAGTCCCGACGGGGGACCAGAATCGGTCCCCCGTCGGGAAGGGGCGCGATGCCGTAAAACCCGCCTGGGTTTTACGGCAGTTTGACGATTTCTCCCATTTTGGGAGAATTTCGCCCTATGTCAGCCATTCTAAACGGGCAACACAAAGAACACAACCTGGTACCAAGGAGTGTGTTCCTTTATCGAAACAGTAATTAGATTATGGTAGGATAGCATTGAAGGAATTAGCTACATCGCAAAGACCTAACTCTACAGTAAAGATATTCATTCACCTGAAGAAGGAGCCGTGCTCCGAAAGCTCGTGTTTGAAACAAACCTGTTGGACTTTAACCTGGTGTTGTAAGACTTCTTACTGTGCTCACCCCAGTCCAACGCCGGCATCTCCACATTACAGTAAAGATGGAAGGTCTCAAGAAACCCAATCACTTCCAGATGCAGGGTAAACTATGCCAGATCGAGGCTTTCCTTAAAAATAGATATTCCCAAAGTGGCTTGAACGTTCGTGAGTCCTTTGAAGCCGCGGCGTGGCAAAAAAATTCAAAGCGATGGAAGAGAAGACCAATTTGCACTAGCGGACCTGAAAAAGACGCGCGCTTCAGAACACGGACATTCTGCACATGCGCAGTGATAGAAAAGACCCCATTCGGGAAATGACCATTCTGCGCATGCGCACAATGCTGCACATGCGCACTTGTAAAAAAACACTCGGGACGACGAGCGATGTGCGCATGTGCAATGGAAGCATGCGCACGATGTCACGACGCTCTGACATCTAGATGGTGTGACCCCACCCCATTAAAGACGCAGTGCCCGGCCAGAAGGATCCCAAGCATGCACGGTGGTAAAAATGATTCCACAATAACAGAAGGCAGAGGAATGCTCACCTTATGCATTACCTTCATGACATTCACAATAATGACATATTCAATCAAGAGGCGAGCCCAATCCACACCTTATCAAACTGAACAAAGTTGAATGTATCTCTGGAAATCAATGGTGCATTGATCTCATTTAAAATTGACACGGGGCAACATTATCACACTCCGATCTTTGGAGCAGGCAACTAGAAAGCCTCTGATAAAGCGGACCACCTGCAAGCTCACTGATTACAACGGTCACGCAATAGCGGCAAAGGGGTCATGCCGTCTCTTCGTGAAGAACGGGACAATAAAGAGACCCATCGGCTTCAAGGTGGCAGAGGGTGAGATGTCTTCATTGATTGGCGCTGATGGCTGGTGAGGAACCAAACTTGGTGCAGCTCATTTACACGGCTGACATGGTGCAAGAGGCGCTCCCAGGGGACATGGATCAACTCTTGGCTGAGTATGGTCAGGTATTTTCAGGGCTGGGCACCTTACCATTCTTCTATTCGATAAAGTTGAAGAAGGATGCCAAGCCAGTCATCCATGCACCATGACGGGTGCCGGCTCCGCTGCGCGTGGAGCTTAAAGAGCAACTTGAACGCATAGAGAATCAGAAGGTGATCTCCAAGGTCACCAATCTGACAGACTGGGTCAGTTCAATGGTCAGTGTAAGGAAGACAAACGGAGACCTTCGGATATGCATCGATCCGAAGGACCTGAATGGCAACATAATGAGAGAGCAGTCGCAGAACCCGAAGAGGGAAGAGATTGCGGTAGAAATGGCAGATGCAGCACTTTCAAAAAGCTGGATGGCCCAAGCAGCAAGCTATGTATGTTTAACATCCCATTTGGGTGATACTGTTTTAATCGCCTTCCTTTTGGCATCATATCGGCCTCAGAGATGTTCCACTGAGCCATGCAGATGGTCATAGAGGGGATTCCAGGTGTGAGAGTCTATGTCGATGACATCATCATCTGGTCCAGCACCCCAGAACAGCACATTAACAGGCTCAGATGGGTGTTTGATAGGGTTGAAGATACAGGTTCATACTTAATCGGGACAAATGCCAATTCAGGATGCACCGATTGAAGCAAAGAGTAACAAATATATTACCAAAGAGTAATATAACACTATACACCCTGTCCATGCCCCTTATACATCTCAATCAGGTCCCCTCTCTGCCTTCACTGCGCCAAAGAAAGTAAACTGAGCCCATCCAGTCCGATGTTCCTAGGTAAAGCAACAACCGTTGGATCTATGTGGCCACCAAAATGAGTTTCTCTGTTATTTGATGTGGAGTACCTGAGGTCCTTTCCTCTCAGACTCGTAAATGATTCACTAGTTTGAGGAAATGTTTCTTTTGGAGTTTCACTGGAGAACCATCAGAAGAACTTTGACACGGTGAGAACGTGCAGACTCCGCACGGACAGTGACCCAAGGACTGAATTGATCTCGGGTCCCTGGCACTGTGAGGCAGCAGTACTAATCATTTGCCACCGTGCCGCCCCTGATGGGACTCCATTATAACACCAGCTCCTCTAGCTCCAAGATGTGTAGCACTGTGCAAATGTGCATCTCTCAGAGGCCTTCTCACCCCGCTCCCAAATGCAGAGGATTTTTTTTTGGGAGGATGAGAAGAGTCAACAGGACAGAGAGAGCTGGTTGCTAAAATAAAACCAGTTAAAAATAAAAATTTGACAGGTTCTCAGACAACCTGGGAGCTTTCGAGACAACACCACTTCGCAGTAGGTACAGTGACATCGCAACCTGTGAACAGACTGGAGCGACAAGAGACTACTTCATCCAGATGGTCTCAAACTGCCTTCTATTAAACTTAATCTGTTGGCAGTTCGACTGAAAAATATCTCAAAACACCTCAGCATTAAAAAATGCCACTGTTTGCAATAGCACAGAAGGTTAAATACCTGTCACCTTGGAAAAAATGGTGGAAATGCCTAAAAATCAACAGTCCTGCCCCAATCACGGCACTTCCCATTTTTACGGGAGTAAGAGTGGGACAGTTTGCGTCATCATAGATCATAGAATTTACAGTACAGAAGGAAGCCATTCAACCCATCATTCAGCACCGGCCCTTGGAAAGAGCACCCGACCCAAGCCCACACCTCCATCCTATCCCCACACTTCCACCCGATCCCCGTAACCCCACCTACCCTTTTTTGGACACTAAGGGCAATTTATTATGGCCAACCCACCTAACCTGCTCATCTTTGGACTGTGGGAGAAACCGGAGCACCCGGAGGAAACCCACACACACACACGGGGGATAATGTGCAGACTCCGCACAGACAGTGACCCAAGCTGGGAATCGAACCTGGGACCCTGGAGCTGTGAAGCAACTGTGCTAACCACAGTACTAATGTGTCGCCCGTGCCGTTATTCGCGTTGTATGGAGGAAGCTGGTCACTGAAGTCACCAACTGCCTCCACTGAAGTAGGATTTTGGTCATCCAGGGGTGTGAAACTGGACAGGTGAAGATTAGACCTGGTGAGAGCAAGATTCGTTTGAATAGCAATCTGGTTCACTAATGCCCTTTAGGGAAGGAAATCTGCCGTCCTTACCCGGTCTGGTCTACATGTGACTCCAGACCCACAGCAATGCGGTTGATTCTGAAATGGTCCACTAAGCCATTTAGTCCAAATAACCCACCATGATGTTTAACAGGAATGAAGCAGACAGACCGCCCAGCATCAATCTAGACACCGGAAATGACAATGGCAGATCCAACCCTGTCGACCTTGCAAAGTCCTCCTTGCTAACTTCTGGGGGCATGTGCCAAAATTGGGAGAGATGTCTGACAGACTAATTAAGCGACAGCCTGACATTGTCATACTCACAGAATCTTACCTTCAAGACAATGTCACAGCCACCATCATCCAGAGACATGTCCTGTCCCACCGACAGGACAGATCCACCAGAGGGACGGCACAGTGGTATGGAGTTGGGAGGGCGTTGCCCTGGAGGTCCTCCTCATCGACTCTGTGGACCGTGAAATCTTAAGCGGAGAAGTCAAACATAGCCAAGGAAACCACCTGCTGATTACCACGTGCCAGCGCCCCTCAGCTGATGATTCAGTTCTGCTCCATGGTGAACACCACTTGGAAGAAGCACTGAGGGTGGCAAGGGTACAGAATATACTCCGAGTGGGGAGATCAATGTTTATCGGCAGCACCACCGCAGACTGAGCTGGCCGGGTCCTAAAAGGCATAGGTGCTAGGCCGGGGGCTGGTTTCTGCGGTTTGGAGACTATGGGCAAGATTGTCCGCAAATGCGGAGAGTCGTAAAGGCTGCCGTGAAACTGGCCGTGTTTCACGGCAGCCGTCACGCCTATTCCCGGGACCTGATTCTACCCCCCCCATCGGGGCTAGGAGCGGGACCCCGGGAATCACGGCGTCGCGGCCTTAGCGACCGTCGTTAAGGCCGCACGCCAAGATTACACGCAGCTGCTGTCTGTATGACGTCAGCCGTGCATGCGCAGGTTAGAGCCGGCTCCAACCCGCGCATGCGCGGGTGACGTCATCACGCCATTAACAGAACCCGCGCATGCGCAGTTCCACATTTCTCCACCGCCGCCCGACAAGATGTGGCGGCTTGATCATGTCGGGCGGCGGAGGGGAAATAGTGCGTCCCTTTTGGACGCAGGCCCGATGATCGGTGGGCACCGATTGCGGGCCTGTCCCCTGCCGAGCACAACGGTGGTGCTCCTGCCCCAAACGGGCCTCTGGATGCCCCAAACGGGCATCCAGCGCCTGTTTTTACAACGGCAGAAAGCAGGTGTGTTTGCTGCCGTGAAAAAACGGGTGTAAAGGCCCGGCCGCTCGGCCCATCGGCCGCGGAGAATCGCCGCTAGTCGTAAAAAATGGCGAGCGGCGATTCGTGACGTGGGTCAGGTGTGGGGGGGGGGAGAATAGCGGGAGGGCGCAAAAAATGTCGGGAGGCCCTCCCGGTATTCTCCCAACCGGCATGGGCAGCGGAGAATCACGCCCGTTCTTCCGCTGGGGCTGAATTGCAACAGTTTTCCAAATCTGCTTTGAGTCATAAAGCGGGATGCAATTCAATGTTCCACATCATGCAAATTTCTGCATGCCGTAGAGTACGAGGGATTCTCAGGGAATCCCGCTATTGGGCTGCCAATAGTAATAATAACCTAATAACCTTTATTACTGTCTGAACTGGCCATCAAGCACTTAGCTATTCAAAGCCCATTTTCTTGCACTTGGGGCAGCACGGTAGCATTGTGGATAGCACAATTGCCTCACAGCTCCAGGGTCCCAGGTTCGATTC
The DNA here is from genome assembly GCF_902713615.1 of Scyliorhinus canicula. Taxonomy (NCBI): domain Eukaryota; kingdom Metazoa; phylum Chordata; class Chondrichthyes; order Carcharhiniformes; family Scyliorhinidae; genus Scyliorhinus; species Scyliorhinus canicula. The sequence goes on along the minus strand of NC_052153.1, from coordinate 183,321,932 downwards.
CGGCTTGGGTCACTGTCTGTGCGGAGTCTGCACATCCTCCCCGTGTGTGCGTGGGTTTCCTCCGGGTGATCCGGTTTCCTCCCACAGCCCAAAGATGTGCAGGTTAGGTGGATTGGCCATGCTAAATTGCCCTTAGTGTCCAAAATTGCCCTTAGTGTTGGGTGAGGTTACTGGGTTATGGAGATAGGGTGGAGGTGTGGACCTTGGGTAGGGTGCTCTTTCGAAGAGCCAGTGCAGACCTCCTTCTGCACTGTAAATTCTATAATTCTATAATTCTACAATTCTATAATTCTACAATTCTATAATTCTATGGTCCGTGGCCTTGTATGCGATGGTGTTTCAAGTGCTCATCTAAGTGCTTCTTAAATGTTGTGAGGGTTCCCATCTCTGCCACCCTTTCAGACAGTGAGTTCCAGATTCCCACCAGCCTCTGGGTGAAAAAGCGTTTCCTCAAATCCGTTCTAAATCTGCTGATCCTTACCTTAAACCTAAGCTCCGTCGGCAGGATCTTCTGCTTCACCGGCAGGGAACCCATGCTTGCGGGTTTCCCGACGACATGGCGGTGGCCACAATCGGAAACCCCGTTGGCTGGCTGAGGGAATGGAGAATCCCACTGCCAGTGGGGGCGCATCACACCGGAAAACAGGGCTGGCGAGACGGAGAATCCCACCCATGATGTATGCTGTCAAAGATGGAATACAACAAGACCCACCTGCCTCTCAGGTGGAGAGATCCCATGGTAGTATTTTAAAGAACAAGGGAGTTACTACTGCTCCGGATACCCGTCCGGTCCCGGGGCTTTACCCGACTGCATGACCTTCAGGCCCCCCAATACCTCCGTCCACCAACCCCCTCCCCACTGTTGGGAAGGTCAGTCCGTCTAGGAATCGCCTCATTCTCCCCGGTCCCCCGGGTGGTTCCGAAGTGTACAGCTCTGTCTAGATACATCTTAAATGACCCTATCGTGCCTGCCTCTACCACCTCTGCTGGCAATGTGTTCCAGGCGCCCACCACCCTCTGCGTAAAGAACTTTCCACGCATATCTCCCTTAAACTTTTCCCCTCTCACCTTGAACTCGTGACCCCGAGTAATTGAGTCACCCACTCTGGGAAAAAGCTTCTTGCTATCCACCCTGTCTATACCTCTCAGATCAGCATCACCAAAGCACACTACTGGCCACTATCATATTGCTGATTGTGGGAACTTGCTATGTCCAAATTGGCTGTCACTTATCTCTGCAATTCAACAGTGGCTGCATTTCAAAGCTACGTCATTGGCTGTGAAGTGCTTTCAATGTGCATGATGCTATATGAATGCAAGTAAAGTAAATCAAATTCAAAACACCTCGACCTTGACTGTAAAGGGCCCTTGGTCACCCTGCGGAAGTGGGAAGGCACACATAAATCCAAGCTCTTCCGTTCTGATCAATAAGCTACTCTGGCCTGGACATGAAATAAATGTTCCCACGTAAGGCATTTTATTTGGGATATATGATAAAAACAAGAAATACTGGAAAGTTTTTAGCACCCGTCAGATCGATGAGCTTTCATCAGAAGTGGCCTCTGAAATGCATGATGACGATCACCTTGTGTTAAATTCCGTTCAGCAACATTTGGAATGAAATTGCACATAGCCCAATTCTTTTTCCAGATAATTGGATGATGTTACAGCCAATTGTAAAGTTTGACTTCATGTGCTCAGCAGTGCTGATTTAACTGGCCGTCAATGACTATAATTTTGGGCAGATCGAACTCACAGTAAAAAAAAAAGGGAAAATTACATTTCATTAGAAGCTGCTTCAGCCGAGCCTGCAGAGGAATAAGCACCCAGGGAGAACAAGTCACCTTGTGCAGCGTTTCTCCTTCTGCAGAATGAACGCTCCTTCTGCTGGTTCCTCCAGGCCCCACAGGGCATGGAACCATATGGTGCAATTTGTAGAGGCTTATAGAACAGGAGGAAGCCACTCAGCTGATTCAAGCCTGTAAGAAGCTTTGGTTTTATACATTCATTTATCGCAAGGCCAGCATTTAATATCCATCCCAACTGACCTTCAGGGGGTGGTGATGATAAAGACACAGTGGTGATTTTTGTCCCAGTCAAGGTGGTGAGGTGACTCGCTGGGGCGCTTGCTGCTCATAATGTCCCCAAGCATCTGCTGCCTTTGCCCTTCTAGGTGGCAAGATAGCCATGGGTTTCAAAGGCTCTGTCGAAGGAGCCTTGGTAAGTTGCGCGCCATCTATTTTGCAAGATGGTACACTCCGCTGCCACTGTGTGCCGGTGATGGGGCGGAGCAAATGGGTGACATTTCACTGCCATCACTGACCTTTCCCCAGAGCTTTGCCCTTCTGCATGACATGACAGAAAGCGTAGAAAAAATAGAATTACAGATGGAAAAGCGAGCCATGGTGAGTCACAGTGGGTGCCGAGTTGGATGCCTTAATGGGGCTGTTTAGCGCACTGAGCTAAATCGTTGTCTTTGAAAACAGACCAAGGCAGGCCAGCAGCACGGTTCAATTCCTGTACCAGCCTCCCCGAACAGGCGCCGGAATGTGGCGACAAGGGGCTTTTCACAGTAACTTAATTTGAAGCCTACTTGTGACAATGAGCGATTTTCATTTCGGCGAGGGAAGTTGGCTCAGAGTAGCCTGTGGACTAATTCTGAAATTTGAGAATAACGTGGGACTTGGCCACCCTGAATAATTCTGCATGGGTGATGAGTTTTGCTATTGGTTTGATCTTACGTTGATTTTGGAAATATTCACAACTTAATTATTAAATTACTTCAAAGGCAGCAGTGATTGGATTATGAGGTCCCATAACTTGGTTCGAGGGCAGCACGGTAGCATGGTGGTTAGCATAAATGCTTCACAGCTCCAGGGTCCCAGGTTCGGTTCCCGGCTGGGTCACTGTCTGTGCGGAGTCTGCACGTCCTCTCCGTGTGTGCGTGGGTTTCCCCCGGGTGCTTCGGTTTCCTCCCACAGTCCAAAGATGTGCGGGTTAGGTGGATTGGCCATGCTAAATTGCCCGTAGTGTCCTTAAAAGTAAAAGGTGAAGGGTGGGGGGGTTGTTGGGTTACGGGTATAGTGTGGATACGTAGGTTTGAGTAGGGTGATCATTGCTCGGCACAACATCGAGGGCCAAAGGGCCTGTTCTGTGCTGTACTGTTCTATGTTCTAACCTTTGGAATTCTCTGCCCCAGAGGGTTGTGGATGTTAAGATGCTAAGTCAATGAGTATATTCTGACGTGTTGGGTATGCTGGGTCTGCGAGGACTGCGCTTACCAGAGCAGTGAGAGAGACAGGCGACCAACACTTGTAGAAGTACAACTCTATTTTATTTAACTATGAACTGTTAAATATACTTGCACTGTGTCACTGCATGTTAGGTTGACTGGAGACCTGAGGCTAACCTGACCAGACTATACTACCAGCACATGGTAGATGTTCGTGTTACTGATCACGGGCTCTGGCTGTCTCAGAGGCTGCATCCCGAGAGAGTGGGGAAACTAGTGCCCTCTGACTTTATAATGGCCGTGTCCTGTCTGGTGATTGGCTGCTGTGTTCTGTGTGTTGATTGGTCATTCAGTGTGTCAGTCAGTGTCTGCCTATGGACCATCATATACTTGAGTGCATATTATGACATATTCAACACTGATATCAGGAGATTTTTGCATACTATGGAAATCAAGGGACGTGGGTTTAAGACAGGAAAATGGAGTTGCTATAGATGATCAAGCATGATATTATTGAATAACAGAATATGCTCGAGGTACTGCACGGCATAGTTCTGCTCTTAATTCTGTCTGATTTTATATTCCTCTTCTAATCAGAAGAAAAAAGAAAAACTTGTATTATACAGTGTCGTCCATACCTTCAGACATTGAAGCAATTTTGCAGTTTAGTCTGTGTGGCAAAGAGATTCCTGAGAAATGCCTTGAGACATTTTCCTATATGTTAATGGAGCCATACAAATGCAAGTTGGCGGCAGCATGGTGGCACAGTGTGTAGCAATGCTGCCTCACGGTGCCCAGGTTCCATCCCGCCTCCGGGTCACTGTCCGTGTGAAGTTTGCACGTTCTCCCCGTGTCTGCGTGGGTTTCATCCCCACAACCCAAAGATGTGCAGGGGAGGTGAATTGGCCACGCTAAATTGCCCCTTAATTGGAAAAAATGAATTGGGTACTCTAAATTTATTTTTGGGAGAAACAAACAAAAAAAACAAATGCAAGTTGCTGTAATGTAGGAAATGCAGCAATCATATTGCGCACAGAAAGATCCACACAATTAAGCAGTAGCAATGTGGTAATGGCCAGATAGCCTGGGCTCTGCTTTACATTGCCGTTTGCCAGATAATTATTAGCCCGGGCACGGAAATTACTGCTGATGCCATCTATTGGCGAACAATGTAGGTTTCTATTAGCTGGAAACACGATGTCAAAAGCAATCCAAAATTTGTTCTTCCTTTCCATCAAATACACCGAGCAGCTTTTGTACGGTGTCACACTTTTTCCCTTTCTAGCCCAAGTTCAACTATCTGGCCTTTAAAGCTGTCTGAAATTCAAGTGCTATCATGCACAATTGGACACGCGTTTTGTCCTCTTGAAGTAAGTTAAATAGTCACCTCCTTTGACCTTCGACTCCTTAAAAGGAACTACTTGAACTGGAGCAGCGTCCAGCCATTTTAAGCTGGCAACCGAAAGTCAATCCAAACAACCACGATAACGAAAGTCGACCTAGAGAGTAAGGCAACGAGATTGTTTCTCCTGCAAATTGCAACAGTTCTGTTGGGAGCTGCTGTCATTTTTTTTTTAACTGATGTGCTTTGAAAGATCTCTCAAAAGTGTTGAAGCTTATAGTTTGCAGATAACATGCCCTAGCTGCTGTAATCATAGATAATTGTTTGACTTTAAATTATACACTGCGGTCCTCGTTTTTTTTTTTAGTCCGCCTCCGATTACTGCACATTGATCTATGGTTCAAACAGGCACTTTCTATAATTTTATCAAATGCTTTGCAAAAATATGGCTCTGCAGAGCTGAAAAGTGCAGCTCCAATTACTCATGGCTGATTTAACAACCATTTCTTGCTCTGAAGACTAATCAATTTTATTTTGTGCGAAGGAAGCCTGTGACAGGCATAGCTCAGAACTCCCATATTATGGCATTTCAAATGATTGCAGTCAAAGATTTAACCCTTCCACCTCACAGCACCCCCCCCCCCCCCTTCCCCCCCCCCCCCCCCCCCCCCCCCCCCCGGGTTTATTCTGAGGGGAGAACTGCATTCTTAATGATCTCACTGGGTTACGTTTCTTAAAGTGCGAGATAGCATGGTGCCGAGATGTTGCTGTAACATTTGGCCTTTTTCGCTGGAACATTTAAAAGTATACATGTCCTGTGCAGCCTGCAATGGCAACGTGCATTTGCAAAGCACCTTCAATAATAGAACATAGAACAGTACAGCACAGAACAGGCCCTTCGGCCCTTGATGTTGTGCCGAGCAATGATCACCCTACTTAAACCCACGTAACCCGAATACCCGTAACCCAACAATCCCCCCCATTACCTTACACTACGGGCAATTTAGCATGGCCAATTCACCTATCCTGCACATCTTTGGACTGTGGGAGGAAACCGGAGCACCCGGAGGAAACCCACGCACACATGGGGAGGACGTGCAGACTCCACACAGACAGTGACCCAGCCGGGAATTGAACCTGGGACCCTGGAGCTGTGAAGCATTGATGCTAACCACCATGCTACCGTGAGGCCCCTAATCCCAAGGCTTTGGGCGATGGTGATATACTGGTAATTTGCTGAGCGCGTGGGTCCAGGCGAAGCTCTGCGGCCATGGTGTTGAATCCCGCCACGGCAACTGGTGGGATTATGAGAGCAAACGGGCAAATATGCTTCAAGGATCAATACAGATTCAGTCGCAGACATTTGAAGGGATATTTAATAATAAATAGAACATAAATATTCCAATGAGAAATAAAATTCCAAGGGGAGGGCCCACCGCCAATAGCTAGCTGAAGACGTTGGAGACAGTATTAAACTTATAGAAAAAATATATATTTGCGGAAAGATGGGTTGCAGGTCAGCAGATTGGAAAGAATATAAAGACCATCAAAGAATGATAAATAGATTGGTAAGAAGGGAAACTAAAGAATGAGAGAAAGCTAGCTAGAAATATAAAGACAGACAGTAATAGTTTCTATCGATGTTTAAATAAGAAAAGAATTAATAAAGTGAACATTGGCCCCAAAGAAATACAGCTGGGGAATTGTCAATGGAAAGTGGGGAGTTGGTGGAGGAATTGAACAGGTATTTTGCATAAGTCTTCACTATATAGGACACCAGTAACTTTGCAGAAATAGCCGTAAATCAGGAAATGGAAGTGAAGGAAGAACTCAGGAAAATTACAATCACCAGGGAAGTGGTATTGAGCAAATTGTTAGATGTGTGGAATGACAAATCTTTTGGCCCGGATGGACTTCACCTTAAAGTCTTGAAAGAAGTATGTAATGAGATGATTGTTCAAAATTCACTTGATTTGGGGAGTGTTCCATTAGGTTCGAAGATATCAACTGTCGCTCCTTTCTTCAAAAAGCAAGGGGATACAGAATGCAGGAAACTATAGGCCAGTTAGTCTAATTTTGGATACCCCAAGGGAGTCCAAACTGAGTTGGTATCAAAGCAATTTTGGTTGACTGTAACTTTAAGGTACTTACAACATACATCACCAGGTCCTAGCATGGCCTGTGTTGAAGATTCCATCCTTGGCTTACTTTATATGGAACAGAACCATGATCAATCTCGGCTCCCCCATATTGGGGGAGCTCGTATTCTGCAAGACTCACGGGGACAGTAATTGCTCCCACGCCCTAAGACTCATGTGGGTTATAACATCCCTTCCCCTCAAAGTCCGAAGACGTTTCTGATGAATGCGAAGGAGAAGGGCGTGGGACTCTCGTGGCACTTGATTGTATGTCCTGCACTTACGGTGCTGGATCTGATGGCATATATCTGGACGGTGAACGCCGCTTCCGATTGGAACATCGTGATGGATGCACTGTCTGAGGCTGCTGCATTGCTTGAGCCCCGTCAGAGACCTCCAATGCCTGTGTTTCCATGTCAGAATCTGAATCCATGACCTCTTTAATTCCGGCATCCTGACCCCCTTGGGGTAGTGTATTTGCCTCTTCGGACATCAGGTTTGGCATGGTCGTTGCTTTTCTCTCCCGAGAAATTTCACGTCTGGCTCAAATTTGCTCAAGGTGCTTTTGCATGGTATGACCTCATGGCTGCACTTGATAAGATACCGGTCCTGTCTGGAGGACGATTGTCCCGGAGATCCACTGGGCGCCGTCTATAAAGTTTCCACCATAGATTGTGTCAGTGGTATGAATAGTCTGGGCGGTTTTCGACGAACAGGGCAATGCCCTTGCAGCACCAGTCAATGGCATATTTTCCCACCTATGTCAGGGAAAACCACACCAAGGCGGGTTCGGAGCCGTCGGCTTGTGAGCAATTCGATGGTGCTACCCCAGTGGAGTGACCCTACAGCAGAACAGAAACCTGGCCAGCCTTGTATCCAGCGACCCTGAAGTCTACTTTTTGAGTCCACATTTGAACGTCTGGACCACCCTTTCCGCTAGCCGGTTTTAAGCTGGGTGATCCGCGGCTGCCTGAATGTGCCGCACCCCGTTAGCCTTCAGGAATCCCCGAGAACTCTTCACTTGCGAAAAGTGTTCCATTATCGGTATCTAGCACCTCTGGGATCTCCTGTATACGGAAGGACAAACTTAACTTTTAATGGTTGCCCTGGAAGTTGTCACTGACATCCTATGGACTTCCAACCACTTAGAGTGGGCATCTCTCAGTAGCAGGAATATCGACCTCTGAAAGGGCCTGGCAAAATCGGCATGGAAACGCACCCACGGTCACCCCGGCCATTCCGGCGGGTGAAGGGGTGTCGCTGGTGGTAGATTCTGGTGCTCTTGACGTAGAGCATACTGTTGGGTTATTCTTTCTATGTCAGCATTAGGCCCGGCCACTAAACGTAGCTACGTGCTAACATAGAGGGAGGCAATGGCATAGTGTTATTGTCGCTGGGCGAGAAAACCAGAGACCCATGCTCTCGGGACCCGGGTTCAAATCCCACCACTGCAGATGGTGAAATTTGAATTCAATAAAAACCTGGAAGTAGGCATCTACATGTGACCATGAAACCATTGACGATTGTCGTAAAAACCCATCTGGTTCACTAATGTCCTTTAGGGAAGGAAATCTGCCATCCTTACCTGGCCTGGCCTACATGTGACTCCAGATTCACAGCAAAGTGGTTGACTCTTGACTGCCCTCAGGAATGGGCAATAAATGCCAGCCCAGCCAGCGATGCCCACATCCCATTAACGAATGAAAATAAAATTCATTTTGGACACCCCTGGGTGCCCAATGTGTAGATCTCTCAGGATCGGGACCTGGCTCTTGCTTGGGAAAACGACACGCGTACCCCACAACAGGATGCCATCTTCCACATTGGATTCAGACATCTTTGGCGTGAGTTCCCATAATTCGGCAGCGAGCTGCCTATGCCGACCCCCATGTAGAATGAGAGGAGCAGGTCGGTCTGCCCATTCACAGATTTGAACGCTATAATGGACAATGAGTCTATAACGATGAGTGCGGCCATTACCGTGTAGTACTGAGAGGAGAAAGAGGGCATGTCAGCAAAGGCATTTGCTACCTGGGTTCCGGGGCGACACTCAAACGAGTACTCGTAGGCGGCCAGCAGGAGGGCCCAATGCTGGATTCTGACGGAAGCGATGGGCAGAATGGCCTTTTCTCCTTTGAACAAACAAAGTGGTGGCTTATAGTTCTTGCTGATCATGAAACATTGACCAACACATATTGGTGGAGTTTTTTCACGGCAAAGACAACTTCTCGATTAGCGCCTAATTGCGCTCAGCCTTGGCCAGTGTGTGTGAGGTGGAAGCAATCAGCCTCTCCCTGCCAGTTCCCTTGCAAAATGATAAAATGCTGCCAATAACGTATGGCGACGTATCACATGCAATTGTTTGGTGGGATCCAATTTCTGCACCCTCGACTTTATGCTATCAAGTGTCTGATTTCCAACAATGGAAACTGCAGCTCCTGCACCTAACTCCATATCTAATGGATGCCCCATTGGACCTGCACAGGGGCACGGGTGGTGCTCAACACAATTCGGTTGCATATATTCTTCCTCTTCTGCTTCACCTAGGTGGAATGTGCGAGCCCCAGGTTGGCACCTGCCTCGTCCAAGGTGCTGAGACCTCTGGCTGACTTGTACCTTGCAATCCCTTTGAGCCCTTCAGCCACATGTTCCTCTTTAGATTCTGTGGAGGTATCCCGTCGGGACAACTTGCCCTTTGACCAATGGACTCTATGGTGCTCGGTCTTGGAGGGGGTATTTGCCCTGGGGGTGTCCGCTCGCCAAGAGTGCATTTACCTCCATCCCCTGGATCTCCTGCACTGCTCTCTCAGCACTTTCGCAGGAAAGCAAAATTTGTACAGCCCAGTATATATCTAGGGACGGTTCAGCTAGCAACTTCCACTTCCACTGAGTAGCCACATTGTTTACGCCGCAGACCAAACGGTCGCGCAGCATTTCTGAAAGGGAAGTTCCATATTCATAAATTCAGCTATTTTACGTAGCTTTGTCAAAAACTCAGTGCTGAACCCTCCAGGGGTCCTTTCTGCTGTACTAAACGGTGGGCTGGATTCTCCGGTCACCGATGCCGAAATCACGTTCAGCGATCGGCCGGAGGATCAAAGTTCCTAACCAAACCGGGAGCGGCGCTGCTTTTGTGATGTTCTGGCCCCTCCAAAGCGGCGTACTCTGTGAGTACGCCACGCCATGGATTGACGGCCTCAGGATGTTGCCTGAGGCCCACCCCCCGATGTTCCACCCCCGACCAGCCGAGTTCCCAATGACGTTGGTCGAGTGTGGCGTGGCAGCTCCGGACTCAGTCCAGCACCACCACAATCGGGGAGGGCTGATCCGTGGGCGGGGGGGGACTTTATCAGGGGCTGGAGGCACTGTGAGGGGTAGTCCAGGGCGCGCGAGCCCCCAAAGGGGGGCACTATGTCGCAGGACGGGTCCATGAGCGGCTTCTGCCATGTAGCATGGCGTGGCCACTGTAGGCCGCCGCAATGTGCATGCGCAGCCATGGACCCGGCAACTCTCCAGGCCATATCAGCAGCGAGAGCCGGGTGCTCTACGCTGCCGTCCTGCCAGTCCCTGGCAAAACAGAGGATCGGTGGCCATTTTATACCATTTTGTCTGGTGTAAAACACCACCGTTCCCACGCTGGTGTGGGGTATAGCCTCAGAATCGGAGAATCCAGCCCGGTATCTCTGCACGATTGTGGATGGTCTTGGATTGACGTGTTGCCCCACTAGAGTTACCAATTGTGCAAAAGTTTTAGTATCTGGAGCTGCAGGATATGTTGGGCTTTTAATCACTCCATAAAAATGTGCACTAGAGGCAGTCAGCAGTATTACTGTCAGTCGCCCATTCTCCGTGATATTATAGACCTGGAAAAAGCACCATATGCTTTCTGCATACTGTGTCTAATCCTCTAAGCTTGCATCAAACATGTCCAACCTTCCAAATAGCGATATATTGAAAGAAATATCATTTCCAACCTTGATCCAGCAGAGGAAAGCAGATGGTTTACCCGACGGTGTAAGAGTGTCAACAGTATCCAATTTTATCCTCATCGCCAGTTTTATAGACCACAAAGGAGTCCAAACCGAGTTGGTACCAAAGCAATTTTGGATTATTGTAACATAAAGGTATTTACAAGCTACATCAGATCCCAGTTGGGTCTGTGCTATCGGTTCCATCCTTGGCCAACTCTATATGGAACTTAGCCATGATTGAACATGGCTCCCCGCCTCCTTATATGGGGAGCTCGGGTTCTGCAAGGCTCATGGGGATAGTGATTGCTCCCACCCTGTAAGTCTCGTGCGGTTTATAACACCTAAGATCTGTCATAGGGAAAATGGCAGAAACCATTATTAAAGATGTCATAACAGGGCACTTGGAAACATTCAAGGCAATCAGGCAGAGTCAACATGTTTCTGTGAAAGGGAAATCACATTTAACCAATTTATTGGAGTTCATAAAACCCCAACAGTGCAGAAGAAGGCCATTTGGCACATTGAGTCTGCACCAAGCCTCAGAACGAGCACCCTACCTAGGCGCACTGCCGCACCCTGTGCTCATAACCCCATCTAACCTGCACATCTTTGGACACTAAGGGACAATTTAGTACAGCCAATCCACCTAACCTGCACATCTTTGGACTGTGGGAGGGAACCAGAGCACCTGGAGGAAACCCACGCGGACATGGGGAGAATGGGGAGAACTCTCTGAAGGAGTCACACGTACTGCACTTAGATTTCTGGAAGGCACTTATTTGATGAGGTGCCACAACAAACATTATTGCAGAAAATAAAAGCTCATGGTGCAGGGGATAACGCATTAGGAACATAGGAACAGGTGTAGGCCATTCAGCCCCTCGAGCCTCTCCCGCCATTTAATGAGATAATAGTTGATCTGTGGCCTCACTCCATATTTCTGCCTTTGGCCCAGGTGGGAATGTAAATTGTGATGAGGACATAAGGTGGCAAGAAAGGGGCACAGATGGGTTCCGTGAATGGGCAGAAATCTGACAACTGAAGTATCGTGTGGGCAAATGTGAAATTGTTCAATTTGGCAGGAAGAGTAATTATTATCTAAACGGTGAGAGATTGCAGAGCTCTGAGGCGCAGAGGGATCTGGGTGTCTGAGTGCATGAATGACAAAAGGTTAGTATACAGGCACAGCAAGTAATGAGGAAAGGTAACAGAAAGATACTGTTTATTGTCAGGGGAATTGGTTGCAAAAGTAGGGAGGTTCTACTTCAGTTGTACAGGGCATGGGTGAGACCACGGCCGGTGGGGGGGCATTCTACACTCATGTAACAGAGTTCCTGCTGGGATGGAGAATATCTTGAACGGCAGAATGTCTTGTGCAGATTCGTTCCCCACACCAGGAAGGATGTAAATGGGTCATTTGAGCCCATTTGCATTCCATTAATTGGCTGGGCACTGGATTCTCCACACCTCCCCGATGCTTCAGTCCTCCAGGCCATGATTCAAACAGGCATGGATTGGTACAAGTATAGAAACCTTGTAGAAGATCAAAGTATCTGAGGGGGTTTAAAGCCTTGTGATGTGATTTTGGCTTTTTATAAAGCAGCAGCTGCTAATTCTACACCTCTGCCTGAGGCAGCAGGAGTAAGGGACAGGTGTGTGAAAAAGCAATGATGTTTCATTATTACGGCCTGGACTGCTCTTTAGCTCCCAGGCAGGAGGACTGATGGGCAGGGAGGGGGCGTGTCTCTTATATGGGGACTTCTCTGATGGAGGGCTCTCTGATATAGGGGCTTCTCTGATGGGGGGAGGGTCTCTGTATTGGCTTCTCTTATGGAGGGTCTCTGGTGCGGGGGTCTCTGATATCGGGGGTCTCTGAGTGGGGGCTCTGATATGTGGGTCTCTGACATGAGACTTGTTTGAGGGTCACTGATGTTGGGGTCTCTGATGAGGGTGTCCCTGATATGGATGTCTGATAGGGGTCTCTGATGGGGGGATCTTGTGAAAGTATCTGGTGGGACATTCTGGTGAGGGGATATGGTGTGGGGACCTCTGGTGGGGTGGTCAATTAGGGGTCTCCAATGGGGGTCTCTGATGGGGGGTCAGGTGGAGGCCTCCGGAGGGGGCACCTGGTGGGGGTCTGGAGTAGAGGTTTGATGAGTTCTCAGATGAAAATGAAAAAAATGAAATCAAATGAAAATCGCTCATTGTCAAAAGTAGGCTTCAAATGAAGTTACTGTGAAAAGTCCCCAGTCATTACATTGCAGCGCCTGTTCGGGGAGGCTGATACGGGAATTAAACCGTGCTGCTGGCCTGCCTTAGAACATAGAACATAGAACAGTACAGCACAGAACAGGCCCTTCGGCCCTCAATGTTGTGCCGAGCAATGATCACCCTACTCAAACCCACGTATCCACCCTATTCCCGTAAACCAACAACCCCCCCTTAACCTTACTTTTTAGGACATTACGGGCAATTTAGCATGGCCAATCCACCTAACCCGCACATCTTTGGACTGTGGGAGGAAACCGGAGCACCCGGAGGAAACCCACGCACACACGGGGAGGACGTGCAGACTCCGCACAGACAGTGACCCAGCCGGGAATCGAACCTGGGACCCTGGAGCTGTGAAGCATTTATGCTTTTTTAAAGCCTTGGTCTGCTTTAAAAGCCAGCTCTTTAGCCCTGTGCTAAACCAGCCCCATTAGGATGAGGATGAGGATTACTGATGGGGATCTGGTTGGGGGGTCATGTGTGTGTGCTGTGGGGGAGGTGACCCCCTACTTGTCATAGGGGGGAAGGTGGCAGAATTTGAATTGTGCGGGGGGGGGGGGGGGGGGGGGGGGGAGGCGGTGGGGAGGAGGGGTGCCAACTAATGGACCTCCGTGTCGGACCACACGCTCAACATGGCAGTCCAATAGCGGTATTCAGAACCGAATCCCTTGCACATCCTGCCATGCTAGGGCAAAACAAAAGCGCTTCAAATCCAAAAGGCAAACATATGGGCTGGAGTCTCTGATTGCCAACGCCGAAACTGTGTTCTGCGATTGGCCGGCGAATCTGTTTTTACGCCAAAATCAGGGGCAGCGCTGTTTTTCGGACGCTCTGCCCTTAATGGGCTGACTTCCCGACAGCGTGGGGCACGTGTGCTCGCAGTTTTGGGGGATCTCGCATGGTGGCTGCGGACTGTGTTCTGTGCCACCACTGTCGGGGGATGGGGAGCCGTTCCACTGGCCAAGGGGGCTTTGGTGGGGTCTGGGGGCACTGGTAGTGGGTGGTCCGGGGTGGCGAAGTGGGTCACTGCGGAGCACTATCTGGCAGGCTGAGTCCATGCCCGGCCGGCGCAATAACATAATAATAATAATATAATAATCGCTTACTGTCACAAGTAGGTTTCAATGAAGTTACTGTGAAGCCCCTAGTCGCCACATTCCGGCTCCTGTTCAGGGAGGCCGGTACGGAAATTGAACCCGCACTACTGGCCTTGTTCTGCATTACAAGCCAGCTGTTTAGCCCACTGTGCTAAACCAGCCCCAATGTTGTATGGCATGACCGTTGCCGTTAGGCGCCATGTGCATGCGCGGCCACGGACCCGGCAATTCTCCGTCCGTATCTGCAGGTAAAGCCAGGGGTTTTACGGGACGTGGCTGCTGGGCCCCTACCGGGCGGAGCATCGGTGCGGGGGCGGCGCCAACATTTTGGGCTTAAGACGTGACACACGCTCCAGACATAGCCTCAGAATTGGAGAATCCAGCCCATAGTGTCCCTTACAGACAGAATCCAGCCCCACATCTGGAGCACCGTGTCTAGTATCGGTCTCCTTATTTCATGAAAGAAGTAAATGTGTTGAAAGTAGATCAGAGAAGGTTTACAGGATTAAAACCAGGAATGGGCAGGTTGTTTTCGGAGATAACATTCGACAGACCAGGCTTGTATCCGCTGGAGTTCAGAAGATTAAGAAGCGACTTTATTGAAACATACAGGTCGGGATTCTCCGAAACCCCGGCCAAGTGTTGATGCCGGCGTCAAAACTGCCGCGATCGACGCCGGCTTCAACGGACCTCAAGGCCCAGTCATTCTCCCCTTCCTCGGGGGCTAAAACGGCGCCTCAGTGCTGTGCGCTGCTCCGACGCTGAAAGCGGGTCCGTACATGCATGTCACGGCCGTCACCACGCCGGCGCATGTGCGTGGTTACCGTCTCCGCACCGTCCCCCGGGCAACATGGCGAAGCCCTACAGGGGCCCGGCGTGGAGAAACATAGCCCCCCCCTCCCCCCCAGAATGAGCTCACCCGCCGATTGGCAGCCCCCGATCGCGGGCCTGGCCACCGTGTAGGCCCCCCCCCCCGGAGTCGGACGCCCCGCCTCCCCACCATGACGGCCCCCACAGCCAGAACTCCGAGCTCCCACCGGATGGGACCACACGTAAACCACTCCAGTGGTACTCGGTGGGCACACAGCCCATCGAGTGCGGAGAATCGCCGCGGGGGCCGCTTTCAATGTCAATCGGCGGCCCGGCGTCAGAGCGGCGTGGCGCAATTCTTGCGTCCCCCCACCCCGGCGATTCTCCGAGCCGGCGCGGGATCAGAGAATCCTGGCCATAAGATCCTTAAGGTGTTGACAGGATGGAGAGGATGTTGGAGAATTTGGAACAGGTAGGTCACTGCCTCAAAATAAGGGGCCGCTCATTTAAGACATAGATGAGGAGAAATGCTTTCTCTCAGAGGATCCTGAATCGTTGAAACTCTCTTCCTCAGAAGGCAGGGGAAGCAGAGTCTTTGAATATTTTTAAGGCAGAGCTAGATAGATTCTTGATTACCATTGGGGTGAATGCTTATCGGGGTAGGTGGGATTGTGGGGTTGGGGGTTACAGTCATGTCAGTCATTATCTTAATGACAGAACAGGCTCGAGGCTCCAAGTGGCCTACTCCTGCTCTTAATTCGCATGTTCGTATGGAACATTGATTCAGTAAGAAATCTGGAATTGAAAGCTAGTTTCTGTAATTGTCACCCTGAATCCTCAATGAAATATTATGAAAGCTAATGTCCTTCAGGAAAGCAAATCTGTCACCTTTACCTCGACTCCAGTCCCAAAGTAATATGGTTGACTCTGAGACCCTGAGACCATAAGACAGAGAAGTAGAATTAGGTCATTCGGCCCATCAAGTCTGCCCGGCCATTCAATCATGGCTGATATGTTTCTCATCCCCATTCTCCTGCCTTCTCCCCATAACCCTGGATCCCCTTATCAATAAAAAGCTAGCTATCACTGTTTTAAAGACACTCAAAGATTTGGCCTCCACAGCCTTCTGCGGCAAAGAGTTCCACAGATTCACCACACTCTGGCTGAAGAAATTCCTCCTCCTCTCTGTTTTAAAGGATTGTCCCTTTAGTCTGAGATGGTGTCCTCTGGTTCTAGTTTTTTTCTTCCACTGGAAACATATTCTCCATGTCCACTCTATCCAGGCCTTGCAGTATCCTATACGTTTCAATAAGATCCCCCTTCATCCTTCTAAACTACAATGAGACCCAGAGTCCTCAACTGCTCCTCATATAACAAGCTCTGCATTCCAGGGATCATTCTTGTGAACTTCCTCTACATCCTTCCTTTGATCAGGGGCCCCAAACTGCACACAATACTCCAAATGGGGTCTGACCAGAGCCTTATACAGCCTCAGAAATGCATCCCTGCTCTTGTATTCAAGCCCTCTCGACATGAATGCTAACATTGCATTTGCCTTCCTAACTGCCGACTGAACCTGCACGTTAACCTTAAGAGAATCTTGAACTATGACTCCCAAGTCCCTTTGTGCTTCTGCTTTCCTAAGCCTTTTCCCATTTAGAAATTAGTCTATGCCTCCTTCCAAAGTTCATAACCTCACACTTTTCCACATTGTATTGCATCTGCCACTCCTTTGCCCACTCTTCTAGCCTGTCCAAGTCCTTCTGCAGCCTCCCTGCTTACTCAATACTACCTGTCCCTCTACAGATCTTTGTACTGCATATCTTTGACTCTTAACTGCCCTCTGCAATGGCACAGCAAACCACTCGTAAAACCATAGGGCCATAGAAATGATACAGCACAGAAGGGGCCATTCAGCCCATCTTGGCCATGCCAACCCAAAGACACCCGGTGACCTTTCTAATCCCATTCTCCTTCATATAGCCCATAGCCCTGCAGCTTACAGCACTTAAGGTGCAGATCGAGGTACATCTTAAAAGAGTTTAGGGTCCTGCCTCCACCACCAACATGGGCAGCGAATTCCAGACTCCCACTACCCTCTGCGTAAAACAGTTTTACCTCATGTCCCCTCTAATTCTTCTGCCACTTAACTTGAAGCTATGAACCCTGGTTTTTGAACTCTCTGCCAAGGAAAACAAGTTCCTCCTGTCAACTCTATCTCAACTCT
Source organism: Scyliorhinus canicula (assembly GCF_902713615.1). Lineage (NCBI taxonomy): Eukaryota > Metazoa > Chordata > Chondrichthyes > Carcharhiniformes > Scyliorhinidae > Scyliorhinus > Scyliorhinus canicula. The sequence goes on along the minus strand of NC_052153.1, from coordinate 183,304,844 downwards.
CAACGGTGTGTTAGCTTTTATTGGTAGAGGAATTGAGTTTCGGAGCCGTGAGGTCATGTTGCAGTTGTACAAAACTCTGGTGCGGCTGCATTTGGAGTATTGCGTGCAGTTCTGGTCGCCGCATTATGGGAAGGATGTGGAAGCATTGGAAAGGGTACAGAGGAGATTTACAAGGATGTTGCCTGGAATGGAGAGGAGATCTTACGAGGAAAGGCTGAAGGACTTGAGGCTGTTTTCGTTAGAGAGAAGAAGGTTAAGAGGTTACTTAATTGAGGCATACAAGATGATCAGAGGATTAGATGGGGTGGACATTGAGAGCCTTTTTCCTCGGATGGTGATGTCCAGCACGAGGGGACATAGCTTTAAATTGAGGGGAGATAGATATAGGACAGAAGTCAAAGGTAGATTCTTTACTCAGAGAGTAGTAAGGGCATGGAATGCCCTGCCTGCAACAGTAGTGGACTCGCCAACACTAAACGCATTCAAATGGTCATTGGATAGGCATATGGACGATAAGGGAATAGTGTAGATGGGCTTTAGAGGGGTTTTACAGGTCGGCGCAACATTGAGGGCCGAAGGGCCTGTAATGCGCTGTATTAAAAAAAAAACCTCACAGTTTTGTGCACCTCAATCATGTCACCCCTCAGCCTTCTCTGATTCAAGGAAAACAACCCCACCCTCTCCAATCACTCCTCGTAGCTACAATTCTGCAGCCGTGGCAACATTCTTGTAAATCTCCTCTGCACTTTCTCCAGGGCAATTGCATCCTTCCTGTAATGTGGTGACCAGAACTGCACACAATACTCCAGTTGTGGCCTCACCCGTGAGTTATACAGTTCCGTCATTGCATCCCTACTTTTGTATCCGATTCCTCTACCAATGAAGGAGAGTAGTCCATATGCCTTCTTTACAATGTTATCTACTTGTACTGCTACCTTTAGGGACCTGTACACTTACACGCCGCTCAGTTCCAGGGAAATTTGGGATAGGCAATGAATGTGGGCCTTGCCAGAAAGGCCAACATTCCATGAAAGAAGACAGGACACTAATTCAGGTACGTATTGCTGTCAAAGAAGGAGGCAGCAGAATAGATGACACAAAGTTTGGTCCTCGATGTAGGGTTTGCAAGGAGATTCTCCGACTGCAGTTGCAATATTTCCGGATGGAAGATTGCTGTGGAATTTAGGGATGGGAACCCTTGATCTCCACGTTGAGGCGGCTGAAGGCTCGCAGTTGTAGGGCAAAGGAAATGGGGGATGCACAATTGCCAGAGCTGCAGGAATGCAGAGTTTTTGGAAGTTAAAGAGAGATGGAGAATGTTGCAGAGATCAGGAGTGACAAGACCATGGAGGTATTTTCACATAAAATTGGGATATCACTGGACCAGGGATCAATGTTGATCAGTACAGGGGCGATGGCTAAATGAGAGTTGGAACAAGTTAACTTGGAAGCAAGATCCAATACCAATGTGGATTAAACAGTTATGATCAGCAGGTTATGCTTGAATTGCTTCTGGGGTTAAATATTTCTTCTTCTTCAGCTCCCAAAGGCCGGTCCAACCCACAAGACCATGCCAGGTAGGTCAAGGGGGCAGGTCCCAAAGCCACCCCAGACAGAACCAGCATTTACCCCAATGCTGTTGGCACCAACCTGATCCACACTGGTCATCCCAAGGACAGTGACCCAAGATGGGAATCGAACCTGGGACCCTGGGTGATGTGAAGCAACAGTGCTAACCGCTGTGCTACCGTGCCACCCTATATAAACTCTGTGCTTAATTCTATTTCTACTCTTTTGAGTCATTGCATGTAACTGTAACATAGTGGTTATGGGACTGGGCTGGCTACCCAGAGATCAAGAGACTAAATTGCACAATAGCAACTATAGGTAACTGAAAGGGGATTTTCACAGCACAGTGTTAATATAAGCCTACTTGTGACAATAATAAAGATTATTATTATGTGACAAATGCGTGACGGCCACATTCCACGAACAAAAAAAAATCTACTCGTGATACTTCAATCAGTTGTGTGCTGACTAAAGTGAATTATCCAGTAATTTCAATAAAGGCATGAAAATAAACGTCAAATTGGGAATTTGATGTTCACAGAAGATTGAATTATGAGATGAGCTGATTGAGCAGCTTTGATTTTAAAGGAGCAGATGATACTTTGCATATTGTGCCAAAAATGTCTGATGGTGCTGAGTGTTAATGCACACAACCACATTGAGTGGAAGAGTCTTCTGTGCGTTATAGGAGTGACAGAAGTTCCGTTGAGATACTTATGGATAAGAAATGTCCTTCGATCCACCTGAATGCATCCAAATCAGAATCATCCATCACCCTCCCCGTTGCTGAATCTAGCATGCTTATTGAATGATTCCCGGAGTTTTAAATGATTCCCGCATTTTCATCTCTGTCACTCTACCTGGAAGTCCGTTCCTAGCATTGATATATTCCCTGTTTGAAAAATAATTAATTTAAAGCCCTGCTCCCTTGCCCCGCCCCCACTGTTGATTTGAAAATGACATCGCAGTTCACTGGGTACTCTCACCGGTGAGTCAGATGTTTGCGGGTGCAAGGTCCACTCCGGAGACTTCAGCTGGAAACTGATACTGCCGCGCAGTACTGAAGGAAGTCTGCACTGTTGGAGATGCCATCTTTCAGATGAAAAGTTAAACCGAGGCCAATTTGCTCTTGTAGGCAGACGTTAAAGTTGACACTATTTCTAGAAGAGCAATGGAGTTCTCCCAGGTGTTCTGGTTAATATCTGTCTTTGAACCCGCATTGCAGTGGGTAGCACAATGGGGGCAGCACGGTAGCACAGTGGTTAGCATCTGTTGCTTCACAGCGCCAGGGTCTCAGGTTCGATTTCCGCTTGGGTCACTGTCTGTGCGGAGTCTGCTCGTTCTCCCCATGTCTGCGTGCGTTTCCTCCCACAAGTCCCGAAAGACGTGCTGTTAGCTGAATTGGACATTCTGAATTCTCCCTCTGTGTAGATAAATTGCCCTTCGTGACCAAAAAGGTTAGGAGGGGTTATTGGGTTACGGGGACAGGGTGGAAGTTAGGGCTTTAGTGGGTTGGTGCCGACCCGATGGGCCGAATGGCCTCCTTCTGCACTGTATGTTCTATGTCTATGTACTCAAATGGGCACCAGAATGTGGCGACTAGGGACTTTTCACTGTAACTTCATTGCAGTCTTAATTTAAGCCTACTTGTGACAATATTAATAAAGAAAAATAGATTACCTGGCCATCATCGCTGTGATAGCGTGGTCGACCTGCATGGGACCTATGGAGACGGAGCGCCAAACCTGAGCCTATTGGGTGCTTGGGTGCAGACTTGGGTATGGGGTGAGCCTCAGTCCTGGAGTCGCTGGGACTAGCCCTGAGTTAGTGTTGTTCTTATCTGTATATATATAGTTTGCCAGTTTATTACTAAACCCCTGATGTAATTTAACTTGGCCTTGTCATATTGCCTTGACCACCGCAATCACAGTTTGTGAAGACTTGCTGCCAACAATTTAGAACAGTGAATGCTCTTCAACCGTACTCTATTGGAAATGAAGACCTTTAGGAGGTCCTGAAGACACATATGACATTATCGAAATGCGTTTCTGGAAACATTACACTACAAAATATATACATATGTTTTTAAAAATAAATTTAGAGTACCCAATTCATTTTTTCCAATTGAGGAGCAATTTAGCATGCCCAATCCACCTAACCTACACATCTTTGGGTTATGGGGGGAGAAACCCATGCAAACACAGGGAGAATGTGCAAACACCACATGGACAGTGACCCAGAGCCGGGATCGAACCTGGGACCTGGGCCAGACCTTGGCGCCATGAGGCAGCAGGGCTAACCCACTGTGCCACCATGCTGCCTCTACACTGCAAAATATGACCCATTGGAATGTAACACGTTGTAACAATATTTGAAGAAGCATTGCAACATTTAATGGCGCACATTACACACATTCTCCACAGTACCCACATTCTCCACAGTACCCACATTACACAGCCGAGATGATCACAGAAAATGGCAAGGAGATATTGAGAGACCAGATGAATAGGTGCAATTATGGCAGGTGGAATTTAATATGAGCAAGTGTGGGTTAATCTTTTTGGACCAACAAAGGATAGAGCAGAGTACTTTCTAAAAGGAAAGAGGTTAAGTACAGCAGATGTCCAAAGAGACTTGGGGTTCAGGTGCATAGATCCTTAAAATGCCACAAAACAAGTGCAAAAATTCATCAAAAAAGCTAATGGAATGCCAGCCTTTACATCTGGAGGATTGGAACATAAAGACTCAGGGGTTATGCTGCAGCTTTACAAAACCCTGGTTATACCCCACTTGGAGTCACTGTGAGCAGTTTGGCCTTGGAGGGAGCGCTCCTAAATAACTTTTAAAGCTACTTAGGTGAGCTGACCATTATCTACCGGCCTCTCGGGATCTCGGGGGCCATGAGTGCAGGGTGGCACTGCCAAGGGTCAGGGTCCAAGGTGGGCAATGCCCATGAAAGGACGGTGGAGGGGTAGGGGGGGTTGAAGGGTGGGGGGATGCACGGCAGGGAAGGATGTTGGGATGTATCGATGTTGGGGTGTGACGGGTGATGTTCTTGGAGGGGGGGTCATGTAAGGGGCATGGGGGGGCATGAAGAGGGGATCCCCAGAGGCCCCATAACGGGGTATCATCACTTGGAGGATTATGGGGTAGTGCCCGTGTCCGTGGGGCGTGACATTGTCTTTAGGTTGGGGGGGGGGGGGGGGGGGGGGGGGGTGGGGGAACCAACAAGCTAATTTAGAAATCGGGGCACAACTTTCAGAATTGCGGCCCGATCTCTGAGTTCAGCTCCCCAGTGCTAAAACAAATTCCAAGTGTGGACTAAATCAGTGATAAACTCCCCAGGGCCCCAGAAAATGTGACAAAGTGTTGTTTGATAGCGGTGGGAATCTCGCCAGCAGAGCCGACGGGAAAATCCCTGCAAAACCCACCACAAATGAACTTTTAGAAATGTTTCCTTTAAATTCCGCCGAAACTATTTCCACCGGTTGAAGATTCTAAAACTAGGGGGTATAGTTTTAAAAATTAGGGCGAAACCATTCAGGAGCATGATAGAAAGAACTTCTTAGAGGTTTGGAACAATCTCCCACAAACAATATTCAAAGTTAGAACAGTTGTTAATTTTGAATCTGAGATATATTTTTGTTGAACAAAAATATTAAGGGATATGGGCCAAAAGAAGGTGTATGGAGGTAGCTCACAGATCAGCCATGATCTCATTGAATGGTGGGCCAGGCTCGAGGGACTGAATGGCTTACTCCTGTTCCTATGTTCCTATTACCCCAACACAAAAAAAGCTCCTGATAGTTTTCAGTCTTGTTGAGGCTGTTGTATTTAGTTCTGTAGTTCTCAAGGGTCGGGCAGGCTTAGCTTAGTTGGCTAGCCAACTGGTTCCTGATACAGAGCAAGACCAACAGTGTGGGTTCAATTCCCATGCCAGCTGAGGTTATTCATGGAGCCTCATATTCTCATCCCTGCCTGAGGTATGGTGACCCTCAGGTTAAATCACCACCAGTCATAGAACAGTACAGCACAGAACAGGCCCTTCGGCCCTCAATGTTGTGCCGAGCCATGATCACCCCACTCAAACTCACTTATCCACCCTATACCCGTAACCCAACAACTCCCCCTTAACCTTACTTTTATTTTAGGACACTACGGGCAATTTAGCATGGCCAATCCACCTAACCCGCACATCTTTGGACTGTGGGAGGAAACCGGAGCACCCGGAGGAAACCCACGCACACACGGGGAGGACGTGCAGACTCCGCACAGACGGTGACCCAGCCGGGAACCGAACCTGGGACCCTGGAGCTGTGAAGCATTGATGCTAACCACTATGCAAGCGTGCTACCCTATTAAGTCCCACTTTTTCCTGAACTATGCTTTTGCTCTTTATATACTGGTAGAACATCTTTGGATTTTCCTCAGTCTTACTTGCTAATTTTTTTTCCATGCCATCTCTTCGATTTTCTTATTTCTTTTTTATTTAATCCCGTTCTTCTATGCTCCTCCAGGCTCTCTGCAATGTTGACTGTTTTGTGACGATATATGACCTTTCATTTTCTGTTTAATCTTCCTCTGACGGCACGGTAGAACGGTGGTTAGCACTGTTGCTTCACAGCGCCAGATTCCCAGGTTCGATTCCTGGCTCGGGTCACTGTCTGTATAAAGTCTGTATGTTATCCCCACGACTGTATGGGTTTCTTCCGGGTGCTCCGGTTTCCTCCCAAAAGGCCCGAAAGACGTTCTTTTAGGTAATTTGGATATTCTGAATTCTCCCTGAAAAGGTGCCGGAGTGTGGCGACTAGGGGCTTTTCACAGTAACTTCGCGGCATTGTTAATGTAAGCCTACTTGTGACAATAAAGGTTATTATTATTCGAAACAACCATGGTTTTGGAAGTACCATTCTTATTTTGGCCAAGGTGCTAATTCTATGTACTGTTACCAAGTACTTTTCAAGTCTTCTTTCAAACAAGTATCAATCTCCATATAAAACAGTCCAAAATCCTTCAACTTCTCCAGTCCAACATTTCCAAATTAAGATTGATTTGAGAGGGCTAAGAAGGGCAGTAAAGCAAATTTGAATTTGAATCCACAAGGATTTCCAATGGTTCAGATATTCATTATCAATCATGTCAGAAATTACCACTGCGTCTAATTTAATCAGAAATGGATTGTCAAAACTAATTTATTTGATCAAATTTGCCCAACATTATGACACTGATTCTGACAATAGGCTTTCCCAGGGAATATCATTCCCAGAATGACCATCGACAGCTCTTTGAAACTGTCAATGAGATGACAAGCAAACGTTATTCAAATCCTCTGGGTTCTTCTGAGAAATATCTAATACAAATAGATGCTATCATTAGAACAAAAGGCAAATCACCTCATCAAGGCATGTCTGCATCATCTCTCACAAATCTCTAAAGATGTGCCATAGAGAGCATCCTATCTGGCTGAATCACAGCTTGGTATGGCAACTGCTCGGCCCCAAGATTGCAAGAAACTGCAGAGTGTGGTGAACTCATCCCAATGCATCACCCAAGCTTGCCACCCTCCCATGGACTCTTTCTACACAGGGCAGCACGGTGGCGCAAGTGGTTAGCACGGTTGCCTCATGGCGCCGAGAGAGAGTCGTTGAGGAGTCTAATAGCTGTGGGGAAGAAACTGTTCCTATGTTTGGATGTACGGACCTTCAGACTTCTGTATCTTCTGCCTGATGGAAGTGTCTGGAAGAGGGCAAAGCCTGGGTGGGAGGGGTCTCTGATAATGCTGTCGGCAGTTCCAACGCGCCACAGCAAAGAACCGCACCGACCTCCTCAGAAGACAAACACGGGACACAACTGACAGAGTACCCTTGGTCGTCCAGTACTTTCCTGGAGCGGAGAAACTACGACATCTTCTTCGCAGCCTTCAACACATCATCGATGAAGATGAACATCTTGTTAAGGTCATCCCCACACCACCACTACTTGCCTTCAAACAACTGCGCAACCTCAAACAAACCATTGTTTGCAGCAAACTACCCAGCCTTCAGAACAGAGACCACAACACCACACAACCCTGCCAGGGCAATCTCTGCAAGACGTGCCAGATCATCGACATGGATACCCCTATTACACGTGAGAACTCCACCCAACAGGTACGCGGTACACACTCGTGCGACACGACCAATGTTGCCTACCTTATACGCTGCAGGAAAGGATGTCCCGAAGCGTGGTACATTGGGGAGACCATGCAGACGCTGTGACAACGAATGAACGGGCATCGAGCGACAGTCACCAGGCAGGAATGTTCCCTTCCAGTCGGGGAACACTTCAGCAGTCAAGGGCATTCAGCCTCTGATCTCCGGGTAAGCGTTCTCCAAGGCGGTCTTCAGGACGCGCGACAACGCAGAATTGCCGAGCAGAAACTTATAGCCAAGTTCCGCACGCATGAGTGCGGCCTCAATCCGGATCTTGGAATCATGTCGCATGACATTCACCCCCCACCATCTGGCCTGGACTTGCAAAATCCTACCAACTGTCCTGGCTTGAGACAATTCACACCTCTTTAACCTGGGGTTACCCCTATCTCTGGATCTGTAATGATTTGATTCCCTGCAAATGCTCGCATTCTAAGCATTGTCCGGCATCTTTGACTTCGTCTATATTGTGAGCTTTGATATCATCACTGTTATTCTCAATGCAAAGACTGGGCTAATACGCTCTGTAACCAATAACCAAAAAGATTCCGTGAGTTTCCTGGCTATGTAACAAATTGCCATTGAAACAATGGGTTTGACAAACCATAAGACGATAAGACCATAAGACATAGGAGCAGAACTAGGCCACTCGGCCCATCGAGTCTGCTCCGCCATTCAATCATGGCTGATATTTTTCTCATCCCCATTCTCCTGCCTTCTCCCCATCACCCCTGATCCCCTTATTGATCAAGAACCTATCTAACTCTAAGACAGTTCAGTTCAATCCTGGAGGAACTGCAGAAAGAAAGAACTCACATTTATTTACGCTGAGTTGAGTATTCAGAATGTCTCGGAATGTTTGAGAGTGAACTGATTGCACTTTGGAATGCAATCACACTTTGCAGTCAAATGTGACAGCCAATCTGAAAACAGCGAGGCCCACCCCAAACAACAAATGAAATGAATGGCAGGTTCTTTTCTTTCGGCGTTGTTAATTGGAAGATGGCTGTTGATCAGGACATTGGTGCCTTAATTTTTTTTAAACTTCCACTTGATTAGTGACAGGACTTTAGTTTAATTTATCATCCAAGTGACAACTTTGACAATGTACCAATTCTCAGCATTACACTGATTTGACAACCATATTGTGTTCTTTAAATATCAGGGGCTGGATTCTCTGGACACCCAGCCCCATGTTACTTGGCGGTGCGCCATTCTACTCCAGCCGACTGTCAATGTGATTTCCCACTGAAAGCACCCCACGCCGCTGGGAAATTGACAGGCGGGAGTGCACTGCCAGTGGGAAAAAAGAATCCCAACTGCCAGAGAATTCCGGCCGAGGAGAAGGGGATGGGAAACAACTTACCAAATATTTATTCACCTTCCAGCTCTTGTGACCCCTACCACCAAGAGGGACATGAGCATCAAAGTTGTGGAAAGGCCTTCCCCTTCAAGTTCCCTTTCAAGGCACATATTACCAGAATATGAATGTATTTTGCCGTTCCTCCAGTGACCCTGGGTCAAAATCTGGGAGCTGCCTATCTAACATCACTGTGGAAGTACCTTTGTCACATCGAATGCAACAGCTCAAGAGGGGGACTCACCACCACCTTCTCAGTTAAGTTAGTGATGAGCATTCAATGTTGGCCATCACCTCCATTCAAGGATGAATAATATACATATATATGTAATGTGCAATGATGCAAAATGGGAGCAGACTTAAGGCAATTAGCCCCTCAAGCCTGGTCCCGCAATTCAATAATATTGTGGGTGATCTGTTTGTGTTGCGAATTCCACATTCCCATTTACCTCGATAACGTTTATTCCCAGGCCTAACAAGAACCTCTCTACCTTCAGCTCAAGAATATTCAATGGCCCCACTTCCACTGCCTTCTGAGGCAGACAGTTCCAATGTCCCACAACCCTCTGGGAGAAATAAATTTGCCTCATCTCTGTCCCAAAAAAGCGACCCCTAATTTCAAAACAGTGCCCCCTAGTTCGAGACTCACTCACAAGAGGAAACATCCTTTCAAAGTCTTACCTTGTCGAGGCCATTCTAGATCTTACAGACTTCAACCAAGCCACCCACCGACTCTTCTAAACTCCAGTGGGAACAAGTTCAATCTGTCCGACCTTTCCTCATGTGTATAAAATCCCTTATTGAAGCCCAGCAGATGGATCAAAGACTTAGGCAGTTTGAGATGGATTAACAGCTGACTAGCATTTCAGCGCAAAACATATATAATGAAACACCATAAATAATAAATGCAGTCAACTACAAACATCTGATGTTTACTTAAAAATATCTGTCGTTCACTTCAGCATCAGTATTCAATTCTGACATGAATTCTTCAGGCACGTCCTCGACAAACGTTTTTTCTTTCCATTTAATTAAAGTAAAGTTCCAGTCCATGGGAGATGCAATTCTCCACCAAAGAGCTGTTTTAGCATTAGTAACTTTACTTCCCATGAGGACGTCTTGTGGTTCAATCGGTAGCTTCCCTGCCTCTGGGCAAGAAGCTTTGGGCCCAAGTCCCCACTCCAGGAATTGAAGGCCATGGATGGTCTATTCAGAACATTGCCAAACTGGTTGATCATCAATAAGGGATCAAGGGTTATGGGGAGAAGGCAGGACAATGGGGATGAGAAACATATGTCATGATTAAATGGCGGAGCAGAGTCGATGGGCTGAATGGCCTAATTCTGCTCCTATGTCTTATGTCTGATAATCACTGGCCAATCCATGGCCTCCAATTTGGACGGCACGGTGGCACAGTGGCTAGCAATACTGCCTCATGGCACCAGTGACTCGGATTCAATTGAGAGCTTGGATGATTGTGTGGAGTTTGCACATTCTCTCCTTGTCTGCGTGGGTTTCCATCGGTTGCGCCGGTGTCCTCCCACATTCTAAAATGTGCAGGTTAGGTCGATTAGCCATGATAAATTGTCTCTTAGTGTCCAAAAGGTTCGTGGAATTACTGGGTTACGGGGACAGGACAGGGGAGTGGGCTCAGACAGGGTGCACTTTCAGAGGGTCTGTGCAGGGATGATCGGCCAAATAGCTTCCTTCTGCACTCTAGTGACTCTATGATCCCAATACCCTCTTCGGCATGGCACCTGAGGAGAAGGAATGTTACTGTACACCATAATCCATTATTTGAAGGTCGAATAAAGGATGTTCTTGCTACTCATTTTATCCTATCATGGAATATGGGTATCACTTGCAACACCAACATTTGTTGCCCATCTCTAATTGGCCACAGCAGAGGGCAGTTAAGCGTTAACCACATTGTTGTGGGGCTGAAGACACACAGCCCAATTCCCCAAAAATTGATGGTAGATGTCTTGGTAACCATTACTGAGATCAATTCCAGACTTATTCCTGGAATTTAATTTCCACATAGCTGCCTTTGCAGGATTTGAACCTAGGTCCCCCACTCAGAACTACAGAATTGTTATGGCGCTAAAGGAATCTATTTGGCCTATCGTGTCTGCGCTGCCTCTCCAAGTGAGCATCATGGCTTCATGCCATTCCTCTGCTTTTTCTCCATAGCCCCTGCACATTGTTTTTGTTCAAGTAATCATCTAATGCCGTCTTGAATGCCTTATTGAACCTGCCTCTGGGAATTTTTTCTCTCTGTTCTTATCAATTCCATGAGGGAAGGTAGTGGCCTAGTGGTATTGTCATTGGACTAGTAATGCAGAGACCCAGGATAATAATCGAGGGACTGGGTTTGAACCCCACCATGGCAAGTGGTGGAATTTAAACTCAATGAAATACCTGGAATTAAAAGTCTAATGATGACCATGAAATGATTGTCGATTGTCGTAAAAACCCACCTGGTTCACTCATGTCCTTTAGGGAAGGAAACTGACAAATTCTATCCGCAACATTAGCATCTGAAAGAGAGCACTTCTAACAAAACTGCACTCTCACAGCACTGCACGCAACTGGCAGCCTAGGTTATGTGCTCAACACCCTGGAGTGTAACGGAGTAAGCGCACAATATCCTAACTTACTTGAGACTGTCCCACATGTTGCCAATGAGTATCGGATTTATGTGGAGCAACATTTCAAGGTTTAAACTGAAAGGTGTTGAGTGACAAAAACGGTACCTACTCGATCTCCTGAATTGACATAGAATGTGACTTGACCACTGTTACTATTTTAGAGCGTTCCAGGGAATGGAATGAACTTGTTTTCACTTGCTATCTGTCTAACCTCAAGCTGATGCCAGGGTCACAGTTCCCACTGAGACAATCCAAAAACGAACATTGGTAATTATTATGTCACCCTGAGTTGCAGAGAACACTGAAGGCTAGTGAGTGCACAAATGCAAGGTTAGATGTGAAACGTTAAACCGTAGTCTGTAAATACTACAGCTAGGAACTGCAAAGACAACTTGAAAATTAAATGAAATGAAAATCGCTTATTGTCACAAGTCGGCTTCAAATGAAGTTACTGTGAAAAGCCCCTTGCTGACATATTCATCAGATGTTGAACATGTAGTACCTGTAAGTGAGACAGATATGTTTTTTATTGGACAGGTAACCATGTCTATTATGGGCAAAGTGACCATGTTTGTGCTGGGTTAGGTGACTGTGTTTGTTGAGGGCAAGGTGACCATATTTGTTATGGACAAGGTGACCATGTTTGTTGTAGGCACGATGACTAGGTTTGTTATGGTCAAGGTGACCATGTTTGTTATGGACAAGGTGACCATGTTTGTTGTGGGCACGATGACTAGATTTGTTATGGGCAAGGTGCCCATGTTTGTTATGGGCAAGATGACTAGGTTTGTTATGGGCAAGGTGACCATGTTTGTTGTGGTCAAGGTGCCCATGTTTGTTATGGGCAAGATGACTAGGTTTGTTATGGGCAAGGTGACCATGTTTGTTATGGGCAAGGCAACCCAAGTTGGTTGTGGGCAAGGAAAGGTTCAACCTGGTTAGAAGTCTTAGTTGGAGATTTGTTTCCTTTCTTTGAAGTGTTAGACTCCAGTTCAGCTTGCAAAATCATTGGCCCAAATCCTCCAGTCTCCAGATTGGACGTCCAACTGAAATGCTCATCTGGAGTCTGTGGAACTCCTGGCATATTGATCTATGTGGGAGATTCCTCTGAGGTTTCAACGTCTGATGGACAATTCCCCTGATACTGAAACCCTCTGTGAAAGTCTGAGGCTCTGAGTTAGGGTCGGAGACTTGGGACAGTTCCAATTTGCTTCCGTGGATAATTACTCAGAAAATGTTAGTTGGATTAGAATCTAGTCTAACCTCTGGGTACCTACAGAACTGATTCCCAAATTATTCACCGTGAACCAGTGACTACCCTCTGATCCGAACCGACTACCTTCCCAGATACCTCAGGAACATCCTGATGCCGAACCATATCGCAGTCATGTGACTATCCCCTAACCAGACCCAACCTCCCACTGTTGACCTGACTGACCCCTAATCCGTCCAGACTATACCCCATCCTGACCTCCTGACTACATCTCCATCTGACCAATCTATCCCACGATCACCTGACTGCCTCCTCACCACCCCCCCCCCCCCTCCAATTATGCCCTCATCACCTGAGTACCTCCCCGGTCCAGCCCAACTCCCCTCCCAACCCAACCCAACCCAACTACTCCTACGACCACACAATTATCCAACAGAATTATCTAATTTCCCACAAATATTCCATTTCACCCACCTGTCATCTCACCCACCTACCACCTCATCCACCCTACCCACTTCACCCAACTGACACCTCAAACAGATACCCCCTCACACACCCTTCCCAATTATATACCTATCAGGTTCACTCATTTAGCCACCTCACCAACCTACCTCTTAACCAACCGCAAACAACTATCACCTCAAGCTCGACATCTATCATTAGGACATGCTTCGATGAGAAACATTGTATACTCCCAGAATGTCCTGATCCACTACAAGTTGAATACAACTGGTCCACAGCAGACGCCATCTCCCTGGCCCTGCACTCATCCCTGGAGCATCTCGACCACAAGGACTCCACATTAGACTCCTCTTCATTGACTATTGCTCTGTCTTCAACACCATAATCCCAGCCAAGCTCATGTCAAAATTCCTTGGTGTGCACACCACCGACAATCTGTGCTGGTCCACCCACATCAACGCTACGACCAAGAAAGCACAACTTTCTCAAGAAACTAAGGAAATTTGGCATGTCCACATTGACTGTTACCATTTTTTACAGATGCACCATAGAAAGCATCCTATCTGGCTGCAGCACCACCTTGTACGGCAACTGCTCGGCCCAAGACCGTAAGAAACTTCAGAGAGTCGTGGACACAGCCCAGACCATCACTCGAGCCCGCCTCCCATCCATTGACTCCATCTACACCTCCCGCTGCCTTGGGAAAGTGGGCAGCATAATCAAAGACCCCTTCCACCTGTGTTATTCTCTCTTCCAACCTCTCCCAACGGGCAGGAGAGTCAAAAGTCTGAGAATATGTGCAGACTCCGCGCAGGCAGCGACCCAAGTGGGAATCGAACCTGGCACCCTGGTGCTGTGAAACAACAGTGCTTATCACTGTGCTACGGTGCCACTGAAATGCCCTAGCAAACCACGCAGTTGTATCCAATTGCTTGAAAGTCAATTAAAAGGGATGAAACTGGTCTGACCTTCTGGAATCAACCTAGGTATTGGAAATGACAACGGCACATCCATCCCGGTCAACATTGCAACATCACTCTTACGAGCATCTTAGGGCTGTGCCAAATTTGGAAAAGCTGTCTCACAGACTAGTTAAGCAACAGCCTATCATGGTCATACTGATCAAGTCCCAGACACCATCCCTGGCTCACCGGCAGGCCACACCGAGCGGCACAGTGGTATACAGTTGGGAGGGAGTTGCCCTGGGAGTCCTCAGCATCGACTCTGGACCCCATGAAGTCTCATGCCACCAAGTCAAACATGGACAACAAAACCTTCTGCTGATTACCATGTATTGTCCACCTTCGGGCAGCACGGTAGCATTGTGGATAGCACAATTGCTTCACATCTCCAGGGTCCCAGGTTCGATTCCAGCTTGGGTCACTGTCTGCACATCCTCCACGTGTGTGCGTGGGTTTTCTCCGGGTGCTCCGGTTTCCTCCCACAGTCCAAAGATGTACAGGTTAGGTAGATTGGCCATGATAAATTGCCCTTAGTGTCCAAAATTGCCCTTAGTGTTAGATGGGGTTAATGATTTATGGGGATAGGGTGGAGATGTTGACCTTGGGTAGGGTGCTCTTTCCAAGAGTCGGTGCAGACTCGAAGGGCTGAATGGCCTCCTTCTGCACTGTTAATTCTATGATAAGTTCAGCTGATGAATCAGTCCTCCTTCATGTTGAACACCACTTGGAGGAAGCATTGAGGGTGGCAAGGGCACAGAATGTACTCTGGGTGGGGGACATCATGAAGAGTGGCTCAGTAGCACCAACTGAGACAAAGCTAGCTTGGTCCTGAAGGATATAGCTGCTAGACTGGGTGTGCCGCAGGTGGTGATGGAACAAACAAGAGGGAAGAACATACTTGACCTTATCCTCACCAACTGCCTGCTGCAGATGCATCTGTCCATGACAGTATCGGTCGGAGTGAGCATCGCACAGTCCGTGTGGAGATGAAATACCATCTAAACGTTGAGGATATCCTTCATCATGTTGTGCTTATTGTACATCCTATGTTTTAATGTGTGGAACGATCTGTCTGGACTGTACGCAAAACAATACTTTTCACTCTACCTCGGTACATGTGACAATAAATCCAACTCCTACCTACGTTCTTACCCACCTCATCCATCTCACTCACCTTACCCACCTACCCACATATCCACTTACCTCGCCCACCCTACCCACTAACATCACCCACCTACCCACCATGACACCCTGATCCTTCACTCACTCGTTCACTCACCCAATCACCCGTTCACTAATGTTCAAACTGGATATTTAAACTTATCGTGTGGCAGCTAGTTCCATAAAAAGGGGGTACCTGCCTCCCCCCCCTAACGCACTCTGCTTTGTTGGACATGGCATTGCGCTCATCTGGGAAAGCTTGGGATCACCAGGTCCCGGAAGGAATGTGGGGCAGCATTGAGTCGGGGGAGCAGAAATTCATCAGTGATCGCTGCACCTTAGAAGCTCCAGGCTATTAATTCCCTAAAAAGGAAAACTTGCATTTCTATAGCTCCTTCCACAGATGCAAAATATTCCCAAGGTGCTTTAGAGCCAATGCAGTTGCTCTTGTACTGCAAGAAAACCAGCAAGCAATTTGAGCATAGCAAGCTCCCACAAACAGCAATGAGGCAACTGAACTAACTTTGTGAAACTGATTTGAAACGGTGGCCAAGGAATCTTTTGCATCAACCTGGGAGGCAGACAGGGCCTCAGGTTAATACATCCCATCCAATAGGCGGCACCCCAATAGTGACAGCCGTCACTCAGCCCTGACACATGGGCTCAGCTCCTGGAGTGGGGCCTTAAACCCACAACCGAGAGTCTCAGTGGCGAATTCCACCAACGCACAGCCCCTGCCTCAGCCCCCAGAGTTTAATATGGGTGGCACGGTGGCACAGTTAGCACTGCTATTATTCCTACCAAAATGGATAACCACACAAATGTGAGGTTCTCCATTTTGGTACGAATAACAGCAAAAGAGATTATTATTTAAATGACAAAATATTAAAATATGTCGCTGTGCAGAAAAACCTGGGTGCGCTAGTACATGAGTCGCAAAAAGATGGTTTGCAGGTGCAACAGGTGATTAAGAAGGCAAAGGAATTTTGTCCTTCATTGCTAGAGGGATGGAGTTTAAGACTAGGGAGGTTATGCTGCAATTGTATAAGGTGTTAGTGAGGCCACACCTGGAGTATTGTGTTCAATTTTGGTCTCCTTACCTGAGAAAGAACGTACTGGCGCTAGAGGGTGTGCAGAGGAGATTCACAAGGTTAATCACAGAGCTGAAGGGGTTGGATTACAAGGAGAGGTTGAGTAGACTGGGACTGTACTCGTTGGAATTTAGAAGGATGCGGGGGGACCTTATAGAAACATATAAAATTATGAAGGGAATAGATAGGATAGATGCGGGCAGGTTGTTTCCACTGGTGGGTGAAAGCAGAACTAGGGGGCATAGCACCAAAATAAGGGGAAGTAGATTTAGGACTGAGTTTAGGAGGAACTTCTTCACCCAAAGGGTTGTGAGTCTATGGAATTCCTTGCCCAGTGAAGTAGTTGAGGCTCTTTCATTAAATGTTTTTAAGATAAAGATAGATAGTTTTTTGAAGAATAAAGGGATTAAGGGTTATGGTGTTCGGGCTGGAAAGTGGAGCTGAGTCCACAAAAGATCAGCCATGATCTCATTGAATGGCGGAGCAGCCTTGAGGGTCAGATGGCCTACTCCTGCTCCTAGTTCTTATTATGTTCTTATGCTGCCTCACAGCGCCAGGGACCCGTGTTCAATTCCTGTCTGAGGTTACTATCTGTGTGGAGTTTACACTTTTTATCTACGTAGGTTTCCTCTGGGTGCTCCGGTTTCCTCCGACAGCCCCAAAAATGTGTGGGTTAGGTAGATTGGCCATGATAAATTGCCCTTCATGTCCAAAGATGTGCAGGTTAGGCTATATGGGGTTACAGGGATAGGTCGGATGGATGTGTGAGGCATGGGTAGAATGCTAATTCAAAAGTTCAGTGCAGGCTCAATGGGCCGAATAGCCTTCTTCTGCACTGCAGAAATTCTCTGATTCACGGTGAAGATTCAACCTGTGCGGTGCCTGGTGCCAAAGCAATCACTTTCAGTGGGCGATCTACCGCTTGGAAAGATCCCAGGACCAAATTACAATCCGAATACCAGCGGCCACAATCGACCAGTATTGGGAATCGAACAACGCGACAACTGGTTAATGGATGCCTCGATCGATCGACCTAATTAGAAACCAATAAAATGTATTCCAAGATCAGGGATGAATAATAATGACTTAACACTGGGTTTGAAAAAAAGTGTCAATCCTTGGTTGAAAAATCCAAAGTATCGATCACCCGCCCCCCTCCAGAAGATTAAGTGCGAGGTCAATATTGACGAATTGCAGCAATGAGCTCACCAAGGGTGTCACGATTGTGATCTGGTGTGCAAGCAGAGAAATGACAGATGTCAAAGAACATAGAACGTACAGTGCAGAAGGAGGCCATTCGGCCCATCGAGTCTGCACCGACCCACTTTAAGCCCTTCACTTCCACCATATCCCCGTAACCCAATAACCCCTCCGGACTTTTCTGGCACTAAGGGCAATCCACCTAATCTGCACGTCTTTGGACTGTGGGAGGAAACTGGAGTATCCGGAGGAAACCCACGCAGACACGGGGAGAACGTGCATACTCCGCACAGACAGTGACCCAGTGGGGAATCAAACCTGGGACCTTGGTGATGTGACGCCACAGTGCTATCCACTTGTGCTACCGTGCTGCCCACAAAGAGCGCTGAAGTTTTGCCTCCCCTCCGGCGAATGGGAGTGCGGCTCCTGCCTTGAAATGCCGAAAGAGACCGCGTCCAACTGGATTTCGTCCTGTTGGGCTGATCGCGCCTTCGCGAAGTTTGAAGAAATGATGAATAACCTGGATTATGCTGGAAGGCGATCCCTCTTGCTGTTCCTGCACTACTGTGCACCATCTAGTGGACCGTGGTGGTGCCTACAATTCTTTGGCAAATGGAATCATGAAGGGCACGACATAAATACAATCTTTCCTGCCTGAGAGACCGGCAAATCTTTGATTGAAAAAATAGGCGTGCGTCAAGCAATCACCTCAGGAATAAACTATTCTGTCAATGATTCTGTATGCCAAGCAGGACAACGGGCAAATGGTGACAAAGTAAGGTTAACCAGACTGCAGGCATGGGACATCGCTAGTACGCTGTCAACACGGGGGCGGGGGGGGGGGGGCTGCGGGGTCGCCTGGGATCACACGTAAAAATTTCACTGGAATCCTGCGAGAATCGTGGCGAATCTCATTATTTTCTCATTGGGCCACCCGATTTAAATGATAGTTCAGGTGGAAGGTACACGAGGGGAATCAAGCAGCTTAATCGTGTCTGCCTGGGAGGAAGTCTATTAAAGAGAGGTGATCGCTTTATTATGTGGTAGAGATGAGGGAGACCTGATTTTTCATTTCAAATTAAAGCAGCAAAGGAACAGCTGAGCTTATAGATGAAAATTAGTGTGAAGGAAATGCAAGGCAGAGAAGTATAGAAAAATACTTCTTCCTCATCCATCAACGTCTTCAGTTTTCTTCTCTCTGTGAGCGTAATATTCTGAAGAAGGTCTTAATTCTAACGCCCGTGTTTACACACTTTGTCATGCTACGAACTAGTCATGAAGTGGACTCATTTGCAGGGTTGTGGGGAGAACAGGGGTATGGAAATAAATTGGAAAGCTATTGAGACAGTACAGGAACGCTGGGCTGAATGGCCTCCTTCAGTGCAGGATGATGGTATGATTTTAAGCTGCTTCTGAGTGTGGTGACGTGCCGATTCGCAATATCATAGATGATTGGTGGTGCGACCTCCAACCAGCTGGTGGCGGTACAGGCACACCATGCGGTCTCAAGACAGTGGTCATGTAACAATGCACTCCAATGTAAGTGGGGGCACATCTGGCCATCAGGAGATGGTTGGAAGACATACAAGAGGACAGACGAGCACTCGGAGTAGTTCCAGAGTAGTACAAAGAAACTCCATGATAACTTGCTCTGTCACAGATCGTTATCTTACCACGAGTGATTCAATGGCTTGGACAAGTCACAAGTCATTTGGTGGATTCCTTGCTCGACATTGAACACCAATCACAACGCTGAGGTCCACCGACTGATTGTGAACATTGTAGTTCCCACGACCTCCCATTAAATGTGTCAAGTTTCAATAACCTTCTATTGTCACAAGTATGAAGTCACTGTGAAAAGCCCCCAGTCGCCACGTTCCGCACCTGTTTGGGTAAGCTGGTACGGGAATTGAACCCGCGCTGCTGTCCTTGTTCTACATCACAAACCAGCTATCCAGCACACTCAACTAAACCAGCCCTTCTCAGGGTATGGATGAAATAAAAGGCAGTGATTTTTCGCCCGTCATTCACCCAGTTACGCTGGAACTGTGCACAGTGGAAAGATGGAGAGGTTTAAAGAGTGAGATAAATTTGGGCCTCACCCGAGCTCTTCAGAATTCTGAACAATTTTGTCAGAGGAAGGAAGAATACTCTGTTTCCACCAGTTGGTACATCAGTGATTATGGGATTTCAAGATGGTCAGCAAGAGAGTGAGGAGTGAGATGAGGAGAAACATCTTCACCCAGAAAGTTGTTGGGGTTTGGAAAGCATTGCTGAGAGTGCGGTGGAGGCGGATTCCATAGGAGGTTTCAAAAGGGAGCTGGATACATATTTGAAAGTGATGAATTTAGAGAGCGACAGAGATAGGGCTGGGGAATGGGACTAGCTAGGTAGAACCTTTGAGAGCCATTGCGGACATGATGGGCCGAATGGCCTCCTCTGTGCTGTAAATTCTATTATTTTCGGATTTGGATCAGATTGGATTGGTTTAATGTCACATGTATCGAGGTACAGTGAAAAGTATTTTTCTGCGAGCAGCTCAACAGATCATTAAGTACATGAAAATAACATAAAATAAAAGAAAAGAAAATACATAATAGGGCAACACAAGTTACACTACATAACACCAGCATTGGGTGAAGCATACAGGGGTGTAGTGTTAATGAGGTCAGTCCATAAGAGGGTCGTTTAGGAGTCTGGTAACAGTGGGGAAGAAGCTGCTTTTGAGTCTGTTCGTGTGTGTTCTCAGGCTTTTGTATCTCCTGCCCGATGGAAGAAGTTGGAAGTGTGAGTAAGCCAGGTGGGAAGGGGTCTTCTATTCAATTTAAGTAAAAACATAGCCATCAATGGTGGAATTTTAACAGTGGTAGATGCATACAGGACGACAACTGGAGGAGCAGGAAATCTCAGAGTCTAGAGGCTGGAGGAGATTATAAAGGTAGATGAGACAGTGGAAGGATTTGACTGTGAGGATGAGAATTTAAAGTTTGAAGCAATTTCATTAAATGCTAACGAGTAATAATTTCCTCCATTGAAGATGGGTAATCATTTCTTCAAATGTAGCTATAATGCATTCCTCAACCTCCTCAACACCAATCATCCTTCCAAGAGAAGAAAACACCATGCCAACATCCTGACCAGCTTGCCAGGCAGAAGGCAAGTATTCCCTGGCAGCAGTGGGCAAGCAGCTTCTGCGCAGCCTCAACAAAGGTAATCAGACGTCAAACAGCATTCTGTGAAGAACTAGGAGTTACATTAATCGGGAGATCTGTCTTGTGCCTTTAGGCTGGAAATTACTGTCCTCTCCTCACTGTTCTCACACAAGTGTGGATTTTCCAAAAATAAACCAGCGAACAATTCCATCAAAGCCACAGTAGAAACTTGCATCAATATGGCTCGAATGTGCGAACTGTACTTCACAAAGCAGAAATGGATTCAAAGGAGGAGGGGTCATCACCAGCAGGGCAGAGGCATGAGGGAGGCGTAAAACTGAAAAACACTGTCAAGCACTTAGCAGACCAGGTAGCGTCTGCAGCGGGATGAACAGTATTTTGGATTGTTCATCAGACCTGGAAGACGTTAGAGATCAGCAGCTTTTTAGTAAGTGCAGAGCCAAGGAAAGGTCACCTTCTTGTGTCCAAAGATATGTAGGTGAGGTGGATTCGACATTTTAAGATGCCCCTTAGTACCTAGGGATGTGCAGGTTAGGTTATGGTATTAAGGGGATCGGGTGGGTGGGTGGGCCTAGGTGGGCTGCTCTTTCAGAGGGTTGGTGCAGACCTGTTGGGCCGAATGGCCTCCTTCTGCACTGTAGTCATTCTATGTTTAGCATTAGACACCCAAGACGAGACCTACACGTCTTGACACTGAGAGTGGAATACTGGGAAGAGAGGCGTAAGAGCAAGGGGCGAGATGCATACAAATGCTTGGGCAGGGCTGGGACAGGGCTGGGAGATGGGAGGGAGATGGAGGAAAAAATGCTCAATTCCACATGTTAAGGGAACAAAGAACCAATGGAAATCAATGGGGAAAGTGCGGATAGATCAGTCAATTTAATGTGAAACAAGATTGAGATGGTGAAGTACGGAATGCGCGAAAGTATGCGTAGGGTAAGGCTTGGCCGGCAGCTGGGAAGGACAACGAGACAACAGAGTTATCCCAGAGTTCTCCTACGATACATTAACAGAAATTCTTACTGTCTCGCCACCTCGGTTACACAAAGGTCACTGATCAAAGTCAACAAATTTACTAAGGAAGGCATGAGAAAGGTCTGGAAATGAGTTTCAGAAACTGATTTTAAAAAAAGGAGAACAGAATGTGAATACAATTTAGCAAAAGGCTTCTATTGGTATGTAAAAAGGAAGACAAATGTGGGTCCATTGCAGGCAGAGTCAGGAGAATTCATAATGGAAAATAGAGAAAGGGCAGATATTGCAAGATTATATTGTGTCTGTTTTAACGAAGGAAGTTACAGGAAATCTCCCAGATGCAGAGATCCAAGGGGCTAGGGAAACTGCAGAGTTGAAGAAAATTAGTATAAGTGGAGAATTTAACGGGACTGAAGTCGATAAGACCCCGGGACCCGATATTATGCATCTCAGAGTGTTTGAAGAGGTTGCGTTAGAGATAGTTGAATACATTGGTGATCATCATCCAAAATTCTATAGATTCAATCAAGTTCACAGGGGGAGAGGGCAATGTGCAGATCTGGTGCGGAGTTCAGCCGGTTCCTTTGTGCTGTCTTCATCATTGTGAGGATGGAAAATCAAACCTCACACATGTAGGTCATTGTGAAGGGCAATGGCAACAAAATGCTTGTTTTACTCAGCACTGGATACTCCTCGGAGACTTGGCTACTCCAGAATGCTGACAACCTCATGGACTTGCCGGGTGATTTTAATATGCTGTCACAGGTGAGGTACAAAAGTTCAGTCTCTTAGTTTGGAGTCAGGTGTAAGTTAATAATTGACTCTGGGGTCTAAAACTCAAAAATACTTTTCACCCACCATTTTTTTAATCGCTCAAGGTTTATGGGCATCACCAGCTGGCCCAGCATTTATTACACATCTCTAATTGCCCTTGAAGGGGCAGTTAAGAGTCAACCACATTGCTGTGGGGCAGAACAGTCAGGATGACATGAGTGAAGCAGATGGGCTTTTAGAACAATCGACAATGGTTTCATGGTCATCAGGAGAGCTTTAATTCCAGACTTTTATTGAATTCAAATTTTGTAATCTGCCCTGATGGGATTCAAACCCAGGTCCCCAGAGCTTTATCCTGGGTCCCTGGATTCCTAGTCTAGTGACAATGCTACTGCACTACTGCCTCCCTCTTCTCTTTCTGCCCTGGAAAATAGTGACAAAAACGTTTGATCAGCGCAGCCAGATACGACTGAATAAGGCTTGCCAGTCTATTAACAGTTGCTGACACTTTTTTCTTCGATGTGTCGTAGCAGTGTGGGGAACATGTTGTAGTTTTGACTTTGTACTTACACTTGCCAAACTTTCAATTACTTTTGGAAAGCAGCTGTTTCTTCACAGTGCCGAAAGCAATCATCATCCTCCCCTTGCAATTTGATGTTCAGTTCATTTAGAATTGAAAAGATGTCGGCATGGTTTTGACCTGATTTGATTTATTGTCACGTGTACCGAGGTACAGTGAAAAGTATTTTCCTGCGTACAATCCAGAAAGATTATTCCTGCCATGAGAAAAAAACATAGGTCATACATAAATATACAACGTAAATACGCAGACGCAGGCATCGAGTGAAGCATTCGGAGTGTAGTATTACTCAGTAGAGAAGATGTGTGAAGAGATCAGTTCAATCCATAAGAGGGTCATTCAAGAGTCTGATAACAGCGGGGAAGAAGCTGTTTTTGAATCTGACAGGGCCTGCTTTCAGACTTTTGTATCTCCTGCCCGATGGAAGAGGTTGGAAGACAGAATAACCTGGGTGGGAGAGGTCTTGATTATGCTGCCCGCTTTCCCAAGGCAGCGGGAGGTGTAGACAGAGTCAATGGATGGAAGGCATGATGGCCTGGGCTGTGCTCACAGCTCTCTGTAGTTCCTTACAGTCTTGGACCAAGCAGTGGCCATACCAGGATGTGATGCAGCCGGATAGGATGATTTCTATGGTGCAACTGTAAAAATCGATATGAGTCAATGTGAACATGCTGAATTTCCTTAGTTTCTTGAGGACGTCTAGGCACTGTTGTGCTTTCTTGGTCATCGTATCGACATGGGTGGACCAGGACAGATTTTTGGTGATGTGCACACCACAGGAATTTGAAGCTGTTAACCATTTCCACCTCGGCACCATTGATACAGACAGGGGTGTGTACAGTACTTTGCTTCCTGAAATAAATAACCAGCTCCTTAGTATTGCTGATGTTGGGGGAGAGATTGTTGTCATTACACCACTCCACTAGGTTCTCCATCTCCCTCCTGTACTCTGACTCATTGTTGTAAGACATAGTTAGCATTCAATTCACATTTACCAGCACTTCCCTGCATATAACACAGATAGGCTTTGCAACTTGATTTACATTGGCACAATTGACAAAGACTTACCTCAAGAAATCATCTTTATACTGCTTTGTCTCCCATTTCAGTTTCTTCTCAGTCAGCTGTTCACAAGAGGGGCTGGAGCTTTATATGCAGCTCATATGAGCACTGCTTTGTCCTGCCATGGACTCTCCTGTGCAGCTCTCTCAGAATAAATAGATTCTGGCCTATTTATGTCTCTGGCCCTCTCTTCCTTATAACAAAATGATCCATCTTCAGTTCTTCACAGTCCTGTTGCTTGATTGCTCGCAGCTATAAAATGGAGCAATCTCTCCTCGGTAGTTTTGCGGCAAAAGCACGGATGGACAGGGTGTATGATGCCCGCATACATGCCAGGCACGTGACCTGCTCTCTGCCACCACTTTTAGTGGGAAGACTGCATCATTTGTTTTTACTGGTCACAGCCGGCATTCTCAACTTAAAAATCAAAGATGGCCGGCATTCTTAAAAGCCAATTGCGGCCATTGAATGTTCCTCTCGCGATCGGAAATGGTGCAACCGATCGCTCTGAGACCCTCCCGACACCCACCCATGCGTCACGACCTGTAGTTTGGAAAACTCTGCTCTAGATTTTCAGAGAATAAGAGGTGATCTCATTGAAATCTACAATATACTTAAAAGAATAGACAAAGAAGATGCAGGTAAGATGTTTCCCTTGGTTGGGGAGTCTACAACCAGGGGGCACACTTTCAAAATAATCGGTGACCACTTAGGACTAAGATGAGGAGAAATTTCTTTACTCATAGGGTTTGAATCTTTGGAATCCTCTACCCCAGAGGACTGTGGTAGCTCAGTCATTGAGTACGTTTAACGCTAGGATTAATAGATTTCTGATTGACAACAATGTAAAGGGTTAGGGGGACAGTGAGTTTAAAAGGAATTGAAGTGTCCAAACAGCCACAATCATATTAATTGGCGGAACATGTTCGATGGGCCGAATGGCCTGATTCCTATGTTCCTACTACTTGAGAGTTTGTTGTGAGAGGGTTCTGTGATTCCAAAGATCATGTGCTCGTGAACCAGAAATGTATTTTCTTGCGGAATGCAAATAGGGAAACAGTCAATCTCACACTGATTCAGATCAACCCAGCATGTTCCACAGAAAAATATCTTTCCTTTTGTTTCTGCAAAAGTACAGCCGTCTTCGTCAGTGTCTTATGTCAGTGGGAGTCTTCATTAAAATAAATAGAAATGGCAACCGACACTACTTCCCTCAAGGCAGTCACATGACTTAGTAAGATGGCATTGTCAAAACCCAAACATTCTCTATTTTATATCGAACATATCGAACAAAAAAATTTACAAACATATCGAAACCTAGCGAACGAAAAGCCCATTTCAATGCACAATCCCGTGTGACTGTGTTACCCAGGTTACCCACCTTCTACCCACTGTTCTCATGCATTAACAATTCTTTATTATACTGGTCAGTGATATTCATTGCACACGGAGTCTTCAAATCAGTTGGTCTTTCAATGGAAGTATAGATATTAGCTGCATGTTTGAGTGATGTGTCTTGTCCGGAGTGTTGTTCCTGTGGCATTTGTTTCCTCAGTGACTGTTGTTGTTTGATTACAGTTGTTGGGGACATGTTGGCCTCTAGAATTGATGATAGTCTGTACTCAGTATAGCTGGTGAGATCTCGTCTCCCTGATGTACTGATTGTTGTATGTGAGCGTAAAGGGCTGTGATTTGAGCGTAAAGGGCTGCGATTAGAAATATAGAAAAAAGAGGAGCAAGAGGCCATTCGGCCCTTCGAGCCCAGTTCGCCATTCATTCTGATCATGGCTGATTATCCAACTCAATAGCTTCATCCCACTTTCCCCCACATCCTTTGATCCCCTTTGCCCTAAGTGCTATGTCTAACTGCTTCTTGAAAACATACAATGTTTTGGTCTCAACTACTTCCTTTGGTAATGAATTCCACAGGCTCACCACTCTCTGGTGAAGATAGTTCTCCTCATCTCTGTCCTAAATGGTCTATCCTCTATCCTCAGAATGTAACTCCTGGTTCTGGACACCCCCACCAGAGGAAATATCCTTCCTGTATCTACCCTGTTAGAATTTTATAGGATTCTATGAGATCACCCCTCATTCTTCTGAACTTCAGCGGATACAATCCTAACCGATTCAATCTCTCCTCGTACGTCAGTTCCCGCCATCCTGGGAATCAGTCTGGTCAACCTTCACTGCACTCCCTCTATACCTAGAACATTCTTCCTCACATAAGCAATATTCCAGATGTGGCCTCACCAAGTCCCTGTAGAATTGCAGCAAGGCATCCCTGCTCCTGTACTCAAATCCTCTCACAATAAAGCCAAGCATACTATTTGAGTTCTTTACCGCCTGCTGCACCTGCATGCTTACCTCTCCTAGTTCATGGCCATTCAGATAATAGCCTGCCTTCTTGTTGCACAGGTATATTTGGTTGTTCACTTGCACTGCATACAATCATGGTGACAAATTATCGATGCACGTGCCAAGGTTTCACATGCGCTGACTCCTGTTGAGGGTGTTGAAGATTTTCACCCTGATTGGCTCTGCAATGCATTGGTTTGTCAATCTTGTCAAACTGTAATTTGGTTTTCGGTCATTTCTGTTACGCGTGTAGCATGCCTGGTTTCAGTCGCTTTTTGCTGTTGGAAAGGGAATTTGCATGAGGCATAACATTAGTCTCTGGACAGCACTTCTTTTCATTCCTTAAGTGGGTCTGTTTCTCCATTCAAGGAATACTTTGTATATATGTATGCTAGGTTTGCTCAATTTCTTGATGAACCCTGGGGCAGCAGGGTAGCATGGTGGTTAGCATAAATGCTTCACAGCTCCAGGGTCCCAGGTTCGATTCCCGGCTGGGTCACTGTCTGTGTGGAGTCTGCACGTCCTCCCCCTGTGTGCGTGGGTTTCCTCCGGGTGCTCCGGTTTCCTCCCACAGTCCAAAGATGTGCGGGTTAGGTGGATTGGCCATGCTAAATTGCCCGTAGTGTCCTAATAAAAGTAAGGTTAAGGGGGGTTGTTGGGTTACGGGTATAGGGTGGATATGTGGGTTTGAGTAGGGTGATCATGGCTCGGCACAACATTGAGGGCCGAAGGGCCTGTTCTGTGCTGTACTGTTCTATGTTCTATGTTCTAACCCATTGGCGATTTCCACTGCCACCTCAGACACTGCATTCGACTGAGGATGGTGTTGATTTTACAAATCCTTTGTGAATCGGCTGAATTCTCCACTTGTGAACTGAGAGCCATTGTCACTCATCACAATGTCTGGAATGCCATGTCAACTGAAGTGTGCTTTCAGAGCATTCTGCTATTTTTCTCGTTGTCGTCAAAGTCAGTTGGTCTAACTCCCAGTAGTCCGAAGAGTTGTCTGCAGTGTCAAGATGATCAGTTCCTGTCAAAGTAAAAAGATCTGCTCCCAGCTTCATCCAATGTCTGTCTGAGATATAATGTGACATGCCGGAAAAAAGGTGGTTTTAATATTTCTCGTTTTTTGGAATATCACTGTATTTTGTACCCTGGAAAACTTGCTTATGAGGGAGTGGCTGGTCAGTCCTCAACAGAGAACGAGCGTGGACAAGGCCAGACCTTGAGAGCCAGTTTCCAATCACCCTCAAAGATCACCTGAAGAGTCACAGGGAACTGTGTGGGAACGTTACTGGCACTTTATAGAATAGATAATATATCAAGACAGTTGCCACTTAAAATGAGATTTAGCTATTTAAGCCAAGATTTGTTCGGATAGGTTTAAAAGGTATTATTGACTGTATCAAGGTGTTCTGGAATTTGAGTGTCATTTTTTTATTTCTTTATTTTAATAAATGTTTCACTTAAAATAAAATCAGCTCCTTTGGCCTGAGAAGTTGCATACATAACCGGATGAGCAATGAAATTCAAGAGCACATTAGCCATGATGATTGTAACGAGTACCAAACTAAATAAACCTGAGAGGTATGAGTTCATATCCCACATCAGACATTCATGTATAGATATCGTAATAATAGTAATAATCTTTATTGTCACAAGTAGGCTTACATTAACACTGCAATGAAGTTACTGTGAAAAGCCCCTCGTTGCCACATTCTGGCGCCTGTTCGGGTACACAGAGAGAGAATTCAGAATATCCAATTCACCTAACAGCACGTCTTTCGGGACTTGTGGGAGGAAACTGGAGCACCCGGAGGAAACCCACGCAGACACAGGGAGAACATGCAGATTCCACACAGACAGTGACCCAGCCAAGAATTGAATCTGGGACCCTGGCACTGTAAAGCAACAGTGCTGACCACTATGTTGCTGTGCTGCCCTATACAGCAGTCTTCATCAGCCTTTTGTCTCAGTGAGAGTCTTTATTGAACTGAATAGAAACGGCTGCCTACAGTGCTGGCCACGTGGCAGAGTCACATGACTATGGCAAACTAGGTCGTACACCTAAGAGGATTTCAACATCAAAATCCAAACGCTCTCTTTTGGATGCAACACTGGTTGACACAGTGGTTTGGAGTTTTTGATCATGAAGGAAAGTGTCCAAACAGAGTGTATTTTACTCTTGAATTAATGTGGCCGTGGTGGCCAGTAAATCTGTAGGATTCTGGACCCTGATAAGAGCTCATTGGATTTCATTTCTGAATAACATGCATCGTATAAAATGCGGAGACGGCATGACTAGATCTATACATGAATGTCTGATGTGGGATATGAACTCATACCTCTCTGGTTTATTTAGTTTGGTACTCGTTACAATCACCACACTGACTAATGTGCTCATTAATTTCATTGCTCATCCGGTTATGTATGCAACTTCCCACGCCAAAGGAACTGATTTTATTTTAAGTGAAACATTTATTAAAATAAAGAAATAAAAAAATGACACTCAAATTCCAGAACACCTTGACACAGTCAATAATACCTTTTAAACCTTTCCGAACAAATCTTGGCTTAAATAGCTGAATCTCCTTTTAAGTGGCAACTGTCTTGATATATTATCTATTCTATAAAGTGCCAGTAACGTTCCCACACAGTTCCCTGTGACTCTTCAGGTGATCTTTGAGGGTGATTGCAAACTGGCTCTCAAGGTCTGGCCTTGTCCACGCTCGTTCTCTGTTGAGGACTGACCAGCCACACCCTCATAAGTCTGTAATTTGTTGATGATGCAGATGCATTGTGAACTCTCTAATGAAAGATGTTGATAATCTGGGTGAAGTCAGATTCTCCTGATACTCCACAGTAGATCTGTGCCATACTTATGGCTGGAGGTATCTACCCTCTGTACTCTCCTGTACCCCACACCCCTGTGAAATATTTGTGTACATTCAGATCTGGTTTCTTGAGCAGTCCCGATTTTCATTGAACCACTGTTGGTCATGCTTCAGCTGCCAAGGCCCTAGGTTCTGGAGTTCGCTCCCTAAACTTTCTTCTTTGATTAGGCTTTACGCCACCTGTCCTAATTTGCCATAAGTGGCACGGTGCCAACGTTTTCTTAATGGCACTATTGTGTCATGCCTCGGGAGATTTGATTACAGTAAAGGTGTTATATAAATGCAAGGCGTATTTGTTGTTGCAGTTGATGACAAGGTGAATAAATCCCGAAGGTTGTGCTTGTTAGGTGAATTGGACATTCTGAAGTCTCCCTCTGTGTACCCGAACAGGTGCCAGAATGTGGAGACTAGGGGATTTCACCGTCACTTCACTGCAGTATTAATGTAAGCCTACCTGTGACACTAATAAAGATTATAGGACATTTGCCACGGGGAAAACAAGATTGGACAAATTCACAGAGAATTTCTCCCCTACTCTTCTCGCCCCCTCCAATTTCCAAAGTTGGAATCAAATATTTCAACAATAGCAAATTGTCCAGCTGCACATTCTGCTCCTGAAGCCCTTTCAGCAGCCGGCTTTATACCCCCGGCAGCGGGTGAACTCTATTCGGGCCTTCTCGGTGCTGAGAATGGGGGCCGGGCCGATATTTCCTAGGAGATACCCCCACACACTCCCAGCTTTGAAGGCGGCCAAGTGAGCTTTGGAACCGTGACAATGACCATCAATCATCGCTTCATCGACAAGGTGCAAACACTGAATCAATGCAACAAGCAGCTGGAAATGCACTGGAAGCTGTTGCAGGAGAAAGGAGCATGCAGTTCCAACATTGACAGCCACTTACAAGTTTATTTCAACCACCTCAAGCAGCAGATCGATGCCTTGGCCCAGGAGAAACTTTGCCTGCAGGCTGGGCTGGAGGGCATGCTGGGGCTGGTGGAACAACACAAGACCAAGGATGAAGGTGAAATCAACTTGCATATGGAGAGGGAGAACAAATTTGTAATGATCAAAAGGAATGTTGATGAAAACTGTCTCATCTCAACTGACCTGGAGGCTAAGCTTGAGAGCCTTACTGATGAAATCAATTTCCTGAAGAACATATTTGAAGTGGAAATCCACGAGCTGCAGGTACAGATCAAGAACACTGCTGTGAAAAGCACCTATTCACCACATTCGGCACCTGTTCGGGTCCACAGAGGGAGAATTCAGAATGTCCAAATTACCTCACAGCACGTCTTTCGGGACTTGTGGGAGGAAAGCGGAGCACCCGGAGGAAACCTGCGCAGACACTGGGAGAACGTGCAGACTCTGCACACACAGTGCTCCGAGGCCGGGAATCGAACCTGGCACCCTGGAGCTGTGAAGCAACAGTGCTACCCACTGTGCTACCGTGCTGCCCTGCCCTCATGCTGCCGTTACTGTGGAGGTTGACACCAGCCGTTAACTGGAGCTTACACTGTGACCTGATGGGGAAACCAAGTTCGACGAAACGAAGGAAAATTCTGGAAAACATGCAGAAGAGCTCCGTGTCATGAAGACTGCCATTTCAGACATGCAAAGACAAATCGAATGCTCAAGTTCTGAAATCCAGGCTCTGAACAAACAGAAAGAGCAGCTGGAGGCAGCGATCGCAGAGGCAGAGGGACATGGTGGATAGGCTATTGCGGAAGATTAAAAAACGCATTGCCAACTTACAGGAGGCCATAGAGAAAGCTGACAAGGGAATCATTCGCCAGGTCCGAGAGTGCCTGGATCGGGTAAACTCTAAACATGCCCTGGACATTGAAGTTGACACTTACAAAAAAACTACTGGAAGGAGAATAGAGCAGTTTGTCAACACCACTGAATGTGACCTATCACCAATCAACCAAAGGTTAAGAGGTGGAATTCTGCATTTCTTTTTTCAAAAATCTTTTTATTGGCATTTTTCATATTTATAAACAATTGTGTATATGCATCATTTTCTTATTCGCGTTAATTTACTTTATTGTACATAAAGGCTTATCCTGTCCTTCCTTTAATTGACCTTATATACATTGTGCCACCCTCTGGTTCGGTCTGTGGTCCCTCCCGTCTCCCCCCCCCCCCCTTTACCCCCCACTCCTCTCTTGCATACTCTCCCCCCGCCCCCCTCCACCGTTGGCTTCAGCTGTGCTTTGCTTTTATGTTCGGGGGGGGGGGGGGGGGGTTACCACCCTCCCTCCTCTTCTCCTCCTTTGTGGCTTTCCCAATTTCCATTTCTCCCCCCCCCCCCCCCCCCCCCCCCACCTCGGGTTGTGCAGTCCTTTGGTTCCTCATCTATCTTGGTTTTTTTCTTCTCGTTGTTGGTCTTGAACAAGTTTTGGAACAGGCCGACGAACTGCCCCCATGTATCTAGGAAGCCTTCCTCCGACCATCGGATAGCAGACTCAATCTTCCCCAGGTGGAGAAATTCCGAAAGGTGAGCGAGCCAGTCTGCAGCTTTGGGTGGTGCTGCCGATCGCCAGCCGAGTAGGATTCTCCGGAATGCGATTAGGGAAGCGACAGGAGGGCCGTTAGCCCCCTTCCCCATGTGTAGTTCTGGCCGTTCCGATGCCCCGAAGATTGCCATGCTTATTGTCACCCTCACCCCCACAACTGCATCGCCACCCACACAGTCCAGGGCGCGGAGTTCAGCAACTTCCGCTTCTACGTCCTCCCCAACCTCTGCGCTGCCTAACTACCCAGCCTGGACTTCCAGTGCAACCTTCAGAGCCTAACCCTGAACTTCGGCGGGACCCTACCACCCCTTACTGTGTGCGGCCTCGTGACCCTTAAGGTCGACCCGCCTTTCCTTTTTGCAAACCTAACCCCGGATTGGAAACCCGTCACCACCAGGAGCAGACGGTACAGCGCCCAGGACAAGACCTTCAACAGGTCTGAAGTCCAGCGGCTGCTTCGGGAAGGCATCATCGAGGTCAGCAACAGCCCCTGGAGAGCCTGAGTGGTGGTGGTCAAAACAGGGGAAAAAAACAGGATGGTCGTTGATTACAGTCAGACCATCAATCAGTACACACAGCTCGACACGTACCCCCTCCCATGCATATCTGATATGGTCAATCAGATTGCACAGTACTAAAAGTAGGGTGATCATTGCTCTGAGTAGGGTGATCATTGCTCGGCACAACATCGAGGGCCGAAGGGCCTGTTCTGTGCTGTACTGTTCTATGTTCTATGTTCTAGTACTGGGTCTTCTGGACAGTGGACCTGAAATCTACCTACCACCAGCTACCCATTCGTAAGGGGGACTGTCCATACACTGCGTTCGAAGCAGACGGCCGCTTTTATCATTTTCTTACGGTCCCCTTCGGCGTCACCAATGGGGTCTCGGTCTTCCAACGGGAGATGGACCGAATGGTTGACCGGTATGGACTACGGGCCACCTTCCCGTACCTGGACAATGTCACCACCTGCGGCCACGATCAGCAGGACCATAACCTTTCCACATTTCTCCACACTGCCCCTCTCCTCAACCTCACGTATAACAAGGAGAAGTGCGTGTTCAGCACTAACCGATTAGCCATCCTCGGCTATGTGGTTCAGAACGGAGTTCTGGGGCCCGACCCCGATCGCATGCGCCCCCTCATGGAACACCCCCTCCCCCACTGCCCCAAGGCCCTCAAAAGATGCCTGGGGTTCTTTCCGTATTACGCCCAGTGGGTCCCAAACTATGTGGACAAGGCCCGTCCACTCATTCAATCCACCGTTTTTCCCCTGACGGCCGAGGCTCACCAGGCCTTGAACCATATCAAGGCCGACATCGCCAAGGCCGCGATGCACACGGTCGACGAGACGCTGCCTTTCCAAATTGAGAGCGATGCATCAGACGTCGCTCTGGCCGCCACCCTCAACCAGGCAGGCAGGCCCGTGGCATTCTTTTCCCGCACCTTCCATGCCTCCAAAATTCGACACTCCTGCGTCGGAAAGGATGCCCAAGCCATCGTAGAAGCTGTGCGGCATTGGAGGCATTACCTGGCCGGCAGGAGATTCACTCTCGTCACTGACCATCATGTTTAACAACACACAACGGGGCAAGATCAAAAACGATAAACTCTTGAGGTGGCGGATCGAGCTCTCCACCTACAACTACGAGATTATGTATCGCCCTGGTAAGCTCAACGAGCTCCCCGATGCCCTATCCCGAGGTACAGCTCCAGGGTCCCAGGTTCGGTTCCCGGCTGGGTCACTGTCTGTGCGGAGTTTGCACGTCCTCCCCGTGTGTGCGTGGGTTTCCTCCGGGTGCTCCGGTTTCCTCCCACAGTCCAAAGATGTGCGGGTTAGGTGGATTGGCCATGCTAAATTGCCCGTAGTGTCCTAAAAAAAAAGTAAGGTTAAGGGGGAGTTGTTGGGTTACGGGTATATGGTGGATACGTGAGTTTGAGTAGGGTGATCATTGCTCGGCACAACATCGAGGGCCGAAGGGCCTGTTCTGTGCTGTACTGTTCTAATTCTAAAATCTACATGTGCCAGCGCACAAGTGGACCGACTCCGGACCCTGCACGACAATCTCTGTCACCCAAGGGTCACCCGTTTTTACCATTTCATTAAGGCCCGCAACCTGCCCTACTCCATCGAGGAAGTCAGGGCGATCACCAGAGACTGCCAAGTCTGCACGACGTCTGCCACTGTCATCAAAGCCCTCAACACCATCTTCGCTCTGTTTGGCTTCCCCGCCTACGTCCACAGCGACCGTGGATCCTCATTCATGAGCGATGAGCTGCGCCAGTACCTGCTCAACCGGGGCATTGCCTCGAGCAGGACGACCAGCTACAACCCCAGGGGAAACGAGCAGGTGAAGCGGGAGAATGGGACGGTCTGGAGGGCCATCCAGATGGCCCTACGGTCCAGAAATCCCCCGGCCTCCCGCTGGCAGGAGGTCCTCCCCGAAGCCCTTCACTCCATTCAGTCGCTCCTGTGCAGCGCGACTAATGAACCCCCCCCCCCATGGACGTCTCTTTGCCTTCCACAGGAAGTCCACCTCCGGGGATTCGCTACCAATGTGACTGGCAGCTCCTGGACCCGTTCTCCTCCGTAGACATGTTCGACTCCACAAGGCGGACTCATTGGCTGAGAGGGTACAGCTACTCCACACCAACCCGCAGTACGCTTATGTAGTGTACCCCGACGGCCGTCAAGACACAGTCTCTCTCAGGGACCTGGCACCAGCTGGTTCCACACACACCCCCTCCTCTGCCCCGGCGCCACCTTTCCTTCCCCCAGCACACCCCACCGCAGCCCCCGTTCCGGGACAATCCATCCTCCCCTTGCTCCCACCCGGGGATGAAGAGGATTTCGACGCGCTCCCAGAGTCACCGAAGACCAAGCTGCCGCCTGAGTCGCCACCAGCGCTGGGGCGCTCTCGACGGCAATTTGTAATATTATGTGTAATTTTAAACACAACGTTCTGTACATCGTTCTCCACCACCCCCGCAGGACTCATTTTTAACAGGGGGTGAATGTGGTAGTCACCACTGATGTATATACTGTATATATATGTGTTTTACGGTAAGGCCCCTGTACTACAAGTACGTGGATAGATCCCTGCCTGCTGGCTCCGCCCAGTAGGCGGAGTATAAATATGCATGCTCCCCATACAGCAGCCATTTCGTCAGCTTCTGTAGGAGGCCACACATCTCAGTGTATTAAAGCCTCAATTACATCCTACTCTCGTCTTTGCGTAATTGATAGTGCATCGCTGTGCTGTACCTTTCTTTGTTCTTTGTTCTGGGACAAGCCCAGAACATGTGAGTGTGGTTGGCCGGGCCCCTCTGGCACCGTTCACATTTGTCCTGCACCTCGGGCTTCTGGTCAGGTGCGCTCAGTGCACCACTTTGAGCTGCATTAGGCTGCGCAGGAGGAGGTGGAGTTCGCCCGGCTCAGTGCTTTGCTCCAGAGTCCCCACCGTACCTCTGACCCCAGTTTGTCCTCTCATTTTTGTCTGGTTTCGTCCGAGCTCTGTCCAGTGACTGCCCGTATATTTTCCCACATAGTCTCCCCTCCTTGCTGCCTGTGTCTATCAGGTCCTCTCATAGTGTGGTTTCTGGGGGCTTGGGGTACCCTCCTGTCCCTTTGCGGTGGGAGTGCTTTATATGGAGGTGACTCATTTCCTGTCCTTTTGTTAGTTTCCACTTCCTCGCCAGTTCACCCAGTGTCACCAGTCTGTGCCCTCCGTAAAAGCCCCCGACCGTCAGTGTGCTCCCATCTTGCCTCCATTTTGTGAAGGTGGTGTCTGGCATGGCTGGGGGGATCTGTGATTGCTGCAGATGGGGGCCATGGGGGGGCATCCTAGTTAGCCCCAAAGTGTTGTCTCAATCGGGCCCATGTTCTCAGCATGGCCGCTACCACTGGGCTCGTTGTGTATCTTGTTGAGGGGGATGGGAGTGCTGCTGTAGCCAGGGCCCGGAGGGTTGTTCCTTTACTGTGCTGGGTGATGCACCATCGATTGCACGTGAGGCGAGTGATTTACCAAAGTCAGGCTTTAATTAACTAGAACACAGCCTGGCGATCGTCTACAGTGGAAAGGGACGAAAGAGGCTTCTGAGCATTTATACCTCGTTGATAGAGGCGTGGTTAACTCAGCCTCTCGGCCAATCGGTCGAGAGGCACATGACCGACCAGGGCCAATGGTAAGCCGACGTTCTGGCCCAATGGCAGACGAGTATGCAGATCATATCATCACATTCACCCCTTACGGAGAAGGAAGGCGGGGGGGGGGGGGGGGTGAACGAGACCCGGGGTGGGGGGGGGGGGGGAAGAACTGATGATATGAGTAGCCGTCGGGAGAATAATTTTCTCTCCGTACCCTTGTCTAATTTGGGGGCTTGCCACTGGCCCAGACATAACAATATTTACAAAAGGAAGTCCATGGGACCGTAGAACTCTAGAAGGATTCGATCAGTCATTTTATAGATAGAAGATAGATAGAACAGTACAGCACAGAACAGGCCCTTCGGCCCTCGATGTTGTGCCGAGCAATGATCACCCTACTTAAACCCACGTAACCCGTATACCCTTAACCCAACAATCCCCCCATTAACCTTACACTACGGGCAATTTAGCATGGCCAATCCACCTAACCCGCACATCTTTGGACTGTGGGAGGAAACCGGAGCACCCGGAGGAAACCCACGCACACACGGGGAGGACGTGCAGACTCCACACAGACAGTGACCCAGCCGGGAATCGAACCTGGGACCCTGGAGCTGTGAAGCATTGATGCTAACCACCATGCTACCGTGAGGCCCCAAATTTGGTGGTCCTTGACGTCCTGGCCGAGCGCCGTAGTGGAGGAGGTGTCGTCGGATCGGCTGATGGTCCTGCTGATGTCCTGGAGTCCGGGAGCGATAGACTTCGAGTAGTCTCCGTCACCTGAGCTGGCCGCGGAGACGCCATGGATGAGGGATGGGGAAGCTGAGTGGGGTGCTGGGGTGAAAAAAGGGAGGGGGGGTCTGTGGTGGGGGGGGGCTGCACGCCGGCGGGTGCCAGGTCCCGGAGGGAGACCGTGTCCTGCCGACCGTCGGGGTGCTCCACATACGCGTACTGCGGGTTAGCGTGGAGTAACTGGACATGCTCCACTAACGGGTCGGACTTGTGCACCCGCACATGCTTCCGGAGCAAGATGGGTCCGGGAGTGACCAGCCACGTCGGGAGAGGGGATCCGGAGGACAACTTCCTGGGGAAAACAAGAAGACGTTCATGAGGTGTCTGATTAGTAGCAGTACAGAGCAGTGAGCGGATAGAGTGCAGCGCATCGGGGAGCACCTCTTGCCATCGGGAAATAGGGAGATCTCTGGACCGGAGGGCCAGTAGTATGGTCTTCCAGATGGTACCATTCTCCCGCTCGACCTGTCCGTTACCCCGAGGGTTATAGCTGGTCGTCCTGCTAGAGGCGATGCCCCTGTCGAGCAGGAATTGACGCAGCTCGTCGCTCATAAATGAGGACCCCCGGTCGCTGTGAATGTACTCGGGGTAGCCAAACAGTGAGAAGATGGAGAGGAGGGCCTTAATGACGGTCGATGTGGTCATGTCGGGACAGGGAATGGCAAAGGGGAAGCGGGAGTGTTCGTCGACAACCGCCAGGAAGTAAATGTTGCGGTTGTTAGAGGGAAGGGGCCCCTTGAAGTCAATGCTGAGACGTTCAAAGGGGCGGGATGCTTTGATCAGGTGTGCGCGCTCGGGGCGGTAGAAGTGCGGTTTGCACTCGGCGCAGATGTGGCAGTCACGGGTTACTGTCCTGACTTCCGTGATGGAGAAAGGCAGGTTGCGGGTCTTAATGAAATGGTAGAGATGGGTCACCCCTGGATGGCAGAGGTCCGCGTGGAGGGAGCGGAGGCGGTCTATCTGCGCGCTGGCGCAGGTACCACGGGACAGGGCATCGGAAGGCTCATTGAGCTTCCCAGGACGATACAAGATATCATAGTTGTACGTGGACAACTCGATCCGCCACCGTAAAATCTTGTCATTTTTGATCTTGCCCCTTTGTGCATTATCAAACATGAAGGCTACTGACCGTTGGTCTGTGAGGAGGGTAAACCTCCTGCCGGCCAAATAGTGTCTCCAATGTCGCACGGCTTCGACTATGGCCTGGGCTTCCTTTTCCACAGAGGGGTGGCGGAGTTCGGAAGCCTGGAGGGTTCTGGAGAAGAAGGCCACGGGTCTGCCCGCTTGGTTCAGGGTGGCCGCCAGAGCTACTTCTGATGCGTCGCTCTCGACCTGGAAGGGGAGGGCCTCGTCGATGGCGTGCATCGTGGCCTTTACGATGTCCGCTTTGATGCGGCTAAAGGCCTGACAGGCCTCCGTCGACGGCGGGAAGGTCGTGGTTTGCATGAGGGGACGGGCCTTGTCCGCGTAGTTGGGAACCCATTGGGCGTAGTATGCGAAAAACCCCAGGCAGCGTTTGAGAGATTTGGGGGTATTGGGGAGAGGGAGTTCCATCAGGGGGCGCATGCATTCGGGATCGGGGCCCATCACTTCGTTACGCACTACGTAGCCGAGGATGGCTAGGCGGTCGGTGCTGAACACGCATTTATCCTTATTGTACGTGAGGTTAAGGAGTTTTGCGGTTTGGAGGAATTTCTGGAGGTTGGCGTCATGGTCCTGCTGGTCGTGGCCGCAGATGGTGACATTATCAAGGTACGGGAAGGTAGCCTGTAATCCGTACTTGTCGACCATTCGGTCCATCTCCCGTTGGAAGACCGAGACCCCATTCGTGACACCAAACGGAACCCTAAGGAAGTGGTAGAGGCGCCCGTCAGCCTCGAACGCGGTGTACAGTCGGTCACTCGCGCGGATGGGGAGCTGGTGGTAAGCGGACTTAAGGTCCACAGTTGAGAAGACCTTGTATCTCGCGATCTCGTTTACCATGGTAGAGATACGGGGGAGAGGATACGCGTCCAGTTGCGTAAACCAATTGATGGTTTGGCTGTGATCGATGACCATCAGGTTTTTCTCCCCCGTCCGGAGTTTGCGGGCTGATGCGGAGGCATTCGGGCTTGATGCGGAACTCCATCTTCAAAGTTGTAGTTAATTAAATTGATGCACCATCGATTGCACGTGAGGCGAGTGATTTACCAAAGTCAGGCTTTAATTAACTAGAACACAGCCTGGCGATCGTCTACAGTGGAAAGGGACGATCGTCAGGCTTCTGAGCATTTATACCTCGTTGATAGAGGCGTGGTTAACTCAGCCTCTCGGCCAATCGGTCGAGAGGCACATGAACGACCAGGGCCAATGGTAAGCCGACGTTCTGGCCCAATGGCAGACGAGTATGCAGATCATATCATCACACCGGGTTTGTGTACCCGTTCCCTCACTCTTTCTGCCGTTGCTGCCCAGTGGTAGTATTGGAGGTTCGGTGAAGCCCCCTTTGATTTTCCTTCTTTGCAGTGTCGGTTTGGGAATTTTCGGGTTCTTACCCCCCACACAAACGCCATGATTGGACTGCCTGCATTTAGGAAAAAGGCCTTGGGGATTAAGATTGGCATGGATCTAAACAGGAAGAGGAACCTCGGCAGTACGTTCATCTTGATCGGCTGCACTCTCCCAGCATATACACACGTCACTCCACACACACACACACACACACATCGTCCCAACCAATAAAATGGCAGCGAGGAGAGTGACACCCTATTTCATGGACGCCGAGCTGTAGAGCCTCCAGTACGCCATGGAGGACAGGCGCTTGGCCCTGTACCCCGGCTTGGGATGGAGGCTGCCAGTTGCCGCCATTCGCCGTGGCTGGATGCAGGTGGCAGAGGCTGTCAGCGCCGTGGGCAACACCGT
This sequence comes from Scyliorhinus canicula, assembly GCF_902713615.1. NCBI lineage: Eukaryota > Metazoa > Chordata > Chondrichthyes > Carcharhiniformes > Scyliorhinidae > Scyliorhinus > Scyliorhinus canicula. Next base: position 183,264,808 of record NC_052153.1, on the reverse strand, counting down.
CCGGACCGGCCAGCAGTGCTGAAAAAAACTGCACGATCTCTTCAGTCTGACCTCCCGGAGAAGGTGGCTCATAACCACCGGGAGCAGGAGATAACTGGCGGGGGACCGCTGCACCTGCGGCCCCTGACCGTGGAAGAGCACATGGCCCTAGACATGGTCAGCGGCCTGGAGGAAAGGGAGGTTGCCGGGGTGGAGGTCGGCTGTGGGCGAGGAAGTGAGAACCTATCAAGAACATTCGGCCCATCAAGTCTGCACTGACCCACTTGAGCCTTCACTTCCACCCTATCTCGGTAACCCAGTAACCCCTCCTAATCTTTTTTTGGTCACTAACAGCTAATTTATCATGGCCAATCCACCTAACCTGCACGCCTTTGGACTGTGGGAGGAAACCGGAGCACTTGGAGGAAGCCAACTCAGCCACAGGGGGAATGTGCAGAATCTGCACAGACAGTGACCCAGGGAGGAATCGAACCTGGGGCCCTGGAGCTGTGAAGCCACAGTGTATCCACTTGTGCTACTGTGCTGCCCATTGTGCTACCGTGCTGCCCATATTGAATTACGGTTCCCCATGACACGTGTGTCAACCTCCCCAAAACCGTTCCCACAGCACCCTCACCACCATCCCCTCAGCACATTCATCCCCACCACCCCTGCTCCCTGTCCCCAGGCCCGTGGTCTAATCATGTGTCCTATCGCGTGTCTTGCAGGGCCCGCTGGAGATGAGGCGTGTCCATCTGGAGTCCCCAGCCCTCACCGGCCGGTGCCACAGCCATGGCCGCCACCACCTGCCCCCCCTCCCCCTCCCCTCCCACCCCCCCCCCCCCCCCCCCCCCTCCCGAGCCGAGCAGTGATTGGAGCAGCTCGGACGACAGCCCTTGACCCGCGTCTCAGGAGACCCACAGAGCTCGAGTCTGAGGATGATACAGATTTCCCATCACAGTTGTCTCCAACACCCTTCACCATCAGGGCCTCATGGTAGCATGGTGGTTAGCATCAATGCTTCACGGCTCCAGGGTCCCAGGTTCGATTCCCGGCTGGGTCACTGTCTGTGTGGAGTCTGCACGTCCTCCCAGTGTCTGCGTGGGTTTCCTCCGGGTGCTCCGGTTTCCTCCCACAGTCCAAAGATGTGCAGGTTAGGTAGATTGGCCATGCTAAATTGCCCTTAGTGTAAGGTTAATGGGGGGATTGTTGGGATACGGGATACGTGGGTTTAAGTAGGGTGATCATTGCTCGGCACAACATCGAGGGCTGAAGGGCCTGTTCTGTGCTGTGCTGTACTGTTCTATCTATCCCAGAGACACTCACCCGTTTGGGCAATTTAATGAAGAGGCTCCTGGGACACTATCTGATGTGAACCACACAGCTGATCCGGTAAATCAGGTGAAGGTAGGAAGGTGGGGTTTCGGTCTTCTGGAACAGACAGTCCCATTGATTGTAGAGGTGCTGTCTCTGAGCCAGGAACTGCATGAGGGGTTATCAGTGAGCATCCAGCACCTGCAGGGGGAGCTGGAGGAGTCCGATCGCGTGCAGGAGCAGATGCCGACTATGCGTGACGCGCAGGCCAACATCGCACGGATGGTGTTCACAGTGGAGGCATTGGGGGGGGGGGGGGGGTGGGTGACGGTTTCGGCTATGGATCAGCATGTCTAAGGCCTGGGGAATTCTGTGCAGGCACTGGCCAAGGCCCAGGTCAGGGTTTCCGCCTCAAAGACAGCCATCTGCCTGAGCCACCTGGACATCTCAGCGGCACTTCTGGGCACGGCCCATTCACAGCAGGCCATGGTTGGGTAAGCCGGCGGCATTCCCAGTTGCTGGCCGATGTGGCGCAGTCACAAAGGGAGGTTCCCAGTCCCAGAGTGAGATGGTACAGTCACTGGCTGAAGGTGGTGGACACAGTCAAACATGTCAGGAATCGTCGATCATGCCAGATGAAGGCGTCGTGCACACTGCTCGGGTATCGGGCACAGACATGCATGGTGCGCATCTGATGGTCACATATCAGTTGCACGTTCATCGAGGGAAATCCCATTCAGTTTTAGTAGAGCAGCCTGTCATCTGCAGGTGCTCATAGGGCAACATGGCATTCCGTTAATCACCTCCTGCACCCGGGGCATCCCGTTGATGCCGGCGAACACCCCTGGCCGGACATTTTGTCGGTCCATATTGAAATGGATATATTGTGCTGACTAGGCACATAGGGCCTCCGTGATACACAGATATACCTGTGCACGCAGGCCGGTGACCTCCCAGACAGGTCCCCACTCGGTGCCTGGAAGGGCCCCCTGGCATATAAGTTCAGGGCAACCGTCACCTTGACGGCCACCGGTAGTAGGTGTGCTCCACCATACCCTGCGGTGCCAGGTGTGCCATCATCTGGAAGATATGCTGCACTGTCTCTCTACTCAGCCAGTCTTCGGCAGCATGCCGTCTCCGGCAGACCCTTGAATGACAGGCACTGTTGGTACACGCGAGGCCTCATGCGGTGCCTTCTTGGCACCTCCTCCTCGGCCTGTTGGGCTGCCGGCTCTCCATCCTGGGTGGCTGCCTCCTGTCCCGCGGGGGTCAGGCTCTGCTGCTGCATTCTTCTCTGCTGGAGCATACTCCTCCTCGAGCTGCAGCTCGTACAGCTGCATCCCCAGAGCTGCGGCGACCAGCAGGAGGGCCATCATTGCTGGTTGTATTCCAATATCCATCAGCTGGCACTGCCCATGCCAGTGGTATGCCCCATGGTCCCTGTCCAGCACTGCCATAGGGGCTACAGTGGGCGTTGCTCTGGATGGGCCGTCTGATGCACGCCGGTGGATGACAGCCATGTTGCTGGGGGGGGAGGGGGGGGGGGGTATGGCAGAGGGTGGTGGGTGGGGGCACCAATATGTCCCATGTCACTCTGCAGAACCAGTGGCCAAGATGAATAGTCAGTGGGGTGCGCTGCAAAATGGCTGCCTTGCAGGCTACAGCAACGGCAGTCCATGCCTGGGACACCCCCCATGTCCCCTGGGGTGTTACCCCGGCCACTCGGCCTGTCCCTCATCAACCCCCCCGGCCTTAGCAGGGCCCCCCACCCCAGCCAGCGCCGCCAGTGACCGGCCCAGCAGCCCACAGTCACGCCTCTCTGTGTCCCATTTCCTCTCTCTCTCTCTCATCAGCCACGACGCCGGTTTCACGATTTTTAAAAGCACAAGTTAACCGTTCCGTCAGGAACTCAGCCCATCAGAGGCGGAGCATCGCAGAGGCCCCGGAGTATACCAGGTCAGGGCCGCTAATGACATGCAAATGGTGTTTACTGTACGTGTGTTCGGGGCCGCACTGATGTCATTGTCGAGGTGAAGGAGAATTGCGATTCGGTGTCGGAACCTATTCTCCGCCCAATCGTGTTTTCCCTATTTCGGCATCAGCCAACGGAGAATCCGCCCACATTTACAGATCAAAAGCTTGAATTATAGTGGGCTAGAAAGTGAGCAAATCTCTTATCGTTAAGATGAATAAAACCAAGCATGGCAAAACACTCTCCGAGTCCACCCTATTAAACAAGAAAAGGACGATTTTGTGCTTTACACAAAGAATTGTCTGGTCATTTCAACTTATCTTAATTTCCTGAGGTACATTTTAGTCAACAAAATCTGAAACTCAAGAGTTCATTGATAGGTCCTTTAAGGGATCTTGATAATAAGAAATTATGAAGGATTTTGCCCCATTGTGAGATAAAATGTGAGATAAAATTGATAATCTAAACACTTATGGCTGTAGTTAGGGGAAGCAGACAGCATAGAAACTGCACTCACAACACTTATTTATCAGACATGGCAATTTTCTCTTGATTGTTATTGAGTGACTAGACTCCCACCAGCATTCAAAAGGGGTTGAAGGCAGACTTTCTCTGTGGTTCATTCAGTGAGTGGGTAAGCTGTACAAATCCGGTCTGCTTGCAATTTTGCTTCCTGGCCTGCCTAACTTACCTGATAGGATGGTTACAGGATATGGGTGTCGGTGGTGAGACCATCGTACGAATATATGAGGAGCAGGAGTGGACCACTCGGCCCCTCGAGCCTGGTCCGCCATTCAATGATGTCACGGCTGATCTGATTCTAACCTGAACCCCACATTCGTGCTTACTCTTGTGAAGTAATTTCTGTTCGCAATTATTTTTGATTAGGTGGTGGGAGACCTTTTAAATCGCTGCATTCCATGTGGTGAATTAGCTACTCCCAGAATGCTGATCGGGATTTCCAGTGACCCAGAGACAATGAAGGAAAAATAATATATACCCAATTCGGGCAGGTCTGAATCTTGGATATATATATTCTACAGGGTTGCCAGCTGTGATTAAATGTCTTCCTCGAGACTTCATCACATGACTTGAACCCCAGACTCCAGCCAGTAGTCGGCCAACACATCCACCCTTGGGATGCATGGCCTTCCCACGCCAATCGCAAACAGGAAGATTCATTAACCAACTGGATGATGTTTGACGGTCAGCCAACAGCCTTTTTACCCCCCCCCCCCGCCCCCCCCCAAGAGAAATGTGCCCAGAAAATAAGAAAAAAAAATGTTTTGTTGTCCCGACAACTTTCCTCCAGATCGGACACAGCAGTGTCCTGGGGAGCAATCTTCAATTCCTCGCGGGCTGGCACATGTGCGTGTGTATATTAGAATAAGGAATGCTTGAGCTGCACGGTGGCACAGCGGTTAGTACTGCTGCCGAGGGCACTGAGGACGTGGCATCGAATCCCAGCCCTGGGTCACTGTCCATGTGGAGTTTGCACATTCTCCCCATGTCTATGGGTTTACCCCAACAACCCAAAGATGTGCAGGTGAGGTGGATTGGCCACGTTAATAATTGCCCCTTAACTGTAAAAAAATAATTGGGTACTCTAGATTTATAAAAATAATTATCGAATAAGGAATGCTCTGTTAAAGGTCGCAACCTCTATCTGAGTTAAGCTTCGTCAACCATTCAACTTCAGTTACATGGCCTTTTCAATCAAACTTCTTTGGTTCGTGGACAGCTTCAGGCAACAGCCTCTGATATACCTTAGCCTAGACTCAAAAGTGCAGAAAGAGGCCATTCGGCCCATCAAGTCTGCACCGGCCCTTAGAAAGAGCACCCGACTTAAGCCCACGCCTCCACCTAGCCCTGTAATCCCACCTAAGCTTTTTGACACTCAGGGCACTTTAGCATGGGCAATCCACCGAACCTGTACATATTTGGACTGTGGGGAGGAAACTGGAGCACCCTGGAGGAAACCCACGCAGACACGGGGAGAACGTGCAAACTCCACACAGAGAGTCACCTGAGGTTGAAATTGAACCTTGCAGTGAGGCAGCAGTGCTAACCACTGTGCAACCATGCCGCCCGATCTGGAGTATTTTTTAAAAACACCGACATATCTTATCAATGTTAAAATTATCATGGTGGGGTGCACATTAATGAACTAAATTAATAGTTTTCACTCCACCCCCCCCCCCCCCCCCTCCACGTTTCGCACTACACTTGAAAGGAAGGGGTACTGAAAAACCCTCTCTGGATTGTGTTGACGCCTCCTGCGATCCGTGCTTCAAATCTGCTTTCTTCTTTGCCCCCTCGTGTTGTTGCTGGTTGTGGTTTGAATGGCCAATCTCAAATAGACAGGTGGGAATTTTCAACCTCTACCCAAGGTTGATTTACACGCTCTGCTTTAATTGCCTGCATTAGAATCGTCTCCCCCGGCATTTATGTTTGCAACTGCGATGACCCGCATTTCCATTTCGACACAGCGATCCAGATTAGCTTTCCTCCAAACCTAATAGCGTGACACGTTAATTAACAATCTTCACAGTGCAGGTTTCAAAAGAATGCCCGTTTTACATGGCCTTGAGCTAAGCTGCCCCTGCTTTGTTCATTGAAACCATCCCATAGCTCATATCCCATGCAATGCACAAGTGACAGCCTGCAGGTTTCTCATCGATCCACCGCTGATTACCCATCTGGTTCATAGATCCCTGCTCGTCTCTGACTGGAAGCTGTAAAAGCTGTGACTGAGGGCACAACGGCAGCAACCCTTTCCTACTTGCTGCAAATCTCAAACTGAAAATATGCCGAAAGCGAGCATGGTTTATCTTAGCTCTGATGAAAGGAAGGAAGGATTTCTGCGACATCTTTTGTTTTTTAAACAGGTCCGTAGAATCCATTGAATCCCTACAGTGCAGAAGGAGCTCATTTGGCCCATCGAGTCCGCACTGACCCTCTGAAAGAGAACTACACCGAGGCCCAGGCCCCTAACCTATCCCCGTAAACCCCGAATATTTATCTCGGCCAATCTGCCAAACCTGCACATCTTTGGATTGTGGGAAGAAATAATAATCTTTATCATTGTCACAAATAGGTTTACATTGACGCTGCAATGAAGTTACTGTGAAAATTCCCTCGTCACCACATTCCGGCGCCTGTTCGGGTACACAGAGGGAGAATTCAGAATGTCCAAATTACCTCAGTCTTTCGGGACTTGTGGGAGGAAATAGAGCACCTGGAGGAAACCCACTCAGACACAGGGAGAACGTGCAGACTCCGCACAGACAGTGACCCAAGCGGGAAATGGGACCCTGCCGCTAATAGACAGCTGTGCTAACCACTGTGCTACCACGCCGCCCACTGGAGCATCCGGAGGAAACACACGCAGATACGGGGAGAACGGGGAGGCCGAATCAAACTCGGGTCCCTGGCATTGTGAGGCAGCAGCACGAATGACTCTCCCAGCATCCCAAATGTGGTGCTTATCTCAGAAATGTATATTTTTATTTTCAGTGAGGGGATGTGGCTATCACTGGCAAGGCTAGAATTTATTACCCCACCCAATTGTCCTTGCCTTCTTGAACCACTATGTTGTAGGCTATCCAGTTTATTCTTATTCTACCTTTATTGAGCAGTTTGATACAATCAAATGGTTATTTCAGAGAGCTGTTAAGAGTTGGGTCTGGAGTGACATAGACCAGACCAAGTAAGGTTGGTCCCTAAAGATCACGAGTAAACCAGATGGATTGCTATGACAATCTAATAGTTTCATGAAGATCATTATTGCGCACAGTGCTTTAAAAATCCAGATTTATTCGAATGAATTGAATTTAAAATCCCCCAGCTGTGGTGGTGAGATTTGAACTCCCATTTCTGGTGAATTAGCCTGGACCTCTATGTAACTAGCCCAGTATCATTACCACCGTGCCACAATTCCCATTGAAGTATGTGTTGTCGCTTCAAAGGCTGTGGCGTAGTGGTATTGTCACTGGACCAGTAATACAGAGATTCCGGATCGTGTTCTAGGGATTTGGGTTCAAATCCAACCACAGCAGATGGTAAAATTTGAATTCAGTTGGAATTGATATTGAATAATAACCAGGTTGATTGTCGTAAAAACCTACCTGGCTCACTAATGTTCTTCAGGGAAGGAAATCTGCTGTGCTTACCTGGTCTGGCCGATATGTGACTCTAGACTTTCAGTAATTCGAAGTTATTTTACAGGTATATTAAGGGTAAAAGGATAATTAGGGAAAGAGTAGGGCCCATTAAGGATCACAGTGATAATTTGTGTGTGGAACCAGAGGATGTAGGTAGGGTTCGAAATGAATACTTTGTGTTAGTGTTCATTCATGAGAGGGACAATGTGGGTTGAGTACTCAGGGAGAAGGACTTTGATAAAATTAAAGAGATTGACATTGACAGAGAGGGGGTTCTGAGTGGTCTGGCAGGCCTCAAAGTAGGCAAGCGTCCAGGGCCAGATGAAATGTATCCCAGGCTGTTGAGTGAGTCAAGGGAGGAAATAGCAGGAGCACTGATAATAATTTTCAATTCCTCTTTGGCCACAGGAGAGGTGCCGGAGGATAACCAATGTGATACCATCATTCGGGAAGGGAGGCCGGGATAAACCAGGAACCTGCAGGCCAGTCAGTCTAACCTCAGTGGTGGGGAAACTATTGGAAGCAATTCTGAGAGACAGAATTAATCTGTATTTGGAGAGGAAGGGATTAATCAAGAACAGTCAGCATGGTTTTGTTCAGGGGAGGTCATGTCTGACCAACTTGATTGAATTTTTAGGAGAGGTGACCAGGTGTGTCGATGAGGGAAATGCATTTGACGTCGTCGACTTGGACTTCAACAAGGCTTTTGACAATGGCCCACATGGGAGACTGATAGCGAAGGTAAGTGGCCGGGGATCCAAGAAAATTTGACAAATTGGATCTGGAATTGGCTGAGTGGCAGGGAGCAGAGGGTGATGTTTGAGGGGTGTTTTTCTGACTGGAAACCTGTGTCCAGTGGGGTTTTGCAGGGATCAGTGTTGGGGCCCTTTGCTGTGAGTGGTTTCTATAAATGATTTAAATATGAATGCAGGAGGGTTGATCAGTGAGTTCACAATGGTATGAAAATTAGTGGGGTTGTAAATAGTGAGGAGCCTTCGATTACAGGAGGATATAGATGGGCGGGTCAGATGAGCTGATCAGTGGCAAATGGAATTCATCTGGATCAGTGTGAGGTGATGCGCTTGGGCAGGACAAACAAGGCAAGGGGATACATAGTGAATGACAGGATCCTGGGAAGCACCGAGAATCAGAGGGACCTTGGTGTGCATGTACACTGGCCCCTTAAGGTAGCAGGGCAGCTGGATAAAGTGGTTAAGAAGGCAAATAGTACACTTGCCTTTATTAGCCGAGGCATAGAGTTTAAGACCAGGGAGGTTATGTTGGAAATGTATAAAACTTTGCTTAGGCCACAGCTAGAGTATCGTGTGCAGTTCTGGAATCCACATTATAGAAGGGATGTGATAACACTGGAAAGGGTGCAGAGGCGATTTACCAGGATGTTGCCAGGGCTAGAGAATGTTAGCTATGAAGAGGGTCTCTTGAGGGCCTCACGGTAGCATGGTGGTTAGCATCGATGCTTCACAGCTCCAGGGTCCCAGGTTCGATTCCCGGCTGGGTCACTGTCTGTGTGGAGTCTGCACGTCCTCCCCGTGTGTGCGTGGGTTTCCTCCGGGTGCTCCGGTTTCCTCCCACAGTCCAAAGATGTGCGGGTTAGGTGGATTGGCCATGCTAAATTGCCCGTAGTGTAAGGTTAATGGGGGGATTGTTGGGTTACAGGTATACGGGTTACGTGGGTTTAAGTAGGGTGATCATTGCTCGGCACAACATCGAGGGCCGAAGGGCCTGTTCTGTGCTGTACTGTTCTATTCTATAACTTCTATAAGAGAGATTGGATAGACTGGGGTTGTTTTCCTTGGAGCAGAAGAGACTGAGGAGGGATATGATTGAGATGTATAAAATTACGAGGAGCGCAGATAGAGTAGACAGGAAGAAACTTTTCCCCTTGGTGGAGGGATCGATGGCCGGGGGCATATATTTAAGGTAAGGGGCAGGAGATTTAGAGGGGATGTGAGGAAAAACCTTTTCACCCAGAAGATGGTGGGAGGTTGGAATTTGCTGCTTGAAAGGGTGGCAGAGACCCTAATAACATTTAAGAAGTTTTTAAGTGCGCATTGGCGATGACAAGGCATACAAGGCTATGAGCCAAGTGCTGGAAAATGGGATTAGAATAGTTAGGTAGCTGCTTTTGACCCGTGCAGTCACAATGGGCTGAAGGGTCTTTTCTGAGCTATGGATCCCTATGACTCTATAACTCTAATGTGGTTGATTCTTCCGTGTCCTCTGAAATGGCCCTCAGTTCAAGGGCAATTAGGGATGGGCAATAAATGCTGGGCCCAGACAGTAACATCCGCATCCCATGTATGAATAAAAAAAAGATTCTCAAGAAGTGGGAATCGCTGGAACACTATCATTCATTGCTCATCCCGAGCTTCCCTTGTGGTAGTGAGCTTCATGTCCTCAAAACCCTGCCGTCCACCTGGTGTAGGTACTCCCATATTGCTGTTAGGTAAAAGCAAATTACTGCGGATGCTGGAATCTGAAGTGAAAGAGAAAATGCTGGAAAATCTCAGCAGGTCTGGCAGCATCTGTAGGGAGAGAAAAGAGCTAATGTTTTGAGTCCAATGACTCTTGTCAAAGCTAACAGACAGAGAAAGTGGGAAATATTTATACTGCGGAGTGAGAATGAAAGATGAGTCATAGCCACCGAAACCCAGGGAAACCGGGTGCTAATGGCCACAGAAACCAAGGGGAAAGAGTGTTAATGGCAGTCCCCAGGGAGAACAAAAGATGTGAAAGGCCAAACAGCAGAGAAACTAACATCAGAGGGTGAACTGTGATAAATGTAGATGTGGGGGGAGGGGGAGGGGGAAGCAAAGAGGAGAAAGGGTCAGGAAAGGTGAATAAGATGGGGGGGGGGGGGGTTACATATATATTAAGAAAGACAAGAAAGAAAGAAACAGTAAAAGACAGTTAAAATGAAATGGGATGAAAATAAATGGGTTGAGATGGGATCGAGATGAATTCAACAACTTCAGATAATTAGCTCTACCCCATCTCGACCCATTTATTTTCATCCCATTTCATTTTAATTGTCTTTTACCATTTCTTTCTGTGGCCATTAGCACCCGATTTCCCTGGGTTTCTGCGGCTATGACTCATCTTTCATTGTCACTCCACAGTGTAAATATGTCCCACTTTCTCTCTCTGTTAGCTTTGACAAAGAGTCATCGCACTCGAATCGTTAGCTCTTTACTCTCCCTACAGATGCTGCCAGGCCTGCTGAAATTTTCCATAATTTTCTCTTGTGTTGCTGTTAGGTAAGGAGTCCCAGGACTTTGTCCCGGCAATGATGGAGAAGCGTCAGGATGGCATGTGAGGGAAGCTTGGACAATATGGCACCCTCATGCGCCTGTTGTCCTTTGTCTTTGATCTGGTAGGGGCCAGGTGGTAAACACTACTGGTAACACATTGCATGTATTAAGGTACTTCCGCTGTATTACAGGTACCACAGTAAATCCCAGCCTGCTGGCTCCTCCAGCAGGCAAAGTATAAAAGTGTCTGCTCTCCTGCGCTGCTCCCATTCTGGTTCCAGCTGTAGGTGGCACAACATCTTGTGCAATAAAGCCTCGACTGTGATGTACCATCAATTGGACTCGAGTCGTGAAGAAGTTCCAAATATCAGGCTTTAATCAACTAGTTGTGTGCCCGGCAGTCGACTGACAGAGAAAGGCCGACTGCCGGGTCCTACGGGTTCTTATACCCCGCCTCATAGGCGGGACTACTTGCCTCTCGGCCAATGGGTGAGCAGTCACATGACTAGCCTCAACCAATCAGCAGAGAGGCACATGACGGACCTGAGCCAATGGGAAGCAAGTGCTCTGCACCAATGGCAGATAGGTACCGTAAACCTCCTAGTCATACCACCACAGATTGTTTCACCATTCTCGTAGTAATTGAAGGTACATCAGGCCACAGGTATGGGAAGGGAGGGAAGGTTCTTGCATTTTACCACAAGAAACAAGTCAATGTTGCCACTATTGACGGTGTCAAACAAAAAAAAACAGCAGTTGTTCCGTGGGAAACAAATGTTCATTCACTGAGAGGTGACGCTGTAGTCTGTTTAGTTTTTTTTAGGTGCAATTTACCATAACAAGAAGAGAAATGAAATTGGAATAGACTATTTTTAAATTGCTTCAGGAGAGAATGAGACTACTGGGAAGGCAGACTGGTGGGAGGCTAGTTGTCACAGTTAAAAAAAATGTTGCACTTAGAACAGAATTGATAAGAACTCCCATTGGAAACAAAGTACTTTCTCCATGAAGCATCTATTACATCTTCAGGGCATCCCAAAGTCCTTCACAGCCAATGAATTACTTATGTTCCCGATTGTTTTATGGGCAAAAGCTGGAAATGAAACTGCGCACAGTTATCTGATAAAAGGGCAGTAAATCTGTTTGATAATGACGGTTAAAAGGTAACTTTTGGCTAGGCCTTGCACTTGTGTTAATAATACCTTGGAGACTTTTATAAACACCTGTACATATAAACATAGCCTCAGTCCCGGTGACAGTATGAACACTGTACTGAGATTGCAGCCGAGATCATGCATGGTGGCCACTGTTGGCATTGCAGCCAGTGCCCACCATCGATCATCACTGGAGCCAGTCAGGCCCCAGTGAGGGGGTGGGTGGGGTGGGGATGGTTGGGAGGACAGGGGGTTGGAAAAAGTGGGGGGGAGCATTGCGTGCCCTGGTTGGGGGACGTTCGGTGGGCACAAGGTATGACACCTCCCGCACCCCTCCTCATCCTGTACCCTGGCGACATTGTGCACTCCCAGCTCTGATAAAATACCGTCAGTGATGGGATGAGGCCAGTGATTATATTTTATTTCTTATTCATTTACGGGATGTGGGCGTCGCTGGTTAGGTCAGCATTTATTGCCCATCCTTAGTTGCCCTTCAGAAGGCGATGGTGATCTGCCTTCCTGAACCGCTGTAGCCCCTGAGGTGTAGGTGCACCCACTGTGCTGTCAGGGAGGGATTTCCAGCATTTTGGTCTGCGAACGGTGATATATTTCAAAGTCTGGACAGTGAGCGACTTGGAGGGGAATCTCCAGATGGTGGGGTTTCCAGGTATCTGATGCTCTTGTCCTTCCAGATGGCAGTGGTTGTGGGTTTGGAAGGTGCTGTCTAAGGAACCTTGGTGAGTTACTGCAGTGCATCTTGTAGATGGCATACACAGCTGCCACTGTTTGTCAATAGTGGAGGGAGGGAATGTTTGTGGAAGGAGTGCCACTCAAGGGGGCTGCTTTGTCCTGGATGGTGTCGAGCTTCTTTAATGTTGTTGGAGCCGTGCTCATCATGGCAAATGGAGAGTATTCCATCATCAAGCCTGACTTGTGCCTTGTAGACGGTGGACAGGCTTTGGGGAGACAGGAGATGAGTTACTCAGCACATGATTCCTGTCCTTGCAGCAACAGTATTTATATGGCTAGCCCAGTTCAGTTTCTGGTCAATGGTAACTCCCAGGGTAGTGGGGGACTTAGCGAAGGTAATGCCATTGAATGGTTAGGTTCACTCTTGTTGGGGATGATGTTAAAAATTTGGGAAAACTACGATTAGAAATTAAAACAGGGAGATGCCTGAAGAGATGTTGAGATGCGAATCAGCATATCAGTGAGAAAAGCACGTGTTTACCTCAGTGACAGATACGGAAATTGACACGTGTACGCGGAAAAGCGACTCCACAAGATGGATAACATCAAAGGGAAAGAATGTTATATCTATGGCACAACGACTGGGGAAAAAGAGAGACAAACACAGCTACCATCAGCCACACCCAGCTGCATAAACGGTCTCCCGAAAACAAGTTATTGCTAAACAGGCAGCTGGTTAAAAGCAAAACTCGAACCAAGTAGATTTCGCCTTTGCTGAAACTGAAGATTGATTTCCCAAACTGGGCCACATAATCTGTACATGGTAATTAACTATTGGATTTAGCCCGTTTAGTCGTATAATATTGGATTTTGTTTGGGAACAAAGGGGCAATTTGGAATTCAAGGAACGTCGGTGGTTGGGAACCAAAAGGTAATTTCATGTAATACCATGTGTGTATAGCTATTAGTGTACCTAAGTGTTGACGTGTGTTATACTCCTTCTTGTTGTATTTTTTTTTCTTTTATGTGAATAAATATTCTTTATTAATGGATCACACAATGACTGGACTTTTCCTCCCTGGTTCACATATTTTTCTCACGGTATACCAAATTGAAAATATCCATGAAGAACCGATGTTCCAAGTTACCCTTCTGGGTTTTGGGATACTCTCACTGTTAACATCAGCAGGGTTCTTAACAATGGTCATTGCCAGACACTTGTGTGGCGTGAATTGTATATTAATGATTCAGATGAGGGAATTAAGTGCATTGCCTCCAAATTTGCAGATGATACAAAGTTGGGTCAACTGTGAGGAGGATGGTTAGATGTTTCAGCAGGATTTGGACAGGCTGAGTGAGTGGGCACATGCACGGCAGATACAGTATAACATGGATCAATGGGAAACTATCCTATTCAGTAGCAAAAATAGGAAGGAAGATTATTATTTGAATCAATGTAAATTCAGAGAAATGAGTACTCAGCAAGACGTTGGTGTCCTCATGCATCAGTCGCTAAAAGATAGTATTGAGGATACAGCAAAGCATAGATAGGTTGGAGATTTGGGCAGAGGTCATGTGACGTAATGCATTTTGGTCGATCTAACATGGAGGAGAAATATACCGTAAATGGGAAAACTCTGAGGAATATAGAACGTCAGAGAGATCTGGGAGTGCAGGTCATCAGATCTTTGAAATTGGCAACACAGGGCAGCACGATGACTCAGTGAGAAGAACTGCAGCCTCACGGCGCCGAGGTCCCAGGTTCGATCCCGGCTCTGGATCACTGTCCGTGTGGAGTTTGCACATTCTCCCCGTGTTTGCGTGGGTTTCGCCCCCCACAACCCAAGATGTGCAGGGTATGTGGATTGGCCATGCTAAATTGGAAAAATGAATTGGGTACTTTAAATTTTAAAAAAAGAACTGCACACAGCAATTAAAAAAAAAGAAAGTGGCAACACAAGCGGACGAGGTAGTCAAGAAAGCAAATGGAATGATTCTCTTCATTGGACGGGGCATTGAGTATAAAAACTGGCAAGTCATGCTGCAGTTGTATAGAACCTTGGTACGGCCGCACTTGGAATATTGCGCATAATTCTGAGCACCAGATGACCAGAAGGGTGTGGAGGCTTTGAGAGGGTGCAGAGGAGGTTTACCAGGATGTTGCCTGGTCTGGAGAGTGTTAACTATGTGGAGAGGGTGAGTAGACTTGGACTATTTTCATTAGAATGACAAAGGTTGAGGGATGACCTGATAAAGGTCGACAAGGTTATGAGGGGCATGGATAGAGTGGATGGGCAGACACTCTTTCCCAGGGTGGAGGAGTCATTCATCAGGGGGTATAGATTTAAGGGGGACAAAGTTTAGAGGATATGTGTGAGGCAGGTTTTTTAAACAGAGGGTGGTGAGTGCCTGGAACACGCTGCCAGGGGAGGTTGTGGAAGCAGATACATTAACGGCGTTCAAAAGGCATCTCAACAAATACATGGAAAGGATGAATATAGAGGGATACGGCTCCAGGAATTGTTAAAGGTTTTGGACAAGGGCAGTAACATGACCGGTATAGCCTTGGAGGGCTGAAGGGCCTGTTCTTGTACTGTATTGTTCTTTGTTCTTTGAAAGTAAATGCGCAGGTACTGCAGGCAGTAAAGAAGGCAAATGGTATGTTGGCCTTCATTGTGAGAGGTTTTGAGTATCGGGATAGAGATGTTTTATTGCAATTGTGTGGAGCATTGATGAGGCCACACCTGGAGTATTGTGTGCAATTTGGTGCCCTTATCCGAGGAAGGATGTTCTTGCTATGGAGCGGCTGTAGCGAAGGTTTACCAGGCTGATTCCTGGGATGGTGGGACTAAGTATGAGGAGAGACTAAATCGGTTAGGATTATAGTCTTTGGTGTTTAGAAGAGTGAGAGGGGATCTCAGTTTTGCTGGGGCTTCCTGATGCCATATTGGATGAAAAGCTGCCTTGATGCCAAAGGCAGTCACTCTCACCTCACCCCTTGAGTTCAGCTTTGTCCATGTTTGAACCAAAGCAGGGGTTGAGTGAACCTGGCAGAACCCAAACTGGCCATCTGTGAGGAGGGTATTACTCAGCTCCCCTTCTAAATTTTACCGATGATTGAGAGTAAACTGATGGGGCAGTAATTGGACAGGTTGGATTTGTCCTGCTTATTGCACACAGAAGCTACCTGGGCAATTTTCTACATTGCTGGGTTGCTGTGGTAGTTGTACTGGAACTGTTTGACTAACTGTCCAAAAGTTCTAGAGCACAAGTCTTCAGTACTATTGCCAGGATATTGTCCGGGTCCATAGCCTTTACACTATCCAAAGCCTTTGTCCATTCCTTGATATCAGGTGGAGTGAATTGAATTAGCTGAAGACTTGCACCTTTGATGCTGGAGACATCCAGAAGAGGCTGAGATGGATCGTAAACTCAGCTCTTCTGGCTGAAGATTGTTGCATTGATATACTTGGCTCCCACATCATTCAGGATGGAAATAGTTGTGGAACCTCCTCCTCCAGTGCGTTGTTGTTGAATTGTCCACCACCATTCACGGCTGGATGTGGCAGGACTGTAGAGCTTAGATCTGATCCATTGGTCGTGGAATCGTCGAGCTCCATCACTTGCTGCTTATTCTGTTTGGCACACAAGTAGTCCTGTGTTATAGCTTCACCAGTCTGAAAACTCAATATTCCATACCTGCTGTTGCTCATGGCATGCCTTCCTCCACTCTTCCTTTAACCAGGGCTCATTCCCTGGCCTGATGGTAATGGTAGCCTGGGGGATATGCTGGGCCATCAGGTTACAAATTGTGTTTGAGTACAATTCTTCTGCTGCTGATCATAGAATCGTAGAATGCCGACAGTGCAGAAGGAGGTCATTTGGCCCATCAATCCTGCACCAAACCTCTGAAAACACACCGCACCCATGCTTATCAGTCCTCCCGCCCCCCCCCCCCCCCCTGCCTTATCCGCACCCCATAACCACACCTATCCTTTGGAAACTAAGGAGCAATTTATCATGGTCAATCCACCTATCCTGCATATCTTTGGATTGTGAGAGGAAACGGCAGCACCTGGAGGAAACTCAGGAAGACACGGGGAGAAGATGGCCCACGGTGTCTTATTGATGCCCAGTCTTGAGTGGCTAGATCTGTTCGAGGTCGATCCCATTTAACATGATGGTAGTGCCACACAAAGCAATGGAGGGTGTCCGCAATGTGAAGAATGGACTTTGTCTCCACAAGGACTGTGTGGTGGTCATCTCCACTGATCTATCATGGACAAATCCATCTGCGGCAGGTCGTTTGGCAGGATGAGGTCAAGTATGTTTTTCCCTCTTGTTCCCTCACCACCCACCGCAAACCTAGTCTAGCAGCTATGTCCTTTAGGACCCGGCCAGCTTGGTCTGTGGTGGCATTACCGAGCCACTCTTGATGATGGACGATGAAGTCCCCCACCCAGAGTATATTCTGTACCCCTGCCTCGAGTAGTGTTCAACATGTAGGTGTAATGATTAATCAGCTGAGCGGTTGATTCATCAGCAGAAAATTTCCTTGCCCATATGTGACCTAACGCCGTGAGAATTTATGGGGTCCGAATTTGATGTTGAGGACTCCCAGGGCACTTTCCTGTTGACACTCTACCACCACCTCTGCTGTATCTGACTTTCCAGTGGGGCTGAATGGGTCATTGAGGTACCGATGTGTTCATGGTGGCATCATGCTGGAGTTTGCAGATATGGCGGAGGATGATCCTTTGAATGCAGAAGCTGGTGGACTGAAAAGTGAGTACAAGAGTAACTATTGTGGTTCTGGGATGGACGGGAAGGGGTGAGGGCAGAGGTGTGGGAAATGGATCAAACCTGGTTGAGTGCTCTGTCAACCATGAAGTGGGTGTATGGGGTGGGGGGGGAGGGGGGGGGGGGATAAATCTCAATTAAGAAAGACCTTTGAATGAAAAGGCTCCCTGTCACCATGGGCCACTCAATCCGTAACACCCTGGGCCATTCCTCCATCGCTCCCAACTTCTCATCTCCTTCCCATGGCACCTTCCCTTGCAATCGCAGAAGGTATAACATCTGCCCCTTTACCTCCTCATTGCTCAAGGCCCCAAACACTTCTTTCAGGTTAAGCAGTGTTTCACTTGCAATTCCTTCAATTTGGTCTATTGTATACGCTGCTCCTCCAGATTGGGGAGACTAAACGTAGGCCGGGTGACCGCTTTGTGGAACACCTCGGCTCAGTTTGCAGTCATGACCCCAACCTTCTTGTCACTTAACAATTTAACTCAACACCTTGTTCTCAGGTCCATCATTGGCCTGCTGCAATGCTCCAGTGAAACTCAAAGCAAACTGGAGAAGCAGCGACTGATCTTTCAATTGGGCATGTTACAGCTTTCTTGACTCAACATTTAGGTTAACAACTTTTGACTGTGACCTTTCTCCTCCACCTTTGGAAATATTTTTATTAATTTTTCCTCCATCTTGACCCCTTATTTTTATATCCCAAACCTTTTTGTCTCAATGCAGAAACACTCTCCCACTGGGCCATCTGCCACTTGTTCTTAAACTTTGCCACATCTGTGTTGCAATCTCACCAATCGCTGTTCCAGCTGTTCCACCCCTCTTAACCAGGATAATATCCAACATACTTTCCCTCTCCTTACTTAGAGTCAAATGGGCTTGAAATATGAACTCTGTTTCCGTAGAATCCCTGCAGTGTATGAGGAGGTTATTTGGCCCATCGAATTTGCACTAACCCTCCAAAAGAGTATCCTACCTCGGCCCACTCCCCCGCCCTATCCCCGTAACCCCACCCAACACTAAGGGCAATTTTCGACACCAAGGGCAATTTAGCATGACTAATCCACCTAACCTGCACATCTTTGGATTGTGGGATGAAACTGGAGCATCTGGAGGAAACACACGCAGACTTGGGGGAGAACGTGCAAACTCCACACAGTCACCTGAGGTCGGAATCGAACCCGGGCCCCCGGCTCTGTGATGCAACCGTGCAAACCACTGTGCCCCCGTCGCGTTAGATGCTGCCAGGGCTGTTGAGGTTTTCCATCATTCCCTGTTTTAGTTTCAGATTCCAGCACCCGCAGTATTTCGCGTTTATTTTTTTTGTTTTCCCAAAGGTGTTTTGGGTATTTGCAAGAAAAGCACATCACAGGTAAGAGCTGGGTATTCGCCCATATCCCTTGTTGCAATGGGATCATTAACAAACAAAGACAAATCTGGCCTCGAGATTCAGTAAAACCGGAATTCTAGATATATCATTGACAGATCCTACAGAAAAATAATAAGATGGTGCAACAGGAGGATTACTGAAGAACTAATTCACAACCCCATTCAAACTGTCCCCTACTGCAGCCCACTGGTGGATAACACACTTGGAATTAGCTGCTCTGTTCATGATACCATCATAAAATCTTAATAATTATTTGAACTAGACTTAATGAAGCAGATTAAGTTATCGATGCTGGAGACATTTCACATTGACAGACAGAAAAATGATCTTGTTAGGTTCTTCAACTCACCTATCCCTTATTACATTCAGTGTTGATTAGAGATTATTATTAAGACAATGCAGCTATAAAGTTCCAGTTTATTAACCCACTAATAAGCGCTTTGCTCAATTTGAAACCAATGATCTTTGCATCACTGTGCACCAAGCTTTTTACTTCACGGCTTCTCTGCAATCCATGCAGATAAATGTGCCTTTCTTTATCTCCTTCATTACGGTGATTAGTCCTGGGTAATTAATGCTTTTTTCAGCTTGCATTTCCAATAAACAGTTATTGCTGCAAATGAACGCCCAAATCTTCAACACTGTGAATCTTGATGAACAGCACGGCTGAGTCTAATGAAGCAGGCAGGTCGTTATCACAACCTTCCTGGTAAAATTAATGCAAGGGAGCATTCACTTGATTCTTATAAAATGCTAAAGCTACTATTTTAGTAAATAAAATGAACGGGCTATAAATTGATAGCCGGGTTTCAAAGTGTACTCCATCTTAGCTTTCAGGAATCATGAGGGCGACACGGTGGCGCAGTGGTGAGCACTGCTGCCTTACAGCGCCGAGGACCCGGTTTCGATCCTGGCCACGAGTCACTGTCCGTGTGGAGTTTGCACATTCTCCCCGTGCCTGCGTGGGTCTCACACCCACAATCCAAAGATCTGCAGGGTAGGTGGATTGGCCACACTGAATTGCCCCTTAATTGGAAATAAATCATTGGGTATTCAAAAGAAAGAAAAAGGTTTCAGCAATCACCCTTCAATTCACTTTGGCTCCCTGCATTGTGAGTCTTAGCCATTGGTGGCCGCCTAGATTCTGGATTTTTCTTCACACCGCCCATCATAGTTTCCCTGTCAATATGTGGTCAAAATATCATTGGCTGTGGGTGGTGGCCTATTGCTTTGATGGGCAATCAGCTTTCAGGCCATCCATTGAGATGTCATGACCTTAGAACTGAAACAGTAGATAACTTTTTATTAAATGTTGATTTATTTTGCTGTGCCCTCCGGAACTGAAGAGAAATATCTCCATCCATGTTATCAATGGAGGAATTGGTGCATCCTTTTGGTGGATTTGGCCTTTTAGAAGGGAGATGAAATATAAAAGACGGGACGGCTCGCTGCCAATGTATAGGGCATCTGTGAGTCCACATCAAGAGTACTGTTCCTTATTTAAGTAGGGATTGAAGGCGGTTCAGAGAAGGTCCACTAGGGTAATTCCTAGGATGACTAGGGTGTTTCGTGAAGAAAGGTTGAGCAGGTTGGGCCCACACTCCTTGGAGTTCAGAAGGAAGAATGGTGACCCTATTGGAATATATAAGATCCGAGGGAGCTGGAATGAAATGTACCGGCCTCCCTGAACAGGCGCCGGAATGTGGCGACTAGGGGCTTTTCACAGTAACTTCATTGAAGCCTACTTGTGACAATAAACGGTTATTATTAGGGGCTGGTTTAGCACAGTGGGCTAAACAGCTGGCTTGCAATGCAGAACAGTGTCAGCAGCGTGGGTTCAATTCGCGTACCAGCCCCCCTGAACAGGCGCGGAATGTGGCGACTAGAGGCTTTTCACAGTAACTTCATTGAAACCTACTTGTGACAATAAACAATTATTATTATTCACTGGGATGTAAAGAGTTAACAAGTTAATGATAATGCTTGTTACCACGAGAGGGAACCGCAGAACAGTTATATAAATATCATCTGACTTTGGACATTCTGGGAGTTAAGAGTTAGTAGAGAGCTGGAAGAGGGTCAGGCATAGCGAGCAATTGTATACTTGAGAATTCTGTAAGTTAGAGATAGCATAGTTTTATATAATAACCTTCTACTTTAGGAAATTGAACAAATCTTAGTTAGTAGTGTAATTAAATTTATAGTTTTGTTCGATAACAAAGCTTTCTGTTTTTTATTCAACAGTACGCATCCGAGCCATCCAGGTAAAGCAGAATAGAGAACATAACAGGAGCTTGACAGGGTGGATTCTGCGAGGATGCTTCCCATCATGGGGCACGGTTTCAGAACAAGGGGCGCGATTCTCCGCACCCCACGCCGGGTGGGAGAATCGCGGGAGGGCCAAGCGAATCACGCCATGCCGCCCTGGCAAGATCAAGCCGCCATGTCTTGCGGGGCAGCAGAGGGGAAGACGGCAACCGCGCATGAGCGAGTTGGCGTCGGCCGACCTGCGCATGCGCGGCTGATGTCACTTAGGCGCCGCCGGCCACGTCATTCCCGGCGCGCCGCAAGCATCAAGGCCCGGCGCCCGAGATTCACGCACTGCTGCTCCTAGCCCCCTGGGGGTGGGGGGGGGGGGAGGGAGAATAGGGGCCGAGGAGCAGCCTCCGACGCCGGAGTGAAACACTCCGGGTATCACTCCGGCGTTGGCTGTTTGTCTCCCGATGGGAGAATTCCGCCCAAGGCGTCTCCCATTGAAGTCAGGGATGGCGAGGAATTCTTCTCTCACAATGTCGCTAATCTTTGGAATTCTATACCGCAGAGAGCAGACTGGGTGACTGAATATATTCAAGGCTGAGCGGGAGAGAGTTTTGATCCAGAAGTGAGTCAAGATTAATGGAGGTGGTGAGGCTGGAAAGTTGGGTTCGGGTCACAGTCAGAATGAATAGTGGAGCGGGGTCAAGCAGCCAAATTATCTTCCTTGTGTTATGATTTTCCCAGAGTTACTGTAAGCACATGGAGCTGCAGGATCTGCAAATTTGGACTTGGGACCAAAGGAAAAAGGTGACTTGAGAAAGTTTGGTTCAGTAGCACAGCACCACACTAAATCTACGGCTACCTTATAGAAACATATGAAATGAAAATGACTTATTGTCACGAGTAGGCTTCAATGAAGTTACTGTGAAAAGCCCCAAGTCGCCACATTCCGGCGCCTGTCCGGGGAAGCTGGTACGGGAATTGAACCGTGCTGCTGGCCTGCTTGGTCTGCTTTAAAAGCCAGCGATTTAGCCTAGTGAGCTAAACCAGCCCCTTGTTTAAAATAGGACCAAGAGGAGGCCATTCGACCCTTCGAACCTGCTCCGCTATTCATTATGATCGTGGCTGATCATCCTACTCCATAGCCAAATCCCGCTTTTCCTCCATATCCTTTGATCCCCTTCGCCATCTAACTGTTTCTTGAAAACATACAATGCTTTGGCCTCAACTGTGATACAAAACCACACACAGTCACAGGGAAGAAGTGAAAACTCCACCCATACATTCACCCAAGATCGGAATTGAACCGGGGTCCCTTGCACACTGCGCCACCCCTTCCATTAGCATTTCTCACAACCTTCTCCCCGCGACAGACACTGTTCATACTTGACAATTGAATTATTCTAGTTTTGGGAACAATCACAATTCCAGTAGGCTACAAAAACATCACCCGAGACAGGTCACATTCTACACAGCCAAAGGCAGGGAGTGGCTACAAGTCCATGATCACCACTTTGGTTATTGACACTCTAGACAAGTTGTTTACAAAATGGAGTTTGTCAGAGACTATCGTCAAAGACAGTGGGCCAGAGTTTGTTTTTAGTCAGTTCAAAGGTCACTCAATCTCAAAAAGGACATTATTGGCTATAGTGAACGACACTGCATTGACACTAAATCATCCTTTCTAACATGAAGCAGAGTGAAAAATTCTCCTAATTTAATCTGTGGTTCTTTTCACATTACCCTCAACCACGATCGTCCGCCTGCTCATGCCACAATTTCTACTCGGTTACTCCATCAGAACCCCTCCTGATTTAAAAAAGAAATTGAGAACCATATAAACATTTTGTATCTTAAAAGCCACAGGTTCCAGCCAGCTCCTTGGACAAGTGACTGATGGAAACCTGAGGGAAACGATGGGGGTCTCATTCTGAGAGTATTCCATTTTAGCTCGTATGACCTAGAACCTCCATCCATTCCAGGCCAAGAGATTTGACCACCCAAATACCTCGCAGACCCAACCCTCCACACTATCAGCCCCAGACTTCAAATCCAGAGAATGAACTAAGTTTCCATGGGCAACAGGTAAGTGATCCCACAGTAGGGGATAAGAGGAGGATTTTCAGCATGGCAACTAGGGGAGTGCCACAGGTATCAGCGCTGGGTCCATAATTATTTACAAAACATAGAATTTAGAGTGCAGAAGGAGGCCATTTGGTCCATCGGGTCTGCACCGGCTCTTTGAAAGGGCAGCCTACTTAAGCCCTCACCTCCACCCTATCCCCGTAACCCAGTAACCCCACCTAATCTTTTTTGGACACTCATGGCCAATCCACCTAACCTGCACATCTTTGGACTGTGGCAGGAAACAGGATCTCCTGGGGGAAACCCACGCAGACACGTGAAGAACGTACAGACAGTGACCCAAGCCGGGAATCGAACCTGGGACCCTGGAGCTGTGAAGCAACTGTACAAACCGCTGTGCTACCATGCTGCCCATATATTAACGACTTGTTTAAGGAAAGTGAATGCACCATTGCCAAGTTTGCAGATGACATAAAAATAGATAATTAATAATAATTTTTATTGTCACAAGTTGGCTTACATTAACACTGCAATGAAGTTACTGTGAAAAGCCCCTAGTCGCCACATTCTGGTGCCTGTTCGGGTACACTGAAGGAGAATTCAGAGGGAGGTAGGAATGCAGGTGGTGTGGATGACACAGAGACTTATAGACGGGTTGGGTGAGTGGGCAAAAACTTGGCGGATGGAACATAACGTCAGAAAATATTAAGTTATGCACTTTGGTTGGAGGAA
Source organism: Scyliorhinus canicula (assembly GCF_902713615.1). NCBI lineage: Eukaryota > Metazoa > Chordata > Chondrichthyes > Carcharhiniformes > Scyliorhinidae > Scyliorhinus > Scyliorhinus canicula. The sequence continues at coordinate 183,240,998 of NC_052153.1, read as the reverse complement.
TAACAGCTGAATCTTATTTAAATAGAGAAACCAGGCATCACAGCCTGGGATGGCAACTGCTTGGCCCAGGACCGCAAGAAACTTCAGAGAGTCGTGAACACCCCCCAGTCCATCACACGAGCCTCCCTCCCATCCATTGACTCCATCTACACCTCCCGCTGCCTGGGGAAAGCGGGCAGCATAATCAAAGACCCCTCCCACCTGGCTTACTCACTTTTCCAACTTCTTCCATCGGGCAGGAGATACAGAAGTCTGAGAACACGCACGAACAGACTCAAAAACAGCTTCTTCCCCTCCAAACACTAGACCCCTGTATGCTTCATCCGATGCCGGTGCTTATGTAGTTACATTGTGTACCTTGTGTTGCCTTATTATGTATTTTCTTTTATTCCCTTTTCTTTCCATGTACTTAATGATCTGTTGAGATGCTTGCAGAAAAATACTTTTCACTGTACCTCGGTACACGTGACAATAAACAAAATCCGATCCAATCCAGAAAGACTGCAGAAAGCTGCACCACAGATGAACTTAGAGGTCCTTGTACGTAAATCACAAAAGGTAGCATGCAAGTTCAGCAGGTAATTGATGGAACCATCAATTCACCAGACATGTGCTTTCCGATATGAACAGTGGTTTTAATCTACTTACTACAGAGCCAGCCTGTTACCCGTTGATGAACTCTCGGTGAACTGCAGGCTGACTCTGGACAAGGGTATTTATACAGCAGCACAAGGGGGAGGAGTCATGGGCGGAGCCAAGGGTGGAGCCCCGTACAAACTCCTGAGCATTCCCAGAGCTACTCCCCCCTAGTGGTCGGATAGCGCTACTGCGCTTACAAACAGACAGTGTGAATTACCAAGTTACATTCACCACTTTCACCCCCTGCAAAAAAAAATCAAGTCCGGTGGGGGTGGTGGTCTACAAAGTCAGTCTGTCCGGTGGTCGAACTGTCCGCTGTGATCTGCGGAGCACCGGGGTTGCAGCCTCTTGCGGTGGCTGGATGGGTGTTGTGTGCTGGGGTACGATGGTGGACTCCTGGGAGGGTTGTATCCAAGCTTCATACTCTCCTGGTTCGACCGGGGACTGGGGGCGCTGGGGGCTGGCCGGCCCGGGTGCGCGGAACTGGTGGAGCGAGCCCGTGGGCTCGGGAGCGCGAGGGGGCGGCAGCATTGGGTGTAGGGTGAGGGGTCCTTCTGTTGGGGTAGAGGGGGTTCTGGATCCGGCGGGTGCCAGATCCCGGAGGGATACTGTGTCCTGATGGCCGTCAGGGGATTCGACGAATGCGTACTGGGGGTTGGAGTGGAGCAGGCGCACCTTCTCAACAAGGGGGTCGGTTTTGTGTGCCCTGACGTGTTTCTGCAGGAGTACGGGGCCCGGTGTCCTTAGCCATGCCGGACGTGAGACCCCCGTGGTAGTGCCCCTGGAAAAAATGAAGAGCCTCTCGTGAGGGGTCTAATTGGTCGCTGTGCACAAAAGGGACCTAATAGTGTGGAGCACGTCTGGGAGGACTTCCTGCCACTGGGAGACTTGGAGCTTTCTAGATCAGAGGGTCAGCAGGACGGTCTTCCAGACCGTCGCATTCTCCCTTTCCACCTGCCCGTTCCCCCTGGTGTTGAAGCTGGGGAAACCAAACAGGGTGAAGATGCTATGCAGGGCCCTAATGACTGTGTGGGAGGTCATGTCGGGGCACGGGATAGCAAATGGGAAACGGGAGAACTCATCTACGACGTTTAGAAAGTAAACGTGCTTGTTAGTTGAGGGGAGTGGCCCTTTGAAATCAATCACGAGGCGTTCAAAGGGCCTAGATGCCTTGACCAGGTGGGCCCTGTCTGGTCTATAGAAATGCGGTTTGCACTCCGCACAGTTCGGGCAGTCCCTGGTGACCGCTTTTACCTCCTCGTTGGAGAAAGGCAGGTTTCGGGCTCTGATGTAGTGGGCGAGCCGGGTGACCCCCGGGTGGCAGAGGTCATCGTGGATGACTTTCAATCGGTCAATCTGCGCGCTGGCGCATGTCCCGCGGGATAGGGCATCCGGAGGCTCGTTGAGCTTCCCTGGTCGATACTTAATATCGTAATTGTAGGTGGAGAGTTTGATCCTCCACCTCAGAATTTTGTCGTTTTAAATTTTGCCCCATTTGCGAGTTGTCAAACATGAAGGCAACCGATCTTTGGTCGGTGATGAGGGTGAACCTCCTACCTGCGAGGTAGTGCCTCCAGTAATGAATAGTCTCCACAATGGCTTGTGCTTCTTTCTCGACTGAGGAGTGTCAGAGTTCTGAAGCGGAGAGGGTACGGGAGAAAAATGCGACTGGTCTCTCTGCCTGATTTAGTGTGGCTGCTAGAGCTACCTCTGAAGTGTCGCTCTCAACCTGGAATGGAGTGGATTCATCCACCGTCCGCATGACCACTTTGGCAATGTCCTCCTTGATGCAGTCGAATGCCTGGCGCGCCTCAGCTGACAGGGGAAATCGTGTGGCCCTAAAGAGTGGGCGGGCTTTGTCCGCATATTGAGGATCCACTGGGCGTAGTAGGAGAAGAAGCCCAAGCACCGTTTGGGGGAGGGGAGGGGGAGTTCTAACCATACGGTCCGGGTCTGGGCCCAGGACTCCGTTTTCCACGACATAGCCGAGGATGGCTAGTCTGGTTGTGCGGAAAACGCATTTCTCCTTGTTATACGTTTTTGTGCCGTCTGGAGAAAACGGTGGAGGTTGGCGTCGTGGTCCTGCTGGTCGTAGCCGCAGGTGGTGAAATAGACCAAGTACGGAAACGTGGCCCGCAGCCCGTACTGGTCCACCATTCGGTCCATTGCTCGTTGGAACACCGAGACCCCATTAGTGACGCTGAAAGAGACCCGGAGGAAATGGAAGAGGCGGCCGTCGGCCTCGAATGCCATGTAGTGGTGGTCCTCTGGGCGGATTGGGAGCTCGTGGTATACAGACTTCAGATCCACCATGGAAAAGAGCCGGTAATGGCCGATCTGGTTTACCATGTCTGCAATCCTGGGGAGGGGATACGCGTCAAGGAACGTAAATCTATTTATGGTCTGACTGTAGTCGACAACCATGCGGAATTTTTCCCCGGTCTTAACGACCACCACCTGAGCTCTCCAGGGACTATTGCTGGCCTCTATAATCCCCTCACTGAAAAGCCTTCGGACCTCTGTTCTGATAAATACCCTATCCTGCAGGCTGTACCACCTGCTACGAGTGGCTACGGGTTTACAGTCCTTTGTGAGATTGGCGAAGAGAGGAGTGGGGGGGGGGGGGGGGGGGGGGATTCGCAGCGTAGCGAGGCTGCAGATAGTAAGTGGGGCAGGGGCCCGCCGAAGCCGAGGGTGAGGCTCTTAAGGTTACATTGAAAGTCTAGGCCTAATAAGAGTGGAATTTTGAGTAGCTAGCCCCTCGGATTGTGAGTGTCGCGGCGGTGCGCCCCTGGATCTGGACCGAATGGGAGCCTGAAGCGAGTGAGATAGTTTGCCGCATGGGGAAAACAGGGAGCAAACAGCATCTTACCAGGTCTGGGTGTATGAAGCTCTCAGTGCTCCCGGAGTCGAAGAGGCATGGCGTGTTGTACCCGTTGATTTGGACCTCTGCATCGAATTTCGCAGATGCTTTGGCCGTGATTTGTCCAGAGTACCTGCGCTGAGTTGCGGGGTCCGCGGGGAATGAGTTAAGGCTGCGGAAGGAGACCTCCATTGTGGTAGCAGCTTCCACAGTTGTTCCTAAGTCTTGGGCCCCCTTTTCCAGCAGTCGTTGGCGCACATAATTAGACCTGAGGCCTGCTACAAAAACATCGCATACAACAAGTTCTCTGTGTTCAGCTTGATAGTTACAGTCATTTGATAAATTATTGAGTTCCCTTAAAAATTTGGCAAGTGATTCTGTAGGCCGCTGGCAGCGAGTCGTGAACACATGGCGTGCGTAAACTTCGTTAATGGGCCTTACATATATCTTATCGAGTACCACTAGCGCTGCAGTATATGAATCGGCCGAGTCTAGTTGTGTAGAGATTCTGTGGCTCACCCTCACGTGCAGTAGACTTAACTTCTGTTCCTCTGTCGTTTCGGCTGTGCTCGCTTCTGCCAGGTAGGCCTGAAAGCACCGCAGCCAGTGGGAGAAGATTTATTTTGCCTCTGCATCCTGTGGGTCAAGTTCCATGCGCCCAGGCTTGAGAGCCGATTCCATGATCGATCTTGACTGAAGGACAGCACGGTAGCATGGTGGTTAGCACAAATGCTTCACAGCTCCAGGGTCCCAGGTTCGATTCCCGGCTGGGTCACTGTCTGTGCGGAGTCTGCACGTCCTCCCCGTGTGTGCGTGGGTTTCCTCCGGATGCTCCGGTTTCTTCCCACTGTCCAAAGATGTGCGGGCTAGGTGGATTAGCCATGCTAAATTGCCCGTAGTGTCCTAAAAAGTAAGGTTAAGGGGGGGTTGTTGGGTTACGGGTATAGGGTGGATACGTGGGTTTGAGTAGGGTGATCATTGCTCGGCACAACATCGAGGGCCGAAGGGCCTGTTCTGTGCTGTACTGTTCTATGTTCTATGTTCTATGTTCTTAAGTAGATTAAATTGATGGAACCATCAATTCACCAGACACGTGCTTTCCGATTTGAACAGTGGTTTTAATCTACTTACTACAGAGCCAGCCTGTTACCCATTGATGAACTCTCGGTGAACTGCAGGCTGACTCTGGACAAGGGTATTTATACAGCAGCACAAGGGGGAGGAATCATGGGCGGAGCCAAAGGTGGAGCCCCGTACAAACTCCTGAGCATTCCCAGAGCTACTCCCCCTAGTGGTCGGATAGCGCTACTGCGCTTACAAAGATACAGCGTGAATTACCAAGTTACATTCACCACAGTAATTATGAGGACAAATGGAATGTTGGCCTTTAGAACAAAGAACAAAGAAAGGTACAGCACAGGAACAGGCCCTTCGGCCCTCCAAGCCTGTACCAACCATGCTGCCTGTCTAAACTAAAATCTTCTACACTTCCTGGGTCCGTATCCCTTTATTCAAAGGGAATGGAGTATCAAAATAGGGAACCCCTGCTAAAACTAGACAAGGCACTAGTTAGCCCACACCTGGAATACTGTGAACAGTTTTGGTGGTCCCCTTGTCTAAGGATAGATATACTGGCATTGGAGGCAGACCAGAGAAGGTTCACTGGGCTGATCCCAGGTATGGAGGAATCTTCTTACGAGGAGGGGTTGAGTAGGTTGGGCCTGTACACATTGGCGATTAGAAGAATGAGAGGTGACCTTCTTGAGCGATACAGGGTTCCCAGGGGGCTTGATAGGGGAGATGATGAGAGGATGTTTCTTCCTGTGGGAGAGTCGAGGACCAGAGGGCATAAACAAAGAGTAAGGGGGTCACCCATTTAATGCAGATATGTGGAGGAATTTCTTCTCTCAGAGGGTAGTGAATCTGTGGAATACTTTACCACAGAGGGATGTAGAGGCTGGCTTGTTAAGTCGGTTCAAGACTGAGATAGACAGATTTTTAATCAGTGAGGGAATCGAGGGTTATGGGGATAAAGCAGGAAAATGGAGTTGAGGATTAGATCATATCAGCCATGATCTCATTGTATGGTGGAGCAGACGCGATGGGCCAAGTGATCTACTTTTGCTCCTATCATAGAATCGTAGAATTTACAGTGCAGAAGGAGGCCATTCGGCCCATCGAGTCTGCACCAACCCTTACAAAGAGCACCCTACTGAAGCCCACATATCTACCTTCTCCCCGTAACCCAGTAACCCTCACTTAATATGTTTTGGACACCAAGGGCAATTTATCATGGCCAAGCCGCCTCAGCCACACATCTTTGGACTGTGGGAGGAAACTGGAGCACCCGGAGGAAACCCACGTAGACACGGGGAGAGTGTGACCCAAACCGGGAATCGAACCTGGGACCCTGGAGCTGTGAAGCAACTGTGCTATCCACTATGCTACCATGCTATGTCTTATGGTCTGAGAGTAACTTGCAACCCCAACCCTTGGCCTCAGCACAACAGTCAGGACTGCATCGTTAGGAGCCTTCTAGTTGTTACCTTTACTTTCAATGAGATGGCATGACAATGTCCCAGAACCCAGGATTACATTACCTGTTAAACAGAGAACCGAAAGCAGTCAGCTGGGTTTGGTGCTGATGTAAGGAAGGGAACCTTTTTGATTGGGTTCCTTCCCCAGTGTTGATGTTGATAAAATATGCGTTTGGGGGGTTGTTTCTCAACGGCTGCATTGGCGAGATCACGGCCGTATTCAGCGGCACTCAGTGACTGCAATGAGCCCCCACGAGGTTCTCCCCATTACTGGCTCTCTCGCTGTCAGATTCCTCCCGCAGCTTCTTGCTGCTAACAAGGGGGAGTTGCTTTGAAATGCTCCCTCACCACTCATTCCCAGTCAACACACAAGCACAGCAGTGCGCAGACCGGCTCCTCGCTTTGGCGATGCTTCTGGCTAGGCTTCTCGATGTTGTGATTGAGAGGGGTGGGGTGGGGGGGGGGGGGCATCTCATTCCCTCTTGGAGAGGGGGGCAGTGGCAGCGCCAGTCAATTTGGGCAGCTTGACCAGGAGGACCACCGTCCAGTGTCAGAAGAAGATCAACGACCTCCACCGAGCTGCAAGGGTAAGTTACCACCTCTCTCCTGGCATCAGTTCAATTTGACACCCCTCAAAACCTCAACCCCACCCCCCTCCTACAGATCACCAACTGACAACTTGCACCCTCCCCACATCCGATCTTCATGCTTGTTCTTCAGAACCCCCTGGCACCCACAAGGACAATCTCTTTTTGTACAGGTGCGGTGCCCACACATGTCACCTGCTAGAGAGACCCCCCCCCCCCCCCCCCCCGATCCATCATGCCCTTTCTTTGTCCCTGCAGGAGAAGATAGTCCATAATAAGTGGGAAAAGGCCAAGAGTGGGGATTGGAGTACCAGAGATCCGAGTCCTCACCCCCTGTGCGGGACAGGCCCTGCAAACCGCGGGGTTGACTGAGGAGAGAGCAGTCACCGACAGCGAGGTTGGCCTGCGCCACAGAAGTGAGGATCAACTGCCCCTTCACCCAGATATCTCCAGTGAATAGCTCATGTCAGACAAAATGATCCTTCCCTCTCACTGTCCATTCTCTCGCAGGATCTCCATCTGATGAGGCTAGCCATGCGGAGTCATTCCCCGCCTCCCCACCATCCAGGAGACCATCTTGAAGCAGAGCTCCATGGAAACCACCATCGATGTGTCACAGCTATATCCCCCACCTTCCACCTGAGCAGAGACACACACCTCAGTGGGCGACACTAGTGGACAGTTTCTGTTGTGTTATGTATTCTGGGATAACAAAGGCTGCAACTCGATGCAGCTTTGACCAAAAGGTACTCCAGACTTTGAAGTAAGTTCAATGTGATTTATTGAACCATTAGCACAGTTCTCTATGAGTCTGACTCTCCTGCTAATCTTGCTATAGTAACTCAGTAGAACTAACCAGTCTGCTCTAAGCCACGTGGTGGGTGTGATGCTTCTGATCTGCCCCTGTCCTACTCTCTAAGTGTCGCTTGTGGAAAGAGACAGAGCATGTGTGCCCCGTTCTTATCTATGGGTTGTGTAATGCCCCCTTGTGGTAGTGTCATCACTGGGTGTCATGACTGCCCATTGGTTGTGGCCTATTCTATGTGTCCATTAGCTGTATGTCTGCATGTCATGACATCTCTGGTGCTAACTCTAGTGTTTACTTAGCGTAGTGTATTTACATTAACCCCTTGTGTATTTACAGTGATGCATATCACCACAGTTTCTGGGGCACAACCTGGTGAGCACCACACAGTTACTGATGCACATCAGGTGGAGGCAGGAGCATCCAAGGTTGACAGCAGTCGGAGGTCTGCTGGATCCCAGGACTCAGCTGGATCCCAGTCAGATGTCAAACCTCTGGACAATGTTCTCCCAGAAATGAAGCAGATGATAGGACTCAGCCGTGACATTCAGTAGGGGATGTCAGGTGCATTCCAGGTGGCCTCTCCCTCTGGGTTCCTCCTCAGCCTGAAGAGCAGCTGGGTCTTCAGGGTGTGCAGTGGCTCCCTGCACATGGGGTGCTGGTCCCAGCCTGTGTCGTTGCTGTTGCTGACGACTATCATCAGCAACGTGTGGACAGCCGCTGCGGAACCGATTTTGATATCTATAAAAATTTGGAGAAGGAGACAGACTGACAATAAGCTAGGGCTTCCATTCCAGGACCCTCAAATCCCACAGCACCCCCCCCCCCCCCCCCCCCCCCCCCATCCCGGCCCTTACCTTGACTGTCCCACCTTCTCTCAGAGTGCCATCCAGTGAGCCAGTTGTGCTGGCAAACCTTTGCTCTGCACACACAGCCCCGGCGACACCCTTTGATCACGAGAGGATCCCCAGTGCAGAAGGCCTGCTCTTTTGTCCTTGATTGTTGGCAGCTGCCTCTATGGAGCTGACTCTCCTGGAGTTCAGGTGCAGTGTACAGGCATCAAAGTTTCCCTGAGATGCTTTACAGTAATTACCCTCTGATGCATGGCACATGTACCCTGGAGGAGGCATTTGAGAATATTTTGTTTAATAAACGGTCAACAGGAACAAAGATTTGAAAATCAACTACTTAACATTCCGCATATCACACTAACTGTTAAACAACAAAGAAACTTAACAGTTCCATACTGGTACCAATTCAAAGCTATATCCGCTCATTTCCAGGGAACAAAAAAAACGCATGGTATCACCCCTCGCAGGTTCCACAAGAGAAAAGGAGGCTAAGCCTGGGAATGTGTTATCATGTCCAGAACTTTGTCGTAGAAATGATCTGTCCATCGATGTGTGACTTGTTTCACGTATCGGTGCCATTCTCGGTTTGAGCCTGTGACCTCCAGGCGAGATGCTACACTGAATCCCTGCCCGCCTCTTCCGATGATCAGGTGGAGGTTTAAGAAAAAGGAATTCTTCGTCATCCTGGTGAGATTCCACCGGCAATCAATGCAACTTAAAATAAAAATAACCGGGGTTTTTTTTTTGCACCGCTGTTTGCTGTTTGGCGAGAATCACTGCACTCCGACATTGAATTACTTGGCAGAGTTTTGAGACAAAGAATAATGGAAAATAAGTGCCCTCTTCGCCAAAAAGGTGTTAAGTCTGTTCAATTCAAAAAGATATCTTAAGATAAGGAGTTAAGATACAGATCAGCCACAATCTAATTAAATGTCAGAACAGGCCTCAGGGGTTCAATAGCCTTATTTAGTTGCCAGGTTCCTATGATAAATGTTCGTACCAGGGGCCATAAAAATTGAGTATTATTTTTAAGAAGCAGAATAAGTGAGGAAGAAAAAACTGAAGTAAGATTCGAAAGGTGTAACATAACAGCCTAAATTCACCAACGCTATTGCTGCATTGTGCCTGAGCGCAAAAACCTCATTCTATTCTTAATAGAACAACATTATACTATTGATCCTGGCACTCTTTTGTCCCCTGACTAACCTATTATAGGCCGGCTGCCTACAATTCAACATCCTCAAGATCCTTTCACTTTCAAAGGGATAATACAGGAGCCTCTTTTGTTGACCTTGTTGGCCATTTAAAGCTCAATTGATTTCACATTTCTGCTGGTTAGACTAACATCTGCAGTGTGGAGATTTTTCATTCAAGCAATATTTCACTGAAAGAAATGTGGGGGGGGGGGGGGCAGAGACTTCAAGGAAGAGCGGGCATGGATTTCGAAGAGTGTGAGGACAGAGATGAATAGATGACTGAGATCTATCCACTGAATATAATGTGTTTAGGCTTTTATTTCAGAAGGTATTTTGAATCAGCCAGTGCAGAAGGAGGCCATTTAGCCCATTGAGACTGTTCTGGCTCTCTGAAATAATTGATTCCAATGGGCCTCAATTCTCCTTCTCATTTTGCATAGCCCTGCAAATCTCTCTTCATCAAGTATTCACTCAATTCCCTTTTGAAAGCTTTATGTTGAATCCATGATAAGCAGAACGCATAGACGATAGCCGATACGAACGAATAAGGTTTATTGCAACACAATTCCGGAAGTCCTCCACTCCCCTAAGGGTCACCTTCCCTGACCTGCACCCAGGTTTATTAACAGCTGGGGATCTCCTTGTTAGGGGGAAGTCCCTCCCCGTTAAAGGGGACGTTCATATTCCGTGGAGGTCATGGGAAAAAACCTGAGCTATGAAGAGAGGTTGAATAAACTCGGTTTGTTCTCACTGGAACGACGGAGGTTGAGGGGCGACCTGATAGAGGTCTACAAAATTATGAGGGGCATAGACAGAGTGGATAGTCAGAGCTTTCTCCCAGGGTAGAGGGGTCAATTACTAGGGGGCATAGGTTTAAGATGCGAGGGGCAAGGTATAGAGGAGATTTACGAGGCAAGTTTTTTACACAGAGGGTAGTGGGTGCCTGGAACTCGCTGCCGGAGGTGGTGGTGGAAGCAGGGACGATAGTGACATTTAAGGGGCATCTTGACAAATACATGAATAGGATGGGAATAGAGGGGTACGGACCCCGGAAGTGAGGAAGGTTTTAGTTTAGACGGGCAGCATGATTGGCGCAGGCTTGGAGGGCCGAAGGGCCTGTTCCTGTGCTGTACTTTTCTTTGTTCTTTGTTCTTGGTCCTGATCCTGGGACCTTCATTGGGGTTATAACACTTCATATGGAAATTGAGGGCAGTGGTTTTCCAGATTGTAATCTTCCAGAAGATTACATAGAACATATAGCATAGAACATACAGTGCAGAAGGAGGACATTTGGCCCATCGAATCTGCACCGACCCACTGAAGCCCTCACTTCCACCCGATCCCCATAACCCAATAACCCTTCCGAAGCTTTTTGGTCACTAAGGGCAATTTATCATGGCCATTCCACCTAACCTGCACGTCTTTGGACTGTGGGAGGAAACACACGCAGACACGGGGAGTACGTGCAGACTCCGCACAGACAATGACCCAGCGGGGAATCGAACCTAGGACCCTGGCGCTGTGAAGCTACAGTGCTAGCCACTTGCACTACCGTGCTGCACAAGGCCTATGAAGGTAAAGGGGTAGATCATATCACTGGATTAACATTAGCCCTGGTAAGACTAACATGCAGGTGCAACAAGCAGCTAAGAAGGCAAATGGAGTGACAGCCTTTATTCCAAGGGGGTTTGAGTATAGGAATAAGGATGCCTTGCTGCAATTGTATAGAGCCTTGGTGAGACCACACTTGCAGTATTGTGTGCAGTTTTGGACTCCCTGCCTAAAGGAGGAGACATTTGTCGTAGCAGAAGTGCAACGAAGGTTCACCAGGCTAATCCTGGGATGGCTTGATTGGCCTATGAGGAGAGGTTGAGCGGACTGGCATGGATTCGCTAGAGTTTAAAAGAATGAGAAGTGACCAAATTGAAGCATACAAAATACATAGAGGGTAGATGCAGGAAGGATGTTTTCCTGCTTGAGGTAATGGGGAGGGCACAGGCCCAACATGTGCCCTGGGGTAATCGGAAGGAGTAACAAGCCCAGAGAACAATGGATGACCAGAGACATTCAGGATCCAATGAGAAGGAAAAGAGAGGCTTTTAGCAAATACAAGGCGAGAAAATCAACGGCCTGGTGCTTCGGTGTGTTCCTGCTGGTCGCAGATCTTGGGCGGGATTCTCTGACCGCCCGCCGGGTCGGAGAATCACCCAGGGCCGGCGTCAATCCCGCCCCTGCCGTGTCCCAAATTCTCTGCCACCCGGGATTCGGCGGGGGCGGGAATCGCGCCGCGCTGGTTGGCGGCCCCCCAGCGGCGATTCACCGGCCCGCGATGGGCTGAAGTCCCGCCGCTGACAAGCCTCTCCCAACAGCGTGGATTAAACCACGTCTCTTACAGGCGGGATTGGCAGCGCGGGCGGCGCCGGGGTCCTGGGGGGGTGGTTGCGGGGCAATCTGACCCCGGGGGGTGCCCCCACGGTGGCCTGGCCCCCGCGATCGGGGCCCACCTGTGCCGTGGGAGCACTCTTTTTCTTCCGCCTTTGCCATGGTCTTCACCATGGCGGAGGCGGAAGAGACCCCCTGCCCTGCGCATGCGCAGTATGACGCAGCAGCTGCTGACGCTCCGGCGCCTGCACGGACATACGCCAGCCGGCGAAGTCCTTTCGGCCCCGGCTGGCATAGCGCCAAAGGCCGTTCACGCCAGCCGGCGGAGCGGACACTTCCGCACTTTTGGGGCGGCCTGACGCCGGAGTGGTTCACGCCACTCCAACACACCGGGACCCCCCACCCCGCCGGGTAGGGGAGAATCCTGGCCCTTCTTTCCAATGTCCATCAGGACGAAACTCAACCACGTGCACAGTGGTCTGTTAACAACTCCGAAGGTGCTACCTCAGTCGTGGCATTAGCCGTGGTGTGCTACGTCTGCTTCTGCATTCCTGGTTTAAAAGTCTGTACTGCCTGGTCAGCAAATCTGTTGGCGAAGGGGTGGCAAGGTGCGGTCCCTACATAGTGGATCCTGTTCGTCCTCACGAAAGTATTGAATTCCACGCTTATGAAAGCTGTGCCAATGTCAGACACTCACACCTCTGGAAGCCCATGGGTGCGTCTCAATCGTAGCCCGCAACTTCGAATGGGCGTCCATGATGAGGAAGTACATGGCTCCGGGAAAAGATCCTGGGAAATCCACATGGAGTCGAGTTCATGAACAGCCCAGCCACTCCCATGGGCGGAGTGGAGTGGACACCCCGAATCCACTGCACTGTCACCAAGTTGCTCTCCGCTACTCCCTTCGGCCCAGGCAGCCACCCCCGGCAAGCGCTACAATTTTTAACGTTGTTAAAAACTTTTCTTCCCTTCTCTTTCTCCATCAGCAGCCGTGGCGCCCAGTCCCTGTTTGTAAATGCCGAAAGTCAACCGCACCCGCCTGACCTCCACCTGACAGTGACACAGAATCGGAGAGGAGCAGAGCGTACTGGGTCAGACCCAATTATGAAATGTAAACAAATTCAAATTCCTTTTCTGCACGCCGCCGGTGCTGGGCATACATTTCATTGGCGCCACCAGCTAGAGACCGGAGCATGGCTTTCGGGTTCGCGCCATTTTGTCCGGACGCCCAATTTTCCGCACGATCGCGAATCATGTTTCTGCCGTTGTGAGGCAGAGAATCCAGTCCGCTGTTTGGTAGGAAAACCAGAAACATCGCCTCTTAGAAAATAAAAAAACAAAAGGAGATGGAAAGACAAATGGATTTGTTTTATTCTTTCAAGAGATGCGGGCTTCACTGGCAAGGCCAGCATTCATTGTCCATTGTCTTTGAGAAAGTGGCGATGAGCTGCCTTTTTGAACTTCTACAGTCCACATGGTGTAGGTACACCCACAGTGCTGTTAGAGGGTGGGTTCCAGGATTTTGACCCAGTTGCATTGAAGGAACAGGAATGTATTTACAAGACAGGGTGATGCATGTTTGGATGGGAACTTGAAGATGGTGGTGCTTCCATGTACTATTTTTCTTTGACCTTGAGGTGGTAGAGCTCGCAGACTTGGAAGTTGCTGTGGAAAAAGCCCTCGCTCAATTGCTGCAGTGCATCTTGTAAATGGCATCTGGGCATCAGTTAGAACATAGAACGTAGAACAGTACAGCACAGAACAGGCCCTTCGGCCCTCGATGTTGTGCCGAGCAATGATCACCCTACTCAAGTCAACGTATCCACCCTATACCAGTAACCCAACAACCCCCCGCATTAATCTTATTTTTTAGAACACTAAGGGCAATTTAGCATAGACAATCCACCTAACCCGCACATCTTTGGACTGTGGGAGGAAACCGGAGCACCCGGAGGAAACCCACGCACACACGGGGAGGACGTGCAGACTCCGCACAGACAGTGACCCAGCTGGGAATCGAACCTGGGACCCTGGAGCTGTGAAGCATGTATGCTAACCACCATGCTACCGTGCTGCCGTTCTGGGGGTTACGAATGTTTAACGTGGTGGATAGGTGGTAATCCAGCGGCTGTTTTGTCCTGGGTGGCATCAAGCTTCTTGCATGCCGATGGAACTGCACTCATCCAGGTAAGTGGAGAACAATCCATCACACTCTTGACTTATGCCTTATAGATGGTGGACAGGCTTTGGGGAGTCAGGAGGTGAGTTACTCGCCGAAGAATACCCAGCCTCTGAACCTGTTCTTGTAGCCACAGTATTTAATGGCTGGTCCAGTTCAGTTTCTAGCCAATGATGCCCCCCAGGATGTTGATACCAGGGGATTCAACGATGGTAATGCCATTAAATATCAAGGGCCGATGGTTTGATTCTGTCTTGTTGGAGATGGTCATTTCCTGGCACTTGTGGGGCACAAACGTTACTTGCCACTTGTTAGGCCGATGATCTTATAACAAGCCAATGCTGTTAACAGGACCTCAACGATATTGTTCTTCCTGCTTGTGAGGCTGTTGGTAAGGGATGGATGCAATAAGAAGCCACGAAAATCCATACGAAAGTCCAAGCATCATAAATGATAGAGCAGGGAAGAAGGTCATTCAGATCATTGGTCTGGCAGTGTGGGCAGGGGTGCATAGTCAGCAGAACGGAGAATGCCGCCCGCGGAGGATTCACCCCAGTATTTCGAAGGCTAGTCTAGTTCTGTTACTGGTTAGCGATAACCTCCAGGATGCTGATAGATTAGGATCTCGGAGACAGGTGAACAACATCACAATTCATGAGCGTTTAACAATGCTAACAAAGCACTCAGATTTATTTCCATTTGTATTGTTACAAAACCCCGTTGATGTTATGTGCGTGAGTGTTCCAACCCAAAAAAATGATTTGCCTGGTATATATTTTTTTGGACATTAGTGTGAAACGTTTGCAAAAACAGTGAGATCCCAAACTTCGCTTTCATTAAACAACAATAAAAGTATTTCTTAAGGAAAAGAAAGATGATGAAAGACTGCAAAGAACATTCTTATACTTTGGCACATTAACGTTGAGCACTTAGTCCCTCAAAGACTGGAAACCTAAGAGCATCTATTTTCCTCGTTATCCTAAACTCTAATGAGACCCCTCCATTTCCCAAACAACAACCATAAATCTATTGGCCAAATCTAGCCAGTGACTAAGACGCTGCACAGCTTAAGTGACCAGGATCTCTGAATGGTCTCCGGTTCAACAAAGGAAATTACCTTCTTTTTGCCTTCAGCACTTAATTTCTCGATGAGCTGTTTCTTGAAATTGGCTTCCCCTCTCTCTCTCTTGCTGTTGCATCTTCAACACCTCATCTATGACTGACCTGCGTTCACAACTGTGCGTATTAAATGGATCAATTGCAAATACACACCCTGGCCGGGGTTCTCCGAGCCGCAGCGACGCAATCGCGCCCTGCGCAGGGGCAGAGAAAGGGGCGGCGGACCCACAACGCCTTTTCACGATTCTCCGTCGACCGGAGTATCACCTCCAGTCGCGCACACGCGGTCGACGCGGTGCCGGTCAGGGGCTGTTGAAAGAGGCCCCCCCACGGCGATTCTCCGCCGTCGACCGGCCGAGTTCCCACCGGCGTGGTTCTCGTGTGGTCCCACCCGGCGGGAGCTCGGCGTCGCGGCTGTGGTGGCCGTCATGGTGGGGGGCGGGGGATCAGTCTCCGGAGTGATTCGCGCCCGTTTTCTGGCAGACATAGCCCCATTATTGGAGAATCCCGGCCATGGTTTTACAAAATACATGGCAGTTTGATTTTACTCGTGCAAAAAGACCCACATTAATTTCAATGGGATCCCATCAGTTCGTGACAGTATAAAATCCAAATATGGTGAACTTATATTAACTTCTATTAAATGCAGATAGAATCCAGATCAACTGTACTGTGTGGTGCTTTTGTGTCCACACTACATACAGCATGTAGAAACACTGGAGAAAGGAAAAAAGATTTATAAAGACGGTAACAGAACAGAGAGATTACAGTCATCAAGAATAATTGAACTGGTTGGAGCCATTTTTACTTTCGAAATATAAGACTTAGTGGTGACCTGATAGAACTCTCTGAATTATGGACGGGGCAAAGAGTGGGTTGTCTTGTGAAGAGAAATTGAACCGTTTTGGTCTATACTCTCTGGAGTTTAGAAGAATAATTGAGGTATACAGAATGATACAAGGCATTGACAAAGTTGACAGAGAGCTGATACTTCCTCTTGTGGGGCAATCTAGAACGAGAGGTCATGGGCACGATTCTCCGCTCCCCACGCCGGGTGGGAGAATCACGGGAGGGCCCCCCAACAAATTTCACGCCCCCCTGGCGCTCCCGCGATTCTCCCCCCCCCCAACCCCCGCTCGGAAGAATCGGCGTTCATCGTTTTTCACGGCGAACGGCGATTCTCCGACCCGGATGGGCCGAGCGGCCTGCCGTTCACGGCCGTTTCACGACGGCGGCAAACACACCTGGTCGCTGCCATCATGAAACGGGAGTAAGAAGCCCGTTTGGGGCTTGTAGGTGGTCAAGCAAGGAAAGAGCACCACGACTGTGCTCGGGAGGGGACAGGCCCGCGATCGGTGCCTACCGATCGTCGGGCCGGCGTCCAAATCCGACGCACTATTTCCCCTCCGCCGCCCCGCAAGATCAAGCCGCCACGTCTTGAGGGGAAAGACGGCCACCGCGCATGCGCAGGTTCGTGCCGTCAGCGTCATGACATCAGCCGCGCATGGGCGGGTTGGAGCCAGCCAACCTGCACATGCGCGGCTGACGTCATTAGGCGCACCGGCCGCGTCATTCTTGGCGCGACGCCCCTGCGGCCGAGAGTTACAGAGCGCCGCTCCTAGCCACGCCGGGAGGGGGCAAGGAGCGGCCTCCGAGGCCGTCGTGAAACTCGGCCGAGTTCACGACGGCCCTCCCGATTTTTCCCGGGAGCGGAGAATTCCGCCCCATAATTTTAGGATAAGAGGCAGCAGATTTAAAACTGAGATGAGAAATTACTTCTCTCAAAGGTTCGTGAATCTGTGGAACTCACTACTTCAGAGTGTGCTGGATGCTGGGACATTGAGTAAATTTAAGGAGGAGGTAGACAAATTTTAAATTAGCAAGGGTTGAAGGATTATGGAGAAGGGGCAGGAAAGTGGAGTTGAGGCCGGGAGGAGATCAGCCATGAATAATAATAATCGCTTATTGTCACAAGTAGGCTTCAATGAAGTTACTGTGAAAAGCCCCTCGTTGCCAAATTCCGGTGCCTGTTCGGGGAGGCCGGTACGGGAATTGAACCCGGGCTGCTGGCCTTATTCTGCATTACAAGCCAGCTGTTTAGCCCACTGTGCTAAACCAGCTCCTAATGGTATTGAATGACGGAGTGGACTTGAGGGTCCGGGTCAAAATTCTGGAACTCCCTTCCTAAGAGCATTGTAGGTGTATCTATACATGGACTACTGCGGTTCAAGATGGTAGCTCACCACCAACTTCTCAAGGGCAATTAGGGATGGACGCTAAATGTTGGCCGAGCCAGCAAGGCACATATCCCACAAAAAAGGAATTTTTAAAAAATTGCCTCATCCTGCTTCCAGTTCTTATGTTCCCACTTTCCTCCCACATCCTTTGATCTCTTTGGCCCCCAGAGCTATACCAAATTCCTTCTGGAAAACATACAATGTTTAGGCCTCAACTGCTTCCTGTGGTAATGAGTTCCACAAGTTCACCACTCTATTGGGTGAAGAAAATTCTCCTCATCTCTGTCCTAAATGGTTTACCGCGTATCTTTAGCCTGTGACCCCTGGATCTGGACTCCCCCGCCATCGGGAACATCCTTCTGGCATCAACCCTGTCCAGTTCTGTTAGAATTTTCAATACAGGTTTCAATGAGATCCTCCCTCATTCTTCTGAATGCCAGAGAATATAATCCTAACCGATTCAATCTCTCCTCATACGTCCGTCCTGCCATCCCAGGAATCAGTCTGGTAATCACTCCCTCTATAGTTACGACATCCTTCCTCGGATAAGGAGACCAAAACTGCACACAGCATTCCAGGTGTGGCCTCACCAAGACCCTGTATAATTGCAGCAAGACATCCCTGCTCCTGTGCTCGAATTCTCAAGCAATGAAGACCGACATAGTATTTGCTTTCTGCACCATGTTATTGAAAATATGGAAGGATGTGTCATTTGAAACATGGCATTCTGGCAATATCTGGTATGAGAGAAACATGAGAAGATACAGGGAAAGATCCCACAAAGGGTTAACAGCAGCTGCAAAGAGCAGGATTATAAAATGCAGATTGCTTCTCCCAAAAAAACAGAACAGGAGTTTTGTATTGTTGCTCATTCTGGGTGAGTGCGCTTTACACTCAATTGGCTCTGTTTTATTCCTAAGCTTTAGAGTCGCCAGGTATCCTTATGATACCGCCACAAGATTCAAGTTCAAGTTCAGATCAATGACTCAATACACCAGTTAGTAAGTTCAAACAAGACACGTTTATTATTACACAGTTATTTACTATTCATGCACATAATATTAAGACTAAACTGTTCCTCCCACTACTAGGCCAATACTTATCTGGAATAAGGGAACTGCCGGATCAGGGAACAATGGCCTCTTGCTTTGTCCTGGATCCGCAGGCTTCCAGTTGGTGTGGACTAAAGGGGTCAGGAGTGTCTACTCTTGTAGCGTGCCTTGCATGACACTTACTTGTCGGTGTAGCAATTGGCCAGGCCTCTCCTTCTCACGTTCACGGTCCTGGAGAGCTGCTGCAAAAGTGTTCTGCTGGGAGGGCCGGCTAAGAGCGGAGGGCTGGCTGAGAGCGAGGAGGGCTGGCTAAGAGAGCCTGGCTAAGAGAGAGAGCTGGGGTTGGGGTCTCTGTCTTATACTGTTTTGGGTTTCGCGCCCATCTGTGCGGACCCTCTATAAACTTGCAATCGATTGGGTCTCTTCCCAATCGATTGATTTGAATTTCCCCAATAACGGGGCTGTTCCTCGATCACTGGATGGTTCTTTCCACCTTGTTTGTGTCCTTTTGTTTCATATTCCACTGGCGCAGGGATGTCTGACCTGCTATAGAATGTTTCAATCTCTTCTAATTGTTGTGTCCATTGTGCCTGGGAATCACCGGGAATCGCTCAATTAATATGCGCAGCTTGTTAGTTTCTATGCTGTCTGGTTTCTTCACAGACGGAATCCACAGAGGTTCTGCAACCTGCTTGCCTCTCTGTCATTGTCCAATTTTCCCTGCATGCAACTCAATGTTCCATTTTATGTCGGGAAGTGGCCAGCTTCGGTGGCTACAGTATGAAGCTAAAACCAATGGCTCACACCTTCATTGAAAGTAACTATCTTAGTAAGCATCTGGAAAAGCATGGATGATGGTTTCAGTTGAGTTAAGTGATAAATGTAAACCTTTCAAGTTATAACCAAGTGGATTTTTAGCATACAGCTAAAAGCAATGTGTCACACCTTCATTGAAATTAACTATCTTCGTAAGCAGCTGGAAAGGAAAGGATGTGGTTCAGTTGAATTTGGTGACAATTCTAGGTGTGAAGCTCTGCCAATATCAGGTAAATTAAAGAAAATTGGAGGCTATCAGTCTACGAGAAACATAATTTAGAGCCAAAATCAAAGTCACAATTATGAGCTGGGGGGACACAATTAGAAAATAAAACTATAGAAATGACAGGAACCAAACCAAAATTCACACCTCCATTGAAACCAAAGCATTTTTGAATATCACAAAGGAACTTTGAACATCACAAAGGAAACAATGTAATCAGAGACCTGAGAGGTGAGGTCATGTCAAAATGAATACTTAGTTGTATTTGAATGTTTAAATCAAAGATACTTTTCACAATCAAAGTGAAATAATAGTTACTTTACAATAAGGTCAGAAAAACTTATAACTATTAGAAAGAGAATATAAACCCAGAGACCAGAGCAGGAACTACCAGAACTCAGAGAGAAGGAGAAAAGGAACAAGAGAAGCAAGCAGAGTCAGCTTACAGCCAGCTCGGTCATGGGAAAGATAAGACATGGCAGCCGAGCTAAAACAGCTAATACATCTGAGGAAGACTAGAATTTAAAGAGGAGGCAGAGTCAGCTCAGAGTCAGCTCAGAGATAGCCAGCAGAGTCAGCTCTCATAGCATGGGATCGACATGACATAGCAACCGAGCTAACCAGCGAATACATCTAAAGAAGACCAGACTTTAAAGAAGATTGATTGTCAAGGTGGGCCTGAAGGTCCCTTCAACCAACCAGAAGGGTCCAGAAGCAAGATCTTTTTACCTGTCTATTTTACTTACTTAGCAATGCGTGACCCAGGATCGATGCTACTAGGTGGTAAGTAGGTTAAATCTTCTGTGAAGGTATAGGTTATACCGGGGGATAACTTGAAAATATAGTTTGACCTGAATAGCACCCACCGAAGCCTGCATCGGAGTCAGGGAGTGAGAATCCCTGTTCACCATTTAGAATGTCGACCCTTTTTGATATAGGGGGTATTCTAAGAATAGTGGTGAGTTTTCAACAACAACCTGCCTGCTTACTTTCAGCGACTGGTGCACATGAACATCTTGGTCTTGTTACACATTGCCTCTCTCAATCTATAGCTACTCAGATAATAATGTGCCTTCCTGGTTTTGCTACCGAAGTGGATAACCTCACATTTATCTGCCATGCATTTGCAGATAAGTCACTCAATTTATCAAAATAACACCGAATCTCACTCCGGAATCGACTATGTTATCAAATTAGTTCTTATGCAATTCTATTCTTGTGACCATTTCTGCAATCTTGTTCTGGTTTGTAATCTCAGTTTCTTTCTCTGATTCTGCTGTCAATTTTAATATTTTTACCTCTTTCGTTGAATTCTCATTGTCAAGGTTCCTCCTTCAAGTGCGGCACAGTAGCACAGTGGTTAGCACGGCGGTCTCACAACTCGAGGGTCCCTGCTTCGATTCCTGACTTGGGTCACTGTCTGTGTCGAATTTTCACTTTCTCCCCGTGTCTGTGTGGGTTTCCTCTGAGTGCTCCGGTTTCCTCCCACTGTCCAAAGTGGTGCAGGTTAGGTGGATTAGCCATGCTAAATTATCCCTTAGTGTCCAAAAGGTTAGATGGGGTTACTGGCTTAAGTAGGGTGCTCTTTTCAAGGGCCGGACATACTCGATGGGCCGAATGGCCTCCTTCTGCACTGTAAATTCTCTGTTCTATGATTAAGCCTGATTCAATTCTTCACTGGACTTGTTCTTATTTTCTAATTGTTTTTACATGGCGTTCAGTTATTTTCCATTCTCTTATTGAGTTTGCCTTCTTACCTTCGTGTTGTAAATTTTTGCAACTGCCTTTTACAAGTTCTTTTGTTAGTCATTTTATTTTGTTGTTTTAATGTCTTCTTTGAGCTTGAATTATTTTTGCTGATTCCTCTTTATGTCCAATAGTTCCGAGATTATTTTGAAGTCTCTATTTTCTGCATTTTTTCCCAGGGAAATCCATCACCTTCTTACTGGGCATGTATTTGGCGGCATGGTGACATAGTGGTTAGCACTGCTACCTCACAGCGCCAGAGACCTGGATTCCATTCTGGCCTTGGGTTACTGTCTGTGTGGAGTTTGCATTTTCTCCCCGTGTCTGTGTGGGTTTCCTCCAGGTGCTCCGGTTTCCTCCCACCAAAGATGTGCAGGTTAGATGGATTGGCCATGCTAAATTGCCCCTAAGTGTCGAAAGGTGGGGTGGGGTCACTGGGCCAAGTTAGGGTAGTCATCCACTGCAATTTGCTTTTATCTGGCCTGTTCTCTGGTTGGTTCCTCTGTGCATTGGGTGCAGAAAACCATCCCATACACACTCCAGGAATTCCTCCTCTATGGTATTATTACTAATTTGATTTGCCTCATCTAAATGCAGATTGAAATCACCTATAATTACAGATAGTCCTTCATCTCATGTGCCCCTAATTTCCTGTTTAATATCACCCCCAACATCACCAGGACAGTTTTGGGTGTCCATTAACATCAACCATGAACATTTTTTGCCCTTTAGTATTTCTGACCTCTACCCATGCAGATTCCACATTGTCGGAGCTAATATCCTTCCTCGTTATTGCGTTCATTTCCTCTTCAACCGGCCCTGCTACTCCTCCACCATTTCCTTTTTGTCTGTCCTTCCTAAATCTGAATACTCCTGACAATGAACTAATGAAAAATTACAATGTTTAAGCTGTGAACTATGCACATGAAGGGGAAATGATAAACTGCTAGTCCACTGGGCTTCAAAAATCAGATCCCCGACCTAAGTAAAATATATCTTGAGTGAACCTTGGAGAAATGATTGGCAACTGTAACTTCAGTGCTTGGTTGGTGCCACCCTTCTTCCTGGGGTACACAGCTCCCCCACCCCAGAGAAAATTGCTGCCTATAGTTGCTACACTTCCTGAAAGCCTTGGAAGTTCCACAACGAAAGCAACCGCACGTTGTGGTGATATTCATCACTGTAAATACACAAGGGGTTAATGTAGATATACTACAACTAAGTAAACACTAGAGGGAGCACTGGAGATGTCATGACATGCAGACATACAGCTAATGAACACATAAGGCGCGATTCTCCGCTCCCCAGGCCGGGTGGAAGAATCGCGGGAGGGTCGCTCTGGCACCCCCCGTGATTCTGCCACCCCCCCCCCCAAAATGGCGTGTCGCATTTTGTGGCCCGGATGGGCCGAGCGGCCTGACATTCCCGACCTGTTCACGCCGGTGTCAACCACACCTGGTCGCTTCCGGCGTGAACAGCGCACTACAGATAAGTGTGGGGCCTGTGGGGGGCGGAGAGGGGATTGAGCACCACGGGTGTGCTCGGGAGGGGGACTGGCCCGCGATCGGTGCCCACCGATCGTCGGGCCGGTGTCTCTAAGAGACGCACTCTTTCCCCTCCGCCGCCTCGCAAGATCAAGCTGCCACGTCTTGTGGGGCAGCGGAGGGGAAGACGGCAGCTGCGCATGGGCGGGTTGGAGCCGGCCAACCTGCGCATGCGTGGCTGACGTCACTTAGTCGCCGCCATCCGCGTCATTCTCGGCGTCAAGGCCCGGCGGCCAAGTTTCCCGCAACGCGCTCCTAGCGGGGGGGGGGGAGAATAGGGGGTGAGGAGCGGCCTTCAACGCCGTCATGAAACACTCCGGGTTTCACACCACCGTCGGCCGTTGCGGAGATTCGTGCCCATAGAATAGGACACAACCAATGGACAGTCAAGACACCCAGAGGTGACACTACCACAAGGGGGCAATCCATATAAAAGGACAGGGCACACATGCCCTTCCTCTTTCCACAGACAGACATGTAGAGAAGGACAGGGGCAGATCAGAAGCATCACACCCACCGCATGGCTGAGAGCAGACTGGTTAGTTAGACTGAGTTACTATAGCAAGATTAGCAGGAGAGTCAAACTCATAGAGAACTGTACTAATGGTTCAATAAATCACATTGAACTTACTTCAAAGTCTGGAGTATCTTTTGGTCAAAGCTGCATCGAGTTGCCGCCTATGTTATCCCAGAGTACATAACACGTCACGCATCACTTCGGCAATTGGGATTGGAGCGAAGTCGGAGCTGGATAACACTGGCTGAAAGATGAAAGCTCCGCGGACAGTTCAGCAAAGGTATATGTTGACAGGGTAAATGTAGTGAATGAAGTGCCTCAGTGTAGCTGAGATGCTTACTCGTTCAAATCTTTACATCTGACCTGGACTTGGTTTTGAGTTTGCAACAGTATTTTCTTTCTGTCAGAACTGTTAGTTTTTACTTCAGTCAGCTAGCTTTGAACTTTCCCATAAGCAGTATGTTGTTTGGTGTGGAGAGATGGATCAATACAATCTGAGGAGAAAGGTCTTGGTCTGCTTTTGGCAACTGCAATGAAAGGTCTCACATCAAACACAATGCAATAAGATTCTCGCTACTCAGAAAACCTTTTTCAGAGCTGGAAGAAATTTGCTCTCTTGCACATTGTACAGCATACATGTTTATAGATTTAGAATTGATTTGTTTTATTGTCACGTGTACCGAGGTACAGTGAAAAGTATTGTTCTGAGTACAGTCCACAGAGATCGAACCGTACATGAAAAACATAGGATATACGATAAATACGCAATGTAAATACTTAGACATAGACATCGGGTGAAGCATGTGGAGTGTAGTGCTACTCAGTAGAGAAGATGCGTGGAGAGATCCGCTCAGTCCATAAGTTCCATCAGTTCCACCATGGGGAAGAAGCTGTTTTTGAATCTGTTAGTGCGTGTTCTCAGACTTTTGTATCTGCTGCCTGATGGAAGAGGTCAGAAGAGCAAATGACCTGGGTGGGAGGGGTCTTTGATTATGCTGCCCGCTTTCCCAAGGCAGTGGGAGGTGTAGACAGAGTCAATGGATGGGAGAAGGATTGGCATGATGGACTGGGCTGTGTTCACGACTCTGCAGTTTCTTACTGTCTTGGGCCGAGCAGTTGCCATACCAGGCTCTGATGCAGCCCGATAGGATGCTTTCTATGATGCATCTGTAAAAGTTGGTAAGGGTTAATGTGGACATACCAGATTTCCTTAGTTTCCTGAGGAAGTATAGGCGCTGTTGTGCTTTCTTGGTCGTAGAATCGATGTGGGTGGACCAGGACAGATTTTTGCTGATGTGCACTCCTAGGAATTTGAAACTGTCAACCATCTCCCCCTCGGCACCATTGATGCAGGCAGGGGTGTGTGTGACACTTTGCTTCCTGACCAACTCTTCAGTTCAGCTGACATTGAGGGAGAGATTGTTGACATTACACCACTCCACTCGGTTCTCTATCTGCCTCCTGTACTCTGACACGTCGTTGTTCTGCACTCTTGCATGCTTCACCCGATCCCTGTGTCTATATGTCTAATACGCATTGTGTATTTATGTTTAGCCTATGTTTGTTTTCATGTATGGAATAATCTGTCTCGATTGTACGCAGAACAATACTTTTCACTGTACCTTGGTACATGTGACAATAAACAAATTCAAATCTCTGCGAGCTCCCCCCCCACAGACCCTCTTCTTACATCTATTATAACTGTAGTCACCTTTTATTCATGTATGTAACGATCTTCCTGAACTGCATGCTAAAAAATACTTTTCACTGCACATGACAATAAATCAAAAAATGCGGGTAGGACCCCACTCACTCCTGGCTTATGCCATTGACAAGATTACCTTGCCCTTCACTTGGTCAATTCTACCTTGAAGGCAGTCCGGACCTCACACCCCTTTAAATTCAGCTTTTTCTTTCATGTTTGGTCAGAGACTGTAATGAGGTCTGGAGTTGAGTGGCCTTAGAACATAGAACATAGAACATTACAGCGCAGTACGGGCCCTTCGGCCCTCGATGTTGCGCCGACCTGTGAAACCATCTGAAGCCTATCTGACCTACACTATTCCATTTTCATCCATATGTCTATCCAGTGACCACTTAAATGCCCTTAAAGTTGGCGAGTCTACTACTGTTGCAGGCAGGGCGTTCCACACCCCTACTACTCTCTGAGTAAAGAAACTGCCTCTGACATCTGTTCTATATCTTGGCAGAATCCAAATAGAACAGGAGCAGGTCGTTACTCAGTAAGTACCACTTGATACCTCTGTCGATGATACCTTCGATCAGTTTGCTCGTGATTGGATTTGCCCTGCTTTTTGTGCACAGGACATACACGGGCAAGTTTCACTGCTATTGGGGAGGTGCTGGTGTTGCCACTGTACTGATTCCACTTGCATAGGAGTGTGGCTAATTCTGGAGAACAAATCTTCACTACTACTGCCAGTAACTTTTTTTTTAATAGCCATTTCTAGAACCTAATTCTTTTTTTGTTTCAATGAAGGGGCAATTTAGGGTGGCCAATTCACCTACCCTGCACATCATTTTGGATTGTCGGGCTGACACCCAAGCAGACACAGGGAGAAAGTGCAAATTCCACATAGAGAGCGACCCGGGGCCAGGATCGAACCCGGATCTTGGGCACCTTGAAGCTAACCACTGCGCCACCGTGCCGCCCCACTGCCAGCATGTTGTTAGGGCCCATCACCTTTGGTCATTCAGAGTGGTTCCTAATTTCTTAATATTGTGTTCTGTGAATCAGATTTGCTGATTACTGGCCCATTATGCTTCATGAAGGGGCCAAAGTGGATCATCCACTCTGCACTTTTGCATAAGCGAGTTGCAAATGCCTTGGGCGGGATTCTCCAACCCCCCCGTCGGGTCGGAGAATCCCCGGGGAGCCGCTCGAATCACACAACACCGCTCTGACGCCGCAACGTGATTCTCCGCAGAGTGCCCTATGCCCCCCCGCCCCCCCTCCCCCCCGGCTCGATTCTCCAGCCCGGATGGGCCGTGCGGCCGCAACAAAGAACCTGAATCCCGCCGGCGCCATTCTAACATGCTCCGAGCCAGCGGGACCTCGCCGTTGAAGGGTCCGTGGGCGGCCTGGGGGGGGGGGGGGGGGGGGAGGCTCCATTGTAGCCTGGCCTGATCGGGGCCTACCAATCGGTGGGCTGGACTCTTGGGCTGGGGGCCTCCTTTCTTCCTTGCTGGCTCCCGTAGCCGTACGCCAATTTGGCACTGGGGCCGGGGCGGAGAGGAAAGCCACTGCACATGCGCGAGTTGGCGGCGGTGCCACAGCGCATGCGCGGATCCCGCGGCGTCCAGTTGATGCCGGGGTCAGCAGCTGGAGCGGCGTGGGCCGCTCGGAGCATGTGCTGGGCTCACCCATCAGTGAGTTTCGGATGTTTTTTTGAGGCTCCTCCGCTAGGTAATTATTTAATTGTCCACTCTCTTTGGTGATTCAATGTGACTGCACTGCCGAGTTTAGATCTCATGCATTGATTGTGGGGTCACTGAACTCTAATATATCATCTCAAACAAATCTTAAATCTCCTGTAATTGCAGCAATACAGGTTTAGGGTATGCAATCTGTCCTCATACTTTGCATCTCTATAGCCTGGCGCAGAGAGGAGAAGAGGAAGGCGGCACACATGGGTGGCCCAGGTTTACGGATGGAGTTATGGAAGTCCTCCCGCTGAATGTTCAGGAGATAAAGGAGGGATGGAAAATCCCCAATGATTGCAGTCAGACAGCCAGTGCAGGGAGATCGCCAGGTCTGTAAGGACAGGTCAGGGCAGCTTGGTAGCACAGTGGTTAGCACTGTTGCTTCACAGCGGCAGGGTCCCAGGTTCGATTCCTGGCTGGGTCACTGTCTGTGCTCCCCGTGTCTGCTGGGTTTCCTCTGGGTGCTCCGGTTTCCTCCTACAAGTCCCGAAAGACGCACTATTAGTTTATTTGGACCGTATGAATTTTCCATTCGTGTACCCGAACAGGTGCCGGAATGTGGCAACGAGGGGCTTTTCACAGTAACTTCATTGCAATGTTAATGTAAGCCTACTTGTGACAATAAAAAATTATAAAAAACAAACCCCACGGGCTAGATTCTCCATTTCAGGGACTATGTCCCTACGCCGTCATAAAAACTGTGGCCTTTCGCGCCAGAAAAACTGGCATGAAAAGGCCACATGTTCACAGCCCTGCAGGGGGCTATGGGGACCCGTCGTGAATCTAGTAGCTTCAGCTGCAGATATGGGCCTCCACTGGCCATGGCGTGCTCCATGGCGGACTCAGACCACAGAGCTGAACCTCCTAAATTGTGCCCCCGATCTGCCACATGCACGACCCGGACCGCCCGCCCAAAAATACCCCAGGCCCGTATGAGGCCCCCCCTACCCTCCGATCGGTCAGCCCCTGACCATGGCGGGGTGCAGATAATCTAGTCCCTCATCTCTGGAATCAATCGAGTGAACTGCCTCCAATGCAATTACACCTTTCCTCAAATATTGGGAACAAATCTGTACACAGTATTCCAGGTGTAGTCTGAACAATGCCTTGCAGAGTTGCAGGAACACTTGCCAACATTTATAATCAGTTCCTTCAGCTATGAAGGCCAAAATTCCATTTGCCATCATTATTATCTGCTGTACCTGCAATGCTAGTTTTCTGATGTTCATGCACGAGGGTACCCAGATCCCTCTACACCGAAGGACTCTGAAGTTTCTATCCATTGAGATCATAAGTTGCCTTTAATTTTTCCAACCAAAGTGGAGAACCTCATACTTATCAATTTTAAACTCCATCTGCCAAATCCAGTCACTTAATCGATCCATATCCATTTGTAAATTTCTTATTTCCTCATTGCAACGTACTATTTCATCATCAGCGAATTTGGCTACCAGCCCCTGGACCGCCAGAACCAGCCCCCTGAGCTCCCCACCCGACCCCCGACGACAAGACCGGACCAACTCAACCCCGTGAGACCCACCCAGCGACCCGACCCAGAGAGACCCGCCCAGCAACCCGACCTACCTGGAAATGGAGGAAAGAAAAATCCACGTGGAGGCCTGACCGGGCTTACTCCAAGACCCGAGCCCAGGAGCACCCAAGGAGGGAACAGAACATGGAACCCAGCCCAACCTGCATCAGGAAGCCCCTGTCCGTGACCCAGGACCCCGAAAGGACAGAGACCCCGCGCGAGGACCCGAACGCACCGCAAGGCATTCCCGAGCTCGCAGAACGCCGGGACTCATCCAGGTTGCAAACATAACCCCCCCCCCCAGCAACCTCTCTACCTCAACCAGTGCCCGGGACCCTGCCAGATGCAACCACGTAACCGTAACCAGATCCCCGCCAGCCCCCGCCCCCGCCAGACGAACCCACCTACCTTCCACAACGTCAGACTTCTCCCATCGGATCCCGGGACAATCCAACTGCAGCCGCCAACGAGGAAGTGAGGGAAACGCGGCGGACTGCAGGTGAAACTGAAGCAACGCCGTTTCAAGACCCCTCTTCCCAGCATATTCCTCGCAAGCGATCGGAAACAAGCTGGATGAACTTAACACGAGACTAACTTCTCAGAGGGAAGTAAGAGACTGCTGTGTGCTCTGTTTCACAGAGACATAGCTCACCCCCGCCTCACAACCCATACAACCCGAAGACTTCTCAATTCTTCGGGCGGACCGCACTGCGTCATCAGGCAAAGCGAAGGGTGGAGGGGTTTGCCTCCTCATCAATTCTTCCTGGTGCTTGGATGTGGCAACCCTGGTGACCGATTGTTCCCCGGATCTGGAATACCTGACCATGAAGTGCCGCCGTTACTACCTTCCACGTGAGTTCACTTCAGCCATTATCACAGCGGCCTACATCCCACCCCAGGCAGAAGTGAGGAAGGCGCTGGACGAAGTGTACAAAGTTATAAACAACTGCAAAACAGAACACCCGGAGGCCTTGTTCATCGTGGCCGGGGACTTCAGCAAGGCCAACCTCAAGAGTGTACTGCCAAAATTCCACCAGCACATCTCCTGTCCCACCAGGGGCGACAACACTCTTGACCACTGCTACTCAAAAATCAAGGGCGCCTACCAGCCGCACTTTGGGAAATCAGACCACAAGACGGTGCTCCTTCTCCCGTCACACAAGCAAAAACTTAAGCGGGATAATCCAGCTAAGAAGGTCGTGCAGTGCTGATCCGAAGAAACATAAGAGCTCCTACGTGACTGCTTGGAGATAGTCGACTGGTCCATATTTAAGAACACAGCAACCAACTGAAATGAATATGCCACCACTGTCACAGACTTCAACAGCAAATGTGTGGACGACTGCGTGCCAAAGAAAGCAGTACGTACGTTCCACAACTGGAAACCTTGGCTCAATCACGAGATTGAGTCCCTACTGAAGGCCAGGTCTGAGGCGGTCAAGTCAGACGTCCCTGGCCTTTACAAGAAATCCAGGTACGACCTCCGCAAAGTCATCCGAGATACCAAGAGAGAATATCAGAAAAAGCTAGAGTCACAGACGTTACAGACTCTCAGTGGTTGTGGCAAGGCCTAAACAACATAACTGGCTTCAAATGGAAGCCGAGCTGTATCTCCAGCAGCAGCGCACACCTCCCCGATGAACTCAATGCATTCTATGCTTGGTTCGAGCAGGAAACCAACGATCCGCTGTCGGGTGCCCCAGCAGCCCATAACTCACCCATACCCACCATCACAGCTTCCGAAGTCAGGTCGGATTTCTTGGTGCATTTGAGCGAGGAGCTAAGGCTTTCCTGAAAGTGAACCTTTGGAAGGCGATGGGCCCGGATGGGATCCCTGGGCGTTCACTCAGAGCCTGCGCAGACCAGCTGGCAGAGGTGTTCACAGACATCTTTAACCTGTCCCTACTCCACTCCAAGACCTCCACCTGCTTCAAGAAGACCACCATCATACCGGTGCCAAAGAACAACCAGGCAACGTGCCTCAATGACTACCGTCCAGTGGTCCTGGCTTCAGTCGTAATGAAGTACTTCGACAGGTTGGTCATGAAGCGCATCTCCTCCATACTCCCAGAACGCCTTGATCCACTGCAATTCGCATACCGCCGCAACCGGTCCACAGCAGACGCCATCTACCTCGCCCTACACCCATCCCTAGAGCATCTCGACAACAAGGACTCCTACATCAGACTCCTATTCATTGACTACAGCTCCGCCTTCAACACCATAATCCCAGCCAAGCTCATATCAAACCTCCAAAACCTAGGACTTGGCTCCTCACTCTCCAACAGGAACCTTGACTTTCTAACCCACAGACCACAATCAGTAAGAATAACCAACAATACCTCCTACATAATAGTACTCAATACCAGGTCCTCGCAAGGCTATGTACTTAGCCCCATACTATACTCTCTGTATACAGAAGACTGCGTGGAAAAATTTGGTTCCAACTCCATCTGCAAGTTTGCTGCCGATACGACCATAGTGGGCTGGATCTTGAACAACGGCGAGTCAGAATACAGGAGGGAGATTAAGAACCTAGTGGAGTGGTGCAGTGACAACAATCTCTCAACATATAGTTCCCATTTCCCCAAATTGGGGTCAAAGCGTGCTAATTTGCCAATACGAGGCACTTACCTGCTGAACAAGTTTGCTTCAAGGCAAGGCTTTCACACAAGGTCTGCTTTCCTGATTCCTGTAGCAGTAGGAAGGCACTCTGGATGATCCTCGTCGCCAATGTAACATCCTGACAGGCTGGCGACCACCAAGTTGATTGACGAATATGGTTTAGTAAAGTAATAACTATATCCAGAGTGTGGCGATGCCGACGTTGGACTGGTATGGGCACAGTAAGAAGTTTTACAACATCAGGTTACAGTCCAACAGGTTTGTTTCAAATCAATAGCTTTCGGAGCCCTGCTCCTTCCTCAGGTGAATGAAGAGGTCGGTTCCACAACCACATATATAAACAAAATCAATGATGCAAAACAATACTTTGAATGAGATGGTTTGCAGATAATTAAGTCTTTAGAGGTCCAGACGGAGCTGTATGAAAACTACATCCAGCGTGTGAGATAAATGGCTACCATGTTCTAAGACTCCAAACTCCTAACTAACTGGGAAAACCTGCCCACCAGGGTTCACGCACTCTGGTCCCATTGGCCGAACCAGTCACATGACACTCTTGGAATTCACCCCGTAATAGGGGCCACACTACCACAGTAAGGTAAACATGAGTGACAAAGGTCATTACAACATCTTAACCTAGTTAGGGGTGAGGCAGATCGTTTCAGGATCGTAAGACAGACATGCAATAATAAATCCATAACAAGAGCCGAAGATAGATATGGATGAGGAAGATCATTACAAGATCGTAAGATAGATAAGCAGGGGAAAGCCTTTGGGAAAATGTTAACTCACCCATCCAGAAAAAAAATCTCTCCCCTGCGGAATTGAACGGTTCGTCAAGATCAAGTCTAGTCAAAGTGAAATAGGATTTAGAGGACAAGGAATCATTGTACCAAATGTGCAGATGTAACTGGTCCACATTTTAGTGTCATGGAACAATGCACCATCTTTATACACAGCCTGCTTCTACCAAGAAGAATTAAGAGATGAAAAATACAGATGCTGAGATTTACATTGGAGATAAGTTGGCAAAGGTTATTAACGTATTATTGAACCGCTGGTGGTCCTACTGGTTGGTGGTATGAAGTGACATGGAGATTTTATTTTAAGAGGTTCAACAAATCTCTTTATGTCTTATTCTGCGTCTTGTGGTTTTGTTATTTTGCCTGCTTTTCTGATTCCTAAACTCAGTGAGCCAGTACTAATGTTAAACATGGTTGCCTGTCTCCCTCTATCTTACCTGCACAACTGCACGCAAAATGTTTCCTAATCAAGTGAGCTTCAAGGAACACCATAACCGAAGCAAAAAAAAAGACGAAGATCTTTAGTCCACTTACCCTAGTGAGCTGAAATGTACAACTGCGGGCACAGGAGTTGGGTGATGAGATCGTATGCGTCATGTCAAAACCAAGATCACACTGGTTGACAAAAATCTTCCCTTGTTCCATCTAGCTGGGGTCGTTTGAACTTGTTTTCTATTGAAGTCAATATCAAGTCAAAATGATAATCAGTCTGATCTTGTCAGCTTCCCATAGAACATATAGAACATAGAACAGTACAGCACAGAACAGGCCCTTCGGCCCTCAATGTTGTGCCGAGCAATGATCACCCTACTCAAACCCACGTATCCACCCTATACCCGTAACCCAACACCCCCCCCTTAACCTTACTTTTAAGGACACTACGGGCAATTTAGCATGGCCAATCCACCTAACCCGCACATCTTTGGACTGTGGGAGGAAACTGGAGCACCCGGAGGAAACCCACACACACACGGGGAGGACGTGCAGACTCCGCACAGACAGTGACCCAACCGGGAATCGAACCTGGGACCCTGGAGCTGTGAAGCATTTATGCTAGCCACCATGCTACCGTGCTGCCCTAATTAAGGAACCACGGTCAAAAATGGCTGGGAAACAGTGGGTACAAAAGAACATCTGAAACAAATACAACATCTTGCACCAAACAAAATAGCATTCGGAAAGAACATCCAACACGGCACACGTGGTATTGAGTTTGGTTAAAGTTTTCAGCCCTTGGCTTTGTGCTTATTTTTGATCCATTCATTAGGCCAGCATTCATTGCCCATCCACAAACATCCACTCCCTTCTCCAGCGACGCACAGTAGCAGCAGTGTGTATAATCCACAAGATGCACTTCAGGAACTCACCATGCTCCTTCAGAGTGGCACAGCAGAAGCGTGCTGGGCCCATAGCCCTAACGTCGAAGGATGAAAACCATTCTCTGCTAGTTATCACGGTAGCACAGTGGTTAGCACCATTGCTTCACAGCGCCAGGGTCTCAGGTTCGATTCCCGACTTGGGCCACTGTCTGTGTGGAATCTGCACGTTCTCCCTGTGTCTGCGGGGTTTCCTCTGGACACTCCGGTTTCCTCCCACAAGTTCCAAAAGACGTGCTGTTAGGTAATTTGGACAATCTGAAATCTCCCTCAGTGTACCTGAAGAGGCGCCGGAATGTGGGAACTAGGGGCTTTTCACTGTAACTTCATTGCAATGTTAATGTAAGCCTACTTGTGACAATAATAAAAATTATTAACAGCACTTTCAAAACCCATGACTTCTATCATCGAGAAGGACAAGGGCAGCAAACATATGGGAACCCCACCACCTGGATGTCCCTCTCCAAGTCACTCACCCCCCTGACTTGGAAATATACCCCCGTTCCTTCACTGTCGCTGGGTCAAAGTCCTGGAACTCCTTCCCTACACACTGTGGGTGTATCTGCGCCACATGGGCATGCCGCGGTTCAAGAAGGCAGTTCACCACCACCTTCTCAAGGCAATTAGGGATGGGAAACACATCTTGGCCTCGCCAGCGACACTCACATCCCGATGAATGAATTTAATAAATCCTTAATTACGTTGAGAATGTGGTGGTGAGCTGCCTTGAATTCCTGCAGTCCCATGCGGTGCAGGTATACCCATGTGGAGGTACCTCCTGATGCTGACTGGCTTTCATTTGTTTTGACCACCCAACATGGGGTGGGATTCTCAGTCCCACCGCACCCGATTTCTGGTGCGGCGACCCCCCCCCCCCCGCCAGCAATGGGATCCTCCATCCCGCCAGCCAGCCTATAGGGTTTCCCATCGTGGGCACCCCTAGGCCATCAGGAAATCCACGGGCGTGAGTGCACTGCCAGCAAAACGGAGTATCCTGCTGCCGGAGAATCCAGCCCATGGTATTTGGAAATCTGAATATCCGGCAGGTGCTCCCCATTGATAGTCAAAGTCGGAATGCTGCCCCTGCTCTGCATTGGTCGAAACACTGACTTTCCACCTGCAATACAAGTTAGGGTCAAGGTTTAAATACTTGCACATCATAATTGATGACATATCTGGGACAGAGCACACGTCTTCTTTGCACCTTGCTTTCTGGTGCTGAACAGAGGAAGGACAATATGAAGCTGAGCTTAGGATTTAGAGGCTCAGAACTATCTACCTGACCACAACAGAGCTGCAGTGTCTGAATTAGTTCCAACTGAGCAGTGAGCTTTCTCTGTGACATTTCTCACGCCTTAAATGTTGAGCTGTAATCACTCTCTCATACTTGTAGCTGGGGAGGTAACTCAAGCCATGAATGGGCTTCTTCTCGGAACCGAGGCAGATTACATTGACCTGTCGCAGTTCTTTTTCTAACTCACAATTGTTGTGATCTCAAAGACGGCGCTTGAGAGGGTGATGGAAGCAGCTGCAATAATAGCTTTCGAGGAGGAATGAGAGAATGAGAGAAGGGGCAGCACGGTAGCATTGTGGCTAGCACAATCGCTTCACAGCTCCAGGGTCCCAGGTTCGATTCCGGCTTGGGTCACTGTCTGTGCGGAGTCTGCACATCCTCCCCGTGTGTGCTCCGGTTTCCTCCCACAGTCCAAAGATGTGCGGGTTAGGTGGATTGGCCATGCTAAATTGCCCTTAGTGTCCAAAATTGCCCTTAGTGTTGGGTGGGGTTACTGAGTTATGGGGATAGGGTGGAGGTGTTAACCTTGGGTAGAGGGTAGGGTGCTCTTTCCAAGAGCTGGTGCAGACTCGATGGGCCGAATGGCCTCCTTCTGCACTGTAAATTCTATGTTCTATTAAACCTTTAAAAAGGAAATATTTTCAGAGCTTTCAGAGGAGATCAGGGCTATTTGGGCAGTTCTTTCAATGAGCTAGCATGATCAAGATGGGTTGAAGGTCCTTCTGATTCTATAATTCATCTTTGTTTAAAGTGAATAGTTTCTCCTCTACATTGATACATGAATAATGCTACTATTAGCAAACCAACTACCTAATGTCAAATGTTCAGATTACGTTAAGCATTTATCTTTCTGATCACCAATTAGGACGCACACTCTTTGTATCCTCCACATAACTTGTTTTCCCTATTATCTTTGTTTGAGCAGCAGATTTGGCTACAATTTGGAGCGGTACATGGCACAGTGGTTAGCAGGGACCCGGGATCAATTCCGGCCTTGGGTGACTGTGTGGAGTTTGCACTTTCTCCGTGTGTTTGCGTCGGTTTCCTCCGGGTGCTCCGGTTTCCTTCCACAGTCCAAAGATGGATTGGCCACATTAAATTGCCCCTTGGTCCGAGGTATGCGATTGGGTGGGGGAGTGGGCTGAGGTTTGGGTGCTCTTTCGCAGGGTCGGTGGTGACACGATGGCCCACTGTACGGATTCTGTGAATATCAGCTTCATCTTCATCCAGTATTTACTTGATTATTAATGATCAATTTATACTCGCGATTGATGTCTGAGATTAATATAATTTAGTGAGGTTAGTTTAAGATGGCTGACACGTTAACAGCATTCGATTCCAAATATATTGAATCGTTTTGAGCTTCTGTGCAATGCTTAGTAATTTGTCCAGAACTTTAATGGCCTCATCCTCACAGAAAAGTGTCAAAAGGGTTGTTTGGTCTCTCACAGAGAGGCCTGGAGGATTGTATGGTTGAACAGTAAGTGCTTATTAACAACTCATAACTATATATATATATCTCCAAGGTACTGCACTGCATGGGTGATGTCTCCATGCTGGCTTCTGCGAGAATACTATTGCACTCAGTCTGTTCTCATGTGACTCTCGCTACATTGCACTGTGTGTGGTACTGTTTCACAGTGCCTCATTAACCCTTGATCTGCCCGATCATCCTTTTACTGCTACATGCAGCACAAAAGGAGCTATTCGGCTCATTATTTCTATGCTGGTCGAGAAAGAACAAGCCAGCGGAATCTAATCTTACGGCTCTTTGTTTATAGTCCGTGTTGGTTATGGCACAGGAAGCAAAGTACTATACACACCCCTGTCAGCATCAATGGGGCCGAGGTGGAGATGGTTAGCAGTTTCAAATTCCTAGGGGTGCACACCTCTAAAGATTTGTCCTGGTCCACTCACGTCGACGCTACCACCAAGAAAGCACAACAGCACCTATACTTCCTCAGGAAACTAAGGAAATTCGGCATGTCCACATTAACTCTTCCCAACTTTTACAGATGCACCATAGAAAGCATCCTATCTGGCTGCATCACAGCCCGGTATGGCAACTGCTCGGCCCAGAACTGCATAAAACTTCAGAGAGTCGTGAACACAGCCCAGTCCATCACACAAACCATCCTCCCATCCATTGACTCCATCTACACCTTCCGCTGCCTGGGGAAAGCGGGCAGCATAATCAAAGACCCCTCCCACCCGGCTTATTCACTTCTCCAACTTCTTCCATGGGGCAGGAGATACAGAAGTCTGAGAACACACACGAACAGACTCAAAAACAGCTTCTTCCCCACTGTCACCAGACTCCTAAATGACCCTCTTATGGACTGACCTCATTAACACTACACCCCTGTATGCTTCAACCGATGCCGGTGCTTCTGTACTTACATTGTGTACTTTGTGTTACCCTATTATGTATTTTCTTTTATTTCCTTTTCTTTTCATGTACTTAATGATCTATTGAGCTGCTCGCAGAAAAATACTTTTCACAGTACCTTGGTACACGTGACAATATCTAAGTGTTTTTTAAATGTGATGAGGATTTCTTCCCTCATTCCCTTTTCAGGCAGTGAGGCCCAGACTCCGCTACCCTCTGTGCCGAAGATCAGCTGAGATCATATCGAATAGCCCGGCAGGCAGGTTTCAGGGGCTGAATGGACCTACTCCTGTCCCTATTTCTTCTGTTCTTATGCCCCTTCCCATCCCTGAAACATTTTCAAGATCTTTGCGCTCCTCCAATTCTGGCCCCTTGAACATCGCTAATTTTCACCCCACCATCATTGGCAGCTATGCCTTAGCCAAGGCCTCAAGCGTTGGAATTCCCTTCCCAGGTCTCTCTATCCCTTGCTCCTCCTTTGAGACACTTCTTAAAAGCTAACTTCTAAGTCCAAGCTTTAGATACCTGTTCTAAGATGCCCTTACATGGGTTGTTTGGTGTTCTTTGTGGTTCAGATCCTAGGCTGGTTGGCGTAGTGATTACAAGACCAGAACTAGCTTTTGTATTAAACAAAGCTAAAGATTTATTTAAACTACCTAACTGAATTCGACCTGTTAGTTCTATATAAGAAACAATTGACAATACACAATCTGCACTTATCTACCACTAATCTCTATACTAATACAATAACTATGATCCGCTCTCACTCACACTAGCTTTCCTACAGTCTTTCTCCTCGAATTCTCCTCAACACACTCCCAGAAGGCTTAGCATCGATGCTTTATATAGTTCTGCATTTGCTCCCTCTGGTGGTTTATTCGGACATAACATTAACCCTTACAGTTCTGTACATTTCTCATAATGTCACAGGTTGGTGTCAAAGTTTGCTTGACAATCATACTTGCGTAGCGCTTTCTGACATTTCACCATGTTAAATGTGTTATAGAAGAAGCAAAGTTGCTGTTGAGTTGGCTCTTTGAGGGGGTAGGAGATGTGTGTGAACATTACGCGGGGCGGGGGGGGGGGGGGGGGCAGCAAATCACGTTTTGGTCCTGTCCAAAGCTGGAGGAAGGTGGTTTTTAGGGTAATCTCTAAAGTGATTCACGTGAAACTGGACCCGGGCCCTCAGGAGGCCATATTTGGGATGTTGGACCAGCCGGCGATAGAAACGGGCGCGGAGGCAGACGTTGTAGTCTTCGCCTCGTTGATCGCCCAAGGCGGATCCTGTTAGGGTGGAGATCAACCGCTCCACCCTGTGCCCTGGCGTGGCAGGTGGACCTGCTGGAAATTTTGATGCTTGAAAAGGTCAAATTTGAACTGAGGGGAAGGATGGAGGGGTTGTGCAATTCATGGGCATTATTCATTATGCACTTTGGAGAATTGGATCACATCGAACATTTGCGGGGGTCGGGGGCTGGGACGATTGGGGGAAGGGGGACTGTATGTGCTAATGGTGACTATGGGTGATACCTGATCCCTTTTTGTCATTTGTTTATGTTAACATGCGGGCTAATGTCTGGGGTTTGGTTGGGAGGATGGGATTGTTGTTATTGATATGGGGATTGACATTACATTCATTACTGATTATTGTTTATTGTTAGGTGTAAATTTGGGAGAAAATGTGAAAAAGGAGAAGAATAAAAATATTTTTAAAAAAGAGAAGTAAAGTTGCTGTTCTCTTTGATTTTTTTCCTTTGTCCGAGAACCAGGCCAGTCGTGGATTGTGTTATTTGCATGTGGTTTGAATTTGTGCCATTCAGACCTGAGCGATCGCCAGATAATTGATTCATCATTTACCAGTGTACGATGAATGAAAGAACCTCGGGTATTCAACGCCAGTCAACCCACATTTAAATCGAAGCACATCACAGAGAATCATTGCGAGGGGTATGTGCATCCTGAATAGCCAGGTCACTCCTGAGAATTGGATTGGAATGATACAATAACACATATCTGCTGCGAGAGAGAAGCAATGCTTATCTGTACCAATCTCATCGGCTACAGAAAATTTTTAATTTGATGTACAAGCTGTTCAGGGTCATTGCACAGAACCTGAGAGCAAATATTGATCGATCTGCCACCATCGTTTCTTCCCTGAAACTTGCTTAGTTACAATAATGAGCTGGGTGGTGGATAGATGAGGCGCGGCCTGGTTTTCAGACTGACGGAACACTGCGCCCTGTGACAACATTGAGAACGGTGACAACCGCACACAGCAGCAACAGTTAAAAAGAAAAGTAAAGCCAACTGCTGAGGGGCGCTGGGAATTTAGAAATGAAAATATCACCTCTCAGCAGGTCAGGCACCTTCTCGATCGAAAGATGAAGGGTCAACGTTTCAGGCCGGAGATGTTTGCCAGAAGGTTGAATTGATTGATGGAAAGTTGAGATATGGCTGCTGTGATTAATGGTTACTGTACCCTTAACACCATGTAGGTGATGCCCCTTTAAGACCGGGTTTGGAACCCTGGGGGACTCCGCCTCCGGTTCCGCCCACCAGGGAGCCGTATATAAGGTGACACCCTGTAGTCTGCACTCAGCGAGCACTCATCTCTGTAGCTGGCTAGTTCTCTGCTTATTAAAGCCTTCATTTACCATTCCACATTCTCGTGTCGTTATTGAGGGTACTACAGTTGCATCAAGAAGTGGAATTCTGGGATGTCACACAAAGCGTGGGGTTTACCAGCTAATCGAGCTCACTGAAAACACTGAGAAAGGGAGACAATAATCATAATAATCGTCACCAAGACGGTGGGAGGAGGTACTTGTGGAGTATGAATGGTCGCACACGTCAGATGAGTTTGTGACCTGTGCAGCTTTTGATATTATTGACCACATCACCCTCCTTCAAAGCCTGTCAGTGGTGGGAACGGCAATAACCTGGTTCTATTCTTACGTATGCAGTCGTAACCAGGGAGTGACCTCCCATCAATTGCCTGCTCATATACAGTTGCCCTGGTATTCCCTCCTATTTCTTATCTACATTTTGCCCCTTGGCAACATCTTACAAAAAGAGAATATCAATCTATATTTATATGCTGGAGATATTCAGTCCTACAGTGGTTAGCAAAGCTCTTTCACAGAGCCTGGGACTCGGGTTCAATTCCAGCCTTGGGCAACTGTCTGTGCAGAGACTGCACATGTCTGCATGGGTTTCCCCTGGGTGCTCCAGTTTCCTCCCACAGTCCAAAGGTTAGGTGGATTGGCTGTGCTAAATTTCCACTTAGTGTCCAAAAAGATGTGCAGGTTAGATTTAGGGGAGGGCAGCACGGTGGCACAGTGGTTAGCATTGCTGCCTACTGCGCTGAGGACCCGGGTTCGAATCCCGGCCCTGGGTCACTGTCCGTGTGGAGTTTGCACATTCTCCCCGTGTCTGCGTGGGTTTCACCCCCACAACCCAAAGATGTGCAGGATAGGTAGATTGGCCACTCTAAATTGCCCCTTAATTGGAAAATATAATTGGGTACTCTAAAATTTTTTTTTAAAGGTTAGATTTAGGGGTGGGGGAGTGAGCTTGGGTGAAGTACTCTTTCAGAGGGTCAGTCCAGACTCGATGGGCTGAATGGCCTCCTTCTGCACTATCGGGGTTTTATTATTCTATGATGATCACCACCTCCTTCAATTGCAACACTGTCTCTCAATTGCCTAATTGCTTGCTGGACATACAGTGCGAGGTCAGCAGAGAATCCTTCCAAATAACTATTAAAAAGATCAAAACCATTGCCTTCGGTCTCCATTGCAAACTGCTTCCTAGTTACTGACCCCCATCCCCCTCACTGGCAAATGTCTGAGATTCAACAAGACTGTTCACAATCCTGGTGCCATACTTGACCCAAGATAAGTTTCCAACAGGGCTTGGAACAGAAATCATGAGTTCTGGTGATATGCCTGCTTCTGGGCCCCTTATTTCTACCCCCTTATACCCCCCCCCCCCCCCAAATCCAATGGGTGTCCAGAAATGAGAAATATTGTCACAGTGGGGTCAAACTTTTTTACAGATGTTGAGCTTCTTCACTTTTGCACTCAATGTTTCTATTGATATAAAGCCCATCAAAAACCGAGTTTCCCAGTATGACACAGCTTCCAGCCATGGCCTTGTCAACTTGGTCCTTCACGTTATGCAGCAGCTCAGCTTCTTTGAACCTGGCCCGATGCAATATCCAGGCAGCAACGTCCAAATGACCCGCACATCAGCAGCACAGCAAACAACAATCCCACATACAAATGAGAATGACTTGAATGCCTGAGGAATGAGCTGAGGAAGGAGCTGAGGAAACAAACCTGTTGGACTTTAACCTGGTGTTGTAAGACTTCTCACTGTGCTCACCCCAGTCCAACGCCGGCATCTTCACATCATAAACCAACATTGGCATTGGAGCTTAGAATCATCGAATCCCTGCAGGGTGGAAGGAGGCCATTCGTCCCATCAAGCCTGCACTAACCCTACCTAGGCCTACTCCCCCGCTTTATCCATAGCCCCACCTTACCTTTCGGACAATACGTGGCAATTTAGCATGGCCAATCACCTAACCTGCACATCTTTGGACTGTGGGAAGAAACTAGATCAGGCGGAGGAAACCCACACAGACACAGGGAGAAAGTGCAAACTCCGCACAGGCCGGAATTGAACACGGGTTCCCGACGCTGTGAAGCAGCAGTGCTAACCAAGGTGCCACTGTACTGCCCAAACTTCTGACTTCTGGTTTCATTTCCAAGTTTAAAAATGGCAAAACCTTCCGGTAATTTGGTACCAACCTATTGACCTGCAATAATCTGCTATTCCCATCCGCACAAGTGGGATTCGTTCACAGGGAAGTGACACTTTGCGTTGCGTGATAAGGATTTTCTCAACTTAAATTAAAACTAGCCACACGACCAAATGCCCAGCATGGAACATTTAATTAAGGGAGCAAAGTACCGCAGTTGCCGGAAATCTGAAATATAAACAGACAATTCGCAAAACGCTCAGCGTCCCAGGCAGCATCTGTGGAGAGGGTAACAGCGTCAATGCTTCAAGCTCACAATCTGCGTTAGTTCTGACAAATTATGGTGTCTCCCTGCACCGATGCTGTCAGAAATGCTGAGAATTTAAAACACTTCCCGTTTCTACTGCGGCAAAAATGACCCCTCTTGCCAGCCCGCCAAAAAGCAATCAGACTTCCTGTCAGCCTTTCATTCCCCCTTCAGTCAGAAACCCAGCAGCAGCTGCCCCAGCTCTGGTTTAGCACATCACTGAACATGATTTTCATTTTCAAAGTTACGGTGTGAGGAGAACATAAACCCACTTGCTGAGCAAAAAGAAAATCAATGCCAGAGTAAAGTGGAATTATAAAAACATGACTCATAATCAAAATGACCGTTAAAATATACCAAGCAGCAGAGCTACCTTATAAGGCCATTTTTTGCCTTTTTGCATAAGAAGCAGAGCTGGAGATAGACAGACTAGGCCCCAAGCCCTGGTCACCAGGGAAGGAAAATGGGACCGAGATCGAGCTAACGGGTTGGATTGAACAAACGGCTAGGATGTGTTTGCCTCTGGTGGCGAGCAGTCCGAATTGGCCTGGGTGGAATTCATACAAAAGGTGGGGGGGGCGGGGGGGGGGGGGGGGGGGGGTTGGAAGCAAATTAGCTTTCATCCTTGGTTTTCCTCTGCAACTGGCCTGATGTTTAGAAAGGTGGCCTCTAGATATTCTGTAAGTTTCAATAAGATCCCCCCTCATCCTTCTAAACTCCAACGAGTTCAGACACAAAGTCCGCAACCTTTCCTCATACGACAAGCTCTTCATTCCAGGGATCATTCTTGTGAACCTCCTCTGGACCCTTTCCAAGGCCAGCACATCCTTCCTTAGATACAGGGCCCAAAACTGCTCACAATACTCCAAATGGGGTCTGACCAGAGCCTTATCCAGCCTCAGAAGTACATCCCTGGTCTTGTATTCTAGCCCTCTTGACAAGAATGCTAACATTGTATTTGCCTTCCTAACTGCCGACTGAACCTGCACATTAACCTTAAGAGAATCGTGAACAAGGACTACCAAGTCCATGTGTGCTTCTGATTTCCTAAGCATCTTCCCCATTTGGAAAATAGTCTATGCCTAAGTTCCTCCTTCCAAAGTGCATAACTTCCCACTTTTCCACATTGTATTCCATCTGCCACTTCATTGCCCACTCTCCTAGCCTGTCCAAGTCCTTCTGCAGCCCTCCTGCTTCCTCAATACTACCTGTCCCTCTACAGATCTTTGTATCAAGTGCAAACGTAGCAACAGTGCCTTCAGTACCTTCTTCCAGATCATTAATGTATATTGTGAATAGTTGTGGTCCCATCACAGACCCCTGAGACACACCATTAGTCACCGGCTGCCATCCTGAATGGGAACCCTTTATCCCCACTCTCTGCCTTCTGCCAGTCAGCCAATCCTCTATCCATGCTAGGATCTTACCCTTAGCACCATGGGCTCTTAACTTATTTAACAATCTCCTGTGCGGCACCTTGTCAAAGGCCTTCTGGAAATCTAAATAAATCATGTCCACTGATTCTCCTTTGTCTAACTTCCTTGTTAACTCCTCAAAGAACTCTAACAGATTTGTTGGACACGACCTCCCTTTGACAAAGCCACGCTGACTCAGTCCTATTTTACCATGCACTTCCAAGTACTTCGCGATCTCATCGATAATAAGAGACTCTAAAACCTTACCAATGACTGAAGTCAGGCTAACCGGCCCGTAATTCCCCGTCTTCTGCCCCCTTCCCTTCTTAAACAGTGGTGTTATATTAACCACTTACCAGTCTTCTGGGACCCTTCCTGCCTCCAGTGATTCCTGAAAGATCACCACCAATACCTCCACAATCTCCTCAGCTATCTCTTTTAGAACCCTGGGGTGTAGTACATCCAATCCAGGTGATTTATCCACCTGAAAAATTGAAATTGAAATTGAAAATCGCTTATTGTCATGAGTAGGCTTCAATGAAGTTACTGTGAAAAGCCCCTAGTCGCCACATTCCGGCGCCTGTCCGGGGAGGCTGGTACTGGAATCGAACCGTGCTGCTGGCCTGCTTGGTCTGCTTTAAAAGCCAGCAATTTAGCCGAGTG
Organism: Scyliorhinus canicula; assembly: GCF_902713615.1. Classification (NCBI taxonomy): domain Eukaryota; kingdom Metazoa; phylum Chordata; class Chondrichthyes; order Carcharhiniformes; family Scyliorhinidae; genus Scyliorhinus; species Scyliorhinus canicula. The sequence continues at coordinate 183,197,093 of NC_052153.1, read as the reverse complement.
AGCTAAACCAGCCCCTTCAGACCTTCAGACCTTTCAGTTTTCCCAGAACCTTCTCCTTAGTGATGGTCACTGCACTCACCTCTTCCCCCTGATTCCCCTGGAGCTCTGGCATCCCACTGGTGTCTTCCACCATGAAGACTGATGCAAAGTAACTATCCAATTCATCTGCAATTTCCCTGTTTCCTATTATTACTTCTCCAGGCACGTTTTCCAGTGGTCCAATGTTTATTTTTGCCTCTCTCTTACCTTTTGTACATTGGAAAAAACTTTGTATCTTATTTTATATTATCAGCTGGCTTGCAATGATATTTCATCTTCTCTTTCCTGATTGCATTTTTAGTTGTCCTCTGCTCGCTTTTAAACTTTATTCCTTAATAATGCAAACCTGCCCCCTTTGCCCATCTGCCTGTCCTGTCGATAGGACAAATATCCTTGGATATTTAGATCCCAGCCCTGTTCCGCTTGCAGCCACATCTCTGTGATGTCCACAACATCGCACCGGCTAATTTCAAACTGTTAATTTGTGCACAGCAAGCTCCCACAAATAACAATATGAAAATGACCAATGCGCAGAGCGAGAGCGAGACTTCAGTAAAGAGCGCAGAGAGAGAAGCTAGGCTTCAGTAACGAGCACATAGAGAGAGGCAGGACTTCAAAAAAGAGCGCAGAGAGAGAGTAAAGACTTCAGTAAAGAGTCCAGAGGTAGAGGGGAGATTTCAGTAAAGAGTGTGGCGAGAGAGGAGAGATTTCAGTAAAGAGCGCAGAGAGGAAAGAGTTCAGTTAATAGCGCACAGAGAGGCAAGACTTCAGTAAAGAGCACGGAGACAGAGGCAAGACTTCAGTAAGAGCACGGAGAGAGAGAGGCGAGACTTCAGTAAAGAGCGCGGCGATCTGGCGAGACTTCACTAAAGAACGTGGAGAGAGAGGCGAGACTGCAATTAAAGACCGCAGAGAGAGAGGCGAGACTTCAGTGAAGAGTGGAGACAGAGGCAAGACTTCAGTAAAGAGCGAGGAGAGAGAGCAGAGATTTCAGTAAAGTGCGTGGAGGTAGAGGAGAGGTTTCAGTAAAGAGTGCAGAGAAAGAGCAGAGACTTCAGTAAAGAGTGCAGAGAAAGAGCAGAGACTTCAGTAAAGAGTGCAGAGATAGAGGAGAGATTTCAGTAAAGAGCGCAGAGAGAGGGGAGAATTGATTGATTGACTGATTTGATTGATTGATGATTTATTGTCACATGTACCGAAGTACAGTGAAAAGAATTTTTCTGCGGCCAAGGGAACGTGCACAGTACGTACACAGTAGACAAAAGAATAATCGACAGTACATTGACAAATAGTACATCGACAAATACTGATCGGTTACAGTACGGAACAAGGGCCAAACAAAGCAAATACATGAGCAAGAGCAGCATAGGGCGTCATGAATAGTGTTCTTACAGGGAACAGATCAGTCCGAGGGGGAGCTGTTGAGGAATCTAGTAGCTGTGGGGAAGAAGCTGTTCCTATATCTGGATGTGCGGGTCTTCAGACTCCTGTACCTTCTGCCTGATGGAAGGGTCTAGAAGAGGGAAATGCCTGGGTGTGAGGTGTCTCTGACAATGCTGTCTGCCTTCCTGAGGCAGCGGGAGATGTAGGCAGAATCAATGTGGGGATGGCAAGCTTGTGTGATACATTGGGCTGAGTTCACCACACTCTGTAGTTTCTTGCGAGCTTGGGCCGAGCAGTTGCCATACCAGGCTGTGATGCAGCCGGATAGAATGCTGTCTAAGTTTGTGAGAGTCAATGTAGACATGTCAAATTTCTTTAGCTTCCGCAGGAAGTAGAGACGTTGTTGGATTTTCTTGACTGTTGCATCAATGTGAGTGGACCAGGACAGACTTCAGTCAAGAGCGCGGAGAGAGAGGCGAGACTTCAGTAAAGATCGTGGAGAGAGTATCCAGGGAGCAGTCTAGGGTGAGAATCAGGGATTCCACTGAAGCTGAAAACATTCCTGAAAAAGCTGTGACCTGACCCGTGTTTGCGTGGATTTCGCCCCCACAATCCAAAGATATGCAGGGTACAACGTGTCATAGTCATAGAACAAATGGTAGGTGGATTTGCCACGCTAAATTAATCATCATAATAATCACTTATTGTCACAAGTAGGCTTCAATGAAGTTACTGTGAAAAGCCTTGGTGCCTGTTTGGGGAGGCCGGTATGGGAATTGAACCCACGCTGCTGGCCTTGTTCTGCATTACAAGCCAGCTGTTTAGCCTACTGTGCTAAACCAGCCCCTAGTTCAATCTTTTATTGTCACAAGTAAGAAGTTACTGTGAAAAGCTCCTAGTCACCACATTCCGGTGCCTGTTCAGGTAAGCCGGTACGGTAATTGAACCCGCGCTGCTGCCCTTATTCTGCATTACAAACCAGCGGTCTAGCCCACTGAGCTAAGCCGGCCCTTATAAATTGCCCCCTAATTAGAAAAAAAAAATGAATTGGGTACACTAAATTTATTTTTTAAAAAGCTGTGACCTGATTCGCTGGTAGGGAAACAACACTAAATTTGAAACAATATAAAAAATAAAATTAATTAATTAACTAAGTCGAGAGGGGAACTAAACTAGAGGTCAGAGATTAGTGTATTTATTATTTCATATTTATAGTACGAGTGTTAGAGACCATTTTGGAATTGTAACTTAATTTAAAAAGTATTTATTTTTAATTAATTAATTCGTGCAAGAACTGTCAGTCGGTGGGATAAAGTGCTTCACTTGTGAGATGTGGCTGATCCATGACACTTCCAGCGTTCCGGACGACCATATCTGCTGGAAGTGTATCCAATTGCAGCTCCTCACAGACCGCATGGATCGGTTAGAGCAGCAGTTGGATGCACTTAGGAGCATGCAGTTGACGGAAAGTGCCATAGAGAGGAGTTTTAGAGACGTGGTCGCACCGAAGGCATTGGCAGATAGATGGATGACCGCTAGAAGGGGCAGGCTGTCAGTGCAGGAATCCCCTGGGGCCTCTCTAACATGGATACCATTTTGGATACTCTTAGGCAGGATGGCCTATCAGGAGAAAACAACAGCAGCCAGAACAGTCGGCACCACGGCTGGCTCTGTTGTTCAGCAGGGAGGGTCAAAGCGCAGAAGAATAATAATTATAGGGGACTCTATAGTCAGAGGCACAGATAGGCGCTTCTGTGGACGTGAAAGAAACTCCAGGATGGTATGTTGCCTTCCTGGTGCCAGGGAGAAGGGTGTCTGTAAACAGGAACAGGGCATTCTGAAGGGGGAGGGTGATAAGGCAGAAGTCATGGTACACGTTGATACCAATGACATAGGTAGAAAGAGGGATGAGTTCTTACATCAAGAATACAGGGAGTTAGGTAGTCGACTAAAAATCAGGACCTAAACATAGAACATAGAACAGTACAGCACAGAACAGGCCCTTCGGCCCTCGATGTTGTGCCGAACAATGATCACCCTACTTAAACCCACGTAACCCGTATACCCATATCCCAACAATCCCCCCATTAACCTTACACTACGGGCATGGCCAATCCACCTAACCCGCACATCTTTGGACTGTGGGAGGAAACCGGAGCACCCGGAGGAAACCCACGCACACACGGGGAGGACGTGCAGACTCCACACAGACAGTGACCCAGCCGGGAATCAAACCTGGGACCCTGGAGCTGTGAAGCATTGATGCTAACCACCATGCTACCGTGAGGACCTCTAGGTGTGATCTCTGGATTTGGATTAGATTTATTGTCACGTGTACCGAGGTTCAGTGACAATAGCACAATTGAAATCACCTAATATAAACCCTATTATTATTTTTACACACCTCTGCAAATTGCCCACATATTTGCTCCTCAATTTCCTGCAGACTATCTGGGGGTCTATAATAAATCCCTAGCAATGCAGCTGTATCTTTTTTGTTCCTAGGCTCTACCCACAAAGCTTCATTAGATGCCCGCTCCAAGATATCATCTCTCCTTACTGTAGTTACTGGCTCCTTAACTAATAATGCAAAGCCTTCTCCTCTTCAACCACCTCCTCTGTCCTGCCTGAAGATTCTACATCCCGGAATATTGAGCTGCCAATCCTGCCCCTCCCTTAACCACATCTCCGTGATGGCTACTATATCAGAACTCCACGAGTCAATACTCGCACTTAACTCATCTGTTTGACCTGTAATATTCCTGGCATTAAAGTAGAGGCCATACAGCCTTGTCTTACTCCCTTGAAACTTACTATCGCTGTATTCCCTCTGAATTGCCTGCTTTTCTATGTTAAGCAGTGTTCTTATTCTGCTAACAGTCTGCGTCCCTTCCCCCTGCTGAGCTAGTTTAAACTCCTCCCAACAGCCCTAGAAAATCGGCAACAAGGTTGTTAGCACGGTTTCACATGTAGACCGTCCCGCTTGTACAGGTCCTACCTTTCCCAGAAATGGTCCCAGTGATCCTGGAATCTAAAATCCTCCCTCCTGCACCAACTCGTTAATCCATGCATTCATCTGCACTATTCTCCTATTTCTGTATTCGCTAGCATGTGGCGCTCGGAGTAATCTGGGAGATAGGGAACCGAGTGGCGCAGTGCAATGACAACAATCTCCCCCTCCACGCCAGCAAAACTAAAGAGCTCCTCATTGACTTCAGGACGCAAAGTACTGTACACACCACTGTCTGCATCAACGGAGCAGAGGACGGGATGGTTGACAGCTTCAAATTCCTAGGTGTGCACATCACCAACAATCTGTCCTGGTCCACCCACGTCAACGCTACGACCAAGAAAGCATAACAACATCCATACTTCCTCAGGAAACTAAGGAAATTTGACATGTCCACATTAACTCTTACCAACTTTTACAGATGCACCAGAGAAATCATCCCACCTGGCTGCATCACAGCTTGTTATGCTTGTTATGTCAACTGCAGGCCCAAGTCCGTAAGATAGTACAGAGAGTCGTGAACACAGGCCAGTCCATCATGCAAAACTGCCTCCCAGCCAATGACTCTATCTAGACCTCCTGCTACCTTGGGAAAGCGGGCAGCATAATCAAAGACCCCTCCCATCCGGGTTATTCACTCTTCCAACTTCTTCCATCGGGCAGAAGATACAAAAGTCTGAGAACGCTCACTAACAGGTTCAAAAACAGCTTCTTCCCCGCTGTTACCAGACTCCTGAATGACCCTTTAATGGACTGAGCGAACCTCTTCACTCATCTTCTCTATTGAGTAGTACTGCACTCCTCATGCTTCACCCGATGCCTGCGTCTATGTATTTACATTCTGTATTTATCGTCTGTCCTATGTTTTTTCATGTATGGAACGATCTGCCAGGACTGTACGCAGAACAATACTTTTCACTGTACCTCGGTACACATGACAATCAATAAATCTTAATCAAAAATGTTCTGCACTGCAGGGATTCTACGATGACTGTGTGGTGGTAGGATCAGTAGGTTTGCGGATGACACAAAGACTGGCAGGGTGGTTAACAGTGAGGTTGAGTGTCTAGGGTTATAGGAAGATATAGACGGGATGGTCAAATGAGTAGAAAAGTGACAGATAGAATTTAACCCTGAAAAGTGTGAGGTGATACACTTCTGAAGGAATAATGTGACCAGGAAGTATTCAATGGATGGCATGACACTGGGAAGTTCTGAGGAACAAAGGGATCTTGGCGTAGTTCTCCATGATCTCTGAAGGCAGAAGGGCAGGTTAATAGGCTGGTGAAAAAGGCATATGGGACGCTTGCCTTTATCAATCGATGCATAGATTATGTTGGAGTTGTGTATAACTTTGGTGAGCCCACAGCTGGAGGACTGTGAAAGTCTAGTCGCCACGTTATGAGAAGGATGTGATTGCACTGGAGGGGATGCAGAGGCGATTTACCAGGATGTTGCCTGAGATGGAACATTTAAGTTATAAAGAGAAGTTGGATAGACTTGGGTCGTTTTTGTTGGAGCAGAGAAGATTGAGGGGCGACCTCATTGAGGCGTACAGGGTTATGAGGGGCACGGACAGGGTGGATAGGTACCAGCTGTTTTCCTTGGTTGAAGTTCAAGGTGAGGGGCAGAAGGTTTAGGAGGGATTTGAGGTAAAACCTGTTAACCATTTAAGTGGAGATGCGGGCAGGTTGTTTCCACTGGCGGGTGAAGGCAGAACTAGGGGGCATAGCCTCAAAATAAGGGGAAGTAGATTTAGGACTGAGCTTAGGAGGAACTTCTTCACCCCAAAGGGTTGTGATTCTATGGAGTTCCCGGCCCAGTGAAGCAGTTGAGGCTCCTTCATTAAATGTTTTCAAGGTAAAGATAGATAGTTTTTTGAAGAATAAAGGAATAAAGTGTTATGGTGTTCGGGCGGGAAAGTGAAGCTAAGTCCACAAAAGATCAGCCATGATCTCATTGAATGACGGAGCAGGCTCGAAGGGCCAGATGGCGTACTCTTGCTCCTAGTTCTTACATTCCTATGTTCTTATATAACCCAGATGGTGGTGATGTTTTGGAATGTACTACCTGGAAGGGTGGTCGAGGAAGATTGCCTCACATCTTTTAAAAAGTACCTGGATGAGCACGTCACAATATTCAAGGCTATGGGCCAAGTGCTGGCAAGTGGGATTAGGCATGCGGGTCAGGTATCTTTCATGCATCGGTGCAGACTCGATGGGCCGAAGGGCCTCTTCTGCACTGTATCATTCTGTGAGATAATTCATTTTTTGGAATGTTGATTGAGAGATAAATATTGGCCAGGAAAGCAGGTATAATCCTGTATTATTATTCAATACAGTGCCATGGGATCTTTTATTTCCACCTCAGAAGGCAGACGACAACTCAGGTGAATATTTTATTTGGAAGATGGCACCTCTGACAGTGCAGCGCTCCTTTGTGTTGTTGACCTAGATTGTTGTGCTGTAGTCCTATTGGGGAGATTTGAACTAACATAGAGGCATGAGTGCTTCCAAATGAGTCACGGCTCCAAATGAGTCACGGCCGACACGGGAGGCAAACATGATATCTTCAAAATTAATTAAGAAGCATTCTACTACATGGTTTAAAAATCTCACTAGTTACTACAGTAACGATCATTTCAGTTTACTGCTGGAGGGTTTGTGTCTGGGGTATCATTCATACTTTACCAATTACTATGACCAGTCCAAGGTTTTAGCTGACTTTGGCCTAGTTCCCTGGACCAATGGTGTTCTACCTCCCCACTGTTATCATTCACATGAGTGTACACGATCTCCCAAAACTGTCATTCAGCCAGCCCCTTGTGATGCTTGGCAAAACAGAATAGTTCCATCAGTCACCAGCTGATACATATTGACTGATTTCTGAGGCAATTGGCAGATATGTCTTTCTTCTTGCTTGCTTCTAAATGATGCCTGCAGGCCGGTCTAATTAAACCAATCAGAAATGAGTCAAAGAACAGGCTGGTGGGTGGTGGGGACTGAAAAATGGACACGGCTTTTATCGGAGGTTCAGCTGGTTCTTCATAGTTAAAATTTCGCAGAACGTTTGGCCACTTTCTTTCGAAAATAACCTGGAAAAACCTTGCATAGTTTTCACGAGATATCATGGGGATCGCGGCAGAGCGTAATGGCTTGACTGAACTACACTTTCCCATTCGATTAGGAAACACCAAACTGCAATGGCTGAATAAATACCCGAATCTATGGCCCCCTGGCAACCAGGAAAATTCTGGTCATGATTATTTCTGTGTTCACTGATAGTGTCTCAATGTGGCCACTTTCTCAATGATACAATGGTGCTCCGATAACCAGGCCGCCAGGTGCTATTGTCCTGGTGCCTCACAGCTAATGCGCCGTGATCATCCTGGTGCAGCATGAGTCGAACTTGCAAAGGTGGATAGTTTAATCCTGAAATGCAACATCCAGAGATCAGTAAAACTAAAACAGCCATTACGTTTTTAAAAGTGTTTATTTGCAGTGTGCGTGATTCTCTACCTGCACGCACAGGCAGGACCTAACCTCCCTCCCCCCCCCCACACAGATTCCGTTCTCCATCGACAGGAGTTGTTCTTCAACAGAATGGAAACTGAACACCGTAGGAGCACTGGGAAATGTTTTCAGACCAAGGTTGTGCGCAGTGCTCTCCTACGAAAACTCATTAAATCCAAAAGGCCACTCGAAGTCATGAATAAACTGTGTGGTATTAATGCAGAACTAATATTAATGGAAGCTTTGATTTCTCGCCTGGTGTTTGCTGTGAATTTCAGTGCAGTATAATTAAGTCTGTTCTGCACTGTAATATTCTCAAATCATGTTCAGCGTAGGACATAGGACTCCTGCCTTGATGGAAAAAGAAAAGAAATTAGATCATAAGACACGGATGAGGAAGACTATTTGGCTCACCTTAATTCATCAAGCCGGCGAGTTCTTCACAGACCCCAATGATACAACCAACAGTTTATTAAGTTATTCCAGGACCAGTTACCCAGATGTGTGTACCACACACTGATTAATCTTAGTGTAGAAGCACTGGGTTGCAATGACAGGAAACCAAGGACTGAGAACAGTAAAGGTTTATTGAATACTCTGAGCAGCTCTTACCTACTGTGTTTCTGTCCGAAATCTGGCGAGAACTCCTGCTCTACCGACACGTACCTTTTGTACCTGCGTCGTCCCAACGTCCACATTACCACCCGGTCTGTACCTCGTGTGAGGAAGATTATGCTAATATCAGAGAATATCAGACAATGATGGAGCCCATTGTGCCTGAGCTCAGTCTATGAAAGAATGCCCAATTCATTTCAATCCCCAATTCTTTCTGCATAGCCCTGCAATATTCTCCTTTTCTTGTGATTCTTTGAAATTTGGCATTCTTGTATTTGTCCCGATGACTGCAAAACGGAAATCTTCAGCAGCGCCGTCTCTCTTTTCAGCAATGTTCAATGTTTTTCTGCAAATATTTATCCAGTGCATTTTTGAATGTTATTATGGAATCTGCGTCCACCACCCTTTCAGAGAGTGCATTCCAGATCATAACAACTCACTGCATGAAGGAAAAATCTTCTCAACCCGCCATTTCTTTTTTCCCCCATCACGTTAAATCTGTGACCTCTGGCGACCAAACTTTCTGCCGCTGATAACAGTTCCTCCTCATTTACTCGCTATAAACCCTTCACGGTTTTGAAAACCTCTATCAACAGGTTCCCCCCTTAATCTTCCCTGTTGGAAGCAGAACGATCCCAGACTTCGAGGTCCCTCGACGGAACTGAAATTCCTCATGTTATCATTCATGTACATTTTCTCTGCACCCTCTCTAAAACATCCTTCCTGAATTGTGATGCCCAGAGTTAAATGCAATAATCCCCTAGAAGCCCAAGTCAGCCCAAAAACGACCATTTGTTATTTAATTTAAAGGGATATTCTGAGTAGCATCTTGACAAGCACATGGATAGGATGGGTACAGAGGAATATGGCACAAGGAAGTGCCGAGGGTTTTGGCAAAAGTTGGCATCATGACCGGTACAGGCTTGGAGGGCCGAAGGATCTGTTCCTGAGCTGTATTGTTCTTTGTTCCTTGTCTTTGTTCATATTCCTTAAAAAAAATAAGAATGGCAAGCGATAGGTCCATGCCTATACGAGAGTCGGCGTCTAATGTGTAGCCGCCAACTCTAGCACTCCCACTGCCATTTTGTGCTCAATTGAGTATTGATTGGCAGTGGGCGACACCTCCGTCTGCCCGTGGAGCTGTCAGCCAGCTAGATTGATGGACAAGTCTTCAGCCTGGCCAGACACAGCGCTGCAGTGGCCAGACGTGGTACTGTAGCACCCTGCTTGGGACTAATTCCCAGCATCTTGAGGGAGCATTCAAACATCATTCGTCTCAGTTAGACTTTCTTCAGAAGGCGCTTACAAAAGGGATTCATTGACATCAATTTCAAGCTTTATGCATGGACAGGGTTAAACAAAAGGCAATTTTAAAGGAACATAACTTTTTTTGTCAAATCACGATTTCACTTGTTTCTCTGACACAATAAACCTCTTCATGGCTAACAAGAGAAAATAATTATTGATGACAAGATTTCTGAATCTAAACAAGCAGTGTCTTGTATTCAGAGAAAAATAATTGTAAATTACAGAGCTTCTGGCTTCAAGACGTTCCCGGCAGGAGGGCACTTTAAGATGCATTTACACAGCTATAATCACAGGCTTAAATCCTCTCACTAAACAGCATCTTAATGCACCTATTCTGTCATTTCACGTCCAGGCAGAATGCATCAGAGAACAACCTCGGGATTAAACGTTCTCTCTGACTAGTGCTGCTACCTACTGGAGTGATCTGTTCCAATTCCATTGACTGTGATGTGGCGAGCGTGGAAACATCAACACGGCCCCTTTAGCTGTTATAACGATCAGAAGGGCAAAGTCGGTAAGTATTAGGCTTGGCTCCTGTCATGGTAGCTGAAATCAGCCTTCTGGTGATACATGAAGCGTGAAATGGCATTGGAGTTATGCCAACTGAAGAATGGGGCTCCAGCATAGTAGGAGTGCCAGTTATTGCTTACACAAGCAGAGCAATGAAACACACACCACTCGAGCAGCCAGGCCACCAACCGTGCTCGCTCACAGACTGCAAACTTGTTGGTCACGATACAGAGAATCGCCATTCCTTTTGTTCAAGAGGGAAGCTCTCCTACTACAAATGTTTTCGCATTAAAACCAGACGGGTGGATTTCTTATTCGGCCTTGACGTTTTGTCCACTGGGGGCAAAGCTCAGGAAGCCAAAGATGGGAAAGGCAAAGGGAGACCTGCAATGTCTGCTGTACAGAGTTGGGCAGAGTCAGTTGCGGGAAGTCCTGAAGCATCTGTCAGGTGAAATGCTTTCCGCGCTTCGGTGCACTCAACTGAAAGAAAGTTGGCAGCAGAAACCTCTAGAGCCCGAATGAAGGAGGAGCTTGAAGCAGAAGGCCGCAAATCCAACATACGTGCCCTTGAGCTGTCCTAAAGTTGAAGGGGAGAAGGTTTATTGTTTGGGGTTCCAGAGGACTTTTAGTGGAATCAGTAAGCTAGAATTATATAATAATAATAATAATCACTTATTGTCACAAGTAGGCTTCAATGAAGTTACTGTGAAAAGCCCCTAGTCGCCACATTCCTTGGTCTTTCAGTTAATGGTCCACTTGCGGTACAAAAGCAACATCCTGCATTTGTATCATGCCTCTAATGTCCTAAAATGCTTCACTGGGATGTTAACAGTGAAAATCTGACACTGGGCCATTGAAGGAGATAGTAATAATCTTTATTAGTGTCAAAAGTAGGCTGACATTAACTCTGCAATGAAGTTATTGTGAAAATCTCCGAGTCACCACATTCCGGCACCTGTTCAGTACACTGAGGGAGAATCCAGAATGTCCAATTCACCTAACAGCATGTCTTTCGGGGATTGTGGGAGGAAACCAGAGCACCTGGAGGAAAGCCACGCAGACAAGGGACTCCGTGCAGACTCCGCACAGGCAGTGAGCCAAGCCAGGAATTGAAACCTGGACCCTGACACTGTGAAGCGACAGTGTTAACCACTGTGCTTCCAGGTGATCAAAGCTACATTAAAAAGGGAGGCATTGAAGGAGTATGAGTGGCAATTAAAGGAGGTGAAAGGTGGAGCAGGGCATTGTTTTGGGGAAAGAATTTGAGAATTTAGGGCTTTGAAGGGTGAAGGTACGGAAAATTTACAGATGCTCCAGTGTCCAAATTGAAATGTGATGTGTCAATGTAAATGAGATCAAATTGTGTATTGACCCTTTGTAATAATCACCCACCTCGATTATACGCATGGACAGTATAAAAAGTCTAAAAGAACAATCAACTTATCAACATCCCTTCAAAACATCATAAAATTTCCCAAATGTCGCCAATTGTTGCACAAGTGCATATTTCCACATCTTACATCCTTTCTTTGGCAGATTTTCCAGTGAGTTTGAAATCTGTTCTATTAATCTACATCACTCTTATCAATCAACTGACTAGATAGACGAGAGATTGAAAAGGGGCAGCATAGATTCACTTCACAATCAGTTTCTTGAATTTAATGCATTGCCTATCCGCATTCAGGAAGCTTGTCACCTGTAATTATCTTACCAGCCATGAAGATTACCAAAGATGAATGGTTAGACCCGTGAAGACAGACTTGTGAAGAAGGGTTTTTTTTTCCTCTGCTATATCTGTAAAGTTTAAGTCATGTAGATTTTAAATACTAGGGTTATTCAGTTTCCTGGGGCACTGGGACCAGTTCTAGGGGAGGTGGGACCTGTACAAATTGGACGGGTTACACATGGGCAGGACTAGGACTGATGTCTGGAGGGGAATGTTTGCTCGAGTGGTTGGTGAGGGTTTAAACTAGTACGTCAGGGGGATGGGAACCTATGTAAGGAGTCAGAGAAGAAGGGAGCAAGAACAAAAACGAAAGGCAGAAAGGGGAATAAGAAAAGTGAGAAGCAGAGAAACCAAGGACAAAATTCAAACGGGGCAAAAAAAGGAAAATATAGGGAACAAGACAAACAATGTTAAAAAGACAAGCTTAAAGGATCTGTGCCTTAATGCATGAAGCATTTGCAATAAAGTGGATGAACTAATCACACAGATCGATGTAAACGTGTACGATATAATTGGGATCACAGAGACATGGCTGCTGGGTGACCAAGGATCGCAACTAGTTGATTATCCCAGGGTATTCAGTATTTAGGAAGGACAGGCAAAAAGGAAAAGGTGGTGGAGTGGCATTGATGGTTCAAGAGGAAATTAACACAATGGTGAGAAAGAATATTAGCTCTGACAATGTGGAGTCTGTATGGGTAGAGTTGAGAAATACCAAGGGGCAAAAACCACTAATGGGCATCATATACAGACTCCCAAACTGCAGTGCTGATGTTGGGAATGGCATTAAACAAAAAATTAGAGTTGCATGTGACAAAGAAAAATATCTGTGATCATGGGTGATTTTAATCTGCACATAGATTGGGCAAATAAAATTAGCCACAGTAACATAGAGGAGAAATTCCTGGATGTATACGGGATGGTTATCTTGACCAATATATGGTGGAACCAACTAGAGAGCAGGCCATCTTAGACTGGGTGCTGTGTAATGAGAAGGGAATCATTGCTAATCCGGCTGTACGAGACCACTTGGGGATGAACGACCATAACATGATAGAATTTTTTATCAAGATGGACTGTAAAGTAGTTGATTCGAGACTAGGGTGCTGAATCTTAGTAAAGGAAACTATGAAGCTATGAGGCATGAGTTGGCTTTGATAGATTGGGGAGAGTTACTTAAAGGGATGACAGTGGAGAGACAATGGCAAACATTCAAGGAACGCATGGGAGAACTACAGCAACTGTTCATTCCTGTCTGGTACAAAAGCAAAGGGGGTAAGAGGGCCAATCCATGGCTTACAAAGAAAATTAGAGGTAGTATCCCATCCAAGGATGAAGCATACAGATTGGTCAAGAAAAATAATAGAGGGGCAGAACGGTGGTGCAAGTGGTTAGCACGGTTGCCTCACGGCACAGAGGTCCCAGGTTCAATCCTGGCTCTGGGTCACTGTTCGTGTGGAGTTTGCACATTCTCCCCGTGTTTGCGTGGGTTTCGCCCCCACAACCCAAAGCAGTGCACGGTAGGTGGATCGGTCATGCTAAATTGCCCCTTAATTGGAAAAAATTAATTGGATACTCTAAATTTATTTAAAAAAAGAAAATAATTAGGTCTGAGGATTGGGAGCAGTTTAGAATTCAGCAAAAAGGACAAAGGTATTGATGAAGAAGGGAAAAATACAGTACGAAAGTAAGCTTGCAAGGAATATAAAGACTGACACTAAGAGTTTATGTAAGTACGCGAAGAGAAAGAGATTGGTGAAGACGAATGTAGGTCCCTTACAGACAGAAACGGGCATTATGTAATAGGGGACAAAGAAATGGCTGGGCAATTGAATACATACTTTGGTTCTGTCTTCACAAAAGAGGACACAAATCAGATACCGGAAATGTTGGACAATGCAAGATTTAGTGAGAGGGACGAATTAAGGGAGATCAATATTAATAGAGAAATGGTGCTGGGGAAATTTATGGGATTGAAGGCAGATAAATCCCCGGAGCCTGATCACCTACATCTCAGAGTACGTTTTGGAGGGTTTTAGTTTGAATTAGTTGATCAGATTCCTACCTGATAGGTGAGCACCTAAACTAAAAATAACACACAATGAGCAATTAGTGTGTGAACTGCTCTGTTGAAAATAGTGCAGGAAGGGAGTTAAACCCTCTGCTCAACAAACTAATTTCCCTGCTTGTGGCTGGTTCATTCTCCCATTTCAACCTTCAGAATATTTAGTTCAAGAAGACGCTTGAGAGGGAGAGTCTGTTTAATGCACATTGCGAATAGGTTTAAAATATAACACCATAAGATATAAAAACAGAATTAGGCCTCTCGGCCCATCGAGTCTGCTCCCCCAGTCAATCATGGCTGATATGTTTCCCATCCCGATTCTCCTGCCTTCTCCCCATAATGCTCGATCCCCTTATTGATCAAGAACCTACGATCGCTGTCTTAAAGACACTCAGCGATTTGGCCTCCACAGCCTTCTGAGGCAAAGAGTTCCACAGATTCGCCACCCTCTAGCTGAATAAATTCCTCCTCATCTCAGTTTTAAAGGATCATCCCTTCAGTCTGAGACTGTGCCCTCTGGTTCTAGTTTCTCCTACTGGTGGAAATATCCTCTCTGTGTCCACTCTATTTAGGCCTGAAACAGTATGGCTCCAACAGCATGCAAGAAGCTGGGTACCATCCAGGAAAAACAGTCCACCAGCACATTGAACATTTACTCTCTCCGCCATTGATGTGCAGTGGCTGCAGTGTGTATCATCTACAAGGTGCACTGCAGTAACTCACCAAAGTTCCTTACACCTTCCAAACTTGCAATCTCTACCACCCAGAAGCACCCCTGGAACACCACCAGTTGCAAGTTCCCCTCCAAGCCACACACCATCCTGACTCAGAACTCTATCGCCGTTCCTTCACTGTCACTGGGTCAAAATCTTAGAATTTCCTCCCTGACAGCACTGTGGGTATGCCTTGTAGCCACCTGGGGTGACCACTTCCCAATTCCAAAATGGAGGCCCGCAAAGAATACAGGGAAAATTGGCCAGCCACAGGACAAACAAGCAGGTGCAAGGTTTCCTGTGTATTAAGACTTGCAGAGCCCAGACAGAACCGAAACCAATAGCCATCTACATACTAATGAGCAATCCCCAGGAACAATTAGAAACATTGAAGCGATCGGGACCAAGACAGATTCCCGGCGCCAGCGGGAGCCAGGACAAAGGAAGGCCAACGGACATATAGGAACCGGCCAGCGATCAGGGAACAGCTCCAGTATTGGAGAAATCGATAGAACTGATTGGGACATGGTCAAATTAATTGGGAACAGGTCCAGGGACCGCCCACAAGGGCGCGAAACCCCAGGGGACTATAAAGTAGAGTCCCCAAGTTCAGTTCGCTCTCTTGGCAGCTCTCAAAGAACTCTTGACCGTGATTCTCAGCGAGGAGAAACCTGCCTAGCAGCTGTACAAACCAAGTAAGTCTCCAGTCAATGCACGCTACGAGATAGATGCTCCTAGCTACTATTCTATACCAGCTTGAAGCCAACAGATTCAGAACCGGACAAAGGCCATTGTTCCTCTGACCTGGTGGGCCATTTGAAAGCTAAGTACAGGCCTTTAGTTGTAGTGCTAGTCTAGTAAGTAGAGTTTTATGCATGAGTAGTGATTGTGTGTATAATAAATGTGTTTTGATTTGAAACTTACTAACTGGTGTATTGAGTTATTGATCAGCACTTGGCTTTGAACCTCGTGGTGGTATCAGAAAGATACCTGCCGACTCTAGAGCAAAGATTATTAAAACAGAGCAATTAAGTAAAAGCAACACCTAGCAACAGCCTACACCACCCTGACTGCAGCGGTTCAAGAAGACAGCTCACCGCCACCTTCTCAAGGGGCAATTAGGGATGGGCAATCAATGGTGGCCTTGCAAGAGATGTCCATGTTCCATGAATGAATAAAGAAGATATCAGAGCTAAGGAAAGGCTGTGTTGCAGATTTCCCACTATGATACTCTCCAGACTATCGCCCAGTACCCCATGGTAGAATCCATGGATGAACCACCATTGATGAGAGAGCTTCAACAAGCAATCAAACGGATGAAAAACCGATAAAGCCTGTGGCCCCCATGGTGTTCCAGCTGAGATCTTCAAAACTGGTGAGCTTTTGCTCACATCAAAACTCCAATGAACTTATTCTCCATATTTGGCAGGAGAAAGACCTCCCCTTCAATTTCAGCCATGCAGCAACAGTAATTATCTTCAAGAAGAGAGCTACATCATGCTGGGGACAATATTGAAGTATTTCCCTCTTGACCATAACAGGGACAACACTGGCACAAATTCTCCTGAAACACCAACTTCCTGCGGCTGAGAAAATCCTCCCAGAGGCATGTTGTGGCTAGACATCTTCCAAAGGAACCGCTGACAGACAAATCCAAGACAAATGTCAAGAACAACAACAAAAGCTCTTTATTGTTTTCATCGACATGTCCAAAGAATTTGACTCAGTAAATACGAAGATCTGCAGACTGTTCCGCAAAAAACCTGATTGTCCAAGAAATTCCACCGCCGTCTTGCAATTGCTTTGAACAGGAGATCTGAAACAGACATCTTCAAAATCTGGACCAGGGTCAGGTAAGACTGTATGAAAGCCCCCATACCACTTACAATCTATCTGGCAGTGGCTATTCACTTCATCAAAGTCTGCAACTGCCCCCTGGTGTGAGTGCTAATTATTATCCAGATGGAAAGCACTTTAACCTCAGTTGCCTCCATGCCATAAGTGAAACTGACCATCACAGAAATACATGATCTATAGTTTTCAGGTGATTGCCATGCCGCTGACCACTCTGTACTGGATTTGCAAGCCACTCTCGATCTCTTCAATTCTAGCTACAGCTGTAGATATCTGTCCGAGGATGTTGCCAAAACAAAATTCACTTATCAAAGTGTTGGGTGGCCACAATGGGAGGGCTGGATGATAATCCGCCCCTGGACTTGTAGAAAATGACTGAGGTCTTTGTTGTCAGACACGCACTGCTGTAATTTGTAGAAGGCTGACCTGACAAAGCTGATGTGGTATCAGATCTCCTCGTCAATGGTTCCCTTTGAGTGAGGTGGGTTCTAAAGTATGAGAAATGCTCAACATATTCCAGAGTCACTCCTTCAACCTGCGGGAGATGAAATATTTAGCTGAGCAGGAGCAGGTGTGGGTTGATAAGTGCATTTTGTTTTGGCAACATCCTCGGACAGATATCTATGGCTGTAGCTAGAATTGAAGAGATTGAGAGTGTTATGGGTCAGGGCTTAGAGAGCCCCAAAGTGTATCATGGAGTTCACCTGATCCACAGCTTTTAATAGATTGTGGTATGGGGAGCACACGGCCCACTCTACAGGTGTGGTACAGCAGGAATGGAAAAGTATTATTTTAAGCAAAACAATGTTTATTCTATGAACTCAAGTTAACCTTTTTTAAAAATACCATCTTAGCAAACATTAATTGAAATACAACCCCCAAAGACTACAACACTAAGTAATCCTTTAAGCTTTCCTTTTAACATCCGTAAGACTTAAAAACACCTTTTTACAAAAAGACATGAAAGACATTTGAAAGACACTACAGAAAGACACTACTGAGAACAGTTACCAGGTTGAAATCAGCAAATGGACATTCATAAGCTTGCAGAGATTCACACAACTCCTGCTGTGATTGCAGCTTCTCCAAAACTAAAATGAAACCAAACCCACCCTGCAGCAAAAAGCCTAAAGCGAAAGTAAAAAGCTGACAGACAGCCCAGCTTCACCCAATCTCCGAAACCACTGCAGTAATAAACACCCATTTCTTAAAGCTACACCCACTACAGGTATTCTATAAAAACACCCATTTCTTAAAGGTACTCTCACATGACAAGAGTGGCTTGCAAATCCAGTACAGAGTGAGAAGCGGCATGGCAATCACCTGAAAACTATAGATCATGTATTTCTGTGATGGTCAGTTTCATTTATGGCATGGAGGCAACTGAGGTTAAAGTGCTTTCCATCTGGATAATAATCTGCTGCCGGCGAAGTGGAGGATCCAGTCGACGGAGAATCCCGCAGGAAGTGTACGGCGTAGTGTCGTCACCACATTCCTGGACAGCCATAACACCTGGGGCGGGACCTAATAGCCTCGTCACGCCCGACTCGGGGTTTATCGCAGCCGGTAAATCTCAAGAGAGGCCTCTCCCGCAATTTCTCAGGCTTGGGGATTGGATTCCCTCCCCAAAGACATCCCAGCCGAGCCACGTTTAGCATTGGCCTCCACAAACAGGGACTAGGCTAAACGGGGGGGGGGACTCCCAGGCAATTGGAGCCCCCCTAGGTGGTCGGCCACTTGGCTGGGTGGCAACCTGGCACTGCTGATGCCAGCCGGACATGTTGGCACTGCCAGCCTGGTACCGCCACCATGACACCCTAGTGGTGCCACTTGAGTACAAAATCCATGTAACCTGCACATTTTCGGAATGTGGGAGGAAACCGGAAACCCACGCAGACACGGGGAGACCTCCGCACAGACAGTGACCCAAGTCGGGAATCGAACCTGGGATCTTGGAGCTGTGAAGCGACAGTGCTAACCACTGTGCTACCATGCTGCCCTTTGGTAGATATTGAACTCTGTTTCTTTAACTACAGAAAGCCTGGTTAAATCGTCTCCTTTTAAAACATGAATACTTTTGGTCTGGGGAAAGGAGAATCTGCGAGGGGAAAGGATCCTTTTGAAATAATCGTGCCGTGGCCAACTGAGGGGGTTGAATAAAGAAAGGGAGGCAGTTCATCCCTCCTCACCCAGAGGTTTAACAACTTGCAGGTATCCCACCGGAATCGAAAGAAATCTGTGGCTTGTGCTGAGATAGTTCCCATGGAGGGGATGGTGGGAAACAAATTGAAGTATCTCTTCCGGGATAACAAATTTGTGGCCCTCGCCCACAGGCAGGTTGGAACGCATTATGTATCAACGACTCATAAGCGCTCTGCGGAAATTCCATCAGCAATGGCCCCTCCAGGTTCAAGAGGAGGATCGTAGAACAAACACCACTGTCCTTCTTGAAGTCAACTCTACAAGCATTCAGCCAGCATTTGATGGACTGAACACTGCACCCAAATATGCAGTAAAACCTCTCCCACGCCAATGGGAATATTATCAAAAATAATGAACAAAAGTATTCAAGGAAAATGAGGGATAAAAACCAAGCTGTGAGTGTGTTATGTAGCCGATTGATTTTTCATCCATAAATGTTCTATTCATCACAGCCGGAACCTCCTGAGCAGCATCGATGCCTGAATACCTGAAGCGTGCTCCTGGCAGCAAGTGCAGTTTTGTCAAATTGGCTGCTTCAGGGGCTGGTTTAGCTCACTGGGCTAAATCGCTGGCTTTTGAAGCAGACCGAGCAGGCCAGCAGCACGGTTCGATTCCCGTACCAGCCTCCC
The DNA here is from genome assembly GCF_902713615.1 of Scyliorhinus canicula. Taxonomy (NCBI): domain Eukaryota; kingdom Metazoa; phylum Chordata; class Chondrichthyes; order Carcharhiniformes; family Scyliorhinidae; genus Scyliorhinus; species Scyliorhinus canicula. Next base: position 183,177,527 of record NC_052153.1, on the reverse strand, counting down.
CGGACAGGTGCCGGAATGTGGTGACTAGGGGCTTTTCACAGTAACTTCATCGAAGCCTACTTGTGACAATAAGCGATTTTCATTTCATTTTCATTTCATTTCATTTTCATGAAGATGGTACAGCAACAGCCAGTTATAACCATATAACATTGTAAACCCTCAATGTCTTGGCAGTGTATTATTCGAAAACACCAGGGCCAGGATTCTCCAACCCCCTTGCCGGGTCGGAGAATCCCTGGGGGAAGGCGTGAATCCTGCCCCAACGTGGCTGCCCTATTCTATGGCGCCGTTTTTCAGCGGCTGGTGGGATTCACGCCGGTAGGGGGTAGGGGGCCGTTGGCATCGCCCCCCCCCCGGCGATTCTCCGGGCCCCTGGTCGAGTGGCCGTCCAGTTTTGGCCAGTCCCGCCGGCGTGAATTACTCACCTCACGCAAGGCGGGACCTGGCAGGTAAGTATGCAGGGGCAGTTCTGGGGGGGGGGGCGGGGGGCGCTGGGGGATCCGATCCCGGAGGGGTCCCCACAGTGGCCTGGCCCGCGAACGGAGCTACCGATCCTGCAGCCGGGCTGTTTCCATGGGGGGGCCTTCTTTCCTCCACGTCGGGCCCCTGTAGGGCTCTGCCATATTGCCCGGGGGCCGGCGCGGAGAAGAGAGCCCCCGCGCATGCGCGGAAATACGCTAGCAGGTCCGCGCATGCACGAGATCACACTGGCCGTTCCTCGCATGCGCGAACTTGCGCCGTCCCTTCGGCGCCGGCTGGAGTGGCGCCAACCACTCCGGCGTCAAACTAGCCACCGAAAATGTGACTTTCGGGGCTGTTGACACCGGAGTGGTTGGCGCCGGTTTCGAACAAAGTCCCATTGTGAGCGTGTTTAGCCGCGTGTTTCCTGCAAAGCTGAGAAACCTTGGCGGTGCCAACTTGGTATCTTGGCAAGTCCCCTACCAGCTGGCAGTGCCATCTACCCTTGGTGGCACTGCCAGGGTTCCAGACTGGCAGTTCTCGGGTGCCGTGCTGGCACCAGCTGTGCCAGGGTACCACCCTGTCCAAATCCATGCACCTGGCGGCCTCTGATTCCCTGGGAGGTCACCACAAGTGCCGTTCCGTCTGGTCCCTGTTTGCGGACACCGGTACTGAATGGCGCACATTCGAGGTCTCCGAGGTGAATGGGAGAGATCCCAGTGCCTCGGGTGCCACGATAACCTGAATATTAGAGTGAGACGAGGCATTGCGAGGCAGGTATATTCCCACAGCAGAGTGTCCTGGCTTTTATCGCCCAGGTTGCGCCACGACGCATTGCTTTCCAGGCGCAGTTTAGCCGTTATTGCAGCCGCAATATTTTGGCCTCGACTACTTTCTATGGTAACGAATTCCACAGGCTCACTACTCTATGGGTGAAGAAATTTCTCCTCACCTCTGTCCTAAATTGTCTTCCCCCTAACCTCTGTCTGTGATCCCTGATTCTGGACACACCCACCATCGGGAACGTTCTTCTTGCATCTACACTGTCTCGTCCTGTTAGAATTTTATGGGCTTCTATGAGATCCCCCCTCATTCTTCTGAACTCCAGCTGACAAAATCCTAACCGATTCAATCTCTCCTCATTCGTCCGTCCTGCCATCCCAGATATCAGTCTGGTAAACCTTGTCTACACCCCCTCAAGAGCAAGAACATCCTTCCTCAAGTAAGCAGATGAAACTGCAATATTCCAGGTGTGGCCTCACCAAGGCCCTGTATAATTGCAGCAAGACATCCCTACTCCTGTACTCAAATCCTCTTGCTTTGAAGGTAAACATACCATTTCCCTTCTTTATCACCTGCTGCACGTGTAAGTTTACCTTCAATGCCTGGTGTACGAGGACACCCAGGTCTCATTGCACATTCCCTCTCCTAATTTATGGCCATTCAGATAATAGTCTGCCTTCTTGTTTTTGCTACCAAAGTGGGCCACCGTATTTATCCAAATTATACCGCATCTCTATTCATTTGCCCACTCACCCAACTTGAACAAACCACACTGAAGGATCTCTGCATCCTCCACACAGCTCACCCAACTTTGTGTCAGAAAATTACTTGTTCGTAATCTTTCATCCATTATGTTTCAACACACAACACCAGTTGTTCCAGTGGTAAAATTCTTAAACCGATCGTCAAAACTATAAGCTCATTCTTGGTCGCCGCTGTCCCTCGATTCAAGGACGACATCTGTTCAGGGTGGTGAGTTTTCGCCCATGACGCGAAGCAGGCTGATTCTGGACCCGCAGATTTTTGGCCACATGTGGCAGGATGTCCCACGAGATAGTAAGATCCGGCGTGCAGGATTCGCTTCTTTCTCTTTCCTTCTGTGCCGCTGCTCTGCCTGGTCATTAAGAAATTGACTCAAAGTGTGATACGGCCTGATGGTCAGGTTGTCACCATTTTGGAGCAGATAGTAGCAACTTCCCCCAGGCAATTATGTCAATATCAATGTTGCTGTGATATTCAGGGCTTCAGAGTGTCTTTGAAGTGTTTTCTTTGTCCTCACCCAGAAGGGTGGCCATTTGAGAGTGGAGGAAGCAGGGTGGGGGTCAACAGTCCAACTCAATGACCAAACAATCCAACTCCTTGGCTAACACATTGCAGTGAATAGGCAGGCTCGCGGTGTACCAGCTATTGGTGAACGTATTGAGCCTATGTTTAGATACAATCTTGGCGTTCCAGCTCTCTCTAATTAATACTCCTTTCCTCTTGAATCTAATATTTATTTCAGAAGTCGGCTGATGTTCCTTCCCCACCATAATTGTCCAAAAACTGAGCAATCATCACTCACGGATTTTCTATTAGTGACTCTTCTCTACAAAGACCTCAGTACAAAGCCTCGATCATTCACTCCTATTTACAACATCTTAGAATACATGTTTTGTTTTGAAAAAGCAAATCTTGCCTCCTGGAAGAGATTCTCATTATAATTGTTTCTTTTCCACTCTGAACGTTCATCCGCAACAACTTCCCTGGTCTCAATTGTCTATTTATTACCTCCCAGTGGTTCATAGCTGCAGGCATTAAAGTTGCTTGGCAACATTCTGCACAACAAATGGATTATATGATATCTTTTCTGCTATTTGCTCGATTCCTATTTTTCCAGCTCGCAGTTCCTTTCCCATTTTGACCGAATTTTTTTTTTGTGCGCATAAGTTGTGTTTTGCATCACTTTCTTTCTTACATAGAATTTTTACATAGAATTTACAGTGCAGAAGGAGGCCATTCGGCCCATAGAGTCTGCACCGGCTCCTGGAAAGAGCACCCTACCCAAGGTTAACACCTCCACCCTATCCCCACAACCCAGCAACCCCATCCAACACAAAGGGCAATTTTGGACACTAAGGGCAATTTATCATGGCCAATCCACCTACCTGCACATCTTTGGACTGTGGGAGGAAACCGCAGCACCCGGAGGAAACCCACGCACACACGGGGAGGATGTGCAGACTCCGCACAGACAATGACCCAAGCCGGAATCGAACCTGGGACCCTGGAGTTGTGAAGCGATTGTGCTATCCACCATGCTACCGTGCTTTCCGTGGGGCTTCCTTGGCATTGAAAATACACAGCACCAGTGCCCCGGGAAGGTAGCTCTGGATACCATTCCAAGAGTTAACTGATGCAGCTGAAGTACCTCAGAGTCTGGAGAGAGGCCTGAGGCCTCCCTGAGTTAGGCGGCAAGCGGCCATCGGCGTGGCCAAGAACATGGCAACATGCCCTTTTGGGTTGTTGCTGGGGTATTTTCCTGGAGGCACTTATGGGCAGGGAGGAATCAAAGCACCAGAGTTTACAGCTCGGAAACAGGCTCCTCGCAGTTATCCTGTTTCATTTCCTCTCACCTGCAATCAGATCGAGGAAGCAAAGGACTATCCCTCGGCACTTATGAGCAAGCAGGCATTCCAAAGCCAGGCAAAATTAAAAAAACATCTCAGATGAGGTAATCAGACACACTGGTTTTCCATCTGTTCCAACTTCTGAATGACCGATGATTGTTGCCTATTTTCTTTATTTTTGTCATTTTTATTTGCTCCCTGTTAACTAATTCTTGGGTTTCAGTGCTCAGTCGCTGCCTTTCTTAACCAGCGGGCCTTCAATCGGTCTTCCTTCATTTCGCTCCTGGCCAAATTCTGCACGTGGAAACTGCTGATTATTTTTCCGGACTCGTACTCGGGATGAACAAGGCTGCATTCATGGCCTCTCGCTGTGGCTCAGTGGGCCGCACTCTCACCTGTGAGTCAGAAGGTTGTGGGTTCATAGTCCCAAACCGGGGAAATGCGGGCAAAATCTAGGTTGCCATGCCAACGCTGCAGTGAGGTGGTTCTTTCAGATGAGACCATTTCTATCTGCCCTCTCACAAGCTCATCAGTTCATAAGATAAAGGAGCAAAATTAGGCCGTTCGGCCCATAAAGTCTGCTCTGCCTTTCTATCATGGCTGATACGTTCCTCATCTGCTACGTGGTACCTGGGGCTGGTTTAGCACAATGGGCTAAACAGCTGGCTTGTAAAGCAGAACAAGGCCAGCAGCACGGGTACCAGCCGCCCCGAACAGGTGCCGGAATGTGGCGACTAGGGGCTTTTCACAGTAACTTCAATTGAAGCCTGCTTGTGACAATAAGCGATTTTCATTTTGTTCATTCAAAGGTGCAGACCAGGAGCTGGATTGCAAAATCAGTCAGAGCATCTCCCCTCTAGAACACATGGCCCAGGAGCAGGAGTAGGCAATTTAGCCTCCCAAGCCTAACACCCTCAATGTGATCATGGCTGATCCCATCCTGGCCTCACCTCCACCGTCTTGCCTGTTCTCCATAACCCTTCAACCCATTACCAATTTAAAATATGTCTAACTCCTCCTTAAATTTACTCACTGTCCGAGCAAACACCGCACTCTGGGGTACCGAATTCCACAGATTCACAACCCTTTGGGAGAAGTAGTTTTTTCTCAAACCTGTTTTAAATTTGCTGTCTCTTATTCTGAGATCATGACCTTTCGTTTTAGAATGCCCAACAAGAGGAAGCATCAGCTCCACGTCTACTTTATCCATACCTTTTAGCATCTTGTGCACCTCAATTAGATTTCCCCTCATTCTTCTAAACTCGAGAGAGTGCAGGCCGAAACTGATGAACCTCTCCTCAGATGGATGTAAAGATCCTGCAGCATTATTTCAGTGGCCATTTTACTCACAGAACTAGTAATGTATATCCCTCACTAAACAGGACTGAAAACACCCACCAGATTATCCAGTCACTATCTCATTGCTATTTGTGGGGTTTTGCTGTGAACAATTTGGCTTGTGTGAATCATAGAATCATGGAATTTACAATGCAGAAGGAGGCCACTCGGCCCATCGAGTCTGCACTGGCTCTTGCAAAGAGCACCCCACTTAAGCCAACAGTTCCACCTTATCCCTGTAACCCAGTAACCCCACCCAAACGTTTTGGACACCAATGCCAATTAGTATGGTCAATCCACTTAACCTGCACGTCTTTGGACTGTGGGAAGAAAATGGAGCACCCTGAAGAAACCCACGCAAACACGGGGAGAATGTGCAGACTCCGCACAGACTGTGACCCAAGCCGGGAATCAAACCTGAGACCCTTGCACTGTGAAGCAACAGTGCTAACCACTGTGCTGCCGTGTGGTTTGGCATGGCAACGATTGCCCTTCAAAGAGATTCTTAATTAGTTGAAAAGTGCTTTGGGACCTGCTAAGGCCATGAAGATGCTATGGGCGGGATTTTCTGCCTAACAACCCCCCCCCCCCCCCAACCCACCGGCCGTGGTGTGTTTTCTGGCGGTGGTGACACCTCACCATAGGCCGTCAGTGGGATCTTCCGGCCCTGCTGATGTCTATGGCATTTTACCGGGGTACCCCCCGGGTTGGGGGGGTGTTCTTCGTTCAACAAATACAAAAGTATTTTTCTGCTAGCAGCTCAAGATCATTAAACACATGAAATTAGAAGGAAATAAAAGAAAATGCATAATAGGGCACCAGAAGATATACAATGTAACTACGGTATTGGGTGAAGCATATGGGGTGTCTATAAGTCTATAAACCTCACCAAGTCCTAGGTTTTGGAGCTTTGGTATGTGCTTGGCTGGGATTATGGTGTTGAAGGCGGAGCTGTAGTCAATAAATAGGAGTCTGCTGTAGGAGTCCTTGTTGTCGAGATGCTCTGGGGATTTGTGTAGGGCCAGGGAAATGGCATCTGCTGTGGTCCGAGTGCGGCGGTATGCGAGTTGCAGTGGATCAAGGCGTTCTGGGAGTATGGAGGTGATGCGCTTCATGACCAACCTCTCAAAGCATTTCATTACGACTGACGTCAGGGCCACCGGACGGTAGTCATTGAGGAACGTTGCCTGGTTCTTCTTTGGTACCTGTATGATGGTGGTCTTCTTGAAGCAGGTGGGGACCTCGGAGTGGAGTAGGGATAGGTTAAAGATGTTTGTGACTACCTCTGCCAGCTGGTCCGCACAGGCTCTGAGTGAACGACCAGGGATCCCATCCGGGCCCGTCGCCTACCAAGGGTTCACTTTCAGGAAGGCCGATCTGACTTCGGAAGCTGTGATGGTGGGTATGGGTGAGTTATGGGCTGCTGGGGCACTCGACAGCGGATTGTTGGTTACCTGCTCGAACCGAGCATAGAATGCATTGAGCTTATCGGGGAGGCATGAGCTGCTGCCGGAGATATTGCTCGGCTTTGCTTTGTAGCCCGATATGGTGTTTAGTCCTTGCCCCAACCGCCGACAGTCTGTCTGTGACTCTAGTTTGTTTGATTTTCTCTCTTGGCATCTCAGATGGCATAGAATCCCTATAGTGCTGCAGGGGGCCATTCAGTCCATCGAGTCTGTACCGACCCTCTGAAAGAGCACCCTACCTAGACCCACTCCCCTTCCATATCCTCGTAACCCCACCTAAGTAACCCCACCTAACCTGCACATCCGTGGACACGCAGGGGCAATTTTAATCCACCGAACCTGCACACCTTTAGATTGTGGGAGGAAACCAGGAGGAAACCCGCAGGGAGAACATGCAAACTCCACACAGATAGTCACCCCAGGCCCGAATTGAACCTGAGTCCCTGGTGCTGTGAGGCAGCAGTGCTAACCACTGCGGCACCGTACGTTTCAGAGGGTAGTTAAGAGTCAACCACATTGCTGTGGATCAGGAGTCACATGTCGGCCAGACCAGGCAAGGCCGACTGGATTTCCTTCCCGAAAGGACATTAGTGGACTGAATCTCTGGACTTTAACCTTCCAGCACGGAGGCAAGTGTATTATCCACCCACATGGCCACAGCTTAGACTTAATGCAGCTGTGTGTTTGGCTGATAAAAATGTCTCCAAACCTGGATGCTGCTGCCAGTCCATATACATGCCAAGAAAGATGGGCCAATACTCTCTGATGGATCCAAAAAGCTAACAGCTTCATGCAGCGGAAGAATCAAAATAGATGTCAGTGGCCAGAGAATTATACATTTAAATGCAAGTTTTACATTCTTTTGAATAAATTTCTGCTATTTACAGAAGGTTGAAGTAGTGCATCACAAAATATTGCCCCACGGTAACCAATTCCCTTCAGAAAGAACTTGCATTTATGCAGCATCCTCCACTATCACAGTGCCTTAGAAATATTTTAAAAGTGTACTCACTGCTTTAATGTAAGTGACCACAAGTGGGCAGCAGTTGCTGAACAATCCTGAGTGGACTGGTCCGTCGAAACACAACCAATGTAAGAATAATTAGTCAAGCCCACAATGTTGTTCCTTTACATTTTCTAGAAGTGCCATTGATTCATTGGCAGGGAGCCGTTCTCTGTAAATAAAAGTAATAAGTTCAAGCCTTGCACCTTTTTTTGAATTATCGGCAGCATGGCCAACCTGTTGTTCCCCATTGCTTTCTCCACAGCAACACCACAGCCAATCAGAGTCGACTTGCCAACCAAGCATCACTTTGCTCCTGTGGCATAAAACTAACGTGACTGTTTAAAATTCGATATTCTTCCATTTGTTCGGATGAGTGCAAGGCAGAAAGTTTCAGAAACATGTCACAGCCAAGTTCAAATTCTGCACGACAGGAGTTTGCTCCCCGCGTTGGTGGTGGAGGAGACCCTGAACTCTTTTTAAAAGTATCTGGATCTGCACCTTAAGTGCTGTCAGCTACAGGGCTGTGGACTGGGTGCAGGAAGGTGGGATTAGAAAAGGCACCTGGGTGTCCGTGAGCTGGCATGGACAAGATGGGCCGAATGGCCATCTCCTGGGCTGTTACTTTTCAATGGGTTCAGTGGTTTCTATGGACCAAGCGATCAGACTGGAGCTTCCTTCACAATGTGTGAATGAACCTCAAATATTCAACACCACCTACTCCAAATCTGTACCTGGACAAAATTATAACAGTCCCAACTATGTTACGTTATGACAAGTAGCTGGAGCAAATCACTTATCAGAAAATGATTTAATTAATTGAACACATACTGTTCCTGTGCTGTAATGTTCTTTGTTCTTTGGAGACAGGTTTAGATAAAGGATCTGGATCGGCGCAGGTTGGGAGGGCCGAAGGGCCTGTTCCTGTGCTGTAATTTTCTTTGTTCTTTGTAAATAAGAATAACAATTTATATTTCATTGTACTCGGTTACAATGGCATGCTTTCCTCATTCTCTTGTCCTGTCACGTTTTAAAATAGTGAAGTTTAAAACCCCCAAAGATTCACTGGAATCAGGAAAAGTGATTTAAATGTTGAATTTGCTTTTTTTGTTAGTGGGATATGGGTCACATTGGCTATGCTGCTTTCATTTTCTGTCTCTGATTATTCTGGGACAGTGGTGCTAAGCACTTTTCTATGATTGTATCTACAACAGATTAGCTTAGTACGCCACTTCAAAGAACATAACATTTAATCACATTATATGGGACTTGAGTTGCGTGCACACCAGTTAAAAATTTAAAAACATGAGATTGTTCTTTTACTCGCTCATGGGGTCTGAGCTTCACTGGTCAAGCCAAGATTTATTGCCCATCACCAATTGCCCTTGAGAAGGTGGTGGTGAGCTGGCTTATTGAACCGCTGCAGTCCATGTGGTGTAGCTTCACCCTCAATGTTGTTAGGGAGGGAGGTCCAGGATTTTAACCCAGTGACAATGAAGGAACGGCGATACATTTCCATGTTGGGTTGGTGAGTGGCTTGAAAGGGGAATTGATAGTGTTCCCAGCAGCCTGGTGCACTTGTCCTTCGAGGTGGCAGATGTTTAGAAGGTGCTGTCGGAGGAGGTCTAGCGAGTTGCTACAGTGCACCTTGTACATGGTACACACTGCTGTCACTGGGCGTCGGTGGTGGAGAGAGTGAATGTCGAAGTTGGTGGATGATCAAACAGACGACGTTTTTCTTGAGTGTTAATGAAACTGCATATATCCAAATGGCAGCACAGTGATTGGCACTGTTGCTTCACAGCGTCAGGGTCCCAGGTTTGATTCCTGGCTTGGGTCACTGTCTGTGCGGAGTCTGCATGTCCTCCCCGTGTCTTCGTGGGTTTCCTCCGGGTGCTCCGGTTCCCACCCACAAGTGCCGAAAGACGTGCAGGTCATGTGAATTGGACATTCTGAATTCTCCCTCTGTGTACCTGAACAGGCGCCGGAGTGTGGCGACTAGGGGCTATTCACAGTAACTTCATTGCCGTATTATTATAAGCCTACTTGTGACACTAATAAAGATTGTTGTTATGTGGAGTGTAATCCATCAGATATTTAAAAAAATAAATTTAGAGTACCCAACTCATTTTTTCCAATTAAGAGGCAATTCTGCATGGCCGATCCACCTACCCTGCCCATCTTTGGGTTGTGGGGGCGAAACCCATGCAAACACAGGGATAATGTGCAAACTCCACATGGACAGTGACCCGGGGCTGGGATTGAATCTGGGACCTCGGCGCCGTGAGGCAGCAGTGCAAACCACCGCGCCGCCGTGCTGCCCAATCCATCAGATTCTTGACTTACACCTTGTAGATAGTGGACAGGCTTCGGGGAGTCAGGAGATGGATTAGTCGCTGGTGAATGCACCATCCTATGACCAGTGTTTGTTGTCACAATATTCGTTTGGCAGGTACAGTTCAGGTTTTGGTTCGTGATGTCCTGCATGTTGATAATGCGGGATTCAGTGATAGCAGTGCTGTTAAATGTCAATGAGCGATGATTATATTCTCTTTTGTTGGGGATGTTCGTTGTCTGGTATTCGCATTCCACTGGCATGGTCAGGACAGTCCAAACAGCCCCTCAAGCCTGCTGCTGCATTCAATAAGATCATGGCCTTCATTCTACTTTTCTTGAAGATTCAATATTATGGAGCATACACGATGCGCTGGGACGGAGAATTCCAAAGGTTCATTACCCACTAAATGAAGAAATTTGCCCTCACCTCAATCCTAAATGGATTGGTTAGGGAGCGCCCATTCCCCCTCCCTGAAAGGCATCAATGAACCGTTTGAATTTCTACTGACAATTCAGCAGGTTGCGTGATCATTTTCATTATTCCCAGCGACAAATGTTTTCGATTGGAAGGTCTGGAAATAAATTTGAATGTTTATTCGGGCATGACACCAGTAAAGAACAGCCAATTTGGACTGACAGAAAGACAATGCCTCAACTTAATGACCCTAATCATCCGAGGTTTGACATAAGAACATAAGAACTAGGAGCAGGAGTAGGCCATCTGGCCCCTCGGGCCTGCTCCGCCATTCAATTAGATCATGGCTGATTTTCTATGGACTCAGCTCCACTTTCCCGCCCGAACACCATAACCCTTTATTCCTTTATTCTTCAAAAAACTATCTATCTTTACCTTGAAAATATTTAATGAAGGAGCCTCAACAGCTTCACTGGGCAAGGAATTCCATAGATTCACAACCCTTTGGGTGAAGAAGTTCTTCCTGAGCTCAGTCCTAAATCTACTTCCCCTTATTTTGAAGTTATGCCCCCTAGTTCTGCTTTCACCCGTCATTAGAAACAACCTCCCTGCATCTATCCTATCTATTCCCTTCATCATTTTATTTGTTTCTATGAGATACCCCCCCCCCCCCCGCATCCTTTGAAATTCCAACGAGTACACCATCACCATTGGATTGCCAATCCACCCTCAGAAATCATAGAATTTACAGTGCAGAAGGAGGCCATTTGGCCCATCGAGTCTGCACTGGCCCTTGTAAAGTGCTCCCTACTTAAGCCCACACCTCCACCCTAACCCAGGAACCCCACCAACTTTTGTGGACACTAACGAGTAATTTAGCACGGCCAATCCTCCTAACCTTCACATCTTTGGACTGTGGGAGGAAACAGGGGCACCCAGAGGAAGCCCACGCAGACATGGGGAGAACGTGCAGACTCCACACAGACAGTGACCCAAGCTGGGAATCGAAACCAGGACACTGGCGCTGTGAAGCCAGAGTGCTAACCACTGTGCTACCATGCTGCCCACGGAGAAACGGAATGTTCGAGCTTCACTTTGCTGGCCAGGACTTCCAATCCCCACTTCTCTGGAAATGTGGAGCCTGCATTCGCTTGAAAAGCTTCATCACAGCGAGGGAGCATCAATGGAAAGACAAATCACGTCCCCTTTCGAGCAAATAAGGATTTTAATTGTTCCAAAGCTTCTTTGAAAAGCTCTGGAGAGGTAAATAAGTGGGTAAGGGGGTAGGCTGGATAAGATAAGTGGGTAAGATTTTAGGGTGACAGCTGGATAGGGTGGCATGGTGCCAGGTGGATGAAGTGGCAGGTGGGTAGGTTGGCAGGGTGAGTGAGGTGGTAGGGTGGCAGGTTGTTGGTTGGTAAGTGGGTCGGTGGAGTTGGGAGGTGGGGAATAGCCAAGTGGTTTGGGGAGAGACAAAGGGTCAATGGGTTGGGGGCGTCAGGACTGCAGATACCCAATAATTAGACAAAGAATTTTCTCCCCAACATTTCCCAGTTAACCAATCAGGCAGCAAATCAGAATTGTCTCAATTCTCTGACGCTAACTCAGAGTTGGAGATATTTTCATGGGGTCCTGAGGTGCGGGGTGTTGGGGGGGGGGGGGGAATTGTACGTTGGAACTTCTTGGGCAATTCCCACGGTGTCAGTGCGTTGGGGCTTCTGAGGGGCCCCGCAGCATATCTTCCAGTCTCCCTCCACCCGGAGAGCAGAAGATCTGGGGCAATATCAGTCGCTATGGCGATGAGGTTGGTAAAGTCACATGCCATGGGGACTGCAGAGAGCCCTACGACATAATGTGTCTCGACTTCGAACAGACAAATGGATGTTGCACTGTAGAGGCTGGGAAGGGTGTTCCAGAATGGATGAATTAAAATGGGCTGAATGGCCACACCAGTTTTGTGATCTCATGTACCATTTATGAATAAAAAGAAACCTCGGGATGTTTGTTGAGAGAGGTGACTTTCAGTCTCAAACTATATCACCCACTGTTACCCCTCTGGGAAAATGTCTGACTTGCCCTCATGCCTCTCTCGATGGTTTGTCTCAGGTTTCACGCCAACCCAGCTGGGGTGTTGCAGAGCACAACCTTCTGCTCCCCAGCTCACTGATGGGTTTTGCCTCAATGCCGTCCTGGGTCAGAGCTGGTACGTTAAGGATCAGAGGAGTGAGCCTCAAGTAATTATTGCAGAGGCTCAATAGGTTCGTACTTTATGTCTAAAATGCAGCTGAAATGAAATGAAAATCGCTTATTGTCACGAGTAGGCTTCAATGAAGTTACTGTGAAAAGCCCCTAGTCGCCACATTCCAGCGCCTGTTCGGGGAGGCTGGTCCGGGAATTGAACCGTGCTGCTGGCCTGCCTTGGTCTGCTTTAAATGCCAGCGATTTAGCCCAGTGTGCTAAACCAGCACCATCTAGGATCTTAACAGAGCCGTGCAAAGTCAAGAGAGGGAAACCGCAACTTTGAATATTTACAGCTTACACTGAATGATGTAGCATTTTAAAAATATGTTTGTTTAAATGCTTTCTGCTTTCGTGCCATAAAGAGAGAGTAAAATAAAAATATATATTTTTAAATCTGACTTGCTGATGTTGACCTTTGCTTATGTAACATGACATTTAATACGGATTAAGAGCTGAGTTATCTTTTTAATATTATAACTCAACCGCAACCTTCATTCAATATAGATTAATACTTTTCGACTAGAATTAATGAGTGTGTGTCAGTTCCGCAGCACCACAACTTTATTCAGTGCATGTCAGGCGCTGTTAAGTGATATCCATCTTTATTCAACTCTCCCTTCTTCAGGGAATACAGCATGTCACAGCATGAATGGGTTTGAATGACACCTGTCTGAATACTGATATGTGTGCTGGTTACGGATTGTATACAGGATGGCTTTAAAGGAAAATTATGTTCAATAAATGTTGTCCTGGCCAACCTTTATCCTCCACGAGCAAACAGATTAACTGATCATTAATCTTTTCGCTGTTTGCAGGTCCTGGCTCTCCGCTCCATTTTCTATACATTGCCACAGCGACTCCACTTCAGAAGACCTCAACAGCAACACTGTGCACCTACATAGCAGGTTCAACAGAGTAAAACCTCCCAAGGCACTTGACAGGGTGACTATCAAACAACATTTGACAGCCAACCAGCCGCATCAGGAGATATTAAGGGAGGTGACCAAACCTTGGTCCTACGTTTTAAGGATTGGGTTAAAGGAAGTAAGAGAGGTGGAGAGGTTCAGGAAAGGAATTACTGAGTTTAGGAGGCTGGGAGTGAAGCCAACAGTGAAGTGCAGAAAACTGCGGATGCGCAAGATGCCTATGAATACTTTCGCTGAACGGTTTCATGAACTGTTAAGGTGAGTTTTTTTAAATTTGGGACGTGGACATTGCAGGCTGGGCCAGCATTTGTTGGCCGTCCCGAATTTGCCTTGAGGGGTCAGTTCAGAGTCAACCACATGAAATGAAAATCGCTTACTGTCACGAGTAGGCTTCAATGAAGTTACTGTGAAAAGCCCCTAGTCGCCACATTCCGGCGCCTCTGCACCTCCATTGCTGTGCCTCTGGAGTCACATGTAGGCCAGACCAGGTAATGATGGCAGATTTCCTTCCCTCAAGGGCATTCGTGAACTAATCTACAATGGCTTCGTGGTCATCATTAGATATTTTTAATTCCAGATTGTTATTGAATTCAAATTTCACCATCTGCAGTGGCGGGATTTGAACCTGGGTCTCCAGAGTATTACTATGGGTCTCTGGCTCACTAGTCCAGAGACAATACCACTATGCCACTGCCTCTCCGAGTTATCTGCCTTCCTATCACTTGACTGAAATGAGTGCAGGAAATGCTATCTTTATAGTTTTGGTTTCATAGATTAGGTCAAGCCAACTGACCTTTTTTTAAGATGGATCCCGGTGTCAGATTTGAATTGGACGCACGGCTTTTTGACTAAAGTGCAAACCTTACAAACTAAATTGAACAGCAGCAGCCTCTCCCAAGCCAACTTGTCCAGCATCAATGGACGAATCATTCAAACCAGCCCCGCTGGGTGGGTCACGTCATCCGTATGCCTGACACCAGATTCCTGAGGTAACTGCAGACTCCCAGGATGACAGGTGTACTCAAAGCATCGTTGAAGAGGCCAAACATCCCCACGAGAGTCCTTCTTGGAGCTAACCAAAATGGAGGAGGCTCATTTGGGAATTAAGGCACCAACTGCATCGACAGGCTTTGCCAGGAATGTGCAGTGGTGAAGACAGAGGCAGTGCACAAACTTCCAAGGAACTCATCTGCCCCACCAAGCATCACTTGTGGCAGAGCCCACATTGCCAACCGGGGCTACCATGTAGCCCATTGGGCCTGGTTGGGCACAGGGGTATGCATCATGTTAACACGTCGGCCTTTCACCCCCTGCAGACTATGGATATTGGAATTCAACCACCAATGGTGGCCTTCCTGCTAATTGCCGCAGCCCTGGAGGATGCACTGCAGCTGTAGAAGCTGGAGCTGCTCGAGGAGGAGGAAGCTGCAGCAGCGGAGCCTGCCCCAGAGGAACAGGAGGCACCCACTGAGGATGGAGAGCCGGCCTCCCTACAGGCTGAGGAGGAGGAGGAGGTGCAAAGGAGGTGCCACACGAGGCCTCGTGTGTACCAGCAAAGCATGTCATTCGAGGACCTGCCAGACCGGGCAAGCATTTGAAGACTCTTTATGAGAAGGGGGACTGTGTGACATATCTTCCAGATCATGGCACACTTGGCACTGCGGGGAAATGGGGGATGGCACCTGCTCCTGGTGGCCATCAAGGTGATGGTCGTCATGAACCTCCACGGAACGTGGTCCTTCCAGGAGTCAAGTGGGGACCTGTCTGGAATCTCACAGACCTTGGTGCATAAATACATGTGTGCTGTCACAGAGACCCTCGATGTCCAGTCAGCACAATACATCAATTTCAATGTGATCCGAGCCCAACAAGATGCTGGGGCAGTTTACACGTCTGCACTCAATACCCGGGCAGTGTACACAACGCCTTCATCCCAGCACACTCGATGATTCCTGATATGTTTGAGATGCCCCACCCCAGCTGAGGGGCTGGCTCCTGAGTGACAGGGGCTACCTGCTGCAATCATGGCAGATGACACCAATCCGGAGGCCACAGACCGGCGCGGAGATCTGCTACAAAGAAGCCCATACAGCGACCAGGGTCGTGGTAGAGCGGTGCTTCGGCCTCCTGAAAATGCGGTTCAGGTGCCTTGACCGCTCTGGAGGGGTCCTCCAGTATGATGCTGAGAGGGTCGCCTGCATTGTGACGGCCGGCTGCATTCTCTACAACATCGTGCAGCAAAGGGGCGACGTAATGAAGGAGGATGATGAACGTCAGGCCTCGTCCAATGAGGAGGATGCGGGGAGGGCAAGGATGGGTAGGGCATGGGAGGCCTGCAAGCACGGGAGGCCACATCATTTGACAATGTCTGAATCCTACCCAGGGTAGCACTTTCCACCGTCCACCTGGCTGATCCCTCACACGGTCCTATCGAATCCCTCGGGTGACGGACGTGGGCTGGTGGGGGGATGGGGTTGGGACCGCTGGCTTGACTGCGGTCCCCGAGCCAAGCCCCCTCCCTCCCACCCCCACCCGCATACCCTCTGCGGCCAGCCCAGACCCAGCCCACCCCTCACACCAATCTGACAGAGCTCCGAGGCGGGTTGTAACATTGTGAACAGGTGTTTAATGTGGAAACATATATGCAGATTTGTTCCCTTGCCCCCATCGCTAAACTGTGCCCTGCACCCCTGCCAACTTAACTGGCGTCTACTCTTCTGGCCTTACTGGCTCTCACACTATGTCTAGGTGATTCCCCAGACAGCACAGCAGGAATGGATGCGGCCTGCTGTGAGTCCAGACCCGTGACCTGGTCCCCGTTGACAGGTGTCTCCTGGGTGACCGGGCCTGGATGGGCCTGGCTGCTGCTGGGCTACCCCACGTGGTGTGGTGCCACCCTCTTCTGCCCACTGCACACCAGCTGTGCCAGGGACAGGAGGGGGAGTATCGAGATGCTGCGTTGTTCCCGACACCTCCCCTGCGGGAGTCACCGGCACGGGCCTCATCTCCTCCTCCTCCCTCAGGCTGTCTGATTGCCCTTGGGTGAGCAGAGCAAACCCCTGAGAGTCCCCTGCCACCTGGCACTGCCCGTCCTGGAGGCCCTCAACTATCTCAACCAAGGTCTGCATTCTTGCAGCCACGGGGCACAGGGAGTGGACCACATCACGCTGCGACTGTTTCACCACCTTCAGGGTCTGTGTCACATCAGCCATTAACTGCGTCATGTCCCACTGGGATTGGGCCACCTCCCTCTGTATTTGTACCACATTGGCCAGCGCCTGGGCGATGCCACAAACATTCTCAGCTATGGTCCACTGTAGCTAAACCATGTTCAGGAGCACCGCTGCAATGCCAAGGTAGCTCTGGCATATGGCTGCATGTGAGAGGGCAAGCCCTGTCTGGGGTCTCGGCCAGCATCTGCACAGAATGCCCCAGGCCTTGGACATGCCAATCCATAGCCGAAACTGTTGCTCCCCAATGCTTCCACCGTGGATGCCACCCACGGTGTGGTGTCGGCCTGGGTGGCACGCATGGTCACCACCACCTCTTGCTGCTGCACGCGGCTGGACTCCTCCACCTGCACCAGCGGGTACTGGATCCTTGCCGACAACCCCTCATGTAGTCCCTGGCTCTGTGACTGCATCTTCACGATTCATGGGACTGTCTGGACGGCAGCTAGTCCCTGGGGTCAACCCTCCCTCCGACCGTCTGGTACCCTCGGGTGTTCTACCTCCACCTGCTGTACCGGAACATGTGAGTAGTGCACACCAAACGGTGCCCCAGGAGCCTCCACTAAAGTGCCCAATCGAGGTGAGTGTCTCTGAGATGGTGGAGTGTGTTGGAGGCAGGTTTGACGTGAAATCTGTGTCATCCTCGGACTCAAGCTCTGGGGTGTCCTGGGTCTCGGGTCTATGGCTCGTGGACGAGTCGGTGTCCTCGGCGCTGGTCGGCACCAGGGGCTCTGGCTATGGCTGTGGCCAGGGGCGGGGGACAGCTGAAGGGTTGGACCCATCACCAGCAGCTCCTGCAAGACTCAAGCCAAGATGCATGATTAGACTGGGGTCCAGGGGTGTTGGGGGTGTCTTGGGGAAGGTGAAGGGTGGTGTGTTTGGGAGGGGGGAGAGTAGGGGTGGTGGTGGAACGTGGCTGTCGGGGTGTTGTGCGGATGGTGTGGGGGTCAGAGTGGTGTGAGTGTGGTGGTGTGGGGATGAGGGTCGTGCGGGGGGGAGGGGGGGGGTTGACACACGTGTCACGGGGAACCGCAACTCAGGGGGATCTCACTTCCTCGCCTGATGCCAACCACCATCCCGGCGACTGCCCTTTGCCCTTTCCTTGGGCCCTCCGATCTTGTCCAGGGCC
Organism: Scyliorhinus canicula; assembly: GCF_902713615.1. Taxonomy (NCBI): domain Eukaryota; kingdom Metazoa; phylum Chordata; class Chondrichthyes; order Carcharhiniformes; family Scyliorhinidae; genus Scyliorhinus; species Scyliorhinus canicula. The sequence continues at coordinate 183,159,591 of NC_052153.1, read as the reverse complement.
CACTGCTCTGCCATGGTGAGGGGCCACAGGTCCAGCTGTCCCTCATTAGTCTTCTCCCGCTTCCCTCGGTTATGGGCAGCCTTCTTCTGGGAGGGGGGGGGGGTGAGACAGTCCAACGCATGCAGCCCAGGGTGTGGGTAGATAGTGGCTTCAGTTGCCACAGCACCTGGCCATGGCAGCCGGTATGGGTGCCGGCGTGTGGTGAAGGTTCGGCTGCTCTCCTGGTGGAGGGGTGGGTTTATGGGGCATGGTTCTGCCTAGTCACCCTGGCCGCCTTGAGATGTGGTGGAGTTTCTTCCGGCACTGCTGGCCGGTCCGGTGTTGCTGACGGCACTGGCGGCATCTGCCACCTGCGCCCAGGCAAGGCCACCATCGGCGGCTGGCAGCCTCTTTCCAGGGCCAGGGTCCAGGGTTGCCTGCCTGTCCTCCACAGTGTCTCGCAGGGTCTCAAGCTCAGCATTTATAATGCTGCTCTCCTCGCTGCCATCTTGTTGGCTTGAATGGTATGTGTGGGGAGTGCAGTGTGTATATAACTTTTCAATGATCTTTATTGTCACAAATAGGTTTACATTAACACTGCAATGAAGTTACTGTGAAAAGCCCCTAGTCACCACATTCTGGCCCCTGTTCGGGTACACCGAGGGAGAATTCAGAATGTCCAAATTACCTAACAGCACGTCTTTCAGGACTTGTGGGAGGAAACCGGAGCACCCGGACGAAACCCATGCAGACACGGGAGAACGTGCAGACTCTGCTCAGACAGTGACCCGAGCTGGGAATCGAACCTGGGACCCTGGTGTTGTGAAGCCATAGTGCTAACCACTATGCTACTGTGCTGCCTTGCAGCTGTAGCTGGTCAGCTTCCTGAGTGTCAATCGTGAATTTGGCAAATCCGGCACCGTTTCTCATTGGAATCGATTGTGTTCCACGTGCCAGTGGTGTTAGCCCATAAACAGTCGCTGAATCGGTCCAGGTGCGACTTTTGCTGTCAGAGAAGTCCACGAATCCTGCCCCGGCGTCTACACATCGGCGTCAACCTGTCTCACATCGATTGTAGCAGAATAATGTCAGACATGTTGGGTGCGATTTAATGGAAAATCTTCCACAAGTGGGAACTGCGACAAGCTTCCCGCCGCTCGACCAGGTGAGGCTGTCACCCTTATCAAATGTTAATTGGTCCACTTAACAAGGCCAAACGGGCTCCACGCCACATATTATGGTCCCGTTGGCTGATTAGGCGGGACCGTGACCTTCAGTTACCCCACCAACAAGGGGGAGCAGGACTTATACCGACCCTGCAGAACAAACCCCACACATCTCGCAGTCAAGCCACCGAGGAGACCAGCCTCAAGATTCGGGGATGTCGACCTGGCCAGATTGTTAGACACAGTCGACTGCAGATGGGGTGCTATTTTCCCCAGGAGGGACTCCAAGGGCCAGGCACAGGGCAGCCAGTGTCACCTGGGAAGAGGTGGCTGCGGCCATCAGCATGTGGAGAGTGACCAGGAGGATCTGGATCCAGTGTCATAAAATCAATAACCTCCACCTGGCAGCACGGGTGGGTTGGCACCAGCCCCCGACACCACCCCCAACCACCACTCCCCCCGATGACCGTGCACCTGGTACTGCCCCCACCCAGCATATTACCGTGCCCTGGCCCACCCAGGTCAACAGAGCCACCCACATCAGCCCCCGTCCCCCATCACCCCATCATCATCCAATACTCCCAGCCCCTCCATCTCCTCTAACCCCCTGCCCATCTCCCTATCTCCCTCCATCTCCCTGTTCTCCAACCCCTCCACCCACGATGAATGAAGCGTGCGGCTCACGTTGACCTCCCTGTGTCCCCCCACACATGAGATGTTGGGCCACAACAGACGGCGAGGGCCCAAATGGGAGGCAGGGTGCCGGCCAATAGCGTCCTCACCCCTTACGAGGACCAGGCCCTGGAGGTCGCGGGGATGGCTGAGGACAGATCGGTCTCCAATCGGGCAGCACAGTAGCCGAGTGGTTGGCACTGTGGCTTTACAGGTCCCAGGTTCAATTCCTGGCTGGGTCACTGTCTTTGCCGAGTTTGCACATTCTCCCTGTGTCTGCGTAGGTTTCCTCCGGGTGCTCCGGTTTCCTCCCACATGTCTCAAAAGTCGTGCTGTGAGGTAATTTGGACATTCTGAATTCTCCTTCGGTATACCCGAACAGGGGATTCTTACAGTAACTTCATTGCAGTGTTAATGTAAACCTACTTGTGACAATAAAGATTATTATTATTAATTGAGAGGTTGGCGTATGACACAGAGATCAGGAGACACCAGCCCCCACAAGGATCGCGAGCCCACTGTTCTGGCCCATCTGGGGTGGTTCCCCCTTCCCTCACTGCCTCCCTTGAGAACACCTCAGGGGGGACCCCCCCCCCAGGGGACCACCGTTTTTGCAGCACAGCTTTCATCCCCACCCTCCACCAGTACAGACTCACACACCTCGGTGGACAACAGTAGTGTTCAGGCTTCTCGGGCACATTCTGGTGAGCACCTCACGGTTGCTGACGCACTTTAGTTGAAGGCAGGAAACACAGGCTGGACAGCAGTCGGAGGGCTGACGGAACCCAGGACCCAGCTGGGCCCCAGTCAGATGCTGAGTCTCCGGACCAGGTTTGCCCGAAGGTGATGCGGTGAATCGGGTGCGGACGTGATATTCAGAGGGGATGTCAGCAACATTGCAGCAGGCCCACAGCAGATTGGAGGAGTCCCAGAGGCTACGGGCACAGGGGGTAACACTGGCAATGCGTGGTGCCGATGCCAGTAGACAGCCTGGTGCACAACATCAGCAGCATGAGTGGAGGTGTCCGAGGTATGGCTCAGTCAGTGACAGCCATGGCTGAGCGCTTCAGCAGCATGTCCGACTTGCTGAGGGATGTGTGCCAGTCCCAGATGGACCTGTCTGAGGCACTGCGGAGCATGTCGCAGTCTCAGGTTGGTATTGCCGAGGCACTCCAGAGTATGTGCCAGTCACCGAGGAGCATCACCGAGGGCATCGACACCATGGTGCAGACATTGGGGAGTCGCCAGGGCTGGCAGAGCCAGATGATGCTGGGGCACCCGGGGATCGATCCAGCTTCCCCTGTGTCCTGAGGTGATTCCCAGGGCCTAATGGGCACAGACCGGAAGGAGGAGGCACTGGGTGCCAACCTGGAGCCACCCTACGGAGTGATGACAACGGCTACCAGCTCCCCCGAGGTACTCCACCCCGAACAACGACGCATCTCGGAGTCAGCGCCATGGAAAAGGGTGGCACAGTGACACATGTGCCACAGGAAAGTGGACTGTGGCTCTCGGACCCCATGACCCCTCCCAGACGACCCCCGCCAGGGGCATCAAATGACACGGGTTGTGGAAGCAGCAGGTGGATAGCCATGTGAAGAGGGGAAGCATGAGGCCCTCCATTGAACTCTTTCCGCTGCCGCCTGTCCTCTTTCCTAAAGCTGGCCCACTGGGTTCTGCCCGAGCTCGCCCTCCAGCCCGTCCTGGGCCGGCGCCTCCCTATCCTCCTCCTCCTCCTCGTTGGGCAAATATTCTTCCACCTCTACCTCCAGCACGTCACCCCCACTGCTCTGCCAGGCTATGGAGAGCACAGCAGACCACCACGAAGCCGGCGACCCTCTGGGGGCACGTTGCTACATGGGCCTCGTTGTATCGGGTCCGCATCGCCCACCGTCCTCCGTACTGGCATCATTAGCCAGGTCCTCAGCGGGTACACCTTATCCTCCCAAGAGCCAACCCGTCATCCTGGGGTGGTCCCCGAAGAGGCCGGGGATGTCTGACTGCCGCAGGATGTAGCTGCCGTGAACACTTCCTGCGAAGTGTGAACACACGTGCTGGACGCTCAGTGAGTGGAACCCCTTCTGTTGATGTAGGGGACTGGCTGAAGCCCCTGTGACATGCAAGCCATCAATTACACCATGGACCTGGTGCATCCTAGCGATGGTGGAGAATCTTGCTCCCCGGCCATTTTGTCGGGCAAGGTCCAGGTCAAAGTTGGTATCGTTTTCTGCCTGGGCAAACAGGGCATCCGTGACCTGATAGATGGACTTGTGGGCTGCAGCTTGTGAAATGCCACACAACTCCCTGAGGTTGCAATGACCTTGATGGCCACCAGGAGCGGGTACCTCCACGTGGTGCCAAGTCCACAGGGGAATGGCACAGGTGCCGCACCATCCCTTTGTTGAGCTGGAGCCTCCTGCGGCACACGCTGTGTGTCATCTGTTCGAAAGACCAGTGACGCCTGTGCACCTTGGGTCATCGCCGGCCTCCCTCTCTGGGTCCATCCCTGGCCTGATGAGAGGCGGGTCCTCAGGGTATGGGGCGGGCTCTGCACATGAACCGCCACCTCGAGCCTCTGTTGACACGGCTGCCGCCGCCTTCTCCCATGTCTGGCCGCCTGGCCTGTCAGCAGCACCACGAGGGCAGCCTCCAGGGTGTCCAGGATATCATCCACCTTGTGTAATATCTAAGAAAATGGAGAGGATAAGAGAGAGACAACCAGTGGTGTCTTCCACCCCGGGATCCTCCATTCTCCCGTTGCTTCCCCCAGCATCCCCCCCCCCCCCCCCATTCCCTGCCATCCGGCATGCCCCGCTCATGCACCCCTGGCCGCAGCGGGCATCCATAGTCACCGAACCCCAGACCCTGTACCCCGGACACCCGCACGTAACGTTGCCTGAGCCGGACGCTCGTCCCGTCCCCTCGACCACACTCTGGTCACAGAAATGTCACCAGTGCTGGGGCCCATCCCCTGGGTGTTTGGATGTTGGCTGCTGAGTCTGCGGTGTTGCTTCCTGCAGTGTCCAGGCATCACGGTCTGACTGGGATGCTCAGCAATAATTGCTACATACGACATGGCACGCCTAGCCACCGGAATTCACTTGGGCATATTTTAGTTCAATAACAGTTCACATAACACATTAAAAGTACAAGGAAGCGGCACCGTGCTAAAGACACAGGCACCCATGCTTAACAAAGCACAGTACAACAGCAAAACCTTAACAGTATAATTACATTTTAAAAAAACACATACACATTAAACAAGAACCAAACAACAGTACAAAGAAGTTGCCAGTATCTGAATCAATCCTTCGCTCCCTCCCCCTCCCATAGCTCCAAACGACAGACCAGCCGCAAAGTCACACTGACACACAGCATGGCAGAAGAGAGGGAGAACACCCCATTTCGGACTTCCACCACAGCCAAAGAGGCTGAAGCTGACACACGTGTGTAGAAGGAGGCCATTCGGCCCATCAAGTCTGCACCGGCCCTTGGAAAGAGCACCCCACTTAAGCCCACACCTCCACCCCATAACCGTAACCCAGCAACCCCTCCCAACCCCTTTGGACACGAAGGGCAATTTACCATGGCCAATCAACCTAACCTGCACGTCTTTGGACTGTGGGAGGAAACTGGAGCACCCAGAAGAAACCTACGCAGACACGGGGAGAACGTGCAGACTCCGCACAGACAGTGACCCAAGCCAGGAATCGAACCCGGGTCCCTGGACACTGGAGCTGTGAATCGACAGTGCTAACCACTGTGCTACCGTACCTCCCATATGGCCTCCAAACAGGAGACAGGCAACAACATAGTGAAGTTATCAAAATCTGAGCCAACTCACACTTTTTCCCTAACCTGCAGTACCCAGCCGCAGGACATAGCGGAAGAACGAGTGAACACCCCTCTCCGGACTCCTACTTCAGAGAAAAGGGGCTGCAGCTAACAAGCATACGGCCTCCAGACATTAAGCATTAAATAGCCAGCAATATAATGAACTCCCGCCTCAGGCAAAAGGGGCTAACATGTGCACGGCCTCTAGAAATCAAATAATAAACAGTCTATAGTGCAACAAAGCTATCAGCATCCAAGCGAGCTTGCCCTCTATCCCCTTCACCACGCCCAGATTTAAGACATGGTGGAAGGGCGAGTGAACACCCCTTTCCGGATTCAAGACCACCAACAAAATGGGCTATCGCTAACAGATACAGAGCCCCCAGACATCAACCAACAATACAAAACCCCTCCCACCCACCCCGCAGTCAGAGAGTGGGGTGGGAGAGTGAGAGCACCCACTACCCCTCACTGGCAGTCGGTTATCTTGCTCCCTCCCTTTCGCCGCTCCAGGCCTCAGAAGCAAAATGTAGCAGCAAACAAGCCCCAGACATTAAACAAGAAACGGCAACAATACAGTGGCAAACACATACGACTTCCGAACATAAAACAACTACATGCATTAGTTGTTGCTGGGCTGCCTGCTGGGCCTCACGACCCTTAAGGTCGATCCACCTTCCTGTTTGCAAACCTCACCCCAGATTGCAAACCCGTCGCCACTAGGAGCAGACGGTGCAGTGCCCAGGACAGGACCTTCATCAGGCCGGAGGTCCAACGGCTTCTGCGGGAGGGGGTCATTGAGGCCAGCAACATCCCCTGGAGAGCTAAAGTAGTGGTAGTGAAGACTGGAGAGAAGCACAGGATGGTCACTGACTACAGTCAGACCATCAATCGGTACACGGAGCTCGACGCGTACCCCCTCCCATGTATATCAGACATGGTCAATCAGATTGCGCAGTATTGAGTCTTTTCTACATTAGACTTGAGGTACGCCTACCACCAGCTCCCCATCCGCCCGGAGGACCACCAATACACTGTGTTCGAAGGAGATGGCCTCCTCTCTCACTTCCTTCGGGCTCCCTTCGGCATCACCAATGGGTTCTCGATCTTCCAGCGATAGATAGACCGAATGGTTGACCGGTACGGACTGCAGGCCACCTTCCCGTACCCAGACAACGTCACCATCTGTGACCACGATCAGCAGGACCACGACGCTAACCTCCAAAAATTCCACCATACCGCCAAACTCCTTAACCTCACATACAACAAGGAAAAATGCATGTTCCGCACCTACCGCTTAGCCATCCTTGACTACGTAGTAGAAAATGGAGTCCGAGGGCACGACCCCGACTGCATGCGCCCCCTCATGGAACGCCCTCTCCACCACTGCCCCAAGGCCCTGAAACGATGTCTGGGGTTTTTCACCTATTATGCCCAGTGGGTCCCTAATTATGCAGACAAGGCCCGCCCACTCATTCAGTCCACAGTTATCCCCTGATGCTGAGGCCCGCCAGCCTTCAACCGCATCAAGGCCGACATTGGCAAGGCCACAATGCACGCGGTCAACGAGTCCCTTCCCTTTCAGGTGGAGAGCGATGCATCGGACGTAGCTCTGGCCGCCACTCTCAACCAGGCGGGCAGGCCCGTGGCCTTCTTTTCCTGCACCCTCCATGCCTCCGAAATTCGGCACTCCTCTGTCGAAAAGGAGGCCCAAGCCATTGTGGAAGCTGTGAGACATTAGAGGCATTAACTGGTTGGCAGGAGATTCACTCTCCTCACTGACCAACGGTCAGTTACCTTTACGTTTAATAATACACAGCAGGGCAAGATCAAAAATGACCAGATCTTGAGGTGGAGGATCGAGCTCGCCACCTATAATTATGAGATCTTGGATCGCCCGGGGAAGCTCAATGAGCCCGCTGATGCCCTATCCCGAAGTACATGTGCCAGCGCAAAGTGGACCGACTCAGGGCTCTCCACTATGACCTCTGCCACCCGTGGGTCACCCGGTTCTTCCATTTTATCAAGGCCCTCAACCTGCCCCACTCCATTGAGGAGGTCAGGACCGTCACCAGGGACCACCAGGTCTGTGCAGAGTGCAAGCCGCACTTCTACTGGCAAAATAGAGTGCACCTGGTGAAGGCCTCCCGCCCGTTTGAGCGCCTCAGCATGTACTTCAAAGGGCCCCTCCCCATCACCGACCACAATACGTACTTTCTGAACGTGATTGATGAGTACTCCTTTCGCCATCCCATGCCCCGATATGACTTCTGCCATGGTAATCAAAGCTCTGTACAGCATCTTCAGTTTCCCCACCTACATCCACAGCAATGGGGGATCCTCTTTCATGAGCGATGAGCTGCGTCAGTCCCTGCAACACCCGGGGAAACGGGCAGGAGGAGAGTGAGAACTGGACGGTCTGGAAGGCTGTCCTACTGGCCCTGCGGTCCAAAAATCTCCCGGCTGTGGTAGTATGGCTAGAGAGATCATATTACCAAAGAACCAAGCTGCCATTGGTACAGCAGCCTCGCTGCCCATTGGCCCAGGCAAGTCATGTGCCTCTCTGCCAATTGGTTGTGGCTGGTCATGTGACTCCTCGCCGATTGGCCGAGAGGTTGGTAGCTCCGCCTACAAGGCGGGGCATAAGAGCTCGTACTGGCTGGCAGTCGGCCTTTCTCTGTATGACCACTGCCGGGCTCACATCTAGCGTATTAAAGCCTGTTGTTTGGAACTTCACTACGACTCGAGGCCAATTGATGGTGCATCAATTTAATACACTAGCTTTTGAAAATGGAACTACGGATTAAGCCAGAATGCCTCCGGATCAGCCTGCATGCTGCAAACGCGTCTGCAACTTTTAAACATTGGCTGGCGTGCATCAACAGCCAGCTCCCTACTACAGGTAATCGACCAACAAAGGAGCAGAAATTCCACATCCTCCACTCGTGCATGGGCACCGCCGTTTACTCAATGATAGAAGACGAACTGGACTATGATATCGCCATGGATCTCCTAAAAGGACACTTCATCAGGCCAGTAAACCAGCTCTACGCGCGGCACCTCCCAGGCAACAAGGCAACAATTCCCCGGTGAGTCCCTCGAATTCTATCGGACCCTCATTGTCCTGGGGAGAAACTGCGCCTGCCCGCAGGTCACTGCTGCGGAGCACACCGAACTCATGATTAGGGATGCCTTTGTGACGGGCATGCAGTCACCCCAAATACAACAGAGACTTTTAGAAAAGGACACTCTCAGCCTCACTGAGGCACGACCCTTGCATCCTCCCTGGAGGTCGCTGACCGCAATGCGCGCGCGTATGACCCAGCCGCGCGGCAGCCCCGTGGGCAGTGTGGCACACCCCACTCGCCCCCGCCGATTCAGACCCCCAGACCTGCGCTGCAGGATGCCCAGACAAGCCCATGGGCCCCGCTGCTATTTCTGCGGGCAGACCAAGCACCCCCGCCCGCGCTGCCCGGCCCGCACCACAGTCTGCAAGAGCTGCGGCAAAAAGGGCCATTTCGTGGCCGTCTGCGTCTCCAAGTCGGTCGCAGCCGTTCCAGACAGCGACTGCGCCCCCCCCCCCCATCCCCCCCATTCCCCCCGGCACTCCTCTAGGGCCCCGTGCGGCCCGCGGACCTCGCTGCCTCCACCCCCCCACCGCCGCGAGTGATCCACGGCCGCCACAATTTTGGGCCCCCGACACCACGGGCGAGCCCCGGGCGCCGCCATCTTGGATTGGCACGGAGGACCCCGCAAGCGATTACTCCGTCTAGGATGACAACACCGAGTTCCTGCCACGACTCGCCTCGGTTTCCACGGCGACCACACAGATCTACCTCAACGGTCGCGAGACGAGCTGCCTGCTGGACTCCGGGAGCACAGAGAGTTTCGTCCACCCCGACACAGTAAAACCCTGCGCGCTCCCCATTCACCCCGTAAAGCACAAAATCGCTCTGGCATCTGGTTCGCACTCCGTCCAAATCACCGGGTGCTGCATAGCGGACCTCACGGTCCAGGGGAGGGTTTTTAAAAATTATAAATTCCTTATTCTCCCCCGCCTCTGCGCACTGGCAGTTCTTGGACTGGACTTTCAGTGCAACCTGCAGAGCTTAACTTTTAAATTCGGCGGCCCTATTCCCCCCCTTACTGTCTGCAACCTCGCGTCCCGCAAGGTCAACCCCCCTTCCTTGTTTGCAAACCTCACCCCGGATTGCAAACCCGCCGCCACCAGGAGCAGACGGTAGAGTGCCCAGGACCGGACCTTCATCAGGTCCGAGGTCCAAAGGCTCCTGAAGGAAGGGGTCATAACGGCCAGCAACAGTCCCTGGCGAGCACAAGTGCTGGTGGTTAAGACTGGGGAGAAAAACCGTATGGTCATAGACTACAGTCAGCCCATCAACAGGTTTACGCAACTGGACGCGTATCCTCTGCCCCGTATCTCCGACCTGGTTAACAGGATCGCGCAGTACAAAGTTTTTTCCACGGTGGACCTTAAATCCGACTACCACCAACTCCCCATCCGCACAAGTGACCGAAAGTACACTGCTTTCAAAGCGGATGCACGACTCTACCACTTTTTAAGGGTTCCTTTTGGTGTCACGAATGGGGTCTCGGTCTTCCAAAGGGAGATGGACCGAATGGTTGACCAATACGATTTATGAGCCCTCTTCCCGTATCTCGACAATGTCACCATCTGTGGCCATGACCAGTAGGACCACGACACCAACCTCCGTAAATTCCTCCGAACCACGAATCTCCTTAACCTCACGTATAATAAGGATAAGTGCATGTTTAGCACCATCCGTCTAGCCATCCTCGGCTACGTAGTGCGTAACGGAGTGATAGGCCCCGAACCCGAACGCATGCGTCCCCTAATGGAACGCCCCCTTCCCAACTCCCTCAAAGCCCTCAAACGCTGTCTGGGCTTCTTTTCTTATTATGCCCAGTGGGTCCCTAACTACGCCGACAAAGCCCGCCCCCTCATCCAATGCATCACGTTCCCCCTGTCGATGGAGGCCTGCCAGGCCTTTAGCCGCATCAAAACTGACATTGCGAAGGCCACGATGTGTGCTATCGACGAGTCCCTCCCATTCCAGGTCGAGAGCGACGCGTCCGATGTAGCTCTGGCGGCCGCCCTCAACCAAACGGGCAGACCCGTGGCCTTCTTCTCCCGGACCCTCCACGCTTCCGAAATCCGCCATTCCTCGGTGGCAAAGGTGGCACAGGCCATTGTCGAAGCTGTGCGACATTGGAGGCACTATCTGGCCGGCAGGAGGTTTACCCTCCTCACAGACCAACGGTCAGTAGCCTTCATGTTCGATAATGCACACAGGGCAAGATCAAGAACGACAAGATCTTGCGGTGGCGGATTGAGTTGTCCGCGTACAACTACGATATCTTGTATCATCCTGGGAAGCTCAACGAGCCTCCTGATGCCCTGTCCCGCGGTACCTGCGCCAACGCACAGGTGGACTGCCTCCGCTCCCTCCACGCGGACCTCTGCCATCCAGTGGTCACCCACTTTTTTCATTTTATCAAGACCCGCAACCTGCCTTACTCCATCGAGGAGGTCAGGACTGTAACCAGGGAATGCCACATTTGCACAGAGTGCAAGCCGCACTTCTACCGCCCCGAGCAGGCGCATCTGATAAAGGTTTCTCGCCCTTTCGACCGTCTTAGCATGGACTTCAAGCGTCCCCTCCCCTCCAACAACCACAACACATACTTCTTAAATGTGATTGACGAGTACTCCCGCTTCCCGTTCGCCATCCCCTGCCCCGACATGACCACTTCAACTATCATCAAGGCCCTCCACTCCATTTTCTCCCTGTTCGGTTACCCCGCATACATCCACAGCGACCGGGGGTCCTCCTTTATGAGTGACGAACTGCGTCAATTCCTGCTCAGCAGGGGCATCGCTTCTAGCAGGACGACCAGCTATAACCACGGTCAGGTCGAGAGGGAGAACGGTACGGTCTGGAAGACCGTCCTACTGGCCCTGCGGTCCAGGTGTCTCCCAGTCTTCCACTGGCAAGAGGTTCTCCCAGACGCCCTCCACTCTATTCGGTCTCTCCTCTGTATTGCCACAAATCAAACACCTTATGAACGTCTTCTTGTTTTCCCCAGGAAGTCTTCCTCTGGGACCCCACTCCCTACCTGGCTGGCCACCCCCGGGCCCATCCTGCTCCTGAAGCATGTGCGGGTGCACAAGTCCGACCCATTGGTCGAAAGAGTCCAGTTACTCCACGCGAACCCGCAGTACGCGTACGTGGAGTATCCCGACGGACGACAGGACACGGTCTCCCTTCGGGACCTGGCACCCGCCGGCGTGCGGCCACACCCCCCAGCACCAACACCCTTCCCCCAGTCCCGACCGCCCCCTGAGCCCCCAGCGCCTCCGCAACCCAGCGCACAGGAACCCCTCCCCCCCGGCCCGGAGTAGATGGAGGACCAAGTGTGTTAAAGTAAAGCATTAACCAGAGTGAGTGAATGAACACTGTTGGAAGAGCAGCTCAGATAATGCCCTACATGTGTAAAATACAACCAGGAATCACAAGTAAATTTAACATGTTCAGACTGGAGCAACCACACAGCATTCACCGCAAATTGTGTGTTATTGTATATGATTACATCGTTAAGAAACTTGATTTACATCTCAGCCTAGAAGCTGACATTTTAAATGGCCTCTGAAATGATGTTGTGGCCGACAACCATATTGGGGCCTCACGGTAGCATGGTGGTTAGCATCAATGCTTCACAGCTCCAGGGTCCCAGGTTCGAGTCCCGGCTGGGTCACTGTCTGTGTGGAGTCTGCACGTCCTCCCCGTGTGTGCGTGGGTTTCCTCCGGGTGCTCCGGTTTCCTCCCACAGTCCAAAGATGTGCGGGTTAGGTGGATTGGCCATGCTAAATTGCCCGTAGTGTAAGGTTAATGGGTTATGGGTATACGGGTTATGTGGGTTTAAGTAGGGTGATCATTGTTCGGCACAACATCGAGGGCTGAAGGGCCTGTTCTGTGCTGTACTGTTCTATGTTCTATGCACTGAAATCCGTCCCTGCGCTTCCTTCAGCGGCAGAGTCAGCCCGCTCATTTTCAATGGGCCTACTCTGCCGAAACAATGCCATGGAATTTTTTAGTCCTTGTCTGTGACGCCTAACCTCTGTTAGTGCAGCATACTGCGCTGACACCTTGTCGAAACACAGGAAGAAATGCTGCATATTGCGCACGAGGGACTGTGGGGAAAGAGCAGCGATGAGGTATTGTGGTGATTGGTGTGGGTTTAATTGGACAGCTCTTCCAATGTGCCAGCATTGGCCGGATGGGTCTAACAGCCTCCTTCTGCAACGTACGATTCTGCCATTCCGACTTTTGGCCACTGAGATTAATTGGGCGGAGAGATTGGAGCGGAGCGCTCTCATTCCTAAAGATGCCCAAATGATTGTGGCCTCTTGTCTCCCCAGTGGCTAATTACATTTGACATGTTTCCCAGGATGAGAAGACCAGCTAAAAATATTTGCACAGAACCACATAGTGCCCTGCAATTAGTGACCTGCTTTAATGGGTTATTAGTCATGCCATTTTCGACATTCCCTGCACTGTGTGTTACAACGTGCACACTTCAAACTGCTTTAAAATGACACACACTCATTTAAAATGAAGGATCATCAAGCAGACCCACAACCAATGACCTTTCCAGCACCACTGCGCGTATTGGAATGATTTTTGGATAGCGTCCCTTTACATATTACTTACTTTAATTAAAAGCCAAACGAATTCCAGTATAGCTGCGGCAGTTGCTTTGCGTCTAGTGTGTTGATCACTCTTGTGACTGGCTGAGAATTGTCACTACCACAGCAACACAATGCAAAAAAGAAGAAAAAATCTCACTCGAGCCCCTGTCCTTCCACCCCAGTCTGGCACCAATGTTACAGGCTGTTAACTTTCAGGAATAAAGGGGGCGGCATGTGGCACAGTGGCTAGCACTGAGTCTGCGGCGCTGAGGACCCGGGTTTCAATCCCGGCCCTGGGTCACTCTCTGTGTGGAGTTACAAAGAACAAACAAAGAACAAAGAAAAGTACAGCACAGGAACAGGCCCTTCGGCCCTCCAAACCTGCACCGACCATGCTGCCCGTCTAAACTAAAATCTTCTTCACTTCCGGGGTCCGTATCCCTCTATTCCCATCCTATTCATGTATTTGTTAAGATGCCCCTTAAACGTCACTATCGTCCCTGCTACCACCACCTCCTCCAGCAGCGAGTTCCAGGCACCCACCACCCTCTGTGTAAAAAACTTGTCTCGTATGTCTCCCCTAAACCTTGCCCCTCGCACCTTAAACCTCTGCCCCCCAGTAATTGACCCCTCTACCCTGGGAAAAAGGCGTTTAACTATACACTCTGTCTATGCCCCTAATAATTTTGTACAGTAAGAAGTCTTACAACACCAGGTTAAAGTCCAACAGGTTTGTTTCAAACACTAGCTTTCGGAGCACTGCTCCTTCCTCAGGTGAATTCACCTGAGGAAGGAGCAGTGCTCCGAAAGCTAGTGTTTGAAACAAACCTATTGGACTTTAACGTGGTGTTGTAAGGCTTCTTAATGTGCTCACCCCAGTCCAACGCCGACATCTCCACATCATAATTTTGTAGACATCTATCAGGTCGCCCCTCAACCTCCGTAATTTGAGTGAGATCAAACCGAGTTTATTCAACCTCTCATCATATCTAATACTAGGCAAAATCCTGGTAAATCTCTTCTGCACCCTCTCGAAAGCCTCCACATCCTTCTGGTAGTGTGGTGACCAGAATTGAACACTATACTCCAAGTGTGGTCCAACTAAGGTTCGATACAGCTGCAACATGACTTGCTCATTTTTATACTCGATGCCCAGCCAATGAAGTCAAGCATGCCATATGTCTTCTTGACTACCTTCTCCACCTATGTTGCCCCTTTCAGTGACCTGTGGACCTGTAACCTTGATCTCTCTGACTGTCAATACTCTTGAGGGTTCCAACATTCACTGTATATTCCGTACCTGTATTAGACATTCCAGAATGCATTACCTCATATTTGTCCGGATTAAACTCCATCTGCCATCTCTCCGCCCAAGCCTCCAAATGATCTAAATCCTGCTATATCCTCTGATAGTCCTCATCACTATCTGCAATTCCACCAACCTTTGTATCGTCCGCAAACTTACTAATCAGACCAGTTACATTTTCCTCCAAATCATTTATATATACTACAAACAGCAAAGTTCCCAGCACTGATCCCTGCGGAACACCACTAGCCACAGCTCTCCAATCAGAAAAGCACCCTTCCATGCTACTCTCTGCCTTTTCTGTATCCATCTTGCCAGCTCACCTCTGATCCCGTGTGACTTCACCTTTTGTACAAGTCTGCCATGAGGGACCTTGTCAATTTGCACATTCTCCCCGGGTTTGCGTGGGTTTCACCCCCACAACACAAAATGTGCAGGTTAGGTGGATTGGCCATGCTAAATTGCCCCTTAATTGGAAAAAACAATAATTGGGTACTCTTAAATTTATATAAAAAATACTTTCAGGAATATGTATGTCTGAAGAGTGAAATTGGACTGAGACCATATTGCAAGTTTGTTTATTTTGTTTTGATCTCTGATCGCTTCCCTCGGTATTTGCTTAATGTTAACTAATACCAGCAAGGGCCAGAAAGGTCGCGCGGTAGCACAGTGGTTGGTACCGTTGCTGCACAGTGCCAGGGTCCCCGGTTCGATTCCCGGCTTGGGCCACTGTCTGTGTGGAGTCTGCAAGTTCTCCCTGTGTCTGCGTGGGTTTCCTTCGGATGCTCCGGTTCCCTCCCACAAGTCCTGAAAGTTGTGCTTGTTAGGTGCATTGGACATTCTGAATAAAAGCAAATTACTGCGGTTGCTGGAGTCTGAAATCAAAGAGAAAATTCTGGAAAATCTCAGCAAGTCTGGCAGCATCTGTAGGGAGAAAAATGTTCCTGTGCTGTACTTTTCTTTGTTATTTGTTTGTTCTTTGTAACTCCATTGTTGGAACCAACAATTCTACGGACACGTGCTTGTAGGATTAGAATAGCGGTTTTAATATACTCACAACAGAGCCAGCCAGTTAGCCATTGAACTTTCGGTGAACTGGCCGGCTGACCATGTGGCACTGCTCTTTATTCAGCAGCTCTAGGGGGAGGAGTCCTGGGCAGAGCCAAGGGAGAAGCCCCATACAACTCGAGCATTCCCAGAGCTACTCCCCCTGGAGGACAGGTAGTGCAACTGCACCTACAATACAGAGACATGTATATACAGATTATAATCCGGTGTGAATCACATTCACCACATTCACCCCCTGTGAAAAAATCGAGTCCAGCGGGGGTGGTGGCTCACAGAGTTAGTCTGTCCGGTGGATGAATTGTTCTTTTCAATCTGCGGAGCACCGGGGTTGCAGCCACTTGCGGTGGCTGGGTGGGTGTTGAGAGCTGGGGTACGATGGCAGACTCCGGGGCGGGTCCCGTCCGAACTTTATACACCTCTGGCTCGACCGGAGACTGGGGGCGCTGGGGGCGGGTTGATTCTGGCTCGTGGAACCGGTGGGGTGAGCTTGCGGAATCGGGGGCGCGAGGGGGCAGCAGCATAGGGAACGGGGTAAGGGGTTCCTCAGTGGGGGTGGGGGGGGGGCTGGATCCAGCGGGTGCCAGGTCCCGAAGGGATACTGTGTCCTGGCGACCGTCCGGGAACTCCACGAATGCGTACTGCGGGTTGGAATGGAGGAGGTGCACCTTTTCAACAAGGGGGTCAGTTTTGTGCCCCCTGACATGCTTCCTCAGGAGGACCGGGCCTGGTGTCCTCAGCCACGCCGGAAGTGAGACTCCCGTGGTAGTGCCCCTAGAAAAAATGAAGAGTCGCTCGTGAGGGGTTTGATTTGTAGCTGAACAGAGGAGGGATCTGATTGCGTGGAGCGCGTCTGGGAGGACTTCTTGCCATTGGGAGACTTGGAGCTTTTGAGACCGGAGGGTCAGTAGGACGGTCTTCCAGACCCTCGTGTTCTCCCTCTCCACCTGTCCGTTCCCTCTGGGGTTGTAACTGGTAGTCCTGCTCGAGGCGATGCCCTTGTCGAGCAGTTACTGACGCAGCTCGTCGCTCATAAAGGACGAACCCCGGTCGCTGTGCACGTAGCTGGGGAAACCGAACAGGGTGAAGACACTATGCAGGGCCCTAATGACTGTGTGGGAGGTCATATCAGGGTATGGAATGGCAAAAGGGAATCGGGAAAACTCGCCGATGATGTTGAGGAAATAAATGTTCTTGTTAGTGGAGGGGAGTGGCCTTTTGAAATCGATTGCAAGGCGTTCAAAGGGCCTAGAAGCCTTGACCAGGTGGGCCCTGTCTGGTCTATAGAAGTACGGTTTGCATTCTGCACAGATCGGGCAGTCCCTGGTGACCGCTTTTACCTCCTCGTTGGAGAAAGGCAGGTTTCGGGCTCTGATGTAGTGGGCGAGCCGGGTGACCCCTGGATGGCAGAGATCAACGTGGATGGCTTTCAGACGGCTGATCTGCGCACTGGCGCATGTCCCGCGGGATAGGGCATCCGAGGGCTCGTTGAGCTTCCCCGGTCGATATTTAATATCGTAACTATAGGTGGAGAGTTCGATCCTCCACCAAAAGATTTTATCATTTTTTATTTTGCCTCTTTGCGAGTTGTCAAACATAAAGGCAACCGATCGTTGGTCGGTGATGAGGGTGAACCTCCTACCTGCGAGGTAGTGCCTCCAGTGACGAACAACCTCCACGATGGCTTGTGCTTCCTTCTCGACTGAGGAGTGTCGGAGTTCTGAAGCGGCTAGGGTATGGGTGAAAAATGCAACGGGCCTCCCTGCCTGATTTAAAGTGGCTGCTAGAGCTACCTCTGAGCGTCGCTCTCAACCTGAAAGGGAGTGGATTCATCCACCGCCCGCATGACTGCTTTGGCGATGTCCTCCTTGATGCATCTGAAGGCCTGGCGCGCCTCAGCTGACAGGGGAAATTGTGTGGCCTTAAAGAGTGGGCGGGCTTTGTCCGCATATTGAGGGACCCACTGGGCGTAGTATGAGAAGAACCCCAAGCACCGTTTGAGGGCCTTGGGGCAATGAGGGAGGGGGAGTTCCGGGTCTGGGCCCAGGACTCCGTTCTCCATGACGTAGCCGAGGATGGCGAGTCTGTTTGTGCGGAAAACGCATTTCTCCTTATTATAAGTGAGATTTAATTTCTGTGCCGTTTGGAGAAAACGGTGGAGGTTGGCGTCGTGGTCCTGCTGGTCATAGCCGCAGATAGTAACATTGTCCAGATACGGAAACGTGGCCCGCAGCCCGTACTGGTCTACCATTCGGTCCATTGCTCGTTGGAACACCGAAAACCCGTTAGTGACGCCGAAAGGGACCCGGAGGAAATGGAAGAGGCGGCCATCGGCCTCGAATGCCGTGTAGTGGCGGTCCTCCGGGCGGATTGGGAGCTGGTGGTATGCAGACTTCAGATCCACTGTGGAAAATAGCCGATATTGGGCGATCTGATTAACCATGTCTGCAATTCTGGGGAGGGGATACGCGTCTAGGAGCGTAAAACGATTTATGGTCTGGCTATAGTCGACGACCATGCGAAATTTTCCCCCGGTCTTGACGACCACCGCCTGAGCTCTCCAGGGACTATTACTGGCCTCTATGATCCCCTCACTGAACAGCCGTCGGACCTCTGATCGGATAAAGACCCTATCCTGTAGGCTGTATCGCCTGCTGCGAGTAGCTACTGGTTTGCAATCTGGAGTGAGATTGGCGAAGAGCGGAGGGGGGGAGATGCGCAGCGTGGTTAGGCTGCAGATAGTGAGTGGGGGCAGGGGCCCGCCGAAGCTGAGGGTGAGGCTCTTGAGGTTGCACTGGAAATCCAGGCCTAATAAGAGTGGCGCGCAGAGGTCGGGCAGGACATAAAGTTTCAATTTAGAATAACTAGCGCCTCGAATTGTGAGCGTACCAACGGTGCGTCCTTGGATTTGGACTGAGTGGGAGCCCGAAGCGAGGGCGATAGTTTTGCTCACCGGAAAAATAGAAAGCGAACAGCGTCTTACCAGCTCTGGATGTATAAAGCTCTCGGTGCTCCCGGAGTCAAAGAGGCATGGCGTGCTGTACCCGTTGATCTGGACCTCCGCCATCGAACTTCGTAGGTGCTTGGGCGGGATTGATACAGGGTGACTGCGCTGAGTTGCAGGTAGTCGGCGGCTCGATCAGCTGAGCTGGAGTGGCCCCGTGATGACTGCCCTCTGTCGTAGTCGTCTATGTCAGATTCAGAGTTTGAAGGGGATGGATCCCAAGATGGCCGCCCCCATGAGTCGCACAAGGCTGGCCGCATGGAGGAGGATTGTCAAGATGGCTGCCCCCATGAGTCGCACATGTCGGGTGGGGGCGGAGTCGGCATACAGGCTGCAGCATTTCGGGGCCTGCAGGCCTGTGAATTCAGGGAACGGGTGCTTTGAGCCGTGGGAGGGTTAGAGGCTGGGGCTTTCTTCGCCAGACACACTCTGGCATAGTGTCCTTTTCGCCCGCAGCTGCTGCAGGTCACGTTACGGGCCGGGCAGTGCTGCCGCGGGTGCTGGCATTGGCCACAGAAATGGCAGGCTGGAGCAGCCGAGTAGCTGGCTGGGGCAGCAGAGTAACTGGCTGGGGCAGCAGAGTAACTGGCTTTGGCAGCGCGGT